>NC_134530.1:313317776-313941109 GCF_050624435.1 Tenrec ecaudatus
CCCCTCACACCCCTGGTCCTGAAGGTATCATCCGCCCTGGATTCCCTGTGCCTCCAGCTCCCATATGCACCAGTGTACAACCTCTGCTCTATCCAGGCTTGTAAGATAGAATTCGAATCATGATAGCATTTAGGAACTGGAGGAAAGCTGTAGTCTTCATCGGTGCCGCATTGCACCCTGACTGACTCATCTCCTCCCGAAGACCCCTCTGCAAGGGGATCTCCAGTGGCTGATAAATGGGCCTAGGGTCTCCACTCTGCACTTCCCCCTGACTGATCATTCTTCCAAGCCTTCTGAACATACATTTCCTTTGGTACAGTCCACTGCCCTTGTCAGCACAGTCTGCCTCCCTATTATCAGCTAGTTCATTTATACTTTATAGCTAGTTTATTGATAGTTCATGATGGCTTCTGGCAACTCCAAGTGGCTTCACTCTTGTTGAGGCTGTTTAAACTTTTCCTAGAGCCACTACAGTGTGGCCTCAGCCCCACATCCCCTCCATGGACTCTCCTGCCACCTGGGCTGCTCTCACAAAGGCTGCTGTCTCCCCTCCTGCCCCTGCTGTATATTTTCCTTTCAGTCTCCACGTAATAAGGTCTCTTGGCTTGTGACTCCTGTTACCAATTAGCCTCTACTTTATGAATCGCTGTGTTGAGATAATGGGGAGACAGGGTGTGTGGGCTGAAAAGAAGGGAAATGTTACAGAAATTCATGTAAGATGCAAAACTGTTTGACTTCTCCTCTCTCTCCAGGTCCTTGAAAGAGGGCAGGATCTGGAGGAGTCTTGAAAATTCTACTGCTTACCACAGACATATCTGTGCTCAGGGAGTACCTGGGCTTTGAGGGGTTAATGACAGGTAAAGTGACTCCAGAAGCTGTTAGAGAGGGCTGTCCCCTTCTGATGATGAGACCAGAAAACATCATACACAAGATAAGAGGAAGAATCCCCCCCACCCCACCCCCCAAAAAAAGTGAATTCTGACGCATGGCAACTATGTCTTTCTGGGACTGGGTGCCTTTACTGGAGCCGACAGTCCCACAGCAGTTCTCCCGCGGAGCAGCTGACGGATGTAACTCATTGACCTCTATGGTGATATCAACGCTTACCCAGGAGCAGCGCCGGGGCCCCTTAGAGAAGTCACAGGCATCTATAATAGCCCGTGCACAAAAAAGAACCACGCAAATGGTGGCAACCAGTAGGTAGGTAGACTTAGGCCTGAGCCCAGGGGACCCAGCCACACAGCACCCTTGCACCCATAGAAGTGGAGACAGGACAAGGCCAGGAGATGTTTCTGTGCCCGTAATCACAGGTCCTGCTGGGACAAGATTACACCGAAGGGACAAGGACAACAGAGTCGTGGAGAGGTGACCATGTGAAAGCACACATGGCGCTGGGCCGTGACTTGCCTAAGGTGCCATCTGTGCTTGAATCCTCCACCACCGTCTCTCATGGCAGACTCGACACAGAGAACACATGTGTTCTGGAACATGCGTAGGTTTGTTCTGTGTCTTCTCTCGAAGTTTTCAGAACGGTTCTCCCTCACAAGGAATCCATCAACCCTACCTCATGGAAAGTAAAATTCTTTGTCAGGTCCTCATTCTTTACAGCACTTTTGCTGGGCCATGATCCGCACATCGCGCGGTCCAATAGTTCATCCATGGAAAGCTGTAGAGTCATCAGCACAGTTCATTTTAGAATACTTTGTTTTCATTTTAAATAGAAATGTAAGACACGCAGCTCAGCGCATAGGGAGTCACGTCAGAGCTGGAGACAGAGATGGAGGACATCGATCAGGGAGGGGACACAGGTCAGTGTGGGGTGGGGTCCTCATGTGGGTGTGAGTGCGGAGGAGTGGGAGTTAATTGTGACTCCTGATAGGAGTGCAGACACATTGAAACAGTAGTTGCAGAAAGAGAAGTCCAGATTGTGGAATCACAAAGTGGGTGTGAATAACTCTTACAAGTCACTCTGACACACACAATGCTTGGGCTTCATGCTAAAGGGGGAAAAAAATCAAGAACAAATCCAGGTCAGTGACTATAAGTCTTCATACTCTCTGACAGCCCACTGTAATCTCAAAATGTCCAAATCTAAGAACCCTCGAACTCAGTTATGTCCCCTCTGCCCAAACTTCCCAATGTCTGGTCTCTCGGGCTCTCACCTTTAGAAGCTATGAGATACACATCCGGGTCCTGTGTACTTTCAATGCCTGGAGAAGACAGAAATAAGATCTGGTCTGAGCCCAGAGGAGATGAGGCCAGAAGAGGAGGAATAATGGGCTAGGGGCTCTTCCATGGGCTTCTTCTCTGCCACCCCAGGGGTCTTAGGAGCAGCCCCCCTCCCACATTCTTACTTGAAGCATGAGAGTAGTTCCCTCCTTTTTCACCTGCGGGAAGAAAGCATAATGTACAAGGTTAGGGAGAGACAGGTCTATGAGGTTCTAAAAAGCTGCCCAGTCGTGGACCCCAGGGAAGTTTCCGGAACTGTTCATGCAGAATTAGGGTAGGATGAGCAAACACAGGACAGAAGAGAGATTGGACAAACCACCCTGCTGGAAGTCTGTCTCAGCAGGCAGCTTCCCCGGTGACCTGTGGCTCTTAGGAATCAGGTCTCCAGCACCAGAATCACACGGTGAAAGATTTGCCCTCATTTCACATGTGCTTGCCAGAAGACTCCTTGTGGACACACTGCACCCCCTCCCCGCCCCGAGTAGGCTTGTGTACACATGTTAACTTCCCATGAAGGGGTAGGAGACTGCAAATCTCCTAATCAAACTCTACTTCCACCCCCATCCCTACCTGAGCACTTCTTCCTCCGGATCACAAATTCAACCACAGCTCCAATGAGCGCAGCTGTGAGGAGAAGCAGGCCAACAACTATTCCCACAATGAGGACGGCGGGCTGGGAAGAAGGTTCTGGAAAGAGAACGGATGGTGAAGAACCCTGTCTCTGTTGGTGCTCAGAGGGGCCCCTGCTTTCCCTGAGAGGAGGCCCAGCCCATGCCCGTCCTCACCCCATCTCAGGGTGAGGGGCTCAGGCAGCCCCTCGTGCTGCACTTGGCACGTGTATCTCTGCTCCTCCCCGGAGGGCACCACCACAGCCGCCCACTTCTGGAAGGTGCCGTCCCCCGCAGGCCTGGTCTCCACCAGCTCTGTGTCCTGGGGCTGGTCCTCGCCGTCCCGCTGCCAGGTCAGGGCGATGTCCGCCGGGTAGAAGCCCCGGGCCCAGCACCTCAGTGTGACCTCTCCCTCAGGGGCATGGCGTTGGTGGTGGTGGGTCACCTGGGTCTTTGGAGGCACTGGGGGCAGGGGGGGAGGGTCAGAAAATTTAAGAACTCCTACACCAGCCTGGGCTATAGATCTGAAATCAGCTATTTCTTAGAACGTTCTCGAATCAAGGCGAGCCAACCCAGGATAGGAGGCTCCAGAGAACAGGGATTTCTAATTCTGAATTGGGTAGAGGTCTAGAAACTCAGAAAAACTAGAATCAGATGCCAGTGCTTCTCAAGGTCAATTGTAGGATCAAAGGAAAATGCAGATCAGTCTCCAATCATCTCCCCATCCCTCCCAGAGAGTGGAAGCCTTCAGTGTCTGAGGCAAAAGAGGTCTCCTTTGGGCAAGTCATTCTGGTATCATATTTGGAAATCCTGGCTAACTCCTCATTCTCCACACCCATGGGGGAGGGGGCGCAGATGTGTGTGATCCTGGTGTTTGTGACTCTCCCACCCCTCATTCTGAGTGGTGGCGTTGTACTGCTACACAGCCCCAGGTCAAGGAGAGATCTCGGAGGGCTCTAACACATCTTACCTGCTCTCTGAAGCACCTCCTTTCCCATATCCAGGTGTCTCTGGAGCCAGTCTACACAGGTGCCCTCCACATAAGCCCTTCGGAGGTCCGCCACACCTTCATTCTCCCATTTACGCTGGGTGATCAGAGCAGCCGTGTCCGCTGCTGTCCAGGAGCGCAAATCCTCATTCAAGGCGATGTAGTCGGCACCATCATAGGCATATTGGCGGTACCCACGAAGGAGATGCCCATCAGGTCCCAAATCACAACCAGACATCACCTGGAGGGTGTGAGACCCTGACCCCAGTCCTGAGGTAAGCCCAGTATCCAAGGCCAGCCCAGCCCCAGTTGTCCTGAGTCAGGTCATAGCCTACTTGTTTCTAAACTGAAAACAAAGCCAAGCAAATGGTTTTTGATTTATAATATTCACCAATAAATTAATAATGATGTCTCTAAAACAGACCAGGGACATACAAGGGGTACACCCCCCAAAACCGGAATTTCTCTGGGTGGAGCAGAGTGTTTGTAGTATGCATCTTTCCCACTAGATGAACATTCAGCAACTCACTCTGAGTAAATGCACCCAGTTGGCATTGCCTTGGAAAGTTCTCTCTGGTCAGTGAATTTTTTTTGTAAAAGCAGTTTTTGCTTGAACCTCGATTTTTTTTTTTTTGGGTTTGGTTTTTTTTTTTTGTGATGGTCAATTTAAGAGAACAACATGTGACTGTGAAATTTTATTTCCTGCTCCGGAAAAATGCCACAGAAACTGTTGTGATGTTGAACAGATTACAAGGACAGTAAGATGGGGAAAATTCAAATGTAGGAGAGGTTTTCTCGATTCCAAAATAGGTGAAATATTGATTGATGACAAACCTAGTTCTGGATGTCTATCAACTTCCCGAAAGGACAAAAATGTCAACTCATAGTGCATTTGGAGTTCATTCCATCAAGCCAGACTGTTAATCAACTTTCTGTTCAGAGGTTCTGAAAAGATTGCATAACAGTGTGCAAGAATAAAAGGCCTGATTTGTGGCAGACGGGGGACTGGTTTTGCCACCACGACAATGTGTCTGTTTCTGCAGTTCGCTAGTTTTTGGTGAAAACCAGCATGCCTCTCTTGCCCTATGCACCTTACTAACCTGACCTCGCTCTGTGCAACTGCCTTTGGTTTCCGCTAATGCAGAGGGACATGAAAGGACATCAATTTGATGACATAGAAGAGGTGAGGACAAAAACGGTGGTGCTGTCAGCCATCGAAACAGATGAATTTGAAAATGTTTCCAAGAATGGGATCACAGATTTGGCATATGTATTACGTGTAATGGAGAGTACTTTGAAGGTGATAAGGTTGTTTTGTACAACAATTTAAATACATAGGTTTGAAAAAAAGTTTCCGGTTTTTTGGGGGGTACCCCCTTGTACATAAACCAAAGATAGATAACTGGATTTTGAATTTGCACTTACTCTTAAACCCTGATCTAAGAAAAATTAGTTCTTATGACATGGCCCTTTGATATTTACTCTCATGATGAGATCACTAAAGATACGGATGCTATAAAAAAGTATGGTGAGGAAATCAGATGATGCACAGCCCTCAGAAAGAATAGCATCTGTATAGCGTTTGGGGTCTTAAAGGCTTGAAAGTAAACAAGCGGCCATCTAGCTCAGAAGCAACAAAGCCCACATGGAAGAAGCACACCAGCCTGTGAGATCACGAGGTGTCGAAGGGATCAGGTATCAAGCATCATTAGAACAAAAAAATCTTTCCATAGTGAATGATGGGGGGGTGTGTGGAGTGGAGACCCAAAGCCCATCACTGGACAGCCCCTTACAGAAGGGTCTCGGGAAGAGATGAGCCAGTCAGGGTGCAATGTAGCAACGATGAAACATACAACTTTCCTCTAGTTCCTAAATGCTTCCCCCTTCCCCCCACTATCATGATCCCAAGTCAACCTTGCAAGTATGGCTAGTACTGGTACAGATAGGAACTGGAAACACAGGGAACCCGGGACAGATGAACCCTTCAGGACCAGTGGTGTGAGTGGCAATACTGGGAACGTAGAGGGAGGGTGGGTTGGAAAGAGGGAATCTATTACAAGGATCTACATGTGACCTCCTCCCTGGGGGACGGACAACAGAAAAGTGGGTGAAGGGAGACGTCGGACAGGGCAAGATAGGACAAAATAATAATTTATAAATTATCAAGGGTTCATGAGGGAGGGGGGAAAATGAGGACCTGATGTCAGGGGCTTACGTGGAGAGCAAATGTTTTGAGAATGATGAGGGCAATGAATGTACAAATGTGCTTTACACAATTGATGTATGTATGGATTGTGAAAAGAGTTGCATGAGCCCTGTGTTAGACAGGGTTCTCTAGAGAGACGAAACTAGATTGCTAGTAATTTTATATATATATCTATATATAGATATATATATATAGATATATATCACAAGAAATGAACTGTTAAATTATATACAGATAGATAATACAAGAAATTAACAGTTAAATTATAAATTATAAAGCAGTGAGACACTAGCAGTCCTTTAAGTCTTGAGAGCCGCCAGTTCCTTTTCTGTAGAGAGAGCTGGGCTACAAATACCCAGGCAGCAAACAGCAAGGCAGGTCACCAACTGTCGGCCCCCAGCTCCAGAGTTGCACATGGGTTTAAAGGGACCTTAACTTGCAGTGACACAGCCCACAGGCTAAGCATCCACAGGTAGTGTATCCTTTAAATTGAGGCACAGAACTAGCAAGGCAAGGTTCACAGAGCCATTTATCTCTCCGCCCTTCAATTAATCCTACTTGAGTTTATCGGCCAGGCTGGCACAATAAACTATCGCAAGCCGCTAATAAAACGATTAAAAAATAGCATCTGGGGGTCTTAAAACAAGCAACACCCACACATCAGAAGCACAGCAGCCTGTGTGAGCCAAAGATTGTAAATAATAAAATCGCAAACAAAATCCATTTGCAGTGTTCCTAAAAGGATTATGACACAGGAGAATCTCCTCTGAGGATGGATTAAAACAACAAAACAAACAAACAAAAACCCTCAGTGCCATCAGTGACAACAGGACAAGGTAGAAATGTGGGTTTCTGAGAGGGTAAGTACTCTTCAGAAGGGAGCTTCCTCTTCCTCCTGTGGGCCAGCTGGTGCTTTCAAACTGATGGCCTTTCAGGTAAACCACGCCCCCAAGTCAGGATCCTCTGGATGCCAGTGGGTTTGTTTACTTGCTTTCTTTTCTTTTTAGTTTAAGTGAGATTAAAACTTAATACCTTAACATATGCTCTCCCTTGTGGGCCATTTAAAAATTGCACTTTTTTTATTGTTTTCCGCTTCCTTTTGGATTGAGGTTTTTTTTGTTATTGTTGAGTCTTTGCTGGTTTGGTGGTTTTTATTTATTTATTAATGGTACAGTTTCCCAGGATAGTTACTCTATACTATAGAGAGGGTAACTGCAGTCATGGGGATGAAGATGATGTTCTAAAATCGACTGTGGTGATGACAGCACAATGCTTTTTTAATAGGTTTAAATCATTTAAACATACGGTATATGAATTATAGAGCCCTAAAACTGTTAACATGTTTAAAATGTTTTATATATATATAACATATATATATATATATATGACCAGACGTTCCGATTTTGAACAATTTGTCCCGCATCCCGCGATCCCGCGGTGTTTAAAAAAAGTCCCAATTTTTGGAAAGAATGCACAATAAGCTAGGGTATACGGTTTTAGGCTGCCATGTGGCTATTTCGCCAGGATATGAGTTTTATCAATGGTGTCCTGCTTTAAAACAATGTTAACATCTGGTCACCTTAATATATATTATCTCTTAATATAATATACATTATATTTTAATATACATTATATTTATATTTTACATTATATTTTAATATAATGTATATTATATTATAATATATTATATTTTGATATAATGTATTATATTTTAATATAATGTGTATATATTTTAAAAACTAAACAACCAGCAGCTCTTCCTGGCTCACTCACCGGCCTCGCTCTGGTTGTAGTAGGAGCGCAGGTTGCGCAGTCCCACTCTCAGGGTGTGGGCGTTGTCCTTGGCGTTTTGCGTGTTCCGCTCCCAGTACTCGGGACCCTCGCGCTCCACCCAGGGCGCGCGCGGCTCCGCCCTGGGGTCCGGGTCGTCGCTGTCGAAGCGCACGAACTGCGTGTCGTCCACGTAGCCCACGGAGAAGAAGCGGGGCTCCCCGCCGGGCCGGGACAGGACGGTGAGGAAATATCTCAGAGAGTGGGAGCCTGGGGTGGGGTGGGGTGGGGGTGGGGGGGAAGAGTGGCTGAGACCCCGACCCCCGCCAGCCCCGCGCGCCCCCCAGGGTCCTGGGGCGACACTCCACCCCACTCCCACTTCCTGCCTCCCGGGGACCCTGGCTCCTCCCTTTGGACCCCGCACTCACCCGCCAGAGACTGAGTGGGGACTAAGAGTTCCAGGAACAGCAGATGGAACAAGATCCTGGAAGCCATGGTCGGAAAACCAGGGTCCTAGGGGGACCCGAGGGCCCGCGCGTCCTACCTGACCTGCAAACTAGGAGCCGACGGGGTTGGGCTTAACCGGGAGCAGGAGGGCCAATTGGAGGGAGAACTTGGCCTCCGCGTCGCGTGTGTTGGGCCAGAAGGAACTGAGACTTTACGAGAACGGAAAGTGAAACAGAATTCGCTGGGGACTTTACCCTCTAATCCAGCTGCGTGCTAGGACTTGGCCTGGCCTCTCTTCCTGCGCTGGGTCCTAAGTCACGGGTTCTACTTTCTCTCTCTCTCTCTCTCTCTCTCTCTCTCTCTCTCTCTCTCTCTCTCTCTCTCTCTCTCTCTCTCTCTCCCTCTCTCCCTCTCTCCCTCTCTCCCTCTCTCCCTCTCTCCCTCTCTCCCTCTCTCCCTCTCTCCCTCTCTCCCTCTCTCCCTCTCTCCCTCTCTCCCTCTCTCCCTCTCTCCCTCTCTCCCTCTCTCCCTCTCTCCCTCTCTCCCTCTCTCCCTCTCTCCCTCTCTCCCTCTCTCCCTCTCTCCCTCTCTCCCTCTCTCCCTCTCTCCCTCTCTCCCTCTCTCCCTCTCTCCCTCTCTCCCTCTCTCTTTTATTGGGGCTCCTACAACTCGTATCACAATCCATCCACCCATACATTGTATGTATGTGTCAAGCACATTTGTACATGTGTTGCCATCATCATTCTCAAAACATTTTCTTTCTGCTTGAGCCCTTGGTATCAGTTTCTCATTTCCCCCTCCCCCCTCCCCCCTCTCTCAGGAACCCTTGGTAATTTATAAATTATTATTTTTTCATGACTTACACTGCTCGATGTCTCCCTTCACTCACTTCTTCATTGTTTGTCTCCAGGAGGGGATTCTATGTAGATCCTTGCGATCAGTTCCCCCTTTCTCCCCCCACCTTCTTCTTCCCCTCCTGGTATTGCCACTCTCATTATTGGTCCTGAGGGGCTTATCTGTCCTGGATTCCCTGTGATTCCAGTTTTTATCTGTACCAGTGTACACCTTCTGATCTAGCCGGGAGAATGGATGCATTTGAACTGGCGCTGGTGACGAATGTTGCCAAAAGAATAATTAGATGTCTCTTGGAAGGAGGACAACCAGAATGCTCTTTACAAGTGAAGGTGTGAGACTCTGTCTCAAGTACTTAGCCCTATAACGCCTGAATGTTTAATTTCAGGAAGAAATTTTTTTGTTTTTATTCTTTACTTTCATAGTTATCAATATATATATAACAACCAAATTATATTAAAAATATAAATTTTGCAATGTTTTTTAAATGTAACCAAATTGTCACATTTGTCCATGGATTTATAATACAAGAATAAAAAATGCACCTCTATTTCTGTATTATTTTTCATCTTATCTTATTATTAAATAAAAAACAAACTGAAAACTTATTTGTAAAATATAACACAAAATTTATTTATTTATAATTTCAGTGTGAAATTGAGCAAAACAATTTTTTCTTTTGTGGTGCAAAGATGAACTTTGCATTTGCTGCCGAAAAATACTGGTGCACTCTTGCAATCTGCATTTTTGCATCTTCCTCTGTTTGGGACCTCAGGGTAATGGTGAAGACCATCCAAACGGGTATCTCTTCCAGGGATATGATGTGAAGGAAAAAGTAATAGAGCAACAAAAAGATATATATAAAAAGAGTTGATTGGTCGACAATATGAGCAATGATATCCTTCGAGAAAAAAAATGTCTAAAATATTCAACAGGACATTTTACTACCCCAGAAGAATCTATTTGTCCTAACCATTCAGGCATAGGTCTAGCTGTACCGTCTCCAGAAATGTGCCACCAAAGAGGAATTCTTCGATTTCTTGATGTAGATAGCTTTAAACTTGTAGTTATTGGAATTGATTCTTCAACTTTAACAACTGAAGTTTCTAACTCATCCTCACTAGTATTATCATAACTACGAGGTCTTCTAATACATCCAAACCAGAGTAATTGGGCGTATATTCACTTCCTATCATGGGAAAAATAAGTATTGTTATAAAAATAGTTTGAATAGCAATATAATTAAAGTTTTATGTTGTAAAATCAAAAATTTTTAATTTTATTTACCATTTTCATCCATATTAGCATTACACATTTTATTTGCCATTTTCATCCATATTAGTATCTGGTTCTTTGTTTGAGGCTGTACCACTTCCACCTAGGTCATAAATTCACCATTTTCCATAAAACAAATCACAATCCATGTTGTAATTTTTGTCACTGTCGATTTAAAAGACGAACGTAACGAAGTCGTTACGTTTTGAAAAACAGACCTATATAATAAATATAATTTTTATGAGTATTATACCTTTGATATAAAAATTACAGTTTTATGAACATAAACAAAAATATCAACAATAAAACTTCACTAGATTGAAAATTATCGTAAAATGCAATGAACGACCACTTAGCTTCACTATTCAAGCATTTTGCCGCTAAAATGCATGACTCGCAGTATGCATCTGTACTAGTAACGTGCGACGATTTCATTCACAGAGTCATAGGGTCCAAAAGCTTCATGATTTTTGTACCAGACACGTTTAATTAAATGATGCGAAAACGTCGCCCTCGGTGTTATAGGGTTAGGACACAGGAAAAGGTAACGTGGAGGGGCAGTGAAAAGGAGGAAGGCCCTTGATGTGATGGATTGGCACAGTGCCAACAACAAAGGGCCCAAGCACAGCAACAATTGTGAAGATGGACCAGACCCAGCACAGGACACTGCTGTGCCGAGGATCGCTATGAGTCATAAGTGATTCGCCCAACGGATGGTATATAACAATAGCGCCTACAGACATTAATCCTATGAGACTTTGAAAACAGAATTAACCTTTTTTTTTTTAACGTTTTATTAGGGGCTCATACACAGATGAGACATTTTTATCTATTTAAAAAAATCATTTTCTTGGGGGATCTTACAACATTCCATACATCAATTATATCAAGCATTTTTTTTGCAAAGACAAAAGTTCATTTATTACTGAGTAATCATGAAAGCCCACAGTTTTGGGAAAGTGAACAAATAACATCTAATTTTCATAACCACTCAAACTGCCCAACAAGTCTATTTCTGAGCGATATTCTGTCAGAATTAACCTTTAAAAATGAGCTTAAAATACTATTAATAGCCCGTTTAGCTTTCACAGTGATAATGCGATGTTTTTGTGAAACAAATTTATTTCAGAATAAAATCATGATAATACTGAGATAAGTACATCATTTTACATTTTTTTTACATCTGTATCAGTAGAAGATTTTGGATTTTCATATCTGCTTCGGTATTCAATCTGGCATTTTTGTTTTGTATACACTGTTCGCATACCAAAAAAAAAGCCCAGCTACAAAGTTTGAAAACAGGAATATTTTAACAGCTTTTCAAAGTAATTATGAATGTTCATCTTTGGTATTTTACTAAAGTTTCATAAGTAGTAGTTTCTTAAAGTTTAGATGCCATTAGAATCCCCATTGTTGAATATTTCATATTCTGTTCATTATAATGAGTCAATTTTCATATAGAATGAATCATCTAATGCATGAGTTTTTTTTCCTTTACGGGGTTCCACTAGTTCACTGAGTATATAGAGCTTCCAATGTTGACACATTTCATTACAAAACATCAAAAAGCCAACTTTTGTTAGTATTACTACTAATCCCAGCAGAAAATTTTGTATTTTTGGAAACCTGTTAAATTGTGGTGGATACAAGTCTTCCAATATTCTTATCTCATAAGAGGTTACATTTTATCATTGGTGGCAACACTGTCCATTGGTTTCCTAGAAGTGACAAGCTTACTATTCGTTTGAGAAATTTTTGAGAAACGGTTAAATATCCAAGATAGTTTGTCATTCCTTTCAAATAAAAGCTATATTCCATATAAACAGCTGATTAGTTGAACTCACACAAATTATTGTCCCTAAGACATCATGAGGAGTCCTGGTGGCATGATGGTTACATGTTGGGCTGCTAACTGCAAGATCAGCAGTTCAAAACTACCAGCCTTTCCAAGGGAGAAACACAAGGCTTGCTACTTCCATAAAGAGTTACAGCCTCAGAAACTCACAGGGGCAGTTCGACTCTGTCTTATAGGGTCACTATGAGTTGGCATTGACTCAATGGCAGTGAGTTTGAATTTAAGACATCATACGTGGGAATGTAAGAGAAATGTTTTATATACTTCCCATTTGCATAGGTCATTAAACGATGTGGCTGGCTCCAGGTTGATGACTTAATAGACGTAAGAACTTTGAATGCTTCCAAAAGTGCATCTTTAAGTGAAGTTTGCTGTTTTCCTGAAATTAGGTGATGATACAATATCATCATTCCCATCGCAGTGTGGATGATGGCACAGCCTGGACTCCTGCTCAGTTCCCAGGTCATTTACCTCTACAAATATCAGCCCCGGGAGAGAGACGAATCCTTTCTGGGAATGCTGTGGAAACAATTTGACTCCATGGATCCTGTGAAAGGATCTCGGTGGCTCCAAGGGTCCGGAAGGTCACACTTGCGAACTGCTGCCCTGAGCAAATGTGGAGCCATCTTCGTAGCCCCAGCCCCCAATTCCTCTTTACTTCTCAGAAGCCCTCACCCTAGCAAGGCTCTCTGCTTAGTTTAGGCCTCTTCCCGTGGTCTCTTCCAGAAGAGAACTTAACCTCCCTGGAGTCAGAATTCCAGAGCGTGTCCTTAGTCAAGAAACGGAGGTGCAGGGAACAGTTTTCCCATTTTGGAACTGGGAGTATTTGTGCCGGAAACACAAGATAGAAGTTCACTCGTGATGTGTTTTGCTTGGCCACACGCTGAGTATGTGTCCAAATCTCAGACAGCCGGAAAACTGATGTAATCTGTGTGAGAAAGGCCAAGAGCCCTTTATTATGAATGGGTCTGAGGCTTCCAACCTGAGGTTCATAAACCATCAAGAGCAATGCTGTGAACAGAACTTTCTGTGAGGAAGGAATTATATCCCCGCACCCTTAAGGCTGTTGAGGCGGTTGGAATGCGGCCAATGTAGGTGAATTTTTTATTTCACTTCATGAATTTAAATAGCCGCACCTGGTCAGAACTTGTACACGGATCAAGAGACAGTTGTAAGAACAGAACAAGGGAATACTGTATGATTTAAAATCAGGAAAGGTGTGTGTCGTGGTTGTATCGTCTCACCATACTTGTTCAATCTATAGGCTGAGAAAATCATCGGAGAAGCTGGATTGTATGAAGTAGAGTGTGGCATCAGGGTTGGAAGAATGTTTATTAACAACCTGTGGAATGCAAATAACATAATTTTGCTTTCTAAAAGTGAGGACTTTGAAGCATTTGCTGCTACTGAAGCTCAAGGATTGTAGCCTTCAGTACTGACAACATCTCAATGTAAAGGAGACCCAAATCCTCACAACTGGACCAATAGAACCACAATAAATGGAGAAAAGGTTGAAGTTGTCAATGATTTTTATCACTCTTGGATCCACAATCAATGGTCATGGAAGCGGAAGTCAAGAACTCCATGGAAATATTGCATTAGGCAAATCTGCTTCATGAGACCTCTTTAGAGCATTGAAGAACAAGGATGTTACCTTAAGGAATAAAATGCGCCTGACCGAAGCTGTATATCCTCTATTGCACCATATGCATGTGAAAGTTGGACGTTGAATGAGGAAGACCCTCGAAGAATCGATGCATCTGCATTGCTGTGCTGGAGAATACTGAAAGTCCCATGGACTTCTAAAAAGACAAATCAATCTGTCTCAGAAGGAGCAGGGGCAGAGTGCTACTTCGAGGTAAAGATGGCAAGACTTCATCTTACATACTTTGCACATATTTTCAGGAGAGACCAGTCTCCGGAGGACATCATGTTTGGGAAAGTGGAAGGGTGGCAAAGAAGCAGAAGATCCTCGACGAGATGGATTGACACAGTGGTTGGAGCAGTGAACTCAGGCATGGGAAAAGTTGTGAGGATGGCGTGGGGTCGTGCAGTGTTTCATTCTATTGTGTGCAGAGCCACTTTGGGTCGGAGCTGATTTGATGGCACCTGAGAGCAATAGTCCATAAACTGAAAAAAACGTGTGGTCTATCTGTTGTAGCAGCCCTACTGAAGTAAGACATTCATAAACTATAAGATAATAATTTTAGGCACTAATATTTTAGTGATTTGCTATTTAGAAATAGAAAATGAATACAATGCTCTTTCTGTGAAGTTGGCGGGGGGAGGGGACGGAAAGTAAGCATCTCACAAATAGCTAATGAGTGAAAGCCCAATTGGCCCCTTTGAAATTCCAACAGGCCTCTGTGCAGAGATTGAAAAGCCAATGTTCTGATACATATGGACCAAGGAACCCTGAAAAGGTAGAGCCAACTTGAACAAGAATAAAGTAGGAGGACACACACTTCCTAATTTCATGCATGCTTCAAAGCTACTGAAATCAAAAGAGCATCGTACTGGTACAATAATAGACGTATGCACATAACCCAATGGGATAGAATCAAAAGTCTAGAAATATATACATCTATGGTCAACTGGTTTTTGACAAGGGTGCAGACCATTCAATGGGGATGAGGAGAGTGCCATGAGCGTTGTTGAGAATCATGCAGAGAATGAAGCAAGATCTATGCCTCACAGCACACATAAAAACCAATTCATAATCAAGGTCAGAGGCTGGTCAGGAGGGGGAGATAAGATGATGTCCTGGTGATGGCTTCTGCCCAATTCCTTTTTCCACTAAAACAAACATACCCACACACAAACTCTTTGCCATAGACCCTAATTCGTATCAACAATGCTGAATAGAACCCGATGTGCCAAGGTGTGACTACAACATACTGGCATGTACCTGAGAACCAATAGAGAGGTCCCAATCCCAACTCTGTGGGTACCACCACCACGACCACTACCACTCTCAGAAGAATGCACTTCAGAGGACAGCACTGGCGCTACAGCTTGGGGAGAGGGGTGAATCAGATTAAAGCACATGAGAGGAACGCAAAGAAATGGAGAGGGAGGAGAGGGCATCCTGGCCATCAAGCCCCAAGGAGCAAACAATGCACGGGGAGGATCTTAGGACTTGCCCCACAATGGGACATGGCATCCCACACTGCACCATGACGCCGTGGGGGACAGCACTGGAGACAGTGTGGGAATAGTGCACGGGCTGGTCCCATCACGCTGGGGTGAGGTACTGAGGGCATGCAGCAGAGGAGCAGAGGAATCAGACTGATGAAACCCCCGGGGAATACCAAAAACAGACTTTGGAGACAAAGTGTGGCACCCCATCCGACTCGACTGGAAAACGCTCATAAAGGCCAACAAACAAACCGTAAACTATTTATAGGTTTTTCCATTTTTGTCAGTTACTTTCTTTTTGCTATTTTCTGTTTGGGTTTTTTTTTTTTTTGCTTTTGTTGCTATTGTTTTGTTGGTTTTGACTTCATTTGTTGTTTTATTTGGCTTTGCCTGTTTGTTTGTTTTTTGCACTTCTTAATATATCTGCATGTCTATCTAGATTAGATAGGAGGGATAAATAACTCAGAGATGAAAAAAATGGGGCAAATGGTTCCTGGGGGATATGGGAGAAGGGGAGGTGGGAGAAAGGAAGGGGGAGGGGAGAACTAACCCATGGACAAGGGAACAACAAGTGAACTAAAATCAATGGAAGGAAGGTCGTAGGATGCCTAGTGGGGCTCAATCAGAGGCAATGTAACAGTGAGGAATTACTGAACCTGAATGAAGGTCAGACATGATGGTGGGACAAGAGGGAAGTGAAAAAGAACTAAAGGAAGGAACGATGAGGCAACGGACATTTATAGAGGCCTTAATACAGGCATTTACATATGTAAATACATATATAATGAGGGGAGTAGAAAGATGCATTCATATCTATATGTAAAGAATTAAAGTTGCACAACCCGATGCTCTAAGATGTGAATACAACATGCTGGCATGGAGTAGGGAACCAGTGGAGAGGTCTGAGGGGCTGGCCCCACTATGTGGACACCTGCCTCTTCCCCTCTTCCTGCCTCCCCCCCAACCCACCCCAAAGAATTTATTTCAGAGAACAGCATTGAAGCTGCAGCTCAGGGAGAAGGACATGTCTGATCAGAGCACACGGGAGTAAATGAAAGGGGAGAAAGAGATTGTGGAGCACATCTTGGCCCACCAAGCCTTCAAGATGATATTCCCACTCAGAGCAGCCAATCCACAGAGCAGACCATATGGCCGGCCCCACTAACAGACATGATATCCCTCACTGACCCATAGCCCTACAGGGACAACACTGGAGACACAGTGTGGGAAGTGCGCCCCATCTGATCCCACCACACCTAGGCAAAGCACTAAAGGCATGCAACAGAATAGCAAGGGGAACAGAGCAACGAAGTCCCCAGGAAATACCAAAAATAGATTGAGCCAGGGCTTGGCACCCTATCAGACTCAACTGCAAAAAACTCCTAAAGGCCAACAAACAGTCCTTGAAATAACTACAGGCTTTTCTTTGTTGTTGTTTATTGTCATTGGCTTTTTTTGTTTTTTTTTTACTTTTGTTACTTTGTTATGCTCTGTCCTGTTTTGGGGTATGTAATTATCTCCGCAGGTCTGTCTAAATAAGATAGGCTGGATGAACAATGTGGAGGAGAAAAGAATGGGACCAACAGTTAGGGGGGAATGGGAGAGGGAGAAGTGGGGAGAAAGGAAGTGGTGTTAACAAACCCAGGGACAAGGGAACAACAAGTGATCCAAAATCAGTGGCAAGGAGCATGTAAGAGGCCTAGTAGGGATTGATCAAGGGAAATGTAACCAAGAGAAATTGCTGAAATCCAAATGAAGGCTGACCATGATAGTGGGACATAAGGAAAGTAAAAGGAAATAGAGGAAAGAAGTAGGAAGCAAAGGGCATTTATAGAGGTCTAAATAAAGACACGTGCCTATGTAAATATATTTATATATGAGGATGGGGAAATAGATCTATGTACATGTATTTATAGGTTTAGTATTAAGTTAGCAGATGGACATTGGGCCTCCACTCAAGTACTCCCTCAATGCAAGAACACTTTGTTCTATTAAACTGGCATTCCAGACAAAGCGGGTGCAAAAGTAAATGTGGTGAAGAAAGATGATGGTGCCCGGCTATCAAAAGATATAGCGTCTGGGGTCTTAAAGACTTGAAGGCAAACAAGCAGCCATCTAGCTTGGAAGCAACAAAGCCCACATGGAAGACACACACCAGCCTGTGGGATCACAAAGTGCTGAAGGGATCAGTTATCAGGCATCAAAGAACAAAAGATCAAATCATTGTGTATGAGGGGGAGTGCAGATTGGAGACCAAAGCCCATCTGTAGGCAATTGGACATCGCCTTACAAAAGGGTCTCAGGGAGGAGACAAGCCAAGGCTGCAGTGTAGCAATGATAAAACATACAACTTTCCTCTAATTCCTAAATGCTCCCTCCCCCCCACTATCATGATCCCAATTCTACAGGCTACACCAGAGGATGTACACTGGTACAAATAGGAACTGGAAACACAGGGAATCCAGGACAGATGTTCCCTTCAGGACCAGTGCTGATAGTGGTGATATGGGGAGGGTGGTGGGAGGGTGGGTTGGAAAGGGGGAACCAATTACAAGGATCTACATAAAACTTCCTCTCTGGGGGATGGATAGCAGAAAAGTGGGTGAAGGAGACGTCGGACAGCGTAAGATATGACAAAATAATAATAATTTATCAAGGGTTCCAGAGAGAGGAAGCATGGGGAGGGAAGGGGGTGGGGATGAGGAGCTGATACTAAGGGCTCAAGCAGAAAACAAATGTTTTGAGAATGATGATGGAAACAAATGTGCTTGACACAATGGATGGATGGATGTGTTGTGATAATAGTTGTATGAGCCCCCAATATAATGATTTTTTAAAATGAATTAAGGTTGCAGATGGACATTGGACCTCAACCCAAGTACTCCCTTAATGCAAGAACACTTTGTTCTAATAATCTGAAATTCTGTGATGCTCACCTTCCGGACACGATAACTGAAGACAAAGCAGGTGCAAAAGAAATGTGGAGAAGACAGCTGAGGGTGCCCGGCTATCAAAAGATATAGCATCTGGGGCCTTAAAGAATTGAGGATAAACAAGGGGCCATCTAGCTGGGTAGCAACAAAGCCCACTTAGAAGAAGCATACCAGCCTGTGTGATCATGAGATATCAATGGGATCATGTATGAGGCATCTAAGACCCAGAACAAAACCATACCCAAGGTGAATTGGGTGGAGGGGGGAGCATGGACTGAAGACAATGCCCATCTGTTGACAATTAGACATCCCATCACGCTACAGGGAAGTGATGAGCCAGTCTGGGTGCAGTATAGCATCCATGAAACACACAACTTTCCTCTGGTTCTTTGGTGCTTCCTTCACCCCACTATCATGACTTCAATTCTACCTTACAAATCGGATTAGACCAGAGCATGCACACTGCTACAGGTAAGAGCCCGCAACACAGGGAATTCAAGATAGATAAACCCCTCAGGGCCAACAAGGAGAGTAGAGATACCAAGAGGGGGATGGGGAGGTGGGGGGAGAAAGAGGGACCTAATTACAAAGGTCAAACTAGAACCCCCTCCCAAGGGGATGAATAATGGAAAGTGAATGAGGGGCAATGGAGGACGATGTAAGAGATGGAGAAAAATAATCTATAGCCTATCAAGGGTTCATGAGGGAGGGTGGGAGGGGTAGGAAGGGGGGAAGAAATGGGTAGTGACTATCAGGTCTCAATTGGGGAGAGAATGGTGTAAATGTGCTTGACACAGTGGAGGAATGTGCGGATTGTGATAAATAATGTAAGAGCCCAAATAAAAGTGTGGGATTTTTTAAAAATAATGCTGAATAGAAACTGCCCCATTAAGTTTCTGAGGGTAAATCTGTACTGGAGCAGAAAGCCTCTTCTTACTTCCTGAGAGTGGTTAGTGGGTTCAAACCACTGATCTTGTGGTTAGCAGCCCAACGTGTAACCCAATACGCCACCAGGGCACCATCCTTCTATAACAGATACCAAGGCAATAGGGGGAGTAAAACACAGGCACATTATAATCTTGGAACTCCCAGCATAAAAAAAAAGAGGATAAATAATTGGATCAAACTCCAATTGGAAAGGGATATAGAACTAAAACATTAAAGAAGGAAAAGTGAGTGAGAACAAGCCAGCTTCATGGAGTCCCTTTTAGGACAGAGACAGTGGACATTTTCTGAGTGAAGCAAGATAAGCAGCATATGAGCTGGATCTGGGAGGGGAGAGTACTGTTAAGTTGTCTACAACACTAGTGGCGTCTGGGACTGGAGAGTGAGGAGGGGACCATTGAATCAGAAAGAAACAGCTGACTAGCATAGACTCCTAGTCTTTGGGTAGAGTGCCCATGGGAAGGGGAAGGTTTATGGGATGGTGATGGAGATACTGGACGGAAGGTGTTCCCCTACTGCTCCCCCGACCCTGCCAAATCTGGGCAGAAACTAGATCATTGGATGTAACCACACAAAAGTATACCAGCTCTACAACCAAGAATTGGTTACTTTCCCTAACATTCTTTCCCAGACACCAGGGGTGAGCTGAAGTTGATCCGCACAATTCCCCCACCATACCTGTGGCTAGGGACACCGCTGTCCTCAGTTGACCTACAACCTCCTGGTACCCTACTCTTCCACCACCAGTTGCCACCTACCGAACCCTTCCCTAACTGACCAAGACCCTGTGATTGGCAGGTATCACTTTCAGAGAACTCAGAACCCCGACCTACCCTCCACCCTTCCTATTAAAGATTCACATACAAGCCACAAGCAGACGCTGAGTCAGCCACCTGTTCCTCCCACAGTAATGTGCTCCCATCGATCCTGGTGTAGGCAGCATTGCACAGACATCCTTTTGGTTTGTTTTGTGGTCTGTCTTTTTCCCTTTTACCACCATTATTCCTTCTTACTCATTAATTTGTCTAATGTTAAACTTTTATTTTCCATTAAGTGGGGCTAACATTTCTTATTGGTTTATTTCCCCCTTTCCTCTTCCTCTTAATTTTAATCACCCCCTTTCTATCAGTTTAAAATTATCTCTTAAAATCCCATCCTATTTGTTCAAAAAGGTACTGTTACCCTACTAGTCAGCCATACATACAATACCTCCCCCAATCACCCTACCCAAAGGATGTGGTCATCACTTGTGCCTACACCACTGGATCAATAACAAGTGGTGAGAAATGCCTGCTCATCTTGCCTGCAGCTGGCCTTCACAGCTAGCAGATAAAGACCTGAGCACTCTATCCAGTTACATCACTTACCTGGAGACCAGAGGGAAGTGGTCTATTCCGGCCATTCTACCATACAAAGTAGCAAGTCTACACCATCTGCCCAGATCCATCAAAGCAAAGCAGAACAGAAATGTGGTATGTAGCAAACCAACACAGAGTGAACAAATAATAAATACAGCAACTCTACTACTTTGCCATCAGTTTGTCGAATTGTAGTGGCTTGTGTGTTGCTGTGATGCTGGAAGCTATGTCACTGGTATTTCAAATACCAGCAGGGTTACCCAAAGTGAATACACTTCAGCAAAGCATTCCAGATTATGTACAGACTATGAAACAGGAATAGATTGTCCACTTCAGGGTAATTAGCCACTGAAAATATCAAGGACAGCAGTGGAACATTGTCAGATATTGATAACTTCATGAAAAGTAGCAAAATTTTGTCAGAGATAGTGCCAGAAGATGAGCCCCTTAGGTTGAAAGGTACTCAAAATATGACTTAGAAGGAACTTTCTCAAAGTAGAGTCTACCATCATGATGTGGATGGAGCAAAACCTTTGGAGCTTTCATTTGCTGATCAGACATGATCATGCAGTTGCAAACATTTACTAATACTTGGACCTTGGAATGTGTAAACTATGCATATAGGAAAATTGGAAATTGTCAAAAATTAAATGGAAGGCATAAAGATGGATATCCTAGGCTTTAGTGAACTGAAATGAGTTGGTTTGGTCCATTTTGAATCTGGCAGTGATATGGTTTATTATGGCAAAAATAATAGCTTCAAAAGGAATGACATTGCATGCATTGTCAAATAGGACTATTCAAGATCTACCTTGAAATACAATATTGTCTGAGAACTATCTGCAGATAAGAAAATCTAGTCAATACAACTATTATTCAATTTATGCTCCAATCCCTAAAGCTAGTGATAAAGAAATTGAAGAATTCTATTAACATGTTCAGACTGAAACTGATCAGAAATGAAATCAAGATGCATTGACAATTGTGGAAGATTGGAATGCAAAAGAAAGGAACAACAGTTGGAAAACAAGGTCATGGTGATAAAAATGAAGACGATGGAGATTGCAGGATGCAAGCTCAATGACTCCTTCATTTCAAATATCTTTCTTCAGCAACATGGATGACAATTATACAGGTGGGCTTCACCAGATATAATATACAGAAATTCAATTAAATACATCTGTGGGAAGAGATGATAGAGAATCTCATTATTAGCAGCTTAAATAAAGCCAGTTGTGACTATGGAAGAGCCCATCAATTGCTCATGGTCAAGTTGAAGCTGAAGAAAATTAAAACAAGTGCACGAGAGCCCAAACATGACCTTGAATCTCTCCAACCTGAATACTAATGACAGAGAACTGTTGAGCTGTTAGGGTGACATTAAGAATATCATACATGAAGAAAACACAAGGTAATTAAAATGACAGGAAAGAAATAAATGGTCGAAGTGGATGTCAGAAGAGACTCTGAAACTTGCTCTTAATCATACAGTAGTTAAGGCAAATGGAAGAAATTATGAAGGCAAAGAAATGAGCAGAAAATTTCAAAGGACAGCATGAGACGACAGAAATGTGCAAAGACCTGTAGTCAGAAAGCAAAAATTAAAAGAAGAAGATACTCACCATGCCTTAAACTAATTCAAGAAAAAGTCAAACCTTGAGCTGAAATATTGCAAGATTCTATAGGCATAATATAAAATGATGCAGGCAGCATCAAAAGAAGATGGAAATCCACTGTGCCAAAAAGAACTAGTTGACATACTACCATTTCAAAAGGAATAAGAGAAGCAATGATAATAAGTCCAAGCTGTACTGAAGGAATTAGCCAAAAACAAGGCTCTCGGAATTGAATAATATACCATTTTGAGATAGTGAGGATTTTTTTTGCCAACATAGCACCCATAAGAAAATATGGGTGGCGTCTAACCTGTCAGGTCACAGTCTGGTGGCAGATGCGGCCTTCTTATAAGGAAGAGATTGGAAACTTCCTCTCTCTCTCTCCCTTCACCTTCCTGTGGATGAGCCATGCAGAGCCCTGTGATGTTTCCACCATTGGATCCACAAGACTATTGACCCACCAGCCTGTGATCTGCCTGCATTCTGCACCATTGCATGTGGCTGTGTGACTCTGAAGAGGGACTTATATACTACTATCAGATTTATGAACTTGCGTTGGATTGTGATGGGATGTTTTCTCCTTATACCATTACTTCTTGATATAAAGATATTTTTTCTTATACATATATGGGTGTCAATGAATTTGTTTCTCTAGTTAAGCCAGCCAAACACACACTTGAAATGGTTCAACAAGCTGATGAAGGACTGGATGCACTCATTCATCCATGCCAAGAAATTTGGAAGACAGCCAACTGGCCAACTGACTGGAAGAGATCCATATTTGTACCCATCCCAAAGAACGATGACCTGGTAGAGTGCTCAAATTACGGACCAATATCATTAATATCACATGCAAGTAAAATTTTCCTGAAGATTGTTCAATAATGGTTGACAGGGAGCTGTCAGGGGTTCAGGCCAAATCCAGAAGGGATCAGAACACTTCATTGTTCTCATGAGGAACTTGAACTTGGATCAAGGGGCGGTTGTGAGAACAGAACAAAAGATTACTGCATGGATTCAAATTAGGAAAGGTGTGAGACAGGGTTCTATCCTCTCACTGAACTTGTTTAACCTGTATGCCGAGCAAATAATCAGAGAGGATGGGTTTTATGAAGAAGAGTGTGGCATCAGGATTGGAGGAAGGCTTATTAACAACCTTCAATATGCAGATGACCCAACCTTGCTAGCTAGCTGAAAGTGGGGAGGATTTGAAACACTTGATGATAAAGATCAAGGGTTTAGCCTTCAATATGGATTACCACTTAATGATAAAAAAATCAATAACTCACAATTGGACCCACAGGCAACACCATGGTAAATGGAGAAAAGATCAAAGGATTTCAACTTGCTTGGATCTGCCATATTTGTAGAAGCAATGGTCGAGAGGTCAGAAGAGGTGCTGCATCAGGTAAATCTGCTACACAAGCCTGCTTTGGAGTACTGGGAAGCAAGGGTGTTACCTTCAGGACTAAGGTATGCCTGACCCAAGTGGTGGTATTTCGGTCACCTCATACATGGGCTTCCTGCTTTGTCGTCTTGTTTCTTCGTTCATGAGCTCCCATACCAGCAGGAGTCAGATGAAGCCCTCAGCTTATCTGAGCCACGGTCTTGAACAGGACTTGACTTAGCCACTTCTACAATGGCGTGAGCCATTTCCTGATACAAATTTCTTGCTGTACACATGCACATGAACGTGTCACTGGTTTTGCTTCTCTAGAGAACCCCCCCTAACACATCTGGAAATAATTTATTGTGCTTAAGTTTCTTTTTGCAAAATTTTGACCACGAGTGTGCTAGATTTGTGAGATAGTTTACCTTGGTTTTTGTTTCTCGACACTGAAAGAATTCACGTAGCAGAAGCAGTTTTTTTAATCCAAGTAACTTTTATGAAGGAAAGGGAAGTTTTTGTTCATGCAGTCTCAGATAGTATTACCTATCTCTGGAAAGCAACAAGGCCTCATGGTGGGGCCATGGGAAATCTTGCAACTGAAAATGGCTATTCAGGGAAGCACAGAAAACCACATGAAAAGAGTACCGGAACAAAAGAGGACGTGCGCATGCGTTGCACACACAAGAGAGATCCCGCCCTCCAACCTGAGAGAGCACCTGCCCTTCGTCTCTGCTATTTATTCCCTCTTATTCCCATGGAGGGGGAGGAGGCGTGGTTGAGGGTCTTGGCTGTTCACAGTGGCTGAGTTCAGGCACACCTCTGACGTGATGTCACTGGTGCCTACTGTGTATGCCCAGGTGACCTTCACCTGTGTCTAGGAGACCTTGGTGTGAACATTCCCAGCTTGGGATTGTTCCCATAGGTGCCTAATATGTACCTGATTTCTTTCAACCCCTTTTATTGTGGCATGGTCTGCTTATCTTGGTTTTGTGTAGACATTTGGTGAAGACAACCCCCGTTTTCCCTAATCTTCCTATATATCAAATTCACCATTTGTATATGCCTTGTGGTGTAGTGATACACTGGCCGCGGTGACTTCTAGGATAACATTTTGGATTTGGATTTAAAATGGTGCCTACAAGGTCTACATGCAACCTCCTCCCTGGAGGACGGACAGCGGAGAACTGGGTGAGGAAGACGTCGGATGGTGTAAGATATGATAAAATAATAATTATTTTTAAATTATCAAGGGTTCGAGGGCAGGGGGGAGCAGGAAGGGAGGAGAAAATGAGGAGCTAATGCCAGGGGCTCAGGTGGAGAGTTGGTGTTTTGAGAATGATGATGGCAACCTATGTACAAATGTGCTGGACACAAATGATGTACGTATGGATTGTAAAAAGAGTTGTATGAGCCCCTAATAAAATAAATAAATCTAAATAAATAAATAAATAGATGGTGCCTACATCACCCACCGTACAAAACGAATAGCGTTTGTGTTAGGCTGGGTACTCTAGAGAAGCAAAACCAGCTTACAAAAACCAGCTTATAAACCTATGTTTATAAGAAAAATGTTTAAAGAAAAATGGCTCACGCTGTTGTAGTTCCAACTCGGATGGATTATTGAATCAGTTCCAACTCATAGCAATGCTGTGCACCCAAGTGCATTGCCCAGTCCTGCACCGCCCTCACAAGGGTTGATGTGCTCAAGCCCATCATGGCTGACACTGTGTCAATTCATCTTGTTGAGCCTCTTCCTCTGTTTTGCTACTCCTCTGCTTTACCACGCATGGTGTCCCATTCCAGGGACAGCTCCCTCCTAAGGACCTGTCCAATGTATTTGGAGTCTCACCAAGGATCATTCTGGTTGTACTTATTCCAAGACAAGTGTGTTTGTCCTTTGGGCAGCCGATGACACGTTCGATATTCTTCACCAGCACCATAATTAAAATGCATTTATTCTTCTTCAGTCTTCTTGACTCAATGTCCAACTTTCACACAGGCTGGGAGATGCAAGGTCGAATGAATTGATAGGGATCAAAGACAAGGTTGATAGGTAATGGCTGTTGGGAATTGGTAGTCAATATGGCAGGAGACTAACAAACCAGATTCAGAATCCAGGTCCAAGAGAAGTGACAGACTTTCCCATGAAGTTTGCTTTAAATGGAGCAGGACATACTCTCAAGGACTCTTTCCTCCAATTGCATCAAAGCTGTGACTAGTCAGGGAGTCACCGTGTTGATGACCTCATGTTAGATACCATTGTGGAGTTGATTGCATTGAGTCACGACACATCTTGGGGGGTTACAACCAAACTACTGAAGACCCCGGCTCAGCGATATCAACACAAAATCCATCACACTGTACTCTTAGTATAAAAAAGGAAGTTATCTCTACTAAACATTTAAAAGTCAATAAATATTCTGCTAGATTGCATCATGATGCCACTAAAATTAAATTTAGCAGGAGAAAGCCATGCCCACACAGAGGCCTCACTGGCTATGATCCGATTGACAGACGAGACTCCACCCCTTTGCTCTGAATCCTCTTAAGTCCGAAACTGACACCAGATTATATAACTACCACTGCTATCATAATCGTTTTAAAAACATTTTCTTTAGACTTGAGCCCTTGGTATCAGCTCATTTTCCCCTCCCTTCCTTCCCTGCCCTCCCTCCCTCATGAACCCTTGATAATTTATAGATTATTATTATTTGTTCATGTCTTACACTATCCAATGTCTCCCTTCACCCACTTATCTGTTGCCCATCCCCCTGGGAGGGGGTTATATGGAGATCATTGCAATTGGTTCCCCCTTTCTTCCCCCACCTTACCCTTACCCATCTGGTATCACTACTCTCAATATTGGTCCAGAAGGGTTTATCTGCCCTGGATTTCCTGTGCTTCCAGCTCTTATCTGTACCAGTGTACATCCTCTGGTCTAGTCAATTTATAAGGTAGAATTGGGATCATGATAGTGGGTGGGGACAGGAAGCATTAAAGAACTAGAGGAAAGTTGTGTGTTTCATTGGTGCTACAATGCACCCTAACTGGCTCATCTCCTCTCCATGACCCTTCTGTAAGGGTATGTCCAGTTGCCTACAGATGAGCTTTGGGTCTCCAATCTGCACTCCCCCTCATTCACATTTTTACGAGTTTTTGGTTCTTGGTCTTTGATGCCTGGTATTTAATCCCACCCACCCCTCATGATCACACAGGCTGGTGTGCTTCCTCCATGTGAACTTTGCTGCTTCTCATCTAGATGGCTGGTGTTTATCTTCAAGCCTTTGAGACCCCAGACACTATATCTTTTGATAGCCAGACGCCGTCAGCTTTTATCACCACATTTGCTTATGCACTCATTTTGTCTTCAGTGATCGTGTAGGAAGGTGAGCATCATGGAATTCCAGTTTATTAGAACAAAGTGTTATTGCATTGAGGGAGTACTTGAGCAGAGGCCCAATGTCCATCTGCTACCTTAATAGTGAACCTATAAATATATCTACATAGATTTATTCCCTATTGTTATATAAGTATATGTACATACGTACATGCCTGTATTTAGACCTCTATAAATGTCCTCTGCCTCCTAGTTCTTTCCTTTATTTCCTTTTACTTTCCTCTTGTCCCACTAGCATGTTAGGCTTTCATTCGGGTGTCAGCAATTCCTTTCAGTTACATTGCCCTTGATCAAGCCCTACCAGGCATCCTGCGCCATGCTCGACATGAATTTTATATCATTAATTGTTCCCATGTCCCTGGGTTTGTTAGCACCCCTCTCCTTTCCCCACCTCCCCCTTTCCCATGTCCCCCAAACTGTTGGTCCCATCGTTTTCACCTCCGGATTGTTTATCCAGCCTATCTTATCTAGGTAAATATTCAGAAACAGTAAAAAGCACAAAAACCGACAGCAAAACAACAAAAGAAAACAAAAAACTAAACAAGAAAACAAAACCCAATGACAAAAAGTCTATAAATAGTTATAGGTCTGTTTTATTTATATATACATATAAAATATATAAAATATAAATACTTAAAATTAAAAATATAAAATACATATTATATTAGTATATATAGGTGTGGGTTTTTTGGTATTTTTTTAAACTTTAGGTGTGTTTTCCAATCAGTGTAATGGGGTGCCACGCCCTGACCCCAAAATCTATTTTTGGTATTCCCTGGGGACTTCATTGCTTATGAAGCATTTCAGGGCGTGAGGAGGTTTCTGCACTCCACTCATTCACACTCCAATTCCCTTCAGCAATGAGGCTCCTAAGAGTTCCTCCTGGAATACACTGGAGCCCTGTGTCAGCCTGGAGCAGAATCACGAGGAGGCCCTACGGTTTAGAGAACACAAGCAGAAGCTACAGCAGCTGGCGGTTGAGTTGTTCACCTTCATCAACATGCTGGGTGTTGTCAGGGCGTTGTGGCTGCCAGAGGAAGTGGTGGATTTCCTGTTCCAGTACTGAAGTTGAAGAGGAAGGGCAATGTTAACAAACCCCTGACTCCTCCAAACAAAAGTATAGAGGCCAGTCTAGTGAAGCGGGAGCAGAATGTCTTGTTTAGGAGCCTGCTATTCATTCACTTGTGACTGACCCCTTATAGGGACTTAGACACGCAGATCACAATGAGTCAAATGCTTGCTCAGAGCAAAAAAAAAAAAAAAATGAAACAATAGCCACCTTCATTTAATCTCCAACCGTTATACATGCAGCAGCATGCAGTTGTGTCCATTGCATGTAACTATGGGTTGGTGAACTCAGCTGTACTTATGTGCAAGACTACCACAGGGGGGAGTTTCTCTGTTTTTTTGTTTTGTTTTTGTTTGTTAACTTCCCTCAATAAATCTTTAGTATTCTTCTGAAAAATTAAATAAGATTCTAGAGCTAGAGGGAACTGAACTTCGGGAAAAGTCATTGGCTCAACGTTGTTTACAAACTGAGTCAGAAATTGTAATGGATTTAACATACAGGAGACAGGTGTAGGAAAATCTCTGGTTCCATTGTGGTAAATACTTTCTAGGTGCTGGCACTGGGCTCCTTACACTGAGAAAGCTCGGCCTCCTGCCATCCACTTTCCTGTCCTGGCTAATTCATGGGGGCATCCTGGGCAGAGCAGGGTATGGGTGCTGTTGGGTGTTCATGAACTTCCAACACATGCATAGCTGTTAAAGAAGATACTCCTGGCAGTGAGGTGCTAAGTCATCACTGAGGCTGGTGGGGGTGTGTGTGCATGCACGTACCTGGTGTCTGTGTGTAGGTGTGAGTGGGATTCCCCTTGCACGGGGGCAGGCAACAGGGCTCTCTGAGGACCTCCAGGAATGCTCAGTACACCATAGACCTCTTGCTATCACTGACTGGATTGCTGACTATAGGGCCCATTGGCTGCCAGAGTTTCCTTCAGCAGGTTGGCTGATTTGGGGCCCTCCAGTCCCCTAGACCTTAGAGTCCCAGTGGGCTGGACCTCCTTCCCTACTACAGGAATAATTACAAGAGCCTTTGGCCTTTCCGCTAGGGCCTTTTGTTCCCTGCAGGTAGTTTCTGACTGAGGCTTGCTATTTGGAGATGAATGCCACTCTCTAGCATCTTCTGCACCCCCTCCTCAACCTCCCTTGACTTCTGACTCACTTCTTTAACTCCCCTGACACTTCACCCATGTATCTAACTTATCAGTGGGGCGGGGATCTGACAACTGGGTAACTCGAAATGAGAGTGTGAGCAACGAAGAGAGAGAAACTGGAGAAGCCTTGAGCCAAAGGATCCTGATCTCACAGAGACCTGCATTCTCCTGTTAGAGATGACAGAGAAGGGAAAGCTTTTTTAAGAGCTCATCAGAGACCCTTCAGTTAGTGCTCCAGGTTAAGACTCAGGGAAGGTGGACCATCAGGCTGAGGCTGTGGCAGCCTTCGGAATCATGCTGTACTCCCATTCGGCCCCTGGTGGTGAGTGAAAGAAGACATGGCATTTTTGCTAAGAAATGAGAAAGGTACACTGAAGGGATACACTGGTATCCTGGTGAGAAGCCATGGTCCTGACCTGACAATGGCTGTAATTGCGCGGCATGAGCTATGGAGTCAGATAGTTCTCGGGAGGGGAAGATGGGAAGTCTAATGTCTGGACTGTGTTTGTCTCACAATAACCATAAAATTAAAAATGTAGAAAATGCAATAATAATTAGTTAATTAGCCAACAATAAATCTCCTTGATAAAATAAAATCAAAACCTGGACCCAAACAAAGGCTCCATATCACGTTCATATTCTCTCTGTAAATTATAATATGTAATGAAATAGCCAACTATTGAAGTGACCCATTCTGCTAAAAATTGTAGAACAGAGATCTTAGTAGAGATAAAAAAAATTTTAAATATCTCCACATTAATTTTATCAAGAGGACATAATTTCAGAAAATCAGGGTCATGTCTACATCTTACAACTAAAACAAAGGCTGACTTCTCCTTCTCCAGCGTTTTGCCTGCCAACATTCCCCCAGCCCTGCTGCCCAGGATCCTAAGGAACACGAGGAGAAATAAGGGGCCAGTCTCAGCATCTGACACTCAGGGATGGACACAGGGCTGGCCTGCCTGATACAACGGGACCCGGCCCTTCCCTGGCCTCTAGGCTTTATCTCTATGCTGACATGTGGAGTCCAGCCCGTCAGTCAAACAGGGTCCTGAGGAGACGACAGTGCAATTATCGAAAAGGAGACAGAAAAGCGGAACACAGGGGGGCTCTTGGCTTCTTTAATATCGGGGAAAAACTGTGTTAGTCCAGGTATACTAGAGAAACAAATTCATAAATACTCATATGTGTATAAAGAAAGAGGTTTATATGCAAGAGTAGTTGAATATTGAGAAAACATCCCAGCCCAGTCCAGATCAAAGTCCATAAGTCTGATATTAGCCCATAGGTCTGATACCAATCTATAAAGTCCTCTTCAGACTTACGAAACACATGCAATGATGCTGAATACAGGAACACCACAGGCCAGTGAATGGGAAGTCTGTGGATTCAGTGGCATGTAAGCATCTCAGCGCTGGCAGGGGTCTCCATGTGACTTTTCCAGCTTAGGGCAGTAGTGTAGTGTGAGCAGAGAGAGTGTTCACCACCTTCAAGGAAGAAATACAGGAATTCCCAGAATCCTCAGGGGAAGGCCATGTCCACACCGAAGCCTCATTGTCTATACATTGATTGACAGGCTAGAATCCATCCCTATACTCTTAATCCTCAAATTGACACCAGATTATGTCACTAACACAGAGTCTCTAGTTTATTCCACTATAAGGCTTTATAGTCATGGGCTTGCAGGCCTCTTGTTAGTTCATACAATAACCTGGGAGATGTGTTCATCTTGAATATCCTGAGCCCTAGGGGAACACTTCAAAGTGAGTGTCTCACAAGTGAGAGATAAATGGTGTCATATGATATGTGGATGAAGTGCCAATAAAACTGTTTAAAAAGAAGGAAGAAACTAGATAGGGATTCTTTGTGCACGTGGAGAGCTAGGCGTCTGTCAGAGACAGCTCATCGTTTTATCGAGGGTAGATGTGAAGAAATGCCCTTTCTGGACAACATGTGTATTTGGTGCTAGTTATTATCTCAGGACTGTGGAGACATTCCTGGAACATTCGTGCTGGTCTTCCAAGCCCCATGGTCCTCAGTTTGCCTCATTGAAGCTTCTCAACCTATTTTTCAGTCCCCACTTCCAAGCATCCTCTGTACCCCACCCTTCTAAACCATCTGACAGGCTCCATGCAGACAGTCCCTATCCAGGCTGAGACTCCACCCACCTGTCAGCCAACCCCTCTTTCAAATTGTCCTGTATGTCTCAGACTCAGCTGAGCAGGGACTAAACAAAAATTCAGTTGTTCTTAGAGAACAAATTAGAATTGTTCTTTAGGCTTCCCTGTGGGGGGAATAAGGCCAGTCCCCTAAAACTAATCACAGATATGATAGGCACAATTGTACTGTTGAGATATATAAAGATTACAATAAAGAGAGATAGGAGGGTAAATTACACATTTCATGGTAGTATGCTCACCTCCTGAATGGCCATGATCTTACCAGCCAAGTCTGTACACAGAGTGGGCTGAGGTGAGGTGGGGCGGAGATCTGGCGGGAGGCTGGAGACCCTGTTTATTGTCAACCAAGAGTTACATCTACTTGGGTGTGGCGGTGTGATTATGGGTAACCACAGGTCACAGGAAGGGGGTGTACAATAGGCAATACAAGCAACAGGAGGGTGACTATACAAAACCATAACAGGAAGGGGATGAGCTAGGGGTGTACACATGATAAGAAGGGGTGAAACTAGAGGTATACACGTGACAAGGGCTGCCCCTAGATTCATGATAGTGGCCGAACCTTGGCCACCCTTGAGTGGGCTTGACCTCGCTGGTCTCCTACAAGGAAAGAGTCAACTACTCTCCTTATCAGAAGGGAGTGGGTCCTACTTGTTGTGGGATAAACAGTGGTGACTGCTTGCTCTAGATGGCTGATAACCCTTAGGAAGAATAACCCCTGACCTACTTCTGTTGACCTCCAAGTGTACAGTCATTCGCTACATGTAGCAAGCAGCTAAGTTTGGCATATATTTGGGGGAGACAACTTGGGAGAAATCTTTCTGTTTCCCTCACTGCCCAAGATTTTAGATCTTTTTGGGAGCAGATAGGCTCATCTTATTCCCACAGAAGTATGGTTGGCATACCTTGTGGTTAACAGGGCTCCTCTGAGACCAACGCAGGAGACAGGCAATTCCACCGCGTGGGGTGGAGACCCGACATGAAGCGATGCTGGCCTAACTCCCACCCCTCCCCTGCCTGAGGCCTTCTTCCCTCAGATCACAACTCCACTCTCCAGAGAAACTAGGACCACAGCGCCAAGGGGAACCAGATTCACAAGGATCCCCATGAGTATCGGGACAGCATGGTAAGGAGAGGGGGTTGAAGGGATGGGTAATGTGAAACAGGCTCAAAAGAATTCTGACTCTGAATTTCCTCCTGTTATCCATTAGAGTGGGCTCCACGGGTCAGCACCGTGGGAGTGGCCCGGACTACTGGGGAAGGAAAAAGGGAAAATGAAAATGATCTTTATCCATAGGAATCTGTAAGGAAATGCTATCTTAAAGCAGACTCTAGTCTTTGGGTGTTGGAGATTCCGGGGTCAGATGTTTGCTGGCTTTGGGTAAAGGCAGACCAGCAGGCTCAGGTAGGAGCTTTAGAAGCGAATCCAATATAGCTTGGCCTCCCAGGCTGGGTCCATAGAATCTGCGGCTCCGTTACTTCTCCGGACCTTTTCTCTGCTGTTTGTCCACTCCACACTTCATGCTCCTTGTGTGCCCCACCAAGCCCAGAGACCAAGCCACTCAGCCTCCCCATCATCTCCTGCCATGGAGTTGATTTCGACTCAGAGCAACCCCATAGGAGAGGGTAGAGCTTCCTCTGTGGTCCCCAAGACTATCACTCTACGCGAGTAGAAAGCCTCATCTTTGCCCCACGGAATGGCTAGTGGTCTCCAACAGTTGATCTTGCAATTAGCAGTGCCACGTGTAACCAACCCACCAGCTGCCAGGTCTCCGCCCTCTGAGGGGCAGTTGTTGGATGGCCTGCCTTAGGAACCCCACTAAGGACCACAGCCCCCACGGAGGGCGGACCTGGAACGCTGCAACTCGGCGCTGCTCTCTGCCCCCCAGCATCTGCTCTGGAGCTCCTGGGATCTGTGGAGGATATCCCGAGCACCTGTCCTCCAGGCAGCGCCATCCAGTCCATAGCCCCTCATCCATCTTGCCATCATCCAGGGGTGCGGGCTTCCTCAGGAAGCTGGGATCTACGCAGATGCCCAGATTGCTGAGACCAGGCGGGGAGTGGGCGGGGCTAAAGTGGGGGTGCTCCGGTTCATAGAAGACCACGCCTCCACTGTTCGTCCACCACCTTTGAATTCTGGCGTGAACCTCAACTCTGGTGGAGGTAGTTGTCGGAGCCCCAGGGCCGGCTGCCATGGCTGTCAGTCCCTCCTCCAGTCTCTTTAGGTTCCTCCACTGAAGGAAATCTGGGCATGAAGTGTAGAGAGTCAGTCCCCACAAAGGAACGGGAAAGTGCTGCGCAGCAGATGAAGGAACTGTGTGAGCTTTCTCTCGCCAGTCACACTAACCAATGGCGGCAAAAGGGACGGACCCATCTTTAGCTCCACCTGTCACTCTGGCACACTGACAAGAGGTCAAGTGTCTGTTGGGAACTGAAAATGTAGCTCCAGAGTCGAACAGAAATTTCCATCCGCACTCCCTCCTGTTCTTGTTACCTGGGCGTCTGAGGAGCGCGGCAAGAGGCTGGTGCAACTGGAACAGAGACCCTCAGTCCCGAAGACTTCATCAAAGTTCAATTACGTTCCCTGTGGAAAGAATGCACCAGTTTCCTTACCATTTTGCTATTTCTCTGGACTCTCATTCTCTCAGTGGCCTGGCTTTCAATAGACACATGTAGTTCAGTCAGAGTTTCCTTCTAAATTTCCTGTTCCCTTCCTGGCCCCAGTCCCAGCTTCTCCTACCTGATGAAGCAGGCTGACACGCTGAGGGCTGGACTTTCTGTTTCTTCTTGTTATTCGTAGCTTGAAGGCTATGTCCACCAACTATGAAGGGTTCATTCTGATGACCACTTCCATTCTGGGCAACTAAGACACTGCTATGTCACAAATATTTTCTAGGACCTCCGGATCCAGATTAGTGTATTTTCCAGAGTCATTCCAATAAACCACACACCCCAATGACGGCATCTATAGCTCCACTAATTACTCCAGCGACAGTGACTGCTTGTTTTGTGGGAGAGGCCCAACGTCTGTGAAGAACCCCTCAGGGCCACCAATGAGAATAGAGATGCCAGGAGGATTAGGGGAAGGTGGGAGGAGGAAAGGGGAATTGATCACAGGGATTAATATAGAACACCCTCCCTGGGGGATGAATAACAGAAAGTTGGGTGAAGGGCAACAGAGGACGATGTAAGATATGAAAATAATAATTTATATCTAGATTTCATGAGGCAGGGCGGGTGGGGGACAGAGGGGGAAATGAGGAGCTGATATCAAGGGCTCAAGTAGAAAGAAAATGCTTTGAAAATGATGATGGCAGCATATTTGCAAATGTGCTTGACACAGTGGATGAATGTATGGATTGTGATAAGAGATGGAAGAGCCTCCAATAAAAATATTTAATAAGAAAGAGCTTTCTATTTAAAACAAAACAAGAACTGAAACATGTTGCTCCAGAGCCTACCAGAGATTTTATGTTACTCTCCACTGTTCTTTTTACCCAGGGCTACTGAGGAGTAAGAGCAAGTGGCCCTGGGCCTTGTCAATCTCCATCAGGGTTCAAATCCAGATCTTGTCCAGTTTTCTTACCTTCTTCTGGTTTTCTTTTTCTTTTATTTTCTTTTTATACATTCTTTCTTCTAATGGCTTGGCTTTTTATAATAAGCACATGTGATTTCATGTAAACTACCTTTATAATTTCCTGTCCTCTTCTTGGCCCCAGTTCCAACTTATTCTATTTGTTGAAACATGGCCAACGCATCCCTAGTAGTTTGGGTTTCTCTTTCTCCATCTTATTAAATACCTTGAAGGCGATGTCCACTAACTCGTTCCATTGACACTTTCCACTGACTGCAATTTCTTGTGATATTGTCTGGTTAACTCTGGAGAATAAAGCTACTGTGACTCTTACATGTTTCTTGGAGGCCTCAGTAACCAGATCAGTGTATTTTCCAGAGGCCTGATAAATCCATTCCTAAAAGAAAGAAGAGTCCTCCCCTACCCATTGTTGGAAAGCTTGCACCACACTGAGACTTTTCTCCTAGGGTATGCCTCTCCTCATTCACTCCAGAATACATTTTTAATAATGTGCCAGCATCCCTAATTCCCCATTATTAGGGTTCCAATTGGGCTTAGATTTGGGAATGGGAGATGCAGGGTCTTTGGTCCCATTTGGAAATGCCTCATGAAGCTTTGGGATTTCTCCCTAGCTTAATTTAAAACTAGTTTCCTTTCATCATTTGTAAGCAAGGATTTAACATGACTTGCACATCACTCCCATTAGGGAGATGTGAGGTAAAAAAAAAAAATCTGTTTCCAATCTTGATCATCCCAATAGAATGGGTAAGTGTTCTTCTAGTTAATTAAATTCTAAGCATACAAGAGAAAACGGGAACGAAAGTATCCTGCTGGCTATCCATCTGCATTAATTTCCACGGAGAGCTAGCTTTCCTAGTGGGCATTGTCCTATCTCAACCATGGCATCCCCCCAGCCACATCAGTTACCTGACTATGAGGAGGTGAGACCCTTACCTTGCTCTCCTTGCAGGGGAATAAGGTAGAAGACAAGGAGAAGAGGGAGGAGGTGGAGGTAGCAGAGGAGGAAGTGCCATAGACACTCAGGGAGGGCAGCTTGTGATTACGCCCACACTCATTTCTAACAAATCTCCTGGAAACAGCAGTGGTTTCTGTCTAGAAGTCCAAGGAAAGCGTTAAGAGTTATGTTTAGGCCAAGGAGATTTAATGGAAGTTTTTGGAAGGGGTTCAGAATCACAGTTAGACAGGGAGCCCAGGGTGAAGCAAGATGTCATTCTCCGAACCATCCATTCATATGCCTTCTGCCCTTAATCCTGTTTTTGTAGAGTTAGAGAAGCTTTTGTATTAGTAATTTCATCCCTAAACAATTTCAACTGTAAGATAGTATGATTGAATTATTAGAGAACCATTGAAAGGCCATTTCTACCCAGAATCTGGATTATATAAAGGCCAGACATTGTTACAGTAAAACATAATCTCTTTCTTAGTCATAGTTTTATAACCATAGGAAGATCAACTGGACACAATAAGCCCTAGTTGATTGGCAGTTTTTGAGCCCATCACAAGCAACCAAACTTGCAGGTGACAGAGTAGAGATCTCAAAGACACAGCTGCAGATACAGACAATGTCAGCCCTATGAATCGCAACTTTTCAGGGTTTCACAATATCAAGGGCACCCAGCAGATGGAATTAGAAACCCAGAGTTATCAGATCTAAAAGGAAAGGCTACAGGAGATGTTAAGTGGCAGATGTGGAGCTTTGGAAGAAAAAACCTTCAGTGATCAGTTGATACTTCTTGTACTTCTACTCAAGGTCTCCCAGTGCAGGAAACTCATATGGGGCTGCCCCTGGCAAAGCAGGCTCCCCACATGAGGGTTCCAACATACTGGAGGGGCCCAAAGAATCTCTTCCTGGTCACCAAAATTCATTTCTTGGAACAAGGGTTCCAAGATTGCCTGTCACTCTTTTAGCCAAAGACAGAAACTAGGTGTATTCAAGAAACTTGAGGTTTATTCTGTAAGCATGAGACACATGGAAACAGTAAGTTTACTACCTCCAACTTGCTTCAATCTATGTGACAAAAAGGTTGTACAATGATTAAAAGAAAGACACAATTATCTGTACATGCTTTTGTCCAGGGGTTACATTTATCATGAGTTTAACAATTACCAGAACACCTCCCCCGAAGCACCCTGCCCCTCTGCTTTTCCAAAGGGGTGATGCTTCATAGCTCACCATCTAGCTCAGTGGTTCTCAATCTGTGGGTCGCGACCCCTGTGGGGATCGAACGACCCTTTCACAGGGGTTGCTGAAGGCCATCGGAAAACACACATTTCTGATGGTCTTAGGAACTGAGACACTGTTCCTCTATCCGTCTCCAGGCAGATCCACCCACATGTAGATATACCCACATATGAGTACCTGACGTGAAAACTGTTACCCATGCTACACCATGCTTCAAGAATAAATTTCATTTATTTATAATTAGAAATAAATATTTCACAATATATACACAGTGTTTTGTGATTAATCACTATGCTTTAATTATGTTCAATTTGTAACAATGAAAATATATCCTGCCTATCAGATATTTACATGATGATTCATAACTGTACAAAATTACTGTTATGAAGTAGCAATGAAAATAATTTTATGGTTGGGGTTCACCACAACATGAGGAACTGTATGAAAGGGTCGTGGCAGTAGGAAGGTTGAGAACCACTGGTCTATCTGAATGGCCTTGCTTGCCACATTCCTAAGTTAGAAGACCATTGCTACTAATTGAGCATAACAGGAAATTTTACTGGCGTTACATTTTACATGCATGATGAACTAAAACAAATAATGTTATATATCTAGTATTTTGATTAACAGCAGCCTAACTCTTTCACCACTCCCTATAAATGCTTCTGGTCCCTTTGGCAGTGGTTAGCCTCCCGGGGGCACAGAAAGTCATATTGTGGTTACCACATCTTCCTATTGTGGTTGCCACATCCTCCTGCTCAAGGATGCTGCTGACACACAGACCCAAGAACTGAAGGCCATCCTACTGCAGCTGCAGCTGCTGCTCTGCCTGGCTTCAGGCCACTCTTGCTGCCTCACCAGTCTAATCAAGGACTGGTTGTACTTCTTCCAAGACAGACTTGTCCATTCTTCTTCCAGCCCACTGGGTTTATTTAGCAAGAAATAGGGTAAGAGACAGAGAAGAGTCACCTGTGAATAATTGTAAACAGGAGTCCATGGAAAGCCAACCCGGTGTGCATAAAATGAGCTAAGAAGCAAGAGGCAGGGGTCTCATTAGCAGCAAGAGGTGTGAGTGGAGTGCATCCTCTAGACCCAAGATCCTTGTGCAGGAAGCCTCCTGGATTCAGGACACGGCTGTGACGTCAGAGGAGCAGCAGTAGAAACTGGAGGCAGAGAAGGGAACAGAGTGGTGGATTTCCCAACCCTCCAAGCAAGTAAAGCAGAGTGCTTTTGTGCAGGAGGCTGGCTTTTGGAGTAGGGTGTCTCTGTGCTCTTCATTTGGGAAGCTTGGCTTGCTGACTCACAGGGATTGAGCTGAATGCCTTCGGGTTGAGACTTCCAGTAGATCCGTATGCCCCTTTGGATTAGCACACCTGAAATAACTTTGGTAACATGTGCTGATAAACAGCTATCGTGAGAATTCCTCACTAGTATTATAACCCGCAAACCTCATTAATATGCCCTTTAATCATTAACATTGTCTGTGGGTTCTGTATAGTCATTGCCATGGATACTAGCTCCTAAAGAAGCAACATAAAGACCATGAATTAACACAACACCGGTGTTCTACTTCTGAGGAATTCACTATTAAATATGTTATGCATAACGATGGAACATTATCAGATACCGTGTCAAGGCTACCCACTACTGAGGAACTAGCCACGGACACTCATTGATGTGGGCACAGTGTCGGTGTCAGCAGAACACAGAGATCTACCATTAGACCACTGGACGAGCTGGTCAGGTGGGATGGCATTCAAGATAGGAGCCAGACAGAGCTGACTTCTCAAAGCTGACTTCTCAAATATAATGAGGTGATGGGAGGAAAACATTCCAGACTTCACTTACGGTTAGTAGACAATTGAAGGTGAAAATAGATAGCTGCAAACATTTATTAATAATTACAATGTCAAAAGTACAAAGCAAGATTAGGAAAATTGGAAATCATAAAAAAACGAAATGAAGTGCATAAATATTGATATCCTAGGAATTAGCAAACTGGTGTGTAACAAAAACCAAAATACATTATGAGGGAACTTCTCCGTGGTGTTTGCAGGCCAAGATGCTCCCAGTTCCAAACGGGAAAAAGTCTTTCCATGCACCTCAAATTTCTGACTGAGGACACTCTCAGGCATTAAATCTCTGGGGAATGAGCTCTCTTCTAACAGAGCCCATGGGAAGAGGCCAGAGCTAAGTTTTAGTAGGTAAAAATGGAGCTCAGGGAAAGGGATTCTGGGAAGTGAAGAAGCAGAGTGTAGGATGGGTGAGGGACATGACAACGATTCGAAAAGTGCTACCTGTGATTGGGATCCTTCAACAGGATCCACGAAGCCAAACTGTTTTGAAGCCTTACTAAGAACGCATTCTTCTTTCTCACTGTGCTGATGTGTGCACTTCGGTCAATCGGTTGGGAACTGAGCAAGGATCAAGACCGTGTCATCAGACTGCAATCGCGCTTGCATTCTTCCCCGTCCTTTCTTAGATGGGAAAGGGTGGGCGGAGGGGCGGGCGAGGGGGAGGAAATCAGCTTCTCCTATTGAAGCGTTACAAATTCTGAAATTTATGAAATCCCAATCCTTGAGTCCGCATCTTATAATATCTTATGTGAGGTGGAAAATATATATGAAAATATATATATGGAAAAAATATATGAAACATTTCTCTTACATTCCAAAATACACGCTTAAGGAAAAGAACATATGCGCTGCACCAGCCACCTCTATTTTTTAAAGTGAATTTTATTAACATGGCAGTAGTCTTTGTAACGGATGTGCACACACACTCAGACGTATCTGCCTGGGAAAAAAGCCTAAGGGGATACTGACAAAAATACTCCCATCAGCTTTCATTATTGTAGGCAATTGTGCTCACATCCCTTACAAAACTCTTGCCAAATGTACCCAAGGAAGCAGCGTTTGAGAGGGGAAGGGAAAAATCTGCAGGAACAACGGTGCCTTAGTGGAGCTGTCAGTATGAGAAAGCTGATACAGGGTGGTCTTTTGATATGAATTTTCTCTTTAAAGCAGGGGAAGAGATGTCAATGGGTAGAAATTAAGAGAAGGCGATGTGAAGTAGTCTTTTGTAGTCAGTTTTCCTCACAATATTGGTCAGGATCATCAAGAAAATATGAATCTTTCTTTAGAACCAGTTTGAGAATTTTTCCAATTGCAATGGTCTTATCCTCATCTTTTAAGGTAAAGCAATCCATCTGGGGGAAGTCTTTCAAGGTCTCCAAACAGATGGCTTCTGCTGTGCTTACATGAGGGATGCATACTTGATCTTGTTTCATGAATCAGGGTTGAGTCTTACATTTTTTCCTCTGGATTTTTTTGTATACTAAGCAGATTAAGTTGTTATTTAGACTTCTTCAATACAGGTAACCTGTTGGTGTTTTGTATGGTTTTCTGTCTATGAAATCCAGGAGCGCTAGCTCTATAGAGACAGTAACTGGATTGATAATTGACCAGGGACACGGCAGGGGAGGATGGAGGGAAATGGACAGCTGACAATGCGTATGAGATGGTTGCCACATCCTCCTATGTGAGGATACTGCTGGCACACAGACCAAGCACTGACAGGCCATCCTAACCTTGGCAGGTGATGGATTTGTGCTCACTGATGCACTGTCTGTGCATCAAATGTCTGTCCATAATGCCAGAGATGATTAGGATCACAAAGGAAAACTCTTCAAACTTTTAAGTTGGAAGAGCCATTCCTGTTCCTCACCATGATTTAGAACTTATTCGAGAGCCATGAATACATTTTTACAAATATGAAAAAATTTAAAGTAATATTATAAATGACAGCATAATAGTTTTATTTTCATTTTCAGTTCCAGAGCCACATGTACGTACCAAAAGAGGTCTCTCAAGCCACAGTGTGCTGACCCCTGTTCGATCCCTTTCCGTCTGATTTTCCAGATTTTACCTGGGACTCCAGAATCAGTTTCTGCACCAGCAGCAGGAATTCCAGGACCATCCACAATGTGCTTGCTGTACAGCATGACAAGCTGCCAGCCTCACAAATCCATCCTGAGCACAGCTTTCCGCGGACCGGAGCGCCCATATCTTTGGAAGGCAGCTATGCTCACCATTATACCACCAACGCATGCCCATGGCCTTGTACTTCTACAACTGGCAGCCTGGTCGGTCTAATCCACGGATCTATTGAAGTTTCTAGCCACCTCTATTTTATGGAATATATTTTTTATTTGAAAGAAGGAATGAGGGAGCACAATTTGGGCCACTTGATCCTTTCTTGAAAATGGACTAGTAAGTCTGACCAACTGGCCAGTATTGTTGCTAATGACTCAATGAAACATGTTAAGAGGATGGAATATTGAAACTTGTATCCATCATCACAAGTGTCCTAGGTTTTTTTCTCAAACTTTTTATTGTGAAGTATGTAGGGGTTTGAGTCTCAGATCATCATTTGGCATTAAACAATTTCAACAACTGATCACCCCCCCCTCCACTGGTTTACTCCGTTTCCTCTCCTGCCCTCTCTTTAACCTCTTCCTCTTGTGTACTCATATATTCTTCCACTTCACTCCAGTTAACATCTGTGCACCCCAAGACTTCCCCTTTCTTTCTGCCCTTCCCTTCCCACACCTCCGAACCAGCAATATATATATATATGTATTGTGTGTGTATACATATATATACATGTGTTTGTGTGTTTGTATATAATTGTATACCAGCAAATTATTTCATATATATGTATAATTGTATACATTACATATCCTACAATTTAATTATCCATCATATTAAGATTTGTGCACTCATCACCACAATATATTTCATAGCATTTCCCTTCTCATACGCATTGTCAGCTGTCTATTTCCCTCCATCCTCCCCTGCCATGTCCCTGGTCAATTATCAATCCACTTACTGTCTCTATAGAGCTAGCGCTCCTGGATTTCATAGACAGAAAACCATACAAAACACCAACAGGAAGCAGACAAACAAAAGAAAACAACAACAATGATTAAACAAAACGCAGAGAAAACTCAATTTTAAAGAGTGGAAAAACAAACACTAAGGACCGTGGCATTGGGAAGAGACCTGCTGCTGGGCTTAAGGCAGGAGTGGGCGCCTGAACGTCGAGGGGCTTCCTGAAGAGCATGTCCTGAGGGACACAATGGGTGCACAATGTGAAACGCAGGCCTGTGAGCTTGAGTTCTCTCTCTGCAGCCAGTCCTGCATTGTCATTGCAGCCCAGGAGCTCAGGGCCCTCAGCCAGGAGGCACAGTGGGCGGAGCCCTGTCTGACCTCTTGTAATGAGAGCCCTGAGCCCTTCTCTTTGGGGCCACCTGGCAGGTGAGGGTGACTGGGAACCAATGAAAAAGGGACCCCGGGTTCCCGACTATCTCCTTCCTGGCAGTGGAAAGGCCTGTGGAAACCTGCGACCGCTTCTCATTAAATAAGTCTCTGAATTATTATAGGAAATGGAAAGTGATAGCCATTCCCAGGACAGGAAGGACCTGGACAAGTTCATTAAGTTTTGGCCATCAAGGCAGGGCCACCATGTGCAGCTTCCCAGCCTCAGACATGATCAGTCTAATTAGTTGGCGCTGCGCCCTCAGGACTATTTACAGACTGTCCCAGTGATTGTCCAGCTCGACTTGGCGAGGAGATTTGCACTCGTTCATCTTCACCTCCATCTGGTTCAGTTTGGTTCCACTAGCCATCAAGCAAACCCCAGAGGTGACATGCACACGCAGCAAAGAAGCCACTGGCAGCTGCCTGCTGTGGGCAGCTCTCTGTGTGTGGAGATCTCATTCAAGACTTCTGAGGGAGGTTCCATGGAGTGGGAGATTTGGTGTCTTGAAAGCAGTGAATAGTGTGATAATGAGATAAAAGTTTTCTACATGGGATACAGCCGGCTGTCTTTGCTGCTCAAGTGTTTCCTTGTTATAACTGGGTAACACCAGGCGATAGACTGTCCGGGAACCAGGGCATGAATATGTCATCCAGTACAGAACACATATTTGGGAAGAGCTCAGCTGAAGGACTTAGGAGAAGGCTTCCAACCAGTTCGTGTGGGCACAGTAGGCACCCCTTTGGGTACCGTCACTGTCTTGTGTTCACCGCATTAGCTTGGCATCTATGTCTACCATGCAATTTGAGAGAATCCCACCTATCATTGATCACTTTGTGGGCCGTCCCTATTCAAGCTCCTCCCCGATGCTCCCCTGCAGTACAGAACTCCTGGGAGGATGCTGGGGTGTCATGCCCATCAGAGGAAGACTCTCAAGAGGGGTGCACCACCTCTTTTCTCACCACCCCTCCAAGCCAACCCAAGGTTCCTGGGAAGGAAAGTTGTGCGCTACCCTCTGCTCCTTACACCCAGCCTGCTAACATCGCCCAAGATGACCAGGAGAGATGTCCATGGTGCCGCCTCACCTTCCAGAAGAGAAGATACTGTGACAGTGTCAACCAGTATGGAGGGACCGGCCTTCCCCCACGATGTCATGCAGACCTTCTTTATCCTCAAAGTGGGAGCTTTTGTCAACAAACCAATCAACCAGGGGACACTGACCAATTTAGACATCCCCTTCTTTGCCATGTTTGCTCCCAAGCATTTACCGACCCAATGGTGAGTGACCCCCTCTCCCCTGCACCGGGTCTTTGCTCCAAGGCAGCCTGCCCACTGAGGGGTCCAGTGGGGTCAGCAGCAGCAACATCCACAGCGACTTCATGATGATCCATTTCAAACCAGCTCTTTCAAAAGACGACATTCTCCCGATGGACCTGGGGACCTGCTATCCTGAATTTCAGAACACCCGATCAGCTGAGCAGCCTTTCCATAGACATCAGAGGCGCAGTCCATGGTTGAGGACTCAGACACGCCACCTACCAGAGAAGCTGGCAGTGCAGAGAAGAATGTCAGGGAGTCTGATACCTTTGTAGAAACCCTGCAGTAAAGGTTGGTGTCTCCAGAGTCAGAAGCATCCTCCGTTTTGTGGCTTGAGGGAACAGAGCAGTTGCCTCTGTTATTGCTTCAGCAACCAGCTGATGGAGCTGGGCACAGTCCTGCTTGGGGCAGGGTGATGGGGTGGGGGAGTGTGGGAAGGGGCGGTGACTAACTGACAACAACCTGGCTGTAGCCAAGGCCAGTCATCACCCTCTCTGGCCCTGGAGGTGGAATATGCCCTGCAGCAAAGGGCAACAGGAATGCACACATGGGTGTATCTCACCAACAGCAGCCAACATCCTGCCCCTCCCCTGCCTATGCCAGCAACCACTGGACCAGCCGCTGGTGGCCCAGAGCCTTGTATGAGGCAGAAAGAGGAAAGAGATAGGGTGAGCGGGGAGGAGGAAGGGGCCCTGTGGTCCCTCTGCATTGTCTCCCAGAGCTCCTAGTGTCCTCTTCCTCTCCACCCCTGGGTCTGCCTGCCCGCCATGAACCTCCTCACCCAGCCTGGTCCCTGCCACAGGGTGTGCAGCCCAGCCTTGAGGATTGCCTGGGCCCACCTCCACAGGCCACCACAGTGAAAGTGGAATTCCCTCCTAGAAGTCTGACCCTGAGTACCACCACAGAGGTTCTTTGCCTCTGGCTCACTGCTCCTCGGTTGCAAACTGTGTAAGTCTGGGTACTTTAGAGAAACAAATCCACAGAAACTCGTATATAAAAAAGAGTTTTATATAAAGGTTAAATGCACATCAAGAAAACATCCCGTGACCAATGGCCCTGTGGGGGACAGCACCAGAGACCCACTGTGAGAATTGTGCCTGATCTGATCCCACCACACCGAGGCAAAGCACTGCGTGGGGGGGCGGGGGGAAGTGCAGGGGTACAGCAAGGGTTTGCAGCTGCAAGGTCCCCAGGGAATGCTGAAGGTGGACTTTGGGGCCAGGGCTTGGGGCCCCAACAGACAGGACTAGAAAACACTCCTAAAGGCCAACAAACAATCCTTGAACTAACTACAAGCTTTTCTTTCTTGTTATGCTGTGTTTTGTTCTTTGTCAGTGGTTTGTTGTTATTGCTGTTTTGTTGTATATTGTTGCTGAAACTGAGGAACCGGGAGGAAGACAGACATAACTGACAGGACAAGGGAAAGAAGAAACAGAAATAGCTTTATTAGGTGGGGGGAGCTCCCGGAGGAGGTTCCGTGACCTAGGCCAACAGGTCAGGGAAGTCATGCTCAGCAGCTGGGGGCAAGGGCTAAAAGGGGTGGTGAGGAATGTAGAGTAATTAGCATATGGGGCTTGGAAACCAGAATTGCTGGTGGACTCCTTGCTGCTTTCTTCCAGCCAGGAACATCTGGTTTCACTGGTTATCTTATCTGGCGCCCGCTGCTGACCTTGGGGATGTGCAGGGAAGCTAGAGTAGGTCCCGGTCCTGCTTCAGCTTAGTCCAAACAGGGGCTGCCTAGTTCAGACCGGACCCAAACAGTTGCTTGGTTTTGCTGTGTCTTCTTTTTTGTGCATGTTATTATCTCTGCAGGTCTGTCTAAATAAGATAGGCTGAATGAACAATGTGGAAGAGAAAACAACGGGACCAACAGTTCTGGGGAGATATGGGATGGGGGAGGTGGGGGGAAAGGAAGTGGTGTTAACAAACCCAGGGACAAGGCAACAACAAGTGATCCAAATTGGTAGTGAAGTGAGTGTGGGAGGCCTGGTAGGGCATGATCAGGGGTAATGTAAACAAGAGGAATTGCTGAAACCCAGGTGGGGACTGAGCATGATAGTGGGACAGGAGGAAAGTCAAGGGAAATAGAGGAAAGAGCTGGGAGGCAAAGGGCATTTATAGAATTCTAAACGAAGACATGTACATATGCAAATATATATATATGAGGATGGGGAAATAGATTTTTGAGCCTAAACTTATAGGTTTAGTATTAAGGTGGCAGAAGGACATTGGGCCTCCACTCAAGTACTCCCTCAATGCAAGAATACTCTCTTCTATTAAATTGGCATTCTATGATGCTCACCGTCCCGACACAATCACTGAAGACATAGCAGGTGAATAAGCAAATGTGGTGAAGAAAGCTGATGGTGCCCAGCTATCAAAAGATATAGCATATGGGGTCTTAAAGGCTTCAAAATAAACAGGAGGCCATCTAACTCAGAAGTAACAAAGCCAACATGGAAGAACACACCAGCCTGTGTGATCACGAGGTGCCAAAGGGATCAGTTAGCAGGCATCAAAGAACAAAAAAATCATATCATTGGATGCACACCTCCATGATACGACCACTGAAGACAAATGGGTGTATAAGCAAATGTGGCGAAGAAAGCTGATGCTGCCTGGCTATCAAAAGAGATAGCATCTGGGGTCTTAAATGCTTGAAGGTAAACAAGTGACCATCTAGCTCAGAAGCAACAAAGCCCACATGGAAGAAGCACACCAGCCTGTGTGATCACGAGGTGTCGAAGGGATCAGGGATAAGGCATCATCAGAACAACAACAAAAAAATCTTACCATAGCGAATGAGTCGGGGAGTGCAGAATGGAGACCCAAAGCCCATATGTTGGTCACTGGAGATCCCCTTGCAGAGGGGTCTAGGGGAGGAAATGAGCCAGCCATGGTGTGATATAGCAAGGATGAAAAATACAACTTTCCTCTAGTTCCTAAATGCTTCCTCCCTCCCCCACAATCATGATTTCAATTCTACATTGAAAGTCTGGTTGGACCAGAGGATGTATACTGGTACAGACAGGAACTGGAAACACAGGGAATCCAGGGCAAATGATACCTTCAGGACCAGTGGTGTGAGTGGCGATACTGGGAGAGTAGAGGGAGAGTAGGTTGGAAAGTGGGAACCGATTACAAGGATCTACATGTGACCTCCTCCCTGGGGGACGGACAATAGAAAAGTGAGTGAAGGTAGATGTCAGACAGGGCAAGATATGACAAAATAATGTATAAATTATCAAGGGCTCATGAGGGAGAAAGGAGTAGGGAGGGAGGGGGAAAATGAGGAGCTGATGCCGGGGGCTTAAATGGAGAGCAAATGTTTTGAGAATGATGAGGGCAATGAATGTACAGATGTGCTTTACACAATTGATGTATGTTTGGATTATAATAAGAGTTGTATGAGCCCCTAATAAAATGATTTTTAAAAAAGAAAAAAAACAGTTAATGGAAACAACAGCAAGAAAACATCCCAACCCAGTGCTGCCCAAGCCCACAAGTCCAACATTAACCCATGCGATATTTTGTCCGACACCAATCCACAAAGTCCTCCTCCATCTCACAAAACAAACACTATGATGCCAACTGCAGGAGGAAAGCCAAGTCAGTGAATGTGTAAACATCTCAGCGCTGGCAGGGTTCTCCACACGGGTGCTCCAGCACCCAGGGCTGCATTGGGATAGATCCATGTGGCTTCTCCTCAGGGATGTCTTGCAGGAAGAGAGCCTTGCCAGCTAAAGCAGGGAACTGGCTAAGGCAGCTTCACCCTGGCCTGATCATGAGAATGCAACAGACCCAAGAAGTAGAAAGGCGAGGCTCACCGAGCCATTTATTTCTCCACCCTTCAATTAACCCAAGATTTGTTTATCAGCCAGGTTGGCAAACAAACTACCTCAGAAACTAAACATTTATTACTGTTTAATAAGTCAGATATTTTCTAGAGAAACATGTTTGAGGTTAGTGGTGTTCCCTTGGGGAATGTGGAGTATCTCTCCCTGGAGTGGGGGCCTCCTCTCACTGCCCACAGGACTCTCCTTGCCAAAGTCTAAGTCAGCAGGTAGAGGGCAGAGCAGCTCCAGGGCCTGCTGCACCTGAACTGACAGCGAGCTTTACCGTGGGCGCCTCTTATTCCTATAAGTGCCTCAAGCCTTCCTGTGTGTGGAGACAGCTCTGCTGCTGGGTGTGCTTGCTCTGAGCCTTGCGCCTGAGCTATGGGCCTTCTGCTGCCGTCCTGCAGGGCCTGGTTGTCCTCCCTCTCACCCTAGGCTCCTTTCACTCCTCTGGCCTCACTGGTTGGATTGATACCTGTTTAGAAACCAAAGTTGGACCTCTGACTGACTTATCCTTCAGTTGTTGTTACTTGTTGAAGTCAAGGGCCAGTCTTGGCCACCTGCCATCTGTCCCCCTCATGGCCTTCCTGGAGCCCTGGAACACTGTGCCTGTCTCTTCCCCGCAGCCCAGCCTCTGTACACCAAGTGGTCACAATTTATGCTGATACCATTCCCGCCTAGGGATTCTGATTTTATTATTTATGATCCTTGAGCCTTGACTGTATAATGGTCATGAGTTAGGCTGCGTCCCGTGTGGTTGGTAGTTCCACCCCACCAGCAGCTCTGGAAAGACTGGGATTTCTACTCCCTTAAACAGTTACAGGCTCAGAAACCTACAGGGGGGTCGCTATGAGTCAGCATTGAGTTGATGATGATGAGTTTGAGATTTTCATCAAACAGGTGAATGTACTTCTTCCTTGTGGATTTAGTTGACACTTTAGATGACTACTTTAAGACAACCACAGATGCTGTTCAGAGTCTGTTTCTTTGGTCATAAAATCTTTCCTTGGTTTTTAAAAGTAACAGTGGTCTTGCACAGTAGTTTTCTTTTTGTTTCTCTCACTTTGCTCAACATAATACCTTCCAAATCCATCCATGTCGTGAGGTGTGTCACAGTTGTATCATCATTCTTTAACAATTCATAAAATCCCTTTGGGTGTGTGTAGCAAAGTTTATTTATGGATTCTTCCCATGATGAGCATTGAGGTTGTTCTCCAGCTTCTTGCTATTGTGAATAGTATTGCAGTGAACATGTCCACCCTCTGCTGTCTATTTCTGTAGGGGATATTCCTAGTGGTGCCATTGAAGGGCCGGTCCATTCCCAGCTGTATGAGGAAGCAACATATGGCTTCACACAGTGGGTATGCTAGTTTCCAGTCTCATCACCACTGTATGAGGCTTCCAATCTCCCCACACCCCTCCCAGTGGCACTTGTGTGGGTGTGTACAGAGAAAGAGATTTATCTCAAGAAATGTCTCATACCATTGTAGAAACGGGTAAGTCCGACCCCGTTCAATTCCAGGGGTCCGATGTAAGTTGGAGTCTGCTCCTGACTTGTGTAGTTGCAGGCACTGATGAACAGGAAGTAAGAAGATGAAGGAGAAAGATCACAGGCTGGTGGATCCTGAGCTGCTAATAGTACCTGTGATCACCAGGTAATATAATAGGAGGTCAATGAACCCCATGTAGGATCCAGATCCAGCAGACGTGCGCTGGTTTCTGAATACTGTCCATCTATTACTAAGAGTAGGCTACACCGCAAAAGAAATCTCCCTCAAAGTATAAGATGGTGACCAGACTAAAGAAGTACTCCATTCTGCCCACAACTGCTTGGTTTCTTCACAGATGGTCCAATCATCGAGTGAACTATATTGTTTTAGATTATATCGGGGAGAATCCTGGCCCACCCAAATGACAAAACCTATCACAGCTATCAATTCTGGATACCCATTCCATATATGACAGCTTTCAATAACTTAAAACTTTTCTGCTAGATCAGTGGTAATACAGATGTGATGTAATATCTTATAATGAAATGTGTCAACAGTGGATGATCTGCATACTAAGTGAACTAGTGATCACTCTTTAAAAAAAATCAGAAAACAGCACATGCATGTGCACAAGCTTCATTCAATATGCAAGATGGACTTAAGGGTGTTAATGAACAGCATATGAATGATTCAATAATACAATATCCTATGGCAATTTTTAAGAAACTGCCACTATTGTGGCTTTCGTGAAGGGTCAAAGTCTTTCCGAGTAAAGGCTTATTTTAAAAGCTCCTTTTTCGCTTGGTCTTGCCGATGTCCTTCCTCCTTTCTTCAAGCCTCTCCTGTCCATGTGACACGTGCGCAGCTCGGCTTGTGGCAGCCGCCTCGCGCCATGTGCTCGGCTCGGCTTCTCCGCGCGCCCGTGGGCCGGCATGCCCGTGGATCCGGTCCCGCTGCAGGGCCAGGTGCTGCTCATGTAGAACTGGCGTTGCTCTGTGGCACCGTGGTCCAGGACTACACCCAGATGAATGATCTGCAGAGGCGCCTAGCTCCCGGGGCCTGGTCGTGCTACGTTTCCCGTGCCACCAGTTTGGGCATCAGGAGAATGCCCCAAAGGAAGAGATTCTGAATTTCCTCAAGCACGCACCACCGGGCGGCGGGTTCGAGCCCAACTTCTCCATGTTGGAGCAGAGCGAGGTGAACAGCGCCAAGAGACACCGGCTCTTTGCCTTCCTCGGGGAGGCCCTCCCGCGCCCTGTGACGATGCCACCGCTCTCCTGACCGACCCGAAGCTTAGCACCTGGTCGCTCATGTGCCTCAATGATATCGTTTGGAACTTGGAGATGTTTCTGGTGGGCCACGATGGTGTGCCTGTGCGCTCCCCAACCATCCAAGTGGAGGCCGACCTCCAGACCCTGCTCTCCAAGGGCCCGGCAATGCCTGGGGCGCACCGCCCTCCCGCATGCTGCCTGGTGGTCACTCTGCGGCCTTCTGTGGGGATTTCATCAATGGGGGGTTTTCTTCTAAACCCGAAAGGAGGAACATCTGATGTCCGGGACAGCCCCCAGAGGTGGGCGCTGGTCCTGCGCGTCCCAGCCTCCCCTCCCAGACCAAGACAAAGTTCCGCGTGTAGGGAGAAAAAACCCCAAAACTCCCTTTTCTGACTTTACTTGTACCATACTAGATTCTTTTTTTGTATACACCACAAGCAAAATTACTCAGTACAGAAACAGATGTGAAAGTCCAGAAATCTTTAACTCAAATAGACCAGAAGTTTGTAAAATGATCCATTCTTCTGACTGTATTCTTTTACTATGGAACGTATTTATTTTTTATGAAAATATATTACCGTTAATGTTTAATGAATTAATAGTGTTTTAAACTCATCTGAAAATGTTAATTCTGCTCCAATTTCTCACATGGTTAATATCAGTTGATAGAAAATGCATGAACCACTCGCTGTTCCCTTGTCCCTGTGTTGGGCGACACCTCCTCCCTTCCCCTACCTCCCATGCTCTCATGTCCCTCCAGGACCGTTGGTCCTGTTGTTTTCTTCTCTCATTATTTGTCCAGCCTATCTTGTCTAGGTGGACCTGCTGACATAGTAATATGTGCATACAAATGCATATGACTTTGACTGCGCCCAAGTGGCACATAAGAACATGGCTTTGACAGAAGCAACATCGACACGCTGATAAGCAGAAAAGCCACTAACATACAAAATTTACAAGGTAAAAAACAAAACAAATTAAAAAGAGAGAAAACAAAAAGATAGCAAATATTAAAAGAAAAATTGCTAGTAGTTCAAGGTCAGTTTGTAGGCCTTTAGGAGTGTTTTCTAGGTGTAGCTTGTGAGGCGCCACGTCCTGGCCCGGAAGTCTATCTTTATACTCCCTCGGGATCCCTTTGCTCTGCTTCCTCCGCTGCTCCATTGCACGCCCCCAGTGTTTGCCTCAGTGTGGCGGGGTCAGCTCAGTCGCACATCCCCCACTGTGTCTCAGGTGCTGTCCCGTGTAGGGCCATGTGTTGGTGCAGGATGTCGCATCTCGTAGTGTGGCCAGCTGAATGGTCCTCTCTGTATGATGGGCCCTTCTAGCTGGTCTATCGACCTTGGGCTTGGTGGACCCAGGTGTACTCCACTACGTCCTTTCTCCTTCTTTTGTTTCAGCTTCCTTCTGGATGTGGTGTGGTGGGTCAGTTCCTTTCCCACTCCAGACGATCTATTTTTGTTTTCTGTGGTATTCCCTTCGAGTGTGGGGGTCGGCCTAATTCTGGTTTGGGCCAGCGTGTCGTCCAGCCTCTTTGTGTAGACCTCTGTACTTTGCGTTGCCCTCCTTGTTTGGTGTGTCATGGTGGGGTCCGTATGCATGTTCCAGATCTGTGGGGACACAACCGATACTCTCCCCAGGGTGGGTTAGAACCCTGTTCCCCCCCCCCATACCATCCACTCGGATTCTCCCCCTCCTGGTTCTCCCTCTCCCTGCCCCACTACTCCTTCTTTATGCTGGGCTCTCATGTACCTCCCTAGGTGTGGCCTGCCCACCCTCCAACTATCTATGCTTCCTCCCGTTTATTGTGGGATGGATGTTTATTCTTCTATTTCTGTCATGCTGATTGTACTTACCTCAGGGGACTCATGTTGTACCTGTCCCTTTGGGTCTGGCTTACCTCGCTTAACATAATTCCTTCCAGCTCTTCCCATGAAATAACGTGTTTCATGTGCTCATCGGTGCTTTTCAGTGCTGCATAATACTCCATTGTGTGTATGTTCAAAACCAGAGGAGGGAGGGGAGAGGAGGACTGGGAGGGAGTGACCAAGAGCAAGGTAACTGAGAGGAATTACTGAAACCAGAATGAAGGCTAAACATGGTAATGGGTCGGGAGGAAAGCGAAAGGAAATAGAGGAAAGGAGTAGGAGGCAAAGTGCATACAGAGAAGCCTAAATACAGACATGTACATATGTAAATATATTTATGTTTATGGGGGCAATAGATTTATATGCATATATTTATAGTTTCAGTAGTAGGGTAGCAGATGGACATTGGGCCTCCTCATGCATAATCCCCCAATACAATAGCACCTCGCCCTGCTAAACAGTCATTGCAGGATGCCCATCTTCCCGACATGATCACTGAAGACGAAAGTGTGCATAAGCAAGTGTGGTGAAGAAGGCTGATGGTGCCTGGCTACTGAGAGATATAGCGTCTCGGGACTTAAAGGCTTGAAAGCAAACAAGCGGCCATCTAGCCCAGAAGCAACCAAGCCCACACGGAAGCAGCACACCAACATAGGTGACCGTGAAGGCCAGAGGAGACCAGGTCTCCAACAACAAAGGTGGGGTGGTGGTGAGAATCACATCACCGTGAAAGAGGGGGATTGCGTGATGGGGACCCAATGCCCATCTGTAGACAGCTGGACACCCCTTCCAGAGGGGTAGTGTGGAGGAGATGGGCCACTCAGGGTTCAGTGTAGCAACAATGAAACTCAAAACCTTCCTCTAGTTCCTGAACGCTTCCTCCCCTCCCAACCATCATGACCCCAATTCTACCTTGCTTTGTGGACCTGGTTATACCAGAGGATGTACAGCGGTGCAGTGGGGATCTGGAGGCACAGGGAATCTAGGACAGACGAACCGCTCAACACCAGCGGTGGGAGTGGCGACACCAGGAAGGAAGGGGGTATAGAAAGGGAGAACCGATCTCGGAGATCTATGTGTAACCTCCTCTCTGGGAGATGGGCAATGGGGAAGCGGGTGAGGGGAGACGCCAGGGAGTGTAAGATAAGATATAATAATTATTTATAAACTATCAAGGGACCAGGGGTGGGGTCGGGGAGGGAGGGGGACGGGGGAAAAAAAGGGAAACTGAGCTGATTCCAGGAACCCAAGTGGAAGGTGAATTATGAGAATGACGAGTGCAACGAATGTATAAGGGTGCTTTGCTCAATTGATGTATGTACAGACTGTGATAAGAGCCTTATGAGCCCCAATAAAAAGATTTTTTTTAAGAAAAAAAAGAAAATGCATGAACAAAATCTCAAAAGAATTTAAAAAAAACAAAATCTCTTTGGGTTCCTTATTAACTTGTAAGAATGAACAGCAATTCTGAGCAGCCCTGGTAGCACAACAGTTCAGTGCGTGGCAGCAAATGCAAGCATCAGTGCTTGGAATACCTGCGCTGCACCTCAGGAGAAAGGACTGAGCATCTGTTCTTTGTAAATTAGCAACCTAGTTATCGAGTGGGAGAAAGAGTTAGCCTGCTGTTAATCAAACACTGGAATGGTAACAGCCCCTTCTCTTTCAGTTAAAAAACAAAACAACAACAATAAACCTTTTAAAACGTAATCAGTAGGATGTTCTAATTCAGGAAAACTATCCGGGCAAGGAAGGCCATTTAGATTAACAACGGTGCCTGAGACCTAGGGAGTGACAGGCCTGAAGATGCTTCTGATTCGTGTGAACCACACATCCATTGACCCTTTCTGAAGTTCTATGTTCATTGAAACACCCCCGTTAAACATTCCCTTGAACTTACCGGGTAGTTTGGGGGTACATACCGTAATTTGTGTAATTTTCAATGAATCTTTCAAACACTTTGGAGGTAGCAAGCCCATGGTTTCCTTTTGTCAGGCTCTTGAAAAAATAAATTAGAGTCCACCCCAAGGCATACAGAAAAGAGATTCTGAAAGCCTTACATTCTTAGAATTGCTATTCATTCTTACATTCTTGGGGTCCACCCCAGGGCACACAGAAAAGAGATTCTTAAACTAAGAAAAACCTCTGCCTCCAGCACATCCTGGCCCAGGGCTTTTCAGGAGACTGCACAAAGAAGGCTCAGAGCAGAGGGAGAGTGGTCAGGGCAGAGGCCTGGCACCTAGACCTGGCTCTCAGGCCCAGAGGGCGGTCTGATGTGTGAGACTGGGGATTCCCAGTCTCTTTAGTTTCACTTCTGCCTCACACAACCTGACTCAGCTCCTTCTGCCTGGATACACATGAGCAATTTAGTTCTCACTCCTATTGGGCCACCGATTCATGGAGATCCAATCACTGTCAGGTTGATTCCCAGTTAGAGAGTTCACTATGGACAAGTGGCCGATTCTTTCTAGAAACGCTCGAGTACTCTAGTCATGGCCCCGGACGCTCCTGCTGCTCCCAGGGATCTTGGTCCTGACCCAGACCAGGCCAGAGAGTGCAGGGTGGGGTGGGGGTGGGGGGGGGATGGGAGCAATGAGGGCACTGCCAGGCAGCAGGGATGCAGGATGCTCCGGGAGGCCCATGAGTCAGTGGTCTCAGCTGCTCCCCACCGCCAGTCTCCCACTCCCTGAGATATTCCACACCGTGATATCCCGGCTCAGCTGCAGGTTACCCCTTTGTCGCCATCGGCTTTGTGAATGACACGCAGTTCATGAACTTCAACAGTGACCTGACCCCCAAACCTAGGATGGAGCCTCCAGCACCAGGAAAGGTTGCAGTACTGGGAGCAGGAGACAGGGGTCGCCAACTGCTACAACCAGAGTGAGGCTGGTGAGTGGCACCTGCATTGCAGGTCACAAATCCCGTCTTCCCCATGGGCTGGATCTCCCAGTTTTAAAACCCAGTCAAACAACCTAAACCAAAACCACCACCATGGAGTCCATGTTGACTCATAGCGACTCTTACTAACAGGTTGCAATGTCTCTTGTGGGTTTCCAAGTCGCTATCTCGCTTGTTTAATTCTTTAACATCCGGGTCTTTGAGAAGGGAAGCGATCATGTGACGCCTGGGGGCCTGCGCAGGCGCACTGGGCTCCACTCGTGGCTGAGGGGAGGAGTTTAAGGAAGAGACCAGCGGCTTCCGGAGCAGAGAATCGCAGGTCGTTGAGACGCCATGTGGGCCTCAGGTGGCGGCAACAGTGGGGTGTCCCGTGATTCAGCAAGCGCAGGGGATGACCAGCAAGGTACGCACCACCCTGAGGGCCAGCGCGGTCACAGAGGAGCCGAGGATACCGGTGACCAAGGTGGCCGTGAAGGCCTCAGAGGCCATGACCGCCTAGATGGCTCTCGTGGCCATGCGGGCCAGGATGGAGCCCAGGGGGGCCACGAGGCGCCCAGCGGCCCCGAGGGTCCCCAAGATGCAAGTAGCTCCAGGGGCATCGATCCGCATGGCCCTGGTGGCTCTAGCGGTGGCCGTCAAGTGCACCCCGTTGCCCTCTGCGGCCAGCTGGCACCTGGGGATCCTGAGCGCCAGAGTGGCGAAGAGGCGGTGGACACAGCAGACGCTCCCGCTCCTGGCGCAGTGCAGGCCCAGGCTGCCCCGGGGCCGGTTAGAGATCCGGTGCGTGTGCCTCGCGGTCCAGCACACCGAAATCTCGACTTCACAGTCGCCATCCCATTGCGGTCTCCCCTGGAGGCGGAGAAGGCTCGCCATATCCTGGCCCTAACTTCATGGCGCTACGGAGAACACATTAATATGCAGTTGACCGTTCAGGGCAGCGTCCTGACTGTCAGCTGGAGTGAAGAAGACGCCCTTGGGCTACGAGTTTCCACCAACTCCTTCCTGGAACAACTTAGCCTGGTGAAAAGCCATCTTGACAGCCATGCACCTCCGGATCCGAGAAACCTTGAAGGTCAAAGGGGGCCTGATGCCTAAGCTTCCTTCCCATGGTACCGTGTTTCCTTCCCGGAGCACTGATTGCTAGAGTCGTTTGCCACAATGAACCTGTTTGCCTGCATTGGACCTTGAGCGCTGAGGATCCACAGCTTTGGTTTTCTTGTTTGGGGGAAGAGGATGCTTCGATGGTTTCACTGCAGAAAATAAAAACTGAGCTGCAACATTTTTCATCCTGATATATGAGGGGAAGTTCTGGGACTCAGATTTCCAATTAATTCAAGAGGATTGAGGACAATTGGAAACCACATTCATTTTTTCCTCAATTGTGTTCTGTCATTCAGCATTCACCACAGCAAACATTTTGGAATATGTACTAGTGGATGTAACTATGTACAAACCATAAAGTTTTCAGGAGGTTAACATTAAAATATTCTTGTGCACATTGGATTTTCTCATGAATTTTTATTTCACATGTATTTCCTGTCACTAAACTTCCACAAAAATAGGTTCTAGGAGGTGTGAATAGAAGATATGCACCAAGTGCACTGGCGAAGAAAGTAGACTAATTCCGGGTATTCAGGAAAGACGTTAGGAGGACTTTCAGCTTTGGGCATGGATGGTGGGGCAGAGAGCTTCTTTAATGAACAGTGAAATATCTACTGCAGGATTTTTTGGCATCTATGGTTTATAAGACCATGGCAACATGTGTACAAATGTGTTTGACACGATGGATGGATGTATGGGTTGTGGTCAGAGCTGTACGATCACCAAGTGAAATTATTTTATAAAATGATTTTTAATGGTACTACAAAGATTTGTCATTGCCATAAATTATTTAAAACCTCTCTTAAAAATTATTTGAAGTCCCATTCGGTCTCATCCTTCTTTTCTTTCTCTTAAATCATTTTATTGGGAGCTTCAGATATTATAACAAGCCTGAATTCAATTAGATCAAGCATAATTGGACAATTGCTGCCACCATCAGTTTCAAAACATTTCCTTTCTTCTTGAACTCTGATATCAGCTCTCCTTTATCCTCTCCCTCCCCCACTCTACCCTCCAAGAAGCCTTATTATATATTATTTTGCCATTTCTTACACCATCCAATTCACTTACAATTGTGTTATTCCCCTAAAGTGGGGTATAACAGTCATCATTGCTATCAGTGTCCCCTCCCCAACCCCCTCCCCCATTCGCCTACCCTCAGGGAATCTTTCTTCCATTACTATTTCTGAAGGGTTATCTAGGCTTTCATAGACTGAAATATCTTAATTATACAAATGAACATACTCAGGTCTGACAAGATTAATGAGGTAATACAAAAGGCCATACTAGCAAGGGGAGGAAATATTAAAGGACTAGAGGATAGTTACGTGTGTCATCAGCGCTATACTGCACCCTGGATATTTCATCCCTTCTGTATGGCCCTTCTGTGAGGGACTGTCCAATTACCCAGACACTGTTATCTTTTTTTCAAAAATCATTTTATTGGGGCTCAACAATTCTCATGACAATCCATACATATATCAATTGAGTAAAGCACCCTTATACATTTGTTGCCCTCATTATTCTCAAAGTTCGTCTTCCACTTGGGTTCCTGGAATCAGCTCATTTTCCCTTTTTCCCTCCCCGCTCCCCCTCCCTCTTGAGCCCTTAATAATTTAAAATTTATTATTTTATCTTATCTTACACTGCCCGGCGTCTCCCTTTACCCACTTTCCTGCTGTCAGAGAGGAGGTTATATGTTGATCTCTGAGATCGGTTCCCCCTTTCTAACCCCCCTTCCTTCCAGGTATCACCACTCTCACCGTTGGTCCTGAGGGGTTCATCTGTCCTAGATTCCCTGTGATTCCAGATCCCAACTGTACCGCTGTGCATCCTCTGGTCTAACCAGGTTTGCAAGGTAGAATTGGTAAAATGATAGTTGGTGCGATAGTTTATTGTGCCAGCCTGGCCGATAAACAAAAGTAGGATTAACTGAAGGGCAGAGGGATAAATGGCTCGGTGAGCCTCGCCTTGCTTGTTCTGTGCCTCAGTTTAAAGGGGTACACTACCTGTGGGATGCCTAGCCTGTGGACTGTGTCGCTGTAAGTTGAGGTCCCTTTAAGCCCACACGATTGGAAGGTTCATCTCTGGAGCTGGGGACCGACAGTTGGTGACAGTTGGGGACCTGCCTTGCTGTTTGCTGCCTGGATATATATAGCCCAGCTCTCGCTACAGAAGGGGACTGGCAACTGGTGGCTCTAAAGCCTTAAAGGACTGCTAGTGTCCCACTGCTTTATAATTTAACTGTTAATTTCTTGTATTATCTATCTGTATATAATTTAACGGTTCATTTCTTGTATTTTATATATCTATCTTTATAAATATATTTATATATAATTACTAGCAATCTGGTTTGTCTCTCTAGAGAACCCTGTCCAACACAGTTGAGGAGAAAGTGTTTAAGAACTAGAGGAAGTTTGTGAGTTTCATTATTGCTACACTGAAACCTAAGTGACTCATCTCCTCCTCACTACCCCTCTGCAAGGGATATCCAGTTGTCAACAGATGGGCATTGGGTTCCCATCATGCACTCCCCTCATTCACGATCATATGATTTTTTCCCCCCTGCCTTTGTTGCTTGAATCCTGGTCCCATTGGCCCTTCATGATCACACTTGTTGGTGTGCTGCTTCCATGTGGGCTTTGTTGCTTCTGGGGTAGATGGCCGCTTGTTTACTTTCAAGCCTTTAAGTCCCAAGACGCTATGTCTCTCAATAGGCGGGCACCATCAGCCTTCTTCACCACACTTACTTATGCACACATTTGTCTTCAGCGTTTATGTGGGGAAGGGGATCACACAATGATGGTTTTTGTTCTTTGGTATTTGCTGTCTGATCCCTTCAACACACTTAGGCTTGTGTGCTTCTCCTCTGTGGGCTTTGTTGCTTCTGAGCTAGATGGTCGCTTGTTTGCCTTCAAGGCTTTAAGATCCCAGACACTATATCTTTTTCGATAGCCGGGCACCATCAGCTTTCTTCACCACATTTGCTTATGCACACGTCTGTCTTCAGTGATCATGTCGGGAAGGTGGGTATCATGGAATGACCATTTAGCTGAGCAAGGTGCTATTGTATTGAGGGAGTGTGCATGAGGATGCCCAATATCCACCTGCTACCCTACTACTGAACCTATAAATATATGCACATAGGTCTATTTCCCCATAATCATAAATGTAATTACATATGTACATGTCTGTATTTAGGCTTCTATGTATGCCCTTTGCCTCCTAGTCCTTTCCTCTGTTTCCTTATGCTTTCCTCCTGTCCCACTACCATGTTCAGCCTTCATTCTGGTTTCAGTAATTCCTCTCAGTTACCTTGCCCTTGGTCACTCCCTACCAGTCCTCCCATCCCCTCCCTCCACTGGTTTTGAACCACTTGTTCCCTTGGCCCTGAGTTGGCCAACACCTCCTTCTTCCCCTACCTCCCATGCTCTCATGTCCCTCCAGGACTGTTGGTCCTGTTATTTTCTTCTCACATTGTTTGTACAACCTATGTTATATAGGTGGACCTGCAGATATAGAAATATATGCATAAAATGCGGATGGCTTTGACAGCAGCACCAAAGTGGCACATGAGAACATGGCATCGACAGCAGCAACACCAACATGCTAACAAACAAAAAAGCCACTGACATACAAAATTTAAAAGAAGAGAAAAAAAAGAAAAAAGACAGCAACAAAAGAAGAAAAACAACCCTGTTAGCAGTTTGAAGTCTGTTTGTTGAGCTTTAGGAGTGTTTTCCAGACGAGTCTGATGGGGTGCCACGTCCCGGCCCCTTTATACTCTCTCGGGACCTCCTTGCTCTGCTTCCCCCGCCGCTCCATTGCACACCCCCATGGGTCAGTGCAGGATGTCGCATCTCGCCGTGGGGCCAACTATATGGTCCTCTGTACATTGGGCAGTTCGAGCCTGGCCATCATCTTCTGAGCTTGGTGGGTCTAGGTGTGCTCCGTTCCATTCTCCTTCCTTTGCTTCAGCTTCCTTCTGGGTGTGGTGTGGTAGGTCAGTTCCTTTCCCACACCAAACGATCTATTTTCATTTTCTGTTGTACTCCCTTCGATTGTGAGGGCCGAGCTAATTCTGGTTGGGGCTGCCGTATGGTCCAATCTCTTGTGTATTCCTCCGCACTTTACGTTGCCCTCCTGGTCTGGCGTGTCATGGTGGGGTTCGTATGCATGTTCCAGTTCTGTGGGTATACAACCAATACTCTCCCCCAGGTGGGTTAGTGCCCTGTTCTCCCCATGCCATCCACTCGGTTTCTCCACACCCCGCTTGTCCCTCCACCTGCCCCACTTTCCCTTCTTTATGCTGGGCTCTCATGTATGGGCTCATTGTTTTCTTAAACAGGTTTCAATTGTTAATGTTTTTCGATATGTATGAGTGAACACTCCATGTGTTTTACCCCAAAGGTGTTCCCATATGTAAATACTTCACTAGTCACAATTGTATGTTTAATCCTATACCATTTGCCTGCTTAATGATACCACTATTAGAATTACCAATGTCCCTGTGCAGGCTATGTAAATTAAGTACCAAAAAGTTCATCATTTAATCCGTGGCATCATTTCATCTTGATTTTTATTTTATAATTTACAATCCTTGGATCGCACGGGCTGGTGTGACTCTTCAGGGTGGACTTAGTGGATGCCTCACTTAGATGGTTACTTGTCTGAAGACAAGCCTTTAAGGATGTAGACACTATTCTTTCTGATAGCCAGGAACCATTTAGCTCCCTCACCTCACTTTACAAGATAGCACCTCTATCTTCCATGATGTCTTCTTTAAGTGGAGCATGGCTCAGGGACATGTCATAAGCAGTTATTCTTAGATTGGGCTAGAATCAAGTGCAAGCTGTGATCAATCGATGTATCTATGGTTTACATATGTCTTTGGTTCACTTTGGAGACGTCATTATCATTGTGTGACCTAGAACATTCTCAGTCCGTCCCTAGAGCACATATACAGTAGTTCTGTTGATAGTATCATTACTTTAGCCAACAGGGTAGAATTTAAAATACTATTGAGAAAAGGAGGTCATTTATATAGAAGCTGGCTGTGAATTGCAATACATGCATTGCTGATTGTAGCGCTGGACCCCTTAAGTGACTGGACATCTTCTACACAATGGCTTGTCTGAAAGTTATAATCTTCCTAATCTTCATGGTTTAATTTTGCCATTTTCCATCTCAATCTATGCTTTCACTCATATTGTCTCTCTGAGGTAAGGACACACAGACAAGCCCAGCAATATCCCTGGGATTCTATCAGCTAAAGTCTCTGAAAAGGCCCTACTATATTCTCGTAACACAGCAAGACATGGACAAAATTAGCCAACATGACACATAGCAAAATTACTCAATCTTACAAAAATCTATATTTAAAAAACACCATTATTATAAGAAAAAAACGTGGTTTACACATTAAAAGATACAACTTCGAGGACTAGGAGGAGGCCAGGGATGTAGGTGGAACTAGGACGAGGGGAAGGTAGGATGTTGAGGAGAGAGGGAAGAATGGCGATGGAGAATGAGACCCACATATAAGGGGGTTTAACAGGATATTGTTCTTTATTTCATTTTTTGAGATGTGCTGCATAAATATTTGCAGTGTGTCCTTTAAAACCAAAAGCAACAAAAATCTCTTTAGATTCCTTATCCCACCTAAATAGTAGTCAGGGTGGCTGAAAAGGGGGTTGGATGAGAAAAGTAAAGCTGAAGTGGATTTGGGGTCTTTAGTTACAAACTATATCATCTCAAACAATCATTTTTATAAGGAAAGGGCCCTGTTAAGAATGAAATTGTGGCCCCAAAATTCTTATTATACACTCTAAGTCTGATGCCTTAGGCTACAATTCCATTTGGGAATGGGTTTATCTTTATCATGTTATGAAGCCATACCTGTGGAGGGTCTGTTTTAAGGCAATCACCTTTCAATCATAAGAAGACTAGAGTTGAGGAAGAGATGGCATGCCAAATAGACAGAAAAGGACCCTAGACGCAGATGCTGGGAAGTGACAAAATCCTTCTCTCGGAGATGAGAGAGAGCGCTGCTCTTTCCTAAAGCTCAGGCGCTGATATCAGACTTCTAACTTGACTGTGAGAAAATTAATTTCTGGGTTTAGGACTGTTTTCTAGTCCCATCTGTTGATGTTTTGTTGGTTGATGCCTGATATCTGACCCTATCGACACCTGGTGATCACACAAGCTGGTGTGCATCTCCAATGTGGGCTTTGCTGCTTCTGAGCTAGATGGCGCTTGTTTATCTTCAAGCCTGTAAAACCCCAGACACTATCACTTTTGATAGCCGGGCTCCATCAGCTTTCCTCATCATATTTGCTTATTTACCCGCTTTGCCTTCAGCGAATGTGTTGGGAAGGTGAGCATAATGGAATGCCAGTTTAATAGAACAATGTGTTCTTGCATTGAAGGAGTCATTGAACAGAGTCCCAATGTCCATCTGCCACATTAATACTAAACCTATAAATATATGCACATAGATCTATCTCCTCATCATCATATATAAATATATATACATATTCACATGCTTTTTTTAGACCTGTATAAATGCCCTTTGCCTCCTAGTCCTTTCCTGCATCCCTTTTACAATCCTCTTGTCCCACTCTAATGTCCAGCCTTCATTTGGGTTTCAGTAATTCCTCTTGGTTCCATTGCCCTTGATCAAGCCCTAGCAGGCTCCTACACCCTCCACACCATCAATTTTGGATCACTTGTTGTGCCCTTGGCCCTGGGTTTGTTAACACCCACTTCCTTTCCCTGGCCTCCTGCTCTCCCATGTTCCCCTTGTCCCCATGGAGCCATCAGTCCTGTTGTTTTCTCATCCAGATTGTTTATCTTACCTATCTTATCTAGATAGAACTGCGGAGATAATAATATGCACAAAAACAAAAACACATATTTGGGTTGGGGCCAGCCCCTCAGACCTCTCTATTGGTTCCATGCTTTATTCCAGTATGTTGCTTTGACATCTTGGATCCACCAGGTTTAAGTCTGGTCCTTCTTTCCCTGTGGAGATATAAACAATACCCTCCCCTTCGGTTGGTTAGTGCCCTGTTCCCCCACTACCCATGTATTTTTTTCTTTCTTTTCTCCCCCTCCTTTTTAGGTGGCTACCGTATGTACCCCTGGATTTTGTCTGGCCCTTGCCATACTGCCTGGTCCTCACCACAGCAATGTTTGTATACAGTAGCTTTTCCCCAATCCCCTTTTTGCATTTTTAAGCTGCTCTAAGCAGACTTGTACTTGTCCTTTTGTGCTTGGCTTACATCACTTAGTATAATTTCCTCCAGTTCTAGCCATTCGACCATGTGTTAATGCGCACATCACTGCTTTTTTGGGATGTGTAGTACTCCATTGTATGCACGTACCACAGATTTTGAATCCATTCATCTATTAATGGAAATTTGGATTGTGTCTACTCCTTGCAATTTTGAACAGTGCAGTGATGCATATTGCAGCACAGATGTCTGGCCGTGGCTTGTTTCTTGCCTCTTCTAGGTATATGCCCAGTAGGGGGGGTTGCTGGGTCTTATAGTAGCTCAATTTCCATTTGTTTTAGATGTCATCAAATTGATTTCCAAAGTGGCTGTACATACGTACAGGTCCACCAGCTGTGGATGAGAGTTCCTATCTCCTCAGAGCCCCTCCAACATTAGTTGCTTTCTGATTTTTTGAGTTGGGCTATTTTTGAGGGTGTTAGGAGCTTGCTCATTTTTTTTTAACTTGAAAATTTTATTTTATTTTATTTTTTACTTTCACATTTATCCATATATAACAACCAAAATATATTTTAAAAATACAAAATTTGCAATGTTTTTTACATGTAACAATATTGTCACATTTATAATTTATCATTTTTGTACCAGATATGTTTTAATTAAATGTTATGAAAACATCGTGCTTGGCGTTATAGGGATAAGGCCTTTGTTTGATGTGTCATTGTGAAAGATGTTTTCCCAGTCTGTGGGCTCCCTTATTACACTCTTGGTGAATTCTTTCTATGTACCCAAGTGTCTTATATCTGCAGCATATCCCACTTGTGAATTTGTGACTCATCTGTATGTACGTCCTTCCCTGTTTCTAACAGCCTATGGATTCCCTGCGTCAAAGTTCTCATGCTTGTCCCAATCCCCTCATTTATGGCCCTAAAACTGTGGGGTTTTACCTCGAGGGATGTGACACACACTCCCCCCCTTTAGTTTATTCTTGTGCATGGAGTGAGATAAGGATCCTGCTTCATTTTTCTGCAGGTAGATATCCATTTTCCCCAGCACCACTTGTTGAAGAGGGCATCACTTCCCACTTGTTAATTTTTGGGCCCTTATCAGTTGTCTCTATGCTGCTGATTTTAGTTCTGGGTTTTCAATTCTTTTCCATTGGTCTGAGTATCTGTCATTGTACCATGGGGTTTTGACAATTGTGGTTAGGTTTACCAGCAGTCTGTCAATTCTGTTTATCCTTTCAAAGACCCAACATTTAGCAGCATTAAGTTTTTCCATTGTTTTTTACTTTCCCTCTTCTGAATTTCATCCATGATTTTTACTATTTCTTTTCTTTTGCTATTAGTACAGATGTCATGTTGACTCTCTTCTAGTTGATGAAAATGTGCCATCGAATCAATTATAACACTCTCTTCCTTCTTCGTGTGTGCATGTATTGTAATGAAACTTCCTCTTAAAACTGCCTTTGTTGTGTCCCCTAAGTTTTTGTATGTCATGTTCTCCTTCGCATTGGTTTATATTAATTTCCTAATCATCTCTGATATGGGCCAGTACATACGCCTTTTGAAAGAATGAGTCATTCACCCTCCCATTGTTTGTCCTTATTTTCATCTATCTTTTGTTGATTTCCAGCCTTATGGAACAGTGGTCAGAGAGAGGTCTCTATGATATCAATGTGCTTAAATTTATGCAGATTCATCTTTTACCACAGCATATTGTCTATCTTCATGTAGGCTTCAAAAGAATGTGAATTTATTTTAATTTGGGTGAAGAGCACTGTAAGTATCTATCAGGTCAAATTTTCTCATTGTACTGTTTAAATCTGTAGCCTCTTTGTTCAATTCCTGTTCCTGTGATATATCTTTCTCAGAGGGTGGTATATTGAAGTCACCTATTATAATTGTTCAGCCTGTGATTTCTTTTTTCATCTTTTGGAGTGTTTGACTGACATATTTATCGTGTCTCTCATTCAGGGATTATATGTTTGAAATGCTTGATGGTTCTTTGTTTACTGTTCCCTAGAGCATTATATAGTGTCACTCCTTATCTCTTATAATGGTTTGCACTTTGAAATCAATTTAATCTGAGATTTTGATTGCAAACCCTGCTTTTATGAATTGATGTTTTCTTCGTATGTTTTTCTCCAGCCTTTGATTCTCAGTCTATTTTTGTCTGTCGTCTTGAGATGTGTCTCTTGTAGGCAGCAGACTGAGGGTTACATTTTTAAGCCAGTCTGTAGGCAACAGTCTTTTAATGCTTGACTTCAGTCCATTGATATTCAGGGTGGACGATGTGAAGTCATCTTATACGTTTTGTGTTGGGTATTTTCCTACCTCCCTTTCTTATCAGTGTAATGTGTGTGTTTGTGTGTGTGTGTGTGTGTGTGTGTGTGTGTGTTTCATTCCATCCTTAAGCTAATGGTATATTGTGGGTTGGTTTCTCTTTGTTGAACTCTGGGTGGGGTTGTTCTATGTGGCAGGCTCATATTTGTGCTTGTTAAGCGCTGTTCTTCTTCCCATACTAAGTCGGCAAGAATCTTTGGTAGGCCTGGGTTTATTTTAATGTATTCTTTGAGTTTTTCCTTGTCTTAGAAGACTCTTACTTCTCCATCTATCTTGATAGATAATTTGGCTGGATAGAATATTCTTGGGTTTGCGTTATTTTTCTTCAATTTTGGGAATATTACTCCACTCTCTCATCTTCATATTGTCCAATTATAGGTCTGAGCATATTCTTATTTGGGAACCTTTATATGTGATTGCTTGTTCTTTCCTAGCTGCTTTCATGATTTTCTCCTTTTCCTCAAAGTTCGATAGTTTAAGTAATATGTGCCTCGGTGACTTCTTGGGAGTCAGCCTAGCTGGTGTTCTTTCAGCCTCCTGAATGTTTGCCTGGTTTTCATTCATTAATCTGGGGAAATTTTCCTCCAAGAATCCTCTCACTAATTTTGCAGATGAATTCTTTGTTGCATCTCCCACAGGAAATCCACTTATTCTGATGTTGTTCCTATTCATAGCATCAGACATAGCTCTTCGTTTTTCTTCAGCTTCCCTGATGATCTTATTAGACTTTTGTTCATGTTTGTTAAAGTTTGATTGGCTCTCCTCTAGGTCACTGGTGGGGTTCTCTGCCTCCTGCAGTTGATTGACATAGTCCATGAGTCTGCTACTGGTTTTTCTTATATGGTCCTTAAGCTTTTGTACTTTCCTTTGTTGTATGGCCTTTATATCTCTATCTTTTCTCGTTTTTCTTTATTAATTATTCATAAGCTGTATGACTCTAAGCAGCATTCTTAAAATTTCTTTGTGTGTCAGATCAATGTCTACTTCTTCTATGCATATCATTAGGTTAAGGATATCTTCTACTTTTGTCTTTTGTATCTTGTGTTTTGTTTTTTTCATTGAGGTCGTTGGGGTTGATTGTTGTTGCGTTAAGTTGTTTTAGAGGAGCCAGGTTCCATTTTACAGAGAGTTCAAGAGCGCTTTCTCTCTATTGGAGAATCTTAGGAATGCTTCTTCTTAGTGCCTGCAACTAATTGAAGTATGGAATTGTCCTACCACTTTATCCTCCTGAAGCTACACTCATTCCCTAGTCAACCAGTACTCTGGTATTTGGAAGGCAAGTTGGAGGTTCCTCAGGGGACATATGTTGGGTGGTTGTGGACCTAATAGGATGATGCTGCACTGAGTGATTTCTCAAGACACAGTGACGGTGTGACCCCCAGAAGCTTAGGGTGCCACAGAAAGCATGTGGGGCTGCCTACTGCAACAGGAGTAACACGAAGGCAGATGGGTGTGCCCGCTTTGGTGTAGAACACCGTGAATGGTGGGTGGAATTTCCCTGGTTAACTAGATCATGCATGCTGGGGGTTGGGCAGAGGTTCCCACAACAGCGTGCTGCTTTCACAAGTGTTGGCCAAGCTCCCTTAGACTGTGTGAGGCTGTACATCACGTGGGAGGAAGATTCCTCAGTCAGGTAGGATCACAGAGAATAGGTAAGAGCACCACCAGTCATGCAGGCAGGATTTTTCACATAGGAATGTGGGTGGCATTTCACCTGGAAGAAGGTGGGCGGGGTTTTCCCTGGAGGAAGGTTGGTGGGCTTTCCCAAGCCATGGGTCACTCTGTAGAGAGTGGAGTTCTCTCAGCTGGATGGAAGGTAGACATAAATGCTGTAGACTAAGGGGAGTGGCCTGGAGGTCTCCAGTAGTGTGTGAGAAAAAAGGGAATCTAAAAAGAAAGGAAAAATAAATAATCAGAATTTTTTTAAATGAACCCACTGAAAAGATGCGTGGATAGAGAGAAATGGGGGAAACAAAGTAACAGTATAGCTGAACCCTGGAGGAAGTTAGCCCTTCTACAGATGTGGCAGCAATCTGTGGCTGTGTTGAGGTAAAGCCATAGGGCCAGCTCCAAATGATCCTGGCTCTGGCAGGTTAATCCCTAACTGGCCTCACTGGGTAAGCCAAAAGCCATAAGTTCCTCAAAACCTAGTGGATCTGTGCCTGCTTATCTGTAGGGTGTTCCTCCTGTGACCCAGTAGTATGGAATTTCCCTGTTAGTAACACTCCTGTGCTGATTTCTGCAGAGTCCTTCCCTCTGGTATGTGTTAGATGCCATTTTACCAGAATTTTTTCTGTCTCTGGTTTTATACTTTTTAAAGTTAGGACAACTGATACAGTATTTTGAGACAGTGAACTAATTATGGTGACTAATTATGTTTCTCCAACCAATAAACCATTTTACTGGTTGAATAGGGTATAAAGGGTAGAGCTTAGATAAAATGGAAGGAGCCCTAAAAAAATTAAGGCAGTGTGAACTGTGCTTTGTCACTTGGGTGAAAGGCCTGTATGTGTCTTGGACTTGGGAAGTAGAGGAAGAGGTGAGATGAATACAAGAGTGAAGTGCCTCTTGGGCCATTGCAGGGGAGAGACAGGAAAGGACAAGTCAGGTCACCACTTTGGGGAAGGGGGGTTGTCCATCCATGTTTTCTCAGGAAAATGGAGTCACCCTGGTGTCACAGAAGTAAAGGTTTAACAAAAAATGAGAGCTTACACTAAAGTCTGAAAATATAGTGAGTAAGGGTATGAAATTTGGGGAAGGAGATGCTCAGACTTTATCCTGAATGGGTGGCTCTCAGAGCTTGCTTGGAACTTGCTACTGTTCTCTAAAACCTCTCAGACATCTCGACCGCCTGCCTCAGTCTGTATAGGAAAATCAGGAGGCCACACAAGCCTGCAGGGAAGATGCTGAGAATCACATCCGCACAACACCTGCCTGCAACCAACTCTGTAGAAGGGTAGCCCCTCCCCTTTTGTAGCCAACATTTCACATGGCCCCTCCTACTGGAAAATTATTACTGAAAAATATACAGACAAGGGGACTGAGGACATGTATCTCCCCAATCTCTGCTACAGAGAAGATGCTTGAAGAAAGATTGACAACTCTGTACAGCATAGGAGGTAATAACTCACTGTTCCTGTGTTACCTGACAAGTTCAGAGTCCATTAATTGATGTAAACCAGTGATGAATTTCAGAAATTCTTTCTAATTTGGCAAATATATTTGGTAGCTGAGGGCATGATGCTTTCTAGAGGGTCAGAGAGAAGGAGGAAGACTTCCATGAGATGAATTGGCACACAGGCTATAACAGTGAGCTCACACATAGCAACCATTGTGATGAAGATCAGGACTGGACAGTTTCATTGACAAGTGAAAGGAGGAAGAGGGGCGAGAGAAGCCTACTCACCAGATGTGTGTGGGGGGGCAGGGGGGCGGGTATTGCTAGGCCAAGTCAGTGAGCCAGGGAGTCAGGAGGAATAGCCTTAAGGTTAGCCAGGCTTGGGAGAAGGAGGGACTTGATGACAGCCAGCACCACTAAGCAGACCAGTGCTGTGCTGCCATGTCATTGGACAGGAGGGGCACAGCTGGTAGCTGTGGCTGAATCTTAGCAGTAGGCTCTGCAGATCTGCGCCCGAGTCATGCTCCAGCATCGGCTGCCAACAATGGAGATGACAAGCATACATACACTATCTGCATGATTGCTCCCCTCTGACCAGTGGGAGAGTGGCCTGAGCGGTGGTACACAGGGAGATGTAACACTTGGAGCCAGTGGTGGTGTTGAAGGGTCAGATGGACTGCCTGGCATGGGGAAGGAGGCAGCAGAGGACATCATAGGTGATGATGGAGATGGGCCAGTGCCCACACCTCTGCTCACCAGGAGGATGGGGGTGGAAAGAAGGGAGGACACACTCTACTTTCTGTCACCAGCTTGCGCATCAGGGCACTGCTGGGTGATTCCAGCCAATTTTATCCAAGTAAGGGGGCACCTAGAGTTTAGTATCTCTGATAATTTCCCCAGAGTCCTTCCTGTCCATGTGGATCCCTCATTCAAATGGCCAAGGACCCCTCCTGGTGGGTGGTTCTTTCTACGGTGGTCCCCTCCATGCTCTGTGGTGGCCCGAATCTCAAGTTCTTGCTCGTGTTCCTTCACTTTCTTTCCAGGAACCTAGTTTATATTCTAATTCTCTTTAATCCATGTTTGCCTGGGCTGCATTTTTATCTTACTGGGATGCCCTGAGGTTGCCTTCCTCTGCTTCTCATTGCTTGCTTTGATTCACACCGGTCACGCTGTGCTGGACACGGAGGCTGGGCACCTCCTCTCAGCCTCTGTCCCCATCTGCAGCTTTCCCACAGCTCCTTCTGCCACACTGTTGGAGCCAATTCTTTACCTTTTCACTTGATGCTCAGGATTCCAGAGTGATCAGCTCCAGTGACCAGCTCCATCAGTGTCACTTGGTTGATGAGCACATTGTTGGAGGGGGATGGTGCAATGTGTCTGACTGGGTCATCTTCCACCTTAGCTCCTCCAGCCAAAAAATTTTTTGTAGATTCACAGGGAAGCAACCATCACCAAAATTAGTTTGGCATCTTTTTCATCATCTAAAAAGTGATTCATTCCCATTAAAATAATCACTTCCCATTTTCTTGAAAGCCCCCAACCCTAGGCAACCACAAGTCTACTTCCCATCTCTAGTGATTTGCTTATTCCTGATATTTCCTATCAGTAGGATCAAGCACTATGTGCACCATTGACTGGGGTCTTCCACTAACATATGTTCTCATGTCCCTCCCACTATAGCATGCCTCATAGCGCCATTCCTTCTCCTGGAGGAATAAAGTCCATTTCATAGCTACAGTACATCCTGAGGATCCATTATCTCCTGAAGGATGTTAGGGAATTTTCATCTTTTGACTATTATGAATAATAGAACTGTGATGTAAGTGAGGCTTTGGTGTCATATTTAAGAAATATTATTGTATTATTTTAAAATATTCTTTTAAAAATCAACTAGATTATTTTTGTTTCTAATTTTTACTGGTATTTTTTAAAGTTCTCATCTTTGTGATCACCATTGAGTACCTTGAAGTTTAACTCCCTATAGTATAGTCTTTTTCAGTATGTGGACCACTTCCTTAGATAAATTTACAAGAACAAGGAAATATAGAAAATAATATAAGACACACACAGCCTACCAAGTGTAATGCAGGAAGCACACACAGTGTTAGACAAAATGGACGACTGTGACATGTTGAGAATACATCACTTATGCATATCAAAATACTCCATCAAAAAAGTAAAAGGAGAGCCCACAGATTGGGGGAAACATTTAATCAAAGATACATGGAATAAGTGTCTAACAAAATATATAAAATTCCACAATAGTGCAGTAAAAAAAATAACACACGACCCAATTAACAAGTGGGAAAAAGACGGGCACAGACAGGTCACCAAAAATTAAGTACAAATGGCTAACAAACACATGGGAAAAAAATGTTCACGATCCCTAGCCATTTGGGATATGCCAATTAAAATTATACTGAAAAGCCACCTTACGCCCCAAATCCTAGCCCAATTTAGCAAAACAGAAAAGAAATGCTGGAGAGGTTGTGGGGAGAATGGAACTTGTATGCACAGTTGGACCTGTAAATACATGCAGCCACTTTGAAAAACGATATAGCAATACTTAAAGGAGCTGGGAATTGAAATCGCACCCGATGCAGCAATACCACTCATAGGCATTTACCCCAGAGGAAGAAGAGACAGACAGAACAGGAGGGGATGAACCGCACAGCAGGGACCCTGAACCGCCCATTTTGGGTCTGAATCCTGCGGCCCTGAAGGACTAAGAGCCATGTGAGTCCCCGGCGATTCCGGTGAGATTCGGAACCTCAGATGGGGTTCAGCAGTCCATGGGGTTCAGCCGTCCATGGGGTTCAGGTGCTCCTGCCTGAGCTCCAACAGGGATCCCTCCAGGCCCCGCTGTGGTTGCAGCAGCCCCGCAGGAGCAGCAGGTTCCCTGCGAGTCCGTGCAGTGCTCTTGCAATGCTCTGTGAGCTTTGTCTGTCCTTCTCAGAAAGCCGGTGCCGGGTGGGGTGTGGGCAGGTTGAAATCACTGATCTCTCCCCCGCCCTGCGTGCCACTGAGGGTCCTGCGGCCCTGCCTGGCAGACTATGGATCCTCCATCCAGTCCTGCAGTTATGAGCAGGTGTGGGCCAGGATCAGGATCCCGAAGAGCATCAAGAGGAATGTCTGCAGGGAATTGAATTGGGAGCCACTGGGAGGGAGATTCCAAGGGCCTGGGGCCTGATCCAATCCTCTGACCTGGATCTGCCTTGGCATTGATTGGCTTCTCCAGGAATCAGAAACAACAAAATCCATGCTGTCTGTCTTGATGTGGATTCAAAGACCCTAATAGGAAGGACAACTGCACACAGGGTTTCTGTCCTTGGTTACTCTCTCCAGGAGGACTCTCCAGGCTTCTCTCCCGCGGAGCAGCCTGAGGGAAGCGCCAGCAGCTTCAGGATTGTACCACCAGGGCTCCTTAGAAGTCCTGGACATTTCTTGGAGAGGAGAAACTGTTCCTGTCTGTGCAGCTTCGAGCCCAGGGCTGAGGCTTGTCCCAGAATGAAATGAGCCCCAGTATCCCGCAGATCTGTGAAGGCTTTTCTGCTTCATTACACAGTGTTGGATGCCACTGTATGCACCTGAGGGTGGAAAGGAATCCGTGTGGGGAGTGTTCAGACAGCGAGCTTTCAGGTGGTTCCTGCACAGCTCAGAGACACTTTCCACACCCACACCTGGCTGCACTGTCTGGGACAGAAGTGGCAGGTATCTCTCGGCATCACATCCCCACTCAGACTTGCCCTCATCTTTTGCAGGGAAAACACATCTGAGTGTGGTGTAAGAGCCCTCTCCACTCTGGGGGCCCTCTCATCAGTGCTCTCAGTAGTTTCACTGGCTGAGCATTAGGAGTGCATGTGGACTTGTTACCACAGCCTCAGCCCTCCCCTCAAATTTCTAGATATTAGGAGCAGAGCCCAGACTGCACTCACTTCGCCAGCCCTCCAGGTGAGGCTGATGCACAGCGATGTGGGCCTCCCTGCTCTAAGTCCTTGTGATCTGAAGTCCAGCAGCCCAGCACCAACCTCCTTACAAACACAGAGTCCCATGCTCTCCTCCAGAACACATGCGTCTTAAAGAGATTTCCAGCAGGTACTTTGTACAGAATGGTGGAGGCATCCTGGGTGAGCATGGGGTGGGGGAGGGGCTGAATGCATTGCACTATGGTTCAGGGGTGTGGTCTGATCACATCACTCAGCACTGGAGCATCCTGATAATATCTATTTCTTTTTTTTCCCTATACATAATAATTCCTGTTTGAAGACAGGACTAGCTTATCCAATCCAGTCTCAACACTTTACATATTCATATACTGTCCCCTTTCACATCTATTTCTCTAATTAGCATCTTTACTAACATGGAGTAGGGCATGTCCACTTGCCACCCTGATCACTGCACTGGCGTTTCCGTTGCACATCTCAGACTCCGCCTTGTCTGAACTGTGGGCTGGTGATGGCCTCTCCTCACCATGCCCCTTCCAGGGCCTTCCCATCTCCACTGATGCTGCTCAGCAGGCCAATTGGTATACGTTGTATCTTTATGGAACTCAAATTTGATCCATCAGGAAACCTTATAATTTCCACCTTCAAAATAAATCCAGACACCAGTCACTTCCCACAATTTTCTCGCCCACATGTGAGAAAGCAAACATTTTGCATACAGTGTTTTCAGCCACCTTGCTCACCCCTCCCCTCTCATTTCTAGCCAAGGACAACCTGCAGAGCCAGATGTCTCTTTGAACCTCCTCCCATCTCTCTTCTCCTCGCTACTCTGTGAAATCCCCCATCTCGCTCTCACCAGCAATGAATTCCAATGTCCTCAGTCCCCACATGTTCTGGCCGCACCTCTGACCTCCTCTCAGTGACTGTGCTGCAGCCACACGGGGTTGCTGCTCCCACAACACACTCTCCCCCGCCCTGCTGGCCTTGCCCTGGACAGTGCCCTGCCTGCGGTCCTCCTGGCCAATCCCTTCATGCCCTCCACATCTGTCCTCAACAGCCACCTTCTCCACGGGTCCCATCCTGCTACCTGAGTTCAAATGGTGTCTTCCTGCTCTCCACACACCACACTCTGATCCCCTTCCTCATAGCATGTGCCGCTGTCAACAAAGGCACGTCCTTACGATTTCTCCGGGGTAACCTGAAATAATCACCAAACAGGACCACAATCTAATCCTTGGCAACTGGGAAAATATTACATTGTATGTAAAAAAAAAATTTTTAATGGTATAGCGCTTTCTTAGGATTTGGAATTGGGTAATTATCTCACATTTCCTTGGTTCCCTAAGGATATGGTCTCCAGGATCTTTATATCCGGGAGGCGGGGATGGGGCAGGCACTGAAAGATGTAAGGACATCCTAAGCGACTGGCTTTGAAGATGGAAGAAGGGCCTACAACCAAGGCAGGTGGTCAGGCTCCGCACAATGGAAGAGTCCTGAAATCTGATGTTCCCCTAGAGCATCCATGTGAAGCAAGCTCTGTGGGCCCGGGTTAAACTTCTGACCTGCAGAACTATAAGAGAGTAGATGTGCATTATTAATATATATTTTTAATTTTTTGACATTTATTTTCTAAGTCCAATAAATTTTCTTTATATATACTTATTGTCCTTGCACTTAAAAATCACTTTATTGGTGGCTTGTTCAACTTTTATCACAGTCCATACATATATTGATTGTGTCAAGCACATTTGTATATTGTGTTGCCATCATCTTTTTCTTTTTAATCGTTTTTGGGGGGGCTCATACAATTCTTATCACAATCTATACATACATCCATTGTGTAAAGCACATTTGTACATTCATTACCCTCATTATTCTCAAAACATTGGCTCTCCACTTAAGCCTTGGCATCCGCTCATTTTTCCCCCTCCCTCCTCTATTCCCCCCACGCTCATGAATCCTTGTTTATTTATAAATTATTATTTTGCCATATCTTACACTGTCCTACATCTCCCTTCACCCACTTTTCTGTTGTCCATCCCCCGGGAGGAGGTTATATGTACATACTTGTACTCAATTCCCTTTCCACCCCACCCTCCCTCCCCTTTCCTGGTATCACCACTCTCACCACTGCTCCTGAAGGTATCATCTGTCCTGGATTCCCTGTATTTCCAGGTCCTAGCTGTACCAGTGTACATCTTCTTCTTTAGCCAGATCAGTAAGGTAGAATTGGTATCATGATAGTTGGGGTGAGGGGAGGAAGCATTTAGGAACTAGAGGAAAGTTTTATGTTTCATTGTTGCTACACTGCACCCCGACTGACTCGTCTCCTCCCATGACCGTCTGTAAGGGGATGTCATTGCTGATAGATGGGTTTTGGGTCCTCACTCCGCATTCCCCCTCATTCAAAATGATATGACTTTTTGTTCTTTGATGCCTGATAACTGATCCCTTTGACAACACGTGCTCACACAGGCTGGTGTGCTTCTTTCAGGTGGGCTTTGTTGCTTCTGAGCTAGATGCCTTCTTGTTTATCTTCAAGCCTTTAAGACCCCAGACTCTATCTCTTTGATAGCTGGGCTCCATCAGCCTTCTTCACCACATTTGCTTATGCACCATTTGTCTTCGGTGATCATATTGGGGAGATGAGCACACAATGATATGATTTTTTGTTCTTTGATGCCTAATAACGGATCCCTTCAGCACCTCCTGATCATACAGGTTGGTGTGCTTCTTCCATGTGGGATTTGTTGCTTCTGAGCTAGATGGCTGCTTGTTTACCTTCAATTCTTTAAGACCCTAGATGCTATATCTTTTGATAGCTGGGCTCGACCAGCTTTCTTCACCATATTTGCTTATGCACCTGTTTTGTTTTCAGCAATCGTGTTGACAAGGTGAGCATCATAGCATGCCAATTTAATAGAACAAAGCATTCTTAAATTGAGGGAGTAAGTAGGTGGAAGCCCAATGTCCATCTGCTACCTTAATACTAAACCTATAAATATATGCACATCGATCTATTTCCCCATCCTCATATATAATTGTTTACATACGCACATGCCTTTATTTGGACCTCTATAAATGCCCTTTGCCTCCTAGCTCTTTCCTCAATTTCCTTTTACTTCCCTCTTGTCCCACTATCATGCTCAGCCTTCATTTGGGTTTCAGTAATTCCTCTCGGTTACATTACCCTTGATCAAGCCCTACCAGGCTTGCTACACCACCCACACCACTGAGTTGGATCACTTGTTGTTCCCTTGTCCCTGGGTTTGTTAACATCCACTTCCTTTGCCCCTATGTCCCATGTCCCCCCAGACCTGTCAATTCAGTTGCTTTCTCCTCCAGATTGTTCACCCAGCCTACCTTATTTACACAGGCCTGCGGAGATAATTACATGCACAAACGCAAGACAGCAAAACAAAGCAACAGAATAAAACAATAACAAAAAGACAATGACCAAAAAAACCACAAGGAAAAAAGATTTTAGCTAGCTCAAGTAGTCTTTCTTGGCCTCTAGGAGAATTTTCCGGGCAAGGAGTGCCAAGACCGGGCTCCAACATCTATTTTTGGCATTCCTTGGGGATTTCATTGCTCTGTTCCCCTTGCTGTTCTGTTGCACGCCCTTAGTGGTTTGCCTGTGTGGTAGGGTCAGATTGGGGAATTCCACACTGTGTCTCCAGTGCTGTCCCCCATAGGGCTATGGGTCAGTGATGGATGTCGTGTCTCATAGTGGGGCCGGCCATATGGTCTTCCCTGTGCATTGGGTGCTCTGAGCAGGAATCTCATCATCAAAGCTTGATTGGTCAGGATGTTTTCCCCTCTCTCTTCCTCCCCCTTCATTTGCTCCCGTGTGCTCTGATCACACTTGTCCTTCTCCCTGAGCTCGAGCTTCAGTGCTGTCCTCTGAATTAAATTCTTCTGGGGGAAGGGCAGGTGTCCACGTAGTTGGGATTGGGCCCAGGCCCTGTGATCATCATTTATAAAACATTTTCTTTCATCAGCTGAATTTTGCCCATCCACAACCCTCCCTCATAATACTTGATAATTTATAAATTACATATTTTTTTATGGTTTACACCGACCAATGTCTCGCTTCAACAACTTTTCTGTTGTCTGTCCGCCTATGAGTGGATTAAGAGAAAATGAGATCAGATGCATACACAAAACAGGAGCAGGTATAGTGTCTATGAAAACAAACACTCAAATGTAAAAACAAGCAGCAGGAACTGATACCCAAACTTAAACCTGAGCTAAGACTGACCTGGCCACACCTAGCCCTTCATGCCCACAGCACCAACACAGGAGAGCCCGGATGGTGTCTGAGGGCCTGTGGTCAGAGATGCTAAAGGGACAAGGTGCTACTGAAGGAATAAAGACAAGAGAGATGTGACGATGACACGGCTGAGAAGAAGTGTTCACCAAAATCACCTTGTCCTGAGCACTGGCTGAGTTCAGCCCCAACCTTTCGGCTCCTCCCCACCTTCTCCAGGCTCTGTCCAATACATCCAACAGAAAATACACACAGATTCTAGAATAGGCTTAGTTTTTATTATTTCTTCTTTGGAAATTTCAGCATTTTTTCAATTTAATTAACCTACATATCCATCTCATGACAAAAATTAGTAACCCAATTCATTATCAGGTCCTATTTTCAATAGAGAAGAGAGACTAAGCAGGTGGGAGGGAGGGAAGTTATACAGGGAGGGAGATGTTCTAGCAGAGATGGGGAAAACTGAAGGGACACAGGTCAGCGGGGCATTGGTGATCCTGGTAGGATGGGTTTGTCCCAACATCCTCCCATCACACTGACAGGAGGGCAGACACATTCAGACCCCGGTTGTAGAGAGAGAAGTCCAAGGCTCTTCAATCACAAAGCAGGCTGTGAACAATTCCTGTATCACTCTGCCACACACAAGGACTCAGGCTGCAGATAAAAAGAACCACAGACAAATTCAGGTCAGTCACTCTGTGGAGTCCACTGCACTCTCAGAATGTCTCAATCCAAGAATCACTATCACATAGTCTTGTCCCCTCTGTCTCCTCTATTCCGTGTCAGGGCCGCAGGCTCTCACCTTTTGAAATTGTGAGAGACACATCCGAGCCCTGGCTACCGTCATTGCCTGGAGAAGACAGAAACAGGATGTGGTCAGAGCACACAGGAGATGAGACCCGGAAAACAAGGATTATGAGTGAGGGGCTCCTCCCTGGGCTCCATCTACACTCTCCCAAGGGTCTCATCTCAGCCCCCTCCCCCATACTCACTTGCAGCTTGAGAGTAGCTCCCTCCTTTCCCACCTGTGGGAAGAAAGCATTCCATGAGGGACTGGGGACGAGACTGGACCATCAGGTCTTTAAGAGCTCGTTAGTGCTGGGCTCCAGTTAGATTTCCTGAATTGGAGGGCAGGGTAGGAGAGGGATGGATGTGCATAGAGTGGACCACCATCCTGCTGGAAGTGTGTCTCCAGCAGGATCTTTCCCTGGAACCTGGGACTACTGGGAATCGGGTCTCCATCACTGGAACAATAAAGGTGAAAGATCTGTGCTCCCTTTTCACAGGTACACAGGGATGTGAACGTACACACAGAAGAGTAATTGTAAGCACACAGGGCGCCACACGGGGGCAGCACGTAAATGGATGATACTACCCTTAAGGAAGCCAAAGATGGCCACCTCCTACTTGGGACATGACACCCAGCAGTGGGATGAAAAACTGGATACACACAAGTCTACCTGAGCACTTCCTCCTCCGGATCACAAATCCAACCGCAGCCCCAATGAGCGCAGCTGCGAGGAGAACCAGGCCAACAACTATTCCCACGATGGGGATGGTGGGCTGGGAAGACGGTTCTGGAAAGAGAACGGATGGTGAAGAACCCTGTCCCTGTTGGTGCTCAGAGGGGCCCCTGCTTTCCCTGAGAGGAGGCCCACCCCTTGCCCGTCCTCACCCCATCTCAGGGTGAGGGGCTCAGGCAGCCCCTCGTGCTGCACTTGGCACGTGTATCTCTGCTCCTCCCCGGAGGGCACCACCACAGCCGCCCACTTCTGGAAGGTGCCATCCCCCGAAGGCCTGGTCTCCACCAGCTCCGTGTCCTGGGGCTGGTCCTCGCCGTCCCGCTGCCAGGTCAAGGCGATGTCCGCCGGGTAGAAGCCCCGGGCCCAACACCTCAGGGTCACCTCTCCCTCAGGGACATGGGGTTCGTGGTGGTGGGTCACCTGGGTCTTTGGAGGCTCTGGGGGGAGGGTCAGAGGGCTGAGGAACTCTGCCTGACCTCCCTGGGGTCAGTCAGCAGGGCTCCTGTGATCACCCTGAGGATGGACTGGGCAGTGGGGTCGGAGAGGAAGGCCAACACCCAGACACCAGCCTGGAGCCCAGATGCTCCATCGCCTCCTCATGAACGGAAAGTTCTAGAATCAGCCTGAGGCAGCCCACAGGCCTGGTGTATAGCTGCCTGAGAGAAAAAACATGGACTTCTACTTTAGACTTGGGTGGAGACTCAGAAACGGAAAGTGAATCAGATCTGTAAACCCATTGGGGAGTGTACGGAGAACAAGATATGAGAGAGCAAGTCCTCTGGGGGCCAAACGTCAATTCCCGGGTCAAAGGGCAGTGCTGATCAGTCAGGAATCATGTCCTCTCCTCTCCCAGGGAGACCTGGTCCCTCACTGTCTCAGGGAGAGCTGGGCTGCTCTGGGCAAGTCACTGTCCTACAGGACCTGGGGGTGCAGGGGAACCCCTCCCTCTCCACACCCAGCAGAGGGTCTTCTGGAGTCTGTCCCATTTCCTTCCCCCCTGCGAGGCCAGCAGGGCGGACACACAGACCAGGGTCCAAGGGAGTTGGGGAGGCGTCCAGGGCCCCTGTTACCTGCGCGCTGCAGGGTCTGCTTCCCGTTCTCCAGGTATCTGCGGAGATATTGCACACACAAGCCCTCCGTGTAGGCCCTTAAGTGCTCCGCCTCCCCGGCCTCCTCCCACTTGCGCTGGGTGATGAGCGAGGCCGTGTCCGCCGCCGTCCAGGAGCGCAGGTCCTCGTTCAGGACCAGGTAGTCGGCGCCATCGTAGGCGTACTGGTCGAACCCGCGGAGCAGGCGCCCGTCGGGGCCCAGGTCGCAGCCATACATCCTCTGGATGGTGTGAGACCCTGACCCGCCCGCAGAGCCCGCTCAGCGAAACCGAAAACGAAACCGGGCGGATCCCGCCCCAAGAAGGGCGAAGGGCAGGGTGTCCCGGGGACTCGGGGTGACGTTGGGCAGGGAGACGCGGTGGGAGGCTGAGGGAGGGCGACCGCGCGTGGGGTCGGGGGCTCGAGCCCTGCGCCCCGGGCCGGGTCCCTCACCGGCCTCGCTCTGGTTGTAGTAGCCGCGCAGGGTCCGCAGGTTCACTCGGTACATCTGCGCGTTGCTCCTGCAGCTCGCGGTCTGCAGCTCCCAGTACTCGGGCCCCTCCCGCTGCACCCAGGGCGCGCGCGGCTCCATCCTCGGGTCCGGGGCGTCGCTGTCGAAGCGCACGAACTGCGTGTCGTCCACGTAGCCGACGGAGATGAAGCGGGAATCCCCGCCGGGCCGGTACACGGAGGTGTCGAAATACCTCAGCGAGTGCGAGCCTGGGGGGAGGGGACCAGAGCGGCTGAGACCCCGACCCCCGCCCGCCCCGCACCCCCGAGGGTCCCGCGCCCCCGACCCCGCACTCACCCGCCCGGGTCTGGGTCAGAAGCAGCACCCGCGGGAGCAGCAGGAGGAGGACCCGGGGCGCCATGACCCTGGGAAACCTGGGTTCCTCAGAGATTCTGACGCTGGTGCCACTGACGAGACCTTGTAACCGGGAACCGCGGGGACGGGGATTGGCTGCTCCAGGAATCGGAGACCCAATAAGGGTGAGAAGCGGCCCCGCGTCACGGGTATCCAGGCAGAAGGAGCTGACACAGGTTGTGGGGGGGGGGGGAGTGAAACTCCACAGAAGGGGAATCCCCAGCGCTGCGTCTCCCCGCCCCCTGACACCCCCAATCCCGGCCTGAGAGCCCAGTGGGCGCCCTGGGACGCTGAGAGGGGTCTCCTCCTGCACGGAGCCTTCTTTCCACACTGTCTCCTTGAGCCATGGGCCCAGCCTGCTGCAAACAAAGGCTTTTTGACTCAGAATTTCTGTTGTCTAGATCCTGGGGTGCATTCAAAGCCACCCTATAGGAGGGACAACTGCTCTTGGGATTTCTTTCCTACATTATAATACTTCAAAGAAGCCCGTCGCCAGTCTTTTCTCCCGCCTAGCCACTTGGACAAGCCGATAGGAGCGCCTTAGAGGTTCTGTTCACAGTCACACAAATTGAGGAACCCAAGGGATTTTACTTCTGTGGGTTCTATCTACTGAGAGTAAGCCCATGGGAAAGGGAAACAATTAACATTGTAAAGCTAGGGTAAAATACTACTGATAACCCTTAACGGTAACAGATCATATGTTTTCAGGAAAAATAAACGGGTTTCAAAATAAAACAATCATGACAAGAGGAAATCACTTTATAGGTCTCTTTGTGTGTCAGTTGGACACCTCTGGATTTTCATATCAGCTTCTGCATCCACTGTGCCATCCTGTTCGTAATATAGAGCATCCACCATCTCACAGGTACAATGTTGGAGAAGGGCGTCTTTCAACAGGCTCTCCAAGTTACTGTGAAAGCCCATCCTTCATATTGCACTGCTGTTACAGAAGAGGGAGTTCCTTAAAGGTTAGTTGCAGTTGGAAAACCGTTGTGAAAGATTTCATAGTCTGTTCATTAAACCCAGAGATCCATCTTGCACTCCGCATGACTCGTGTGCTAATGGATGACGTTTCTCTGAAGTGCTGCGTTAGTCTATTGAGAATACAAATATTCCAGTTTGGGCACATTCCATTAGGAAATATCAAATTAAAAAACCACCTTTGTTAGTATCACCACTGATCCAAGACCCCTCCCCACACTCCACCCCCAGGAAGAAGTGTTTCATTTTGAAAAGCTCTCACACTTTTGCTCCATACAAGTGTTCCATTCTTAAAGGCTAGTTTCATCATTGGCAATAATGCTCTTAGTAGATTTTTCTCGCCCCCCCCCCCCCCGCCTAGATTTGTTAATTCCTGAGAAAGTGTCAAATAGTCAAGATAGTTCCTCTGTCATTCCTTCCTCCAAATAAAAAAGCATCTTCCTTTTTTTAAAGTGGCTAGTTCAGGTCATACAAATCATTTTCCTTGAGATAAATGTCACATTTAAGAACACAAAAGTGTTTACATTTACATTGATTTCAGAGATGCAATGAAGAGGTATGGATTCTCTATTTGAGAATGTAATGACAGTAAGAAATGTCCAGGCTTCCGTAAGTGACCTGTAAGTGCAGCTGGTTCGGTTCCGTTTCCCGACAAGGGAGAGATGGCGCAGGACACTGACTACTGCAGTCTGACGGCACAGCTGGAGTCCTGCTCAGTTCCAGCTGACTTTCCTCTGCAACTGTCCACACATGGAGAAACACTGATCACCTCCATGAGTGCTGTGCAAACACCTTTGACTTCACGGATCTTGTGGAAGAATCTCTGTGACTCCCAGAGTTCCACAGATGACACTCTGAGAACTGCTGTTCTGACTAAACCCAGAAGTCTCCTGCCTGACTTCTGCCTCTTCTTCACTTCCCAGAATTCCTCTCCCTGAGCTGGACTACCTGCTCCCTTTGTGAGCCACCCCCACCCCCACCCCCAATGCTTAGCTTAGTCCTTGTGTTAGTCTGGGTAGACCCTTATGTGTATAAGAAAGGGCTTTATATTTAAGAGCAGTTGAATATTGAGAACACATCCCAACCCAGTCCAGGTCAAGTCCACAAGTCTGATTTTAGCCCATATGTCCAATACCAACCTATAAATTACTCTTCAGACTCACGAAACACAGGCAATGATGCCGAATACAGGAAGATTACAGGCCAGTGAGTGGACAGTCTTGTGGATCCAGTGGCGGTAGAGGCATCTCAGCACTGGCAGGGGTCCCTACGTGGCTCCTTCAGCTCCAGGGCTCTAGCTTAGCTCCAGGTGTCTTGTCAGCAAGCATGTTGGGCAGGTAGTGAGTATTTGTCCGGCCTCCAGAGAGCTATGTGTCTCCTTAGCGCCTCCAAATGAGATCATCAAGCTGTGAACTGATTGACAGCCAAAACTCCACCCCTTCACTCATGTCTCAAATTGACAACAGATTAAGTAACTATCACAGTCTTTTTCCCATATGCTCTTCCAAACAAGAATTTACTACCTGGAAATTTAATGCCAGAGCATATGCACAACCAGACATCTGATATGCGGGAAACAACGTATCCTTTTGGAACTGGAAATATTTATACCTGATCCACCACACAGGGCTGTGTTTTAATTCATCAAGTGTTTTCATTGAATTACACGCGAGCTGAATGTACATCCATACTTCAGATGGTTGGAAATCTGATGCTCTCTGTGGGAAAATTCATAAAGGCAGCTTCATTATAAATTGTTTTTTGGGACCTGACATGAGGTCCACAGTCCATTTAAGAGAAAGGCTGTCAATAGAGCTTTCGGTGACAGAGAGACTGTATATCTGGGCTGTTCAGTAGAGTCACCCCGGCCCTGAGTGAATGTGGAGCATTTGAAATATGGCTGGTATAAAAGTACAATAGAATGATCAATTTATATATTCATTTAAATGCCCACAACCAAATATTAGGTACCATATTCGACATTATCTAGAGTGTTCTGAATTTTCCAACTTTCCCCAAAAAGATACTGTATGATTTATAAATCTCAGTATATTAAACTTATTGAAAAGCCAAGGCATTTCTTTTGAGGATCTTACATATATCCATAAAATAAAAAGTATCCATCAAAATTTAAAAGGTACTTATTTAACTAGCTTTTAAAGACATTAATCAAAACATGATCAATCCCCTCAAGATTACAAATGTTCAATTTCTGTATGCATTTCATAGAGAATTTTGGTGTTATTCATTTATGACAAGCTTACCTAACCCACTGTCATCAGATGGATTTGGACCCATGGTGACTCTCTGCAGGATCCACGGCTGCACAAAGTATAAGAATAGTCGGTGTCTTTATAATTCCACAGTGTACACTTGTTCTGTGTTTCTAGCTGCTTCTTGATCCATGTCCACGTTCCCCATGAGCACGAGGAGAGGTTCCGGAGCTACCATTCTATTCAAGGTCATCCCCAGTCTGTTAGGAGCCACACAGGGGAATGCCTTTGCATTGTCAATAATGTATAAATACACATCTTTCTGGTAGTCTCTGCTTTCAGACAAGATCCGTCTGACATCCCCAAGGATAGCCTTGGTCCCTTGGCATCTTTTGAATCCAGCCTGGATTTCTGGCAGATCCCTGTCAAGATACTGGTGTTGGATGATTTTCAGCAAAATGTATCTTATATGTGATATTAATGATATTGTTCTCTATTTTTCACATTCTGTTAAGTCACCTTTCTTTGGAATCATTATAAATACAGATTTAGTCAGCTGGCCAAGCAGCTGTCATCCAAATTTCTTGGCATAGGCCAGGGAATGCTTCTAGTGCTTCACCAACTGGTGGAAACACTTCATGTGGTGTTCCATCAATTCCTGGAGCTTTGTTTCAGCTAATGCTTTCAGTACAATTAAAAAATCTTCCTTCAGCACCATGGGTTCTTGCTCATAGGCTACCTGCTGAAATGGTGAACTGTCGACTAATTATTTATGGTACAGTAACTCTCTCTCTCTCTCTCTCTCTCTGCTTCATATTTTTATATTTTTAGTTTATTTTAATAAAATTTAATTTATTTTAATAAATCATTTTATTGGGGACCGTTATGGCTTGATACATCCATTGTATCAAGCACACTTGTACATATGTTGCCATCATCCGTTGTTGTCTTTTAAACGGAAACTCCGTGTTCTTTCCATCTTGGATGGATGTTTTCTGCATTGCTCAATATTTCCCCTGTGTTGATGCTGCTAGGTGCCATCGAGTCAGTTCAGAGCCACAGGGACCCTGAGCACACCAGGAGGAAACAACACTCCCAGGCCTGGGCCATCCTCACAATCTGTGAAAGTTACATAATCTCATGTCAACCTGATAAATACAGGGAAGGGGTAGACTCTGCCTGTCAGTCAGGTCACGGCCTGCTGAACGTGGCCTTGTCATAAGTCGGAACCTAGGTACTTCCTCGCTCTCTGTGCTTTTCCTTCCTGTTAAGGAGCCACTTCAAGCCACACGGATGGCAAGCAGAACCCTGTGATGATGCCATCACCATTGAATCCAGAAGACTTTGCGCCCACTGGCCAGTGATGTTCCTGCGTTCTGCGTCATTGGGTTTGGCTGCACGAGTCTGAATAGGGACTGATGGAATAGTGACAGACTTAGGGACTAGCAGTGGACGTTCAGGCTTGATCTGGATGGGACTGGGATGTCTGCTTGATATAGAACTACTTCTAAATATAAAGCTCTCTCTTACACATATATCTGAGTGTTCCTGGATATGTTTCTCCGGTCAAACCAGCCTGACACACAGCTGTTTCTATGCACAAATGTATTGTTGGAGCCACTGTGTCAATCCGTTTCATTGAAGACCTTCCTCTTATTTGTTGCCCCTCCATTTTACCAAGCATGACATCCTTCTCCAGAGTCTGATCTCTCCTGACAATATCCCCAAAGTAAGTAAGACAAAGTAAGTACATAAGACAATATGTCCAAAGTAAGTATTGCCATCCTTGCCTGGAAGGAGCACTCTGATTGTCCTTCCTCCTAGACAGATGGGTTTGTCATGGTACTTTCAGTGTTTTTCTCCAGCAGCACAATTCAAATGCACTAGGTCTTCCTTATTCCATGTCCAACTTTCACATGCACATAAGATGATTTACTGTACTATGGCTGTCCATGGTGACTGATTTACTTTACTCGGTACAATATCCTCCAGGGTCACCATGTAATGAAATGTTGCATGGATTCCTTTTTATTCTTTAACATTACACGCTATTCTATTGTGTGTCTGTACCACAGTTTGTGTATCCCACATCTGCTGATGACCACTGAGGTGTTTCCATCCCTGTGCTATTGAGAATGATGCTGAAATGAACATGGGTGTGCATGTATCTGTCTGAATCCTATCTCTTATTTCTTTAGAAGGTATGGGGACATTCAAAGCTTCATGGAAATATTTCATTATATTTTGTTTCTTTTTTCCTTCGAAGTTCAGAGTCCTCATATATCGGGAAGTGGGATTCGGGGTGAAATGATATTTTATTTACATTTTTAAAGGGAGCACCACACGCTTGTCCACAGCTGTTGCATCGCATCACAGTCTCACCAGCAGTGTATTGGGGTTCCACTTTTCTCCACATCCTCCCCAGGATTTGATGTTTTCTGGCTTGTTGAATTATCCATTAGTTCTGGGGTTTAAGGATCTCTCATAGTGTTCTGATTTGCATTTCTCCAATGGCAAATATGGGTGAGCTATTCTCCATGTGTTTATTAAACACTGACATATCATATGTATATAGTAAATATAGGATATTATTTACATTGTAAATATTATTTAGTAAGCAGTCCAGTCCTCTACTCACTTTAAAATTGGATTGTTTTTCTCTTTATCGTTGAGGATTTCAAGTTTTCTATAAAATTGTTGAGTCTGTGTCTTGTCAGATAGCATGTTGTAAAATATGCTCTCACAATTTATGTGTTTCCCCTTTAATCTTAGATGATTTCTTCTGATGCTCATATTTATTTAGATTTTTTGAGGTCTGAGTTATCTAGTTTATCTTTGGTGATTTGTGTATTTTTCTTTATAGGTGACGGATGGTTTATTCCATTATCCCACAATTTGTTCCTACTCTTTCTTTGAGCACATTTATAACTTGGGGTTTTATATTTACATCTTTGATCCATTTGATTTAATTTTTCTGTATGATGTTATGTATGCATCTGTTTTTCATCTTGCTCCTGATGGCTATTCTATTTGCCAGTATCCTTTGTTAAAAACACTCTCTCCACTCCACCCACCCCCAATGAATGGATGTCCTGCTTTTGTCAAAGGGGAACTGCTACAGGTAAATGGGTTAAGTTCTGAGTTCTCGATTCTGATCCAATGGTGTGTGAGTCTGTCGATGGACTAGTACCAAGTGGTTTTGAGCATCATAGCCGTATAGTAGGTTTTGAGATCTGCTTGTTCTTCTCCAGTATTGCTTCATTTACCCCGTGTTTGGACAGGGTTCTCTAGAGAGACAAACCAGATTGCTAGTAATTATATATAAATATGTTTATAAAGAGAGATATATAATTCAAGAAATGAACCGTTAAATAATATACAGATAGATAATACAAGAAATTAACAGTTAAATTATAAAGCAGTGAGACACTAGCAGTCCTTCAAGTTTTGAGAGCTGCCAGTTGCCAGTCCCCTTCTGTAGAGAGAGCTGGGCTATATATATATCCAGGCAGCAAACAGCAAGGCAGGTCCCCAACTGTCATCAACTGTCAGTCCCCAGCTCCAGAGATGAACATTCCAATCGTGTGGGCTTAAAGGGACCTCAACTTACAGCGACACAGTCCACAGGCCAGGCATCCCACAGGTGGTGTACCCCTTTAAACTGAGGCACAGAACAACCAAGGTGAGGCTCACCGAGCCATTTATCCCTCTGCCCTTCAGTTAATCCTACTTGTGTTTATCGGCCAGGCTGGCAAAATAAACTATAGCACCCAGAGTCTCCTTCCTTTCCATACAAAATTAGTGATTGTTACAACTAATTTTGTGAGATCCCCCGCCCAACAACTCCTTAAAGAATATTGATGATAGTTGGATCATAATTGCATTATATAGAGAGAGATTGCATTTTATAGAGAGAGATTGCTTTATATAGAGACAGGTTGCTTTGGGAAATATTGACACTTTTGGAATGATAAGTCTTGCTATCTATGACCATGGTATGTTCTTCCATTCATGGAGGTCTCTAAGTTTATGTTAGTAGTATTTTATATTTTTCCTTGTGTAAATCTTTTATGTGTTTGCTCATATTTACTCATAAATATTTTCTTTGATGCCTTATTGTAAATAAAACTTTTTGTCCTTATTTTCTTTTCAAAATCCACTTTTTGGTAAAAAAGGATTCAGCTGATTTTTGAATATTGCTTTGTATCCTTATCACATGATTGATTTTTTCTAATAGTTCCAGAAATTTTCTTACTGAGTCTTTGGAATTCTCTACATATAAGACCACATAATCTGACAATAGGATAGTTTTGTTCCTCCTTGCCCATTGGTGTGCTTTTCACTTCCCTTCCTTGCCTTATTGCCCGGCTGGAATTCTTATGCCGTCTCCAAATAAGAGTGGTGATAGAGTGTATCCTTGTCTGCTTCCACATTTCATTGGAATATTTTCAGTCTATCACCATTTAGAAAATGGTAGCTGCTGGTTTTTGCCTCAAATACAAACCAAAATAAACAAACAAATGCATTGTCACTGAGTGGATTCCAAGTCATAGCGACCCTCAAGGAAAAGGTAGAACTGCCTCTGAGGGTTTTTGGGATTGTAACTACAGGAATAGAAAGGCTCATCTGTCTCGCAGAGTAATGCAGGTGGTTTCCACCTACTGACCTTGTGGTCAGCAGCCCAATCTATGACCAGGATGCCATCAGGGTTCCTATTGGTTTCGTCTATAGACCCTCATGCAGGAATTTCTCTTCTATTTGTATTTTGCTGAGAGTTATTTTTCTTTAATCAGGGTTTGGTGATGGATATTACCAAATGCCTTTTCTTTATCAATTGATGTGACCGTGTGGCTCTTTCCTTTGTTTTAATTGTTTACATAGTAGAGTGTATTGGTTGTTCTTCTGCTGGTGAATCATCTTTGCATATTGTTGTTATCAAGCACCATTGGGCGAGTTTGAACTCATAGTAACCTTATGCACAACACAAGCAAAGCATGTGCAGCCCGACACCATCCTCACAATGCTTGTTGTATTTGAACACATTCCTGCAGCCAATGGGTCAGTGCAGCTCACTGAGGCTCTTTCTCTTTTTTGCTGGCCCTACATTTTTTGCTTAGCATGTTGTCCTTCTCCAGACACAGGATCCTCTCTGCATACCTGGTATGGATCCCTTAGTCAGGATGTGTTGTTTTTTACATATGGTGCTTGATTCTGTTGCTAGGATCTTACTGAGAATTTTTGCATCGATGTTCAAGAGTAATCAATAGGTCATTTTCTCTCCTAATGTAGTCTTTGACTGATTTGATATCAGGTTATGCTTGCTTCATAGAACAAATTTGGAAGTAGCCCATCATTTTCTATGTTCGGGATTAGTTTGAATAGAATTGGTGTCAACTCTTCCCTGGATGTATGGTCAGTATTTTCAATGAAGCACTCTTGGTGAGGACTTTTTGGGGAAATTTTTATATTAGCATTGAATTTTTCCATTTGTTTTGGACCTGTATAAATTTGCTACCTGGCCTGAAGTTAAACAAGGGGCCATCTAGCTGAGAAACACTAAAACCCACATTGAAGAAGCACACCAGTTTGCCCTGACTCTATCTCTGAAGACAAATAGGGTGCATAAGCATATGTGGTTAAGATAGTTGATGGTACCCGGCTATCAAAAAATATAGTGTCTGGGATCTTAAAGACGTGAAGATAAACAGGTGGCCATCTAGCTGAGAAACAACAAAGCCCACAAAGAAGAAGCATACCACCCTGTGAGATCACAAGGTGTTGAAGGGATCAAGGATCAGGCATCAAAGACCAAAAAAAAAAAAAAAAGATCATAGGTTTGTGAATGAGGGGGAGTGCCGAATGGGTACACAAAGTCCATCTGTGGAAAATTGGACATCCCCTCACAGAAGAGCCGTGGGGAGGAGATGAGCAGTTGAGGGTGCAGTGTAGCAATGATGAAATATACAAATTTCCCTCTAGTTAATGAATGCCTCATCTCCCCTACTATCATGATCCCAATTCTACCTTGCAAATCAGGCTGGACCAGAAGATGTACACTGCCACAGATAGGAACTGGAAACAGGGAATCCAGGACAGATGATCCCTTCAGGACCAGTGATGAGAGTGGCCACATGGGAGGGTGGAGGGAAGGTGAGGGAGAAATGGGGAACCAATTACAAGGATCTACATATAATCTCCTCCCTAAGGGAGACGTTGGACGGTGTAAGATATGACAAAATAATAATAATTTATAAATTATCAAGGGCTCATGAGGGAGGGGGAGGTGGAAGGAAGAGGAAGACATGAAGAGCTGATACCAAGGGCTCAAGTAGAAAGCAAACGTTTTGAGAATGGCGATGGCAACAAATGTACAAAAGTACTTGACACAATGGATGGACGGATGGATTGTGATAAGAGCTGTACGAGCCCGCTATAAAATGATTTTTAAATAAATAAATGTGTGTATGTACATATATATATATATATATATATTACCTGGGTCTTTATTAGTTTAGTTAAGTCATGGTTTCTAGAAATTGATCCGTGTCTTCCAGCTTTTCAACTTTGTTGAAATACAATTCCCTGTACTGTTCAGTTATTATTATTTCTATTTAGGATGGGTCTGTAAGGTGATATGCTATCTTGTAGGTAGCATATCAATGGATCCTATTTTCTTATTCTCTTCAGTGGTACAGTCATATTTTTCTATTCCCTGGATTAATGATAGATAACCTTTGGGCTGCTGGTAACAAAGTTGGCAGCTTAAATTCATCAGAAGCTTTACTGGAAAAACAGAATTTGCCCCTGAAAAATTTACAGTCTCAGGAATCCTATGAAGATGTTCTACTGTGTCTTATTAAAAAAATCACTTCCATTGAATCGATTATGAATCCTAGTGACTCTATATCACTTGGCCGAACTACCTTTGTGAGTTTCCAAGAAGAGTCCAGGAAGTAAAGAGCCTCAACTCTATGGAATTAAAAAGTCTCATTGTTCTCCCTCAGACCAGCTGCTAGTTTTGAAATTCTGGCCTTGTGGTTAGCATCCCAGCATGTGACCATGAAGCCTACAGGGCTCCTCTGTGTCCCTTTGGTCATTATAAGACAGAATTGACTCAGTGGCAGTGGATTTTGATTTTATGAGCTTCTTGCTTATATTCTTTTTTCTTTAGTTGTAAAACTGATGTCTTCTTTGTTCTGTTTTTGTCTGTGCTGAGCTCCTTTTATCTGATTTTCGTTGTTGTTGCTGATATTTACTGTCATTGTTTCTTCTTTCATATTTTTTAGAAGTGTATTAATAATTTTGTGATTAGCCTTTCGCTCATTTTTATCATTCTAGCTTTAAAACAAGCTTTTTATCTTGATACTATTCTGGGTCTTTTTATCATTAGAAAGTTCCATATTTTATAACATGTATTCAATCTTTTCCCTTAGTTGTCTGTCTGTTTGTTGCACTGTGGTGCTTGCATGTGGCTATGATGCTGGAAGCTATGTCACTGCTCTTTTCAGATTCCAGCACGTTCACCAGAAATTCACAGATTTCAGCGGAGCTTGCAGACTAGGAATAGGCTACAAAGAAGAAATAGAGAACTTAGCCACTGAAGACCCTGTCAATGAAATGGAAATGTCATCAGATGCTGAAAGCCTAATGAACAGCAGCAGAACATCCTCAGGGATATTGCCCCAAGATGGGCTCCTGAGGTCAGAAGGCACTCAAAATATGATTTAGGAAGAGCTGCCTTCTCAAAGTAGAGTCACCCACGATGATGTGGATGGAGGCAAGGCTGCAGGCATAGTCTTTGAGCCCTCCATCAGCGATGAGGCCTGACTCCAAATGCAAAGACGCAGCTGCAAGTATCTATCCATAAGTGGAACTTTGAATGTACACAGCATGAATCTATGAAAATTTGAGGTCATCAAAAATTAAATGGGATGCATAAAGACTGATATTCTAGAGATAGGTGAACTGAATAGACTGGCAGTGATCCCTCTGAATAAAAACATCCTATGGTTTACTATGCCAAGAATGAGTGATTCAAGATAAATGACTGCACTTACCATCGCTGTACAAACGCTGTCTGTGATAGGAGTCTATCTGTCCACATGCAAGGAAATCCTGTCAATATAACTATTATTCAAACTTGTGCACCAGCCACTAAAAGCAGTGATGCAGAAATTGAAGAACTATATCAACGTCTTTAATTGGAAATTGAAAATCATGCAATCCAGATGCATTGAGAATTATTGGTGATTGGAATGAAAAAGTTGGAAGTGAAGAGGAAGGACAGTAGTTGGAAAATAGGAACTTGGTGATAGAAAGGAACCTGGAGTTTGCTCGATAAAATTGTTCAAGGTCTTCATTGCCAATCCTTGTTTCCAACAACACAAATGGTGACTGCGTGCGTGGGCTTGTCCAGATGCAACACAGAGAAATCAACTTGACCACATCGCTGGAAGAGGTCATGGAGCTCAATATCAACAGCTACAGCAGGTCAGCGGCCAACTGTGGAACAAACCATCAATTTCTCATGAGCAAGATCAGATGGAAGCTGAAGGTATTCAACCATGTGCTTGAGAGCCCAAATATGAGCACAATGTAGTCTTCCAGAAGTCCCAGTTTTCTCAAGTTTATCCACAGTATATTTTGGTCTCCATGGGTGAATTCCTTTGCTTAGTAAATGAAATACAAGTAAACATATGTCTGGTCTTCTCTGCTTTGAGTGGAGATTGGTCTGGCATCAGGAATGATATTCCTTGTTCCACCTCCGTCCTCTTCTGAATCTGGCCTGAACTTCTGGCCAAGTTCCCTGACAGTGTACTCCTGTAACCGTTGTTGGGTGATCCTCGGTAAAATTTTAATTGAGGGCATATCATTGATATCATTCTACAGCTTGACCATTCTGTTGGGTAATCTTTCTTTGGAATGGACACTCTCCAGTCAGGGGGCCAGGTAGCTAGCTGTCTTCCAAATTTCCTGGCATAGATGAGTGAGTACTTCCAGGGCCTCTTCAGCTTTATGACACATTTCAAAGGGTATTACATGAATTCCTGGAACCTGTTTTGGGTCAATGCCTCCAATACAATTGGAAGTCCTTCCTTCAGCACCATTGGTTCTTGTGCATATACTGCCTCCTGAAACTGTACACTGTTGACGAGTTCTTTTTCGTACACTGATTTTGTGTATTCTCTTGATGCGTCCTTCATCATGCAATATTTTGCAATAGAATATTTCCAAAGATTCAACCACTTGTTTGTCAGTTTGTCTGTGGTGGCCTGTAATGTCGCTGTGATTCTGGAAGCGATGTCACTGGTATTTCAAATGCCAGCGGTGGCACCGCAATTGAACAGGTTTCAGGGCAGCTTCTCTAATGCCATTGAGTCACTTCCGACTCATAGAAGCCCAATAGCACAGAGCAGATCTGCCCGTGTAGGGTTCTGAGCTTATAACCTTTTTTTGAAACTCTTACCTGAAAAGCAACTGGTGGTTTCAAATGGGCGACCTTAAGCTTAGCAGCCCAATATGCTACCAATTCATAAGCAGGACTCTGATAAATTGAGTTGCAAATAACCGGCTGAGTAAAATCCTCAATTTCGCCAGCAGATGGCCATAGAAGGAAATGATTTTGATTACTTTTGTAGTTGTCCTACAAACACCTTTACTGAAATTTTAAAAATATTTACATTTAATCTTTTCATATTATATTGATGAATTCTGTGAGTCTCAGCTTGTAAGAAGGTGAATACTAGAACTTACAGCGAAGGTAAAAATCAATGGGCAGAAATTAACTTTGAACCTTGTTTATATCACAAAGTTCAGTCCCGTATGCTCTTCGATGTGTCTGACGTGACCTGTATTTTGGAACACAGCCTGTCATACAGCACCAGAGAGTGTAAATGAAAACACAGGAAAAGCAGGGCAGGGAGAACAGAACACTATAGTACTAGAGTAGTTCTATCCAAAAAGAACAACAAAAAACATTATCAATGTCTCGGAGGAAATACAGCCAGAATGTTCCTGCGAAGCAAGGATAGTGAGATTTCATCTCAAGTACTTCTGACATGTTATCAGGAGGGACCCGACACTATCGAAGGTCACTGAGAAAGAGGAAGGTCATCAACAGGATGGATCTGGCCGTGGCCACAACAGTGGCCGTGGCTACAACAAGAAGATAGAACACCTGTGAGGATGAGCCAGGACAGTGCCGGGTTTTTCTCCTTTGTACAAAGGGCCCCTATGAGTTGGCGCTGACTCCACAGCACATACAAACCAGACGCCTTCTACATTTTGTGAAAATTAATTAGTTACAAAAATCATTAACCTTTTATTACATTTGAATTCCTTCTTTGAACTAAGTAAACCATTATGATGTGAACCACGTGGCCAGAGTTGCTGTGGTTTGGTATGAGCCTGTCAGTGCTCTAACCAGTCACCATGGACAGCTCCTTATAGGCTGTCTTGTGCAGAGCACACAGTCTTGCTGTTTGAAAGCATAGAGGACTGGAAGAAAATGCTGATGATTTTTTTAAAATACACCCTTCCGTATGAATTACACAACATAAAACAAAAATTCTGACAATGGATGAATTTTTTAAACGTTGTATTAGGGGCTCATACAACTCATCACAATCCGTACATACATCAATTGTGTAAAGCACATCTGTACATTCATTGCTCTCCTCATTTTCAAAACATTTGCCCTCCACTTAAACCCTTGGCATTGGGGCCTCTTTTTTCCCCCTCCCTCCCAACTCCCCGTTCCCTCATGAGCCCTTGATAATTTATAAAATTATTATTTTGTCACATCTTGCAATGTCTGACGTCTCCCTTCACCCGCTTTTCTGTTGCCTGTCCCCCAGGGAGGAGGTCACATGTTGATCCTTATAATCGGTTCGCTCTTTCCAACCCACCCTCCCTCTACCTTCCCAGTATCGCCAAACACACCCTGGTCCTGAAGGTATCATCCACCCTAGATTCCCTGTGCCTCCAGCTCCTATCTACACCAATGTGCATACTCTGGTCTAGCCAAATTTGCAAGGTAGAATTTGGATCATGATAGTGGGAGGGGCGCATTTAGGAACTAGTGGAAAGCTGTATTCTTCATCGGTGCTACATCACACCCTGGCTGACTCATCCCCTCCCCTATACCCCTCTGCAAGGGGATCTCTAGTGGTCGACAAATGGGCTTTCGGTCTCCACTCTGCACTTCCCCCTTCAATCACTATGGTAGGATTTGTTTGTTCTGATGATCCCTTATACTTGATCCCTTGACATCTCGTGATCGCACAGGCTGGTGTGCTTCTTCCATGTGGGCTTTATTGCTTATGAGTTATTTGGCCTCTTGTTTACCCTCAAGCCTTTAATATCCCAGACAGTATACCTTTTGATAGCTGGGCACCATCAGCTTTCTTGGCCACATTTGCTTATGCACCCGTTTGTCTTCAGCAATCATATCATGGAGGTGTGCACCCAATGATATGATTTTTTGTTCTTTGATGCCTGATAACTGATCCCTTTGGGACCATGTGAACACACAGGCTGGTGTGTTCTTCCATGTGGGTTTTATTGCTTTTGAGCTAGATGGCTGCTTGTTTATCTTCAAGCCTTTAATATCCCAGACAGTATACCTTTTGGTAGCTGGGCACCATCAGCTTTCTTCACCACATTTGCTTATTCACCCGCTTTTTCTTCAGTGGTGTGCTGGGAGGGTGAGCATCATAGAATGCCAATTTAATAGAAGAAAGTATTCTTGAATTGAGGGAGTACTTGAGTGGAGACCCAATGACCTTCTGCTACCTTAACACTAAACCTATAAATATAGGCACATATAACTATTTTCCCATCTTCATATATATTTGCATGTGTACTTGTCTTTATCTAGACCTCTATAAATGCCCTTTGCCTCCCAGCTCTTTGCCCTATTTCCCTTGACTTGCCTCCTGTCCCACTATCAAAATGGATTCATTTTTAAAAGATCACAGTAAGTGAAAGAAAGATGAAATGACAGTGATTTCATTTTGCATGGATTCATAGCTTCAGCCCATGGAAACAGCAGTCAGAAGATCAAAAGAAGTATTTCCTGGTCAATCTGTTGCAAAGGACCTCTTGACCGCGTTCAAAGGGCAAAGGTGTCACGTTGAGAAGTAAGGTGCGCCTGACCCAAGGGAAGTCCATTTTAATCACCTCATTTGAATGGAAAACCAGAGGAGAATTGATGTGTTCAATTATGGTGCCAGGGAAGAATGTTGAAAATGCCAGGGGCTATCAAAAGAAGAAGCAGACCTGGCCAGTGCGATTATGAGGTGCCAAAGGGACCAGGTATAAAGGCATCATGCAAAAAAAAAAAGATATATGTGTGTATATGTATATATATGTGTGTGTCTATATATATATACCATATTGAATGAAGAGGAAAGTGCAGAGTGGAGACCCAAGGCCCAAGTGTCGGCCAATGGAGATCCCCTCACAGAGGGGTTCAGGAGAGGAGATGGGTCAATGAGGGTGCGAGATAGTACCAATGAAGAACACAGCTTTCCCCCGGGTCCTGGATGCTTCCTCCCCCAACTACCATGATCCGAATTCTACCTTGCAGGACTGGATAGGGCAGAGGTTTTACACTGGTGCATATGGGGGCTGGAGGCACAGAGAATCCTGGGTGGATGATACCTTCAGGACCAGGGGTGTGAGGGTCGATGCTGGGAGAGCGGAGGGCGAGTGTGTTGGATAGGGGGAACTGATTACAGGGGTCCACGTGTAACCTCCTCACTGGGAGAGGGACGGCAGAGAAGGGGGGGGGGCAGGGAGATTCCGGATAGGGCAAGATATGACAAAATAACAATGTATAAATTACCAAGGGCACATTGGGAGGGAGGAGCGGGGAGGAAGGGGGAAAAAAAAGAGGACCTGATGCAAAGGGCTTAAGTGGAGAGCGAATGCTTTGAGAATGATTGGGGCAGGGAATGTGCAGATGTGCTTTATACAATTGATATATGTATATGTATGGATTGTGATAAGAGCTGTGTGAGTCCATAATAAAATGTAAAAAAAGAAAAAAAAAGAATGACGAGTGCAACAAATGTATAAGGGTGCTTTGCTCAATTGATGTATGTATGGATTGTGATAAGGGTTATATGAGCCCCAATAAAAATCTTTATTAATTAAAAAAACACAATGATGGTGAGACTTAATCTCACATGCACTTTGAATATCTTCTCAGCAGAGACCAGTGGCTGAGGAAGGACATCAGGCTTTGTAGCAGGGTCAGTAAAAAGAGAAAGCCCTTCAATGAGATGGATAGACACAGTAGCTTTAACAACGGACTGATCCATAATACCAATTGTGAATTTATGATCAACATTATTATAATAATACTCTTATACTGACACTTGCCAATGGGTCTTTTCGGAATCATTGCAACTGTTTAGGACACGGTGGAACTGCCCTGTGGATTTCCAAGGCTCTAACTGTCCACGAGCGTGGGAACCTCATTTTCTCCCAAAGAGCAGTTGGTGTTTTCAAATTGCAGATCTGCGGGTCACAGTCTACTCAGTGACACCTTACTAAAGCAACACCATTCATGGAAAATATTGTTCATTTGTTGTGTGCCTACCAAATGTCATCCAGCTAATTACATTCTTTGCTTTCACGTGTGTTTGGAGGTTCATCTGGATTGGTATGTATGAATCTAGTCAACTCTAGCTATTGTATTCAATAAACATAGCACATTTGTTTTAAAACAGAGAAAGAAGTCAGTAACACCAGGATAAATAACTGTATGAAATAAACAAATATATGAAAACATACGTTTGTTAATGATTGCCAGGCATAAGGAGGAGGACAAAAAAGAAGAGCTTTGTTTGGGATGCAATGAGTTCATGTTCATGGTGGTCTGATGTTTTAGATGAGACTAGTGTTTATGATCATTAAATATGAAGAGAAATGTCACTGAGTTGCAAATGTGGAAGTTATGTTGGCAGGTAGTGTGTCCACATTTCCTCCAACATGGGAGACAGAGAAGAGAGTCTTCTGGAAGGAAATTTATTGTGGGCTTTTGTTTGCTTTTGTTTGGAATTAGGTGAAGGTTTAGAAAGCAGATCAGTTTCACATTCAACAATCACACATTCAGATTCAACTCCTCCATTGCAATCCCCTCCATTTTGATCTAGCAATTCTACTTGCAGGAATTAGCACCAAAAATATATGTAAACTCAATATAACATGTGCCAGGATTTTTCATTATATTATTTATAATGGTTAAATATTTATAAAAACCTTAAAATACATTCAAGGAAATGGGTTGAATAAGTTTTGTTCATCTATATGGGTTCACTATAAGTCACAATGAACTCAACACAAATGAGTTTGGGTTTTTAGTTTGCATGCGAACCACTCGATTAGAGATGAAATTCTATGAAGTTTCACAAAGGCTAAGTTTATCGTGAAAGTGTTGCAGAAAACAGGGGAATGAGATTTCCTGTTACTCTTTCAGCCAGAGACACAGACCAGATTGATTTGAGAAAGTCTAAGTTTATGTTGAAACATGGGACAGCAGGAAAGAGTGGGGCTCGCTACCCAGAAACTGTTTCCAAGATTCAGTGATAATCAATCGTAAGGTATGTGACGTTGAAACGGAGACACAGCACAAAGAGAGAGCACAGCGAGAAATAAAAGTAAAGAATAGCTTTATTGAGGGTAGGAGAAACTCCCGGGGAATTCCCACGACCCAGCGAGTTAGGTTGGAAAGTCCAGCTTGTGGGAGAGGTGGTGGGAGATATCGAGGGCTCGAGCCAAGGAGTGTAAGTGGACAACAGGAGGGGAGATTTTTTATCGCTTGCTGCTGCAGGGCCTTCAGTCAAGATGTGATTGTGGGAAGTCATCTTGTTGTTTGCAAACCTGCTCTCAGGAGTGCTGGGAAAGGGGGAATAGGAAGCAGGCCTGAGAAGATAAATTGCTTCCTGGGGTGCAGGGGAAGGGGCTACACCAACCAGGCTTGGAGAGACAAGCTCTTTGGAGTTTGGGGGCAGGAGTTGCATTGTTCAATAGGTCACCCATCCTCCTGAGAGGCTGGGAATGGGGGCTTTGAAGTTTCATCTTTTTGAGGACCCAAGAGGAGGTGGAGGCTGCACAGTCCATACCTGGCCCAAACAATATATAGTTTAAGCTATATGGCAAAGGGAAAAAAAAACCCACCAGGATTTACAATAATCAAAGGACGTTATTAGCAGGTTTTGCAATCATCACAGGATATAATTGATAGTCTAAACACCATGACCCTCAAAGCCTAGGGCAGGTTTTGCAATGACTATGGGAAATTATTTATACTTACTTTGTCCAGAGGTCATTAGAACCACCAAAGCCTGAAGCTGCATGCCCTCTATCCCCCACCCCCTTTTGGGGGCAGAATAATAGGGTTCATTATGAAAGTTAAAGCTAACTCCTGTCCCATTTTTTTTCCATCTAAATTGGAGGATGCTTTCTTCCCTGGCCTTATCAGACCACATCCCTCTAGGGATAGGCCACTCAATGGGTGGATACATGTCTTAATGACCTTGCTTACCACCTTCCTGAGTGAGAACCTCTCTACTAACTGGCCTTGAAATGGAGAAGGCTGTTACATTTAGGATTTCTAACAAAGGACACCATAAATTACACCACATTACTAGTATTTTGATTAACAACTGGCTAACTCTTTCACCCCCTCAATCAAAAGCCAGAGATCCACACTGATTCTCTGTATGGATTACAACTCGATCGACTTTCTGAATCCTCACGGACAATGTGAATAGGCAGAGTTCATAAGAAACTGGAATGCTACCACTTCCCAAGCCAGTCCAGGCATAGGTGGCTTGGCCCTTGTGGACTTGCCTGGGCATGTCCTCGATAGAATTTAGGGGTACTGGGGTCATATGATCATGAGTCATACATTGGTGCCTTGATCAGAGGGCCCTGAAACAGCCTTGTAAACTTTTCTGTTATTCATGATGTATGCGTGTCCCTATAAGAGTCCCAGGACTCCTACCTCTGTACTCCCACCAGCAGCTGTGATGTATTAATCTGCCACCAATCATACATTTGTGACAATGTCATTGACCTCACATGTAAACAGTTTCTGGTTGTCTGTCAATCATCCAAGTATGAGACTTCACACTAATGGCCCCCTAGAATTGTTTATGTCTTTATCCAATTTAAGACTTAATAAATGTATCTCTATAAATGATTGGCACGTAGCATCTCTTTGATCCTTTACAATATCATAAGGTAGGCAGTTCAAACCCGGTAGCAGCTCCACAGGGAAAGATGAGGCTTTTATACGGAATTACAGTCTGCAAAATAGATTGTGTGCTTCCACTGTCACGCATAACATTCTACAAATCAGGTTTTCTCAATTTAAGATTGATACAATTCTTTCCTTCAGATTTGGATTATATTACTTTTATTCCTTGGATCACATAAACCGGTGTGCTTCCTCCATGGGAACGTAGTAGAAGCTGTGTTAGATTCCTCGCTTGGGAAATACCGTACCTTGGTTCTCGGCTTTGCATGAGAAAGAATTCACACCAAAGCCTGGGCTGTGATCCACGTGGAATTTTGTAACGCATGAAGACGTTTCAGGCTTTACAGTTATGGAACCCGGCAGCCTCATGGGACTGTGCACCCACATGTGGCGGCCTGAGGCCAGAGAGGGAGACCGAGGCACAGCCAAGCAGAAAGGGGACAAGCCGAAGGGCAGGGGCGGTGGTCTCCAGGTTCTGGCCTTTGGGGCCTTCGGCTGGGAGCAATGGTCGATGGTGCTGGTTGCCAAATTAAGCTCACCTGTCCTAGTTTGAGCCAACCCAAGAGTACCGCCCACCTGGGGCTTGAATTGACACATTCCCCTGAGCCTGCATTGGCTTCCAACCTCCTGTAGGGGGTCCCTAGGCATGGAGAGGAACAACCCCCTTTCCTGCTACCTATCACCTTCACTTAGGAGGCTGCTTGTATGAAAACAGCCTTCAAGGGCCCAGACACTGTTCTTTCTAAGAGCAGGCCACAATCTGATTTCTTCACCAGATTTTGCTGTAGAACGTCTTTCAGGGATCTCTTCATGAGGGGAAGCATGAAGCACAGTAATGCCATAACCGACCTTTGCACTTTAACTGTTCTTAGAGAGGGACCGGAATTGAGTGAGTCAAAAATCCACTCATATGGATGTTAATGAATACACTAGTTTATATTATAAACATACTTATAATTTGATGATCACTCACTCACTGCCATCAAGTCGATTTTGACTCAGAGATCCTATAGGACAAGGTAGAACTCTCCTGTGAGTTTCTGAGTTGTAATTTCTTCTGAGGAGCAGCTGGTGGTTTTGAACTGCTGACCATGTGGTTAGCAACTCAACCTAAAATCTCATTTTATGATGAGGAACATTATCAATCATCCCCCCCCAAGACATAATGTAGTTTAACTGATAGTGACATTAATTTAGTCCATTAGTATATGTCATAAGAAAACAAAGAGGGCATTAAAATAGTAAATATATGACAGTCCAGGACCACCATTCATTGGGAACTTTGAAGGCCAATGATCCAAACCCAAGTCCAATCAGCGCTTGTAAAGTCTATTAGCTTCAAAGCCAGTCATCTGCTTTTTCTCACACGAGGGACTGTCAGCCTTGAATCGAAGGACTGCAAATGAGTTTGTGGTGACAGTTCACTTAGTGGGGCTTCCAGCTCGAGTCTTCCTGGGGTGGCCTGTGAAGCAGGTTGTGCACCTGACAGGAACAGAGTCGGAAGCCCCACCGCCCTGTAGCACACAGCCTGGGTCACCAAGCGCTGGAGAGAAACTAGGTTAAGTGTCCAATTAGGAACATAATACCAGGCATCTTCTCCCCCTGAGTTTTATATAAGTACTGTTCAGCGCTTTTCCCCTGATGGAGGTTGACTTCTCCCCATTTTCCCACCAACAGAAATGTAGTCACCTTCTCTGAGACATACATGTCCCCCTGCCTTGGCCTGAATTTCTAGTAAAGTGCTTATAACTCTTTCAAGAGTTTCTATTGATTTGGGATGGTCTCAGCACAATGCTTTTTGCCAGCCACTTCATGGTCTTCTCCCTCCATCCCACCCTTAGAAACTGGCCCTGGCTAAGGTGAGGTCTCCCGTGTGGAAGAGTAGGTGTTAAGATGTTCAGACAGAGGGAGCACCCAGGTTCATGGCTGCTGGGAAGACTCTGTCCCTCCTGGCTTGAGAAGCTGCATTAAAAGAATAGGATGCACGACCTGAGAACAGAAGTCTGCCTTCGTCTTTGGGTTCACCCTTAAAGCAGTGAGCTCACACAATATTTGCCTTTGGTGGTTGACTAACTTCAGTCACCATAATGGTTGCATAACGTATTTTATTCTTTCATTGCTGTTTCTCAGGGAGACATGATGTGTACAACACAAAGTATCTTTATCCATTTTTCTATTGATAGTTGTTTGAGCATTTTCCAGGTTCTTTCTGTTGTGAACTGTACCTCAGTGAACACGGGAGAGCCTATGTCTGTGTTTCATCTCATTTCTTTGATATATATGCCCAGCAAAGGTCTAGCTGGGTCCTATGATACTTCTGTTGCCAGTTGTTAAATGTATCACCATAATAGTTTCCACAATGTGTGTGCACACTTACCGGACACCAGCAGTGTCTTGGAACATGGGCTCCTGTCTCTACACAGCCTCTCCAGGACTTGTCCTCTGTTTTTGTTCCATTTGACTGTGAGTGTAAGGTTGTGAGTGTAAGGTCATCCCTCATCCTTATCTTGATTTGTATTTCCCATTAGCATTTCCTCATGTGCTTGTTAACCATTTGAGTGCCATCCTTTCTGAATTGTCTATCCATGTTCATTATCTAACTTTTAATTAGATTATTTGTTGGTTTTCTTATTGAGATGTTGTACAATTCTATCGATTTTAGCCACCAGTCAATTGCCATTGGGTCATTGCTAATGATTTTTTTCCCCAATCCACGGGTTGTCATTGTACACGTTTTTTTTTAATTAATTAATTTATTTATTTACATTTTATTAGGGGCTCATACAACTCTTATCACAATCCATACATATACATATACATACATCAATTGTATAAAGCACATCCGTACATTCTTTGCCCTAATCATTTTCTTTCTTTTTTTTTTTAATCTTTTTATTGGGGCTCATAAGGCTCTTATCACAATCTGTGCATACATCAAATGAGCAAAGCACCCTTATACATTCGTTGCACTCGTCACTCTCATAATTCACCTTCCACTTGGGTTCCTGGAATCAGCTCGGTTTCCCTATTTATGCATTTTTATACACATAACTTTTTTGTTTTTAATAGGTGTCAGAGATTCGCTTGTCTTCCTCTGTGTGTGCTTCTTTATTGTATTTGTCAGCCATGTATGCCCTTTATTAGGGACTTGAGATTCTCTCAGCTTCTTAGTTGATGATTCTGATAGGTCAGTGGTTACATTTAGGTCTATAATCCATCTCAGGTTCATTTTTGTGCATAGGGGGAGATATGGGTCCTGTTTCATTTTTTGCACACAGAGATCCAATTTTTCTAGCACCATTTATTGAAGAAGGTGTCCCTTTACCATTTAATGTTTTGGGGTCCTTTGTTAAACATCAGGAGCCTCTGGTTAAACGCTTTTATATTTTGGTGTTCTATCCTGTGCTGTTGATCCATGTATCAATCATTATCCCAGTTATTGGCCGTTGGATTACTGTCGCTGCATGATAGGTTCTGAAGTCAGGTTGCTTAAGGCCTACTCCTCTGCTCTTTGTGAGAAACGTATTGCTTGACCTCTATCTCGTTCCTCCCTGTATGGAACTGGCAATGTGGGATACTTCTTAGTATCTCATGAATAATGCAAGGCCAATCATCTCCACCCCAGCTATCTTGCCTACTCACTGTGTTATCAGACAGCCTGCACACCACCAATTCACCGCACGCCACCATAGTAGACCCCTTGCTTCTTGGCTTGCATCCTACCTAAGCTGACTCTTGGCCATTCCAAGCACATGACTTGGCAGATTCATTCCACCACGGATCACTGTTCGCAAGTGTTCATATACTCCTCACCTGTTTTCCTTGAACCAGTCCTGGGCCTACCTCAGGGCCCCATTCTTCTAGAGGTAACACAATTTTCTCTTGTCCACCCAAATTGTAATGCTCTAGGGCAGAGCTTAGATCCCAGCTAAACATAAGTGCTTTTTCCTTTTAAAATTAGTACTAACATTCTTTTTCTGTTTAAAAGTGTATTATGGGGTCTTACAGCTCTTATTACAATACATAAATATATCCATCATGTCCAGCACATCTATACATATGTTGCCATCATCTTTTTCAAAACACTTTCTTTCTACTGGAGCCTTGGTATCAGCTCCTCACTCTTTGTCCTCCCTCTCCCATACTCACTCCCCCATGAACTCTTGAAAATCTATGAATTTTTTATCATGTCTCACACTGACTGCTGTTTCCCTTCACCCACTTTTCTCTTTCCGTTCCCCTGGGAGGGGGGCCATACATCGATAACTGTGATCGGATCCCCATTACCCACCCCCTTCCTTTACCCTCCTTGTATCGCTATTTTCCTTATTGGTTACGTGGGTTTATCTGTTCTGGATTCCCTATATTGCGAGCTCTTATCTGTACCAATATACATGTTCTGGGCTAACCAGATTTGTAAGGTAGAATTGGGGTCATGATAGTGGGGGAGGGAGGAAGCATTAAAGAACTACAGTTAAGTTGTGTCTTCTGTCAGTGCTACACTGAACCTCGACTGGTAAATCTGTTCCTTGTGGCCATTCTGTTAGGGGATGTCCAACTGCCTACTGATGGCCTTGGGTCTCCACTAAGCAGCGCCCCCTCATTCACATGGATATGATTTTGAATTGCATCGTTGATTCCTGGTACTTTATCCCATCTACACCTCATGATCACACAGGCTGTCGTGTTTTTCCTTGTGGGTTGTGTTGCTTCTCAGCTAGATGTCTGTTTGTTGATCTTCAAACCTTTAAGACCCCAGATGCTATATCTTTTGATAGCTGGGCACCACCAGCTTTCTTCACCACTTATGCACCCATTTGTCTTCAGTGATCATATCGAGGAGGCGGGCATCACAGAGAGCCATGTTAGTAGAACAAAGTTTTCTTCCCTCGAGGGTGTACTTCAGTGGAGACCCAATGTCCATCTGCTGTCATAAGACTTTATAAATAAGCACATGTACATAGATTTGTTCCCCTATCATTATATATAAATGTGTTTACATATGTACATGTGTATATCTAGACTTCTATAAATGTCCTTTGCCTGCCAGTTCTTTCCTCTATTTCCTTTTACTTTCCTCCTGTCACACTATCATATTTGGCCTTCATTCGGTTTTTCATAATTCCTCTCGGTTACATTGCCTTTGTTCAAACCCCCATCCCTACCCCGAGCATCCTGTGCTCTTCCTCGCCATCAATCTTTGCCCCGGACCAGCGGGACTCAGTTATTCGAGAGGTTCCAAGGGGGATCCAGCCTGAAAGAGAAACGGGCGAGAGAGAGGAGCGAGACCAAGCAGATTCTTGTCAAGGTCTCCGTTTATTGCTACACAAGCCTCTTTTTAAAGGGTGAGGCAAACAAAGGAATTCCAAGGGAAGGTTAAAAAAAAGGAATGGAGGGGCTGTAGAGCACACAGGGCAGAGAGACACAAATCTACGGTTGGAATGTCCGGTGCTGGAGTAAACAAAGGTGGGCCATCTGGTGTTTGTCAGGATAAGATAAGGTTGAGGCTGCCGGGCAGGCAATATGGAGTTGGTTTTGTCAGGCCGATTATGTCCGGTTCCCAACAAATCTTAGAGCACTTGCTCTTCCCTGGTCCCTGGTTTGGTGGCACCCTCCTTCCTTTCCCCCACCTCCTGCTCTCCTGAGTACCACTGGAACCCTCAGTCCCATGGTTTCTCTCCTCCAGATTTTTCATCCCGCCTATCTTGTCCAGATAGAGATGCATAGACAAAAAATGCGCACACAAACAAAGCAAAGCAGAACAATTTTAAAAATTCAAAAACAAAACAAAAAATAACCAAGAGGAAAAAATGAAAAGCCTTCCAGTTCTGAAAATTCAAAAAAAAACAGCTCTAGGTCTGTCCTGTGACTTTTATGAGTGTTTTCCATTCGAGTCCACTGAAGAGTCACGTCCTGGCCCCCAAACCCACCTTTGCCATTCCTCAGGGACTCTGTTCCTTTGCTCTCCTTGCTGCTGCACTGCACGCCCATAGAGTACTACATTTTCTTTCATCATTAATAAAGCCTTGTACAACTTTTACAGGTCTTAAATGGGCACTAGCATTTCCTTTTCCTCTCATTCTTCTTGTCTCTCTCCCAACTCCTCTCTTCTTTCTCCTTTCCTTCTCCATTTGTTCTGAAGGTTATATTGTTTTTCTGACCACTCAATGGCGTTAACTACACCCACATGACCCAATCTCTCAGTCACTCTTTGCAACTACACCAAGATGTGAACAAAATTGCATAAAACATTGTTCCATACACAACCCAAACATGTAAAACTGCAAAGTAAGAGGACAAAGCTCAGATTTTTAAAAAAGACTGAAATTAAACAGGCTATGGAAGTCCCAGGAAGGACACAGAAGAATGATGATGAAGTATACGCAAATGATAGAGAAAAAGCTGCAAAGGGAAATTGAAAGAGGAGAAAAACTCTAAAGCTTACAAGAAGACTTATAAGAATGATGCAAATAGAAACACAAATGAAGAATGCCAAGAAAACAGAATCAAACAACACAATAAAAGGACACAGAAATAGAATTAAATAAATGGAAATATAAGGTAGTGAGCTCAAAGACAAATGTAATGATCAGAATATACAAAAACCAGTAATGGAAAATAAAGCAGTCTGTGTGAAGCCTAAAATTTATGTAGAACACTATCAAGAAAAACAAACTATATTTCAGACAGCTTTCAGAAGAGGAAAAAAATTTTCTTTAATCACAGAGAATAAAGGTAAGAACTCCTGGAAAAATCATTATCCAAAAGAAAAAAATAAATCTATCCAAAAATCTAGACAACCTCCAACAGGGCAGATCAAAAAGGGGGGGAAAAGGGGTTTATTGTAATCAAACTGTTCAATGTAAAAAATTAGTAAAGATTTCTGAGAACAGTCAAAGAATGAAGAACATTTTGAAAATGATGAGGCAACAGATGTACAAATGTGCTGTAGATAAGCGATGTATAGATTGTTATAAGAGCTAGAAGAGCCCCGCCCTGCCAATAAAATGATTTTTTTAAAACAAAAATCTAAGGTGTGCCCAACTGAAAAAACAATAAAGAACAGTCACATACCAGTGAATATAAAAAAGGTTAAGCTCAGATTTTCCATCAAAAGCCCTGCATGGAAGAAGAAAATAGAGGAGCATACATAAACACTTGAAATACAAACCACCAACAAAGAATATTGTATTCAGGAAAATTATCATCCACATAAGAAGGAAAAATGTTCAGACAAGGACAAATAAAGATGTTTGTAAAAACATGACCATAATTTTATGTCAACTTGATAAATCAGTCTAGGGGTGGAGTCTAGTCTGTCAACCATATGACAGCCTGATGGTGCATCCTCTAGGTATGCCCTTCTCATGAGGAATCTGTGAACTTCCTCTCTCTCTGTCTCTGCCTTCCTCTGCCTGGTGACAATCCATTCAGAGAGTTGCTGAGACCTGCTTCACCTTCCTGTGAGAAGCCACATCAAAGGGCTGGAGGAGCCACGTGGAGACCCATGCCAACATTGAGATGCTTCCATCAGAATTGGATCCACAAGACTTTCCAGTAAGCAGCCTGTGATCTTCCTGCATTCAGCATCATTTCATGTGCTGTGGGAGTCTGAAGAATTTATCAAGTAATATCATACATATGGACTAATATCAGACTAATGGACTTGATATGGATTGGGCTGGGATGTTTTCTCAATATACTATTGCTCTTTGACATAAAGCACTTTCATATACATATCTGAATGTCCCTGAATTTGTTTCTGTAGTCAACCCGGTCTAATACAACTATCATTTAAAAAATATTAAGTAGGGTATTATGGTAATGAAAAAAATCAACAAATATGGAAGACAAACCTGAGACCAATATTCAAGACAATTGCAACCTACCAAGAGGCTTGGTAGGGCTTGAGCAAGTGTAATGTAACTGAAGCCCAAATGAAGGCTGAGCATGATAGTGGAACAAGAGGAAGTCCAAAGGAAATAGAGGAAAGAACTAGGAGGTTAAGGGCATTTATAGAGGTCTAAATACAGGTATGTACATATGTAAATATACTTATTTATGAAGATGGGGAAATAGATCTATGTGTATATATTTATAGGTTTAGTATTAAGGTATCAGATGGACACTGGCCTTCCACTCAAGTACTGCCTCAATGTAAGAACACTTCATTCTATTAAGCTGGCATTCTGTGGTGCTCACCTTTCCAACACAATCTCTGAAGACAAAAGAGTGCATAAGCAAATGTGGTAGAGCAAGCTGATGGTGCCCAGGTATCAAAAGATAGCATGTCTAAGGTCTTAAAGGCTAAAGGGTAAACAAGCAGCCATCCAGTTGAGAAGCAACAAAGCCCACATGGAAGAAACACACCTGCCTGTGTGATCATGAGGTGTTGAAGGGATCAGGTATCAGGCATCAAGGAGGAAAAAAATCATGTCATTGTGAATGAGGGTGGGGGCAAATTGGGGACCCAAAGCCCATCTGTAGGCAACTGGACATTCCATTACAGAAGGCTCACGGGAAGAAGATGAGCCAGTCAAGGTTTAGTATAGCAACGATGAAACATACAACTTTCCTCTAGTTCTTAAATGCTTCCTCCCCACCAACTCCCCACCTTCACACACATGATCCCAATTCTACCTTACAAATCTGGCTAGACCAGAGAATGTACACTGGTGCACATAGGAACTGGAAACACAGGGAATCCAGGGCAGATAAGCCCCTCAGGACCAGTGGTGAGAGTGGCGATACTGGGAGGGTGGAGTGAAGGTGGCATAGAAAGTGGCAACTGATAAAAGGATTTCCTTATAACCTCCTCGTTGGGTGTTAGACAACAGAAAAGTGGATTAATGGAGCCGTCGGGCAGTGTGAGATAGGACAAAATAATAATTATTCATAAATTATCAAGGGCTCATGAGCAGGGAAGGAGAGGAGAAAATGAGGAGCTGATACCAAGGGTTCAAGTTGAAAACAAATATTTTGAGGATGATGATGAGAAAAATGTTCAAATATGCAGGATACAATGGATGGATGGATGGATGGATGGATTGTACAAGAGTTGTATCAGCCCCCAATAAAATGATTCAAAAGAGAAAAGATTGTACTTAAAAAACGTTGAAAACCTAGAACATATGGACCAATTTATAGAAGCACAACAACTACTCAAATTAATGTAAAAAACTTAGTAGACACATAACAAAGGAAAAGATAGATGAGGTCATTAAAAACTCTTCACCACCACCGGATGACTTCAAAGGGGAGTACCACCATGCATTGAGAGAAGAGCTCTCACCAGTTTTACACAGACTATTCCAGAGTATAGAAAAGGACAGCAAGACCCAAGTTCATTTTTTGAAGAAAGTATAAAAGTGGTACAAAAACCCAGCAAAGTCTTTGCAGGGACAGAAAACTATAGGCTAACATTCCCTAGCAATACTGGCAGGAAATATCTCAGCAAAATCCTTGATCATAGAATCCTACACAAAAAGACACACGATCCTATGGGATTGATACCTGAGACCTAAGAACAGCTCAACCTTAGAAAAGCAATCAATGTGATTGATCACATGAATAAATGCCAAATAAGAACTATGTGTTTCATGAGTGTGAGGAGGACTTTGTAGATTGGTATCGACATGCGGGCTAATATCAGACTTACGGCCTTGGACTGGACTGGGTTGAAATGTTTTCTCAATGTCCAATTCCTCTTGTATATAAACCTTTCCCTTAGATTCATATGCGTGTTTATGAATTTGTTACACTGGTCTGCCCACACTAACACGTAGAGCTTGTCTTAAAGTGCACAGCATACTGCCTAGAGACCACCAGAAGGTCTGAGTCCCAAAACTCACTAATAATACAGATATGATGATAAAACATTGCATAAATTCTGCTGCACATTTGAGGAACTGATACATCCCTGGAGTGGAAAGCTGAAATGTCCTCCTGGGAGTAGAGGAGGAATGCTGCGATCCAAGGTGGTGGATTTGGCGATCATTGGGCTTTGCTTCAAATTGCAAGCCCTTGAGGTCATCCAATAATAGGACACTTAACGCTCTCAAATATTTGCCCGTCTCTTACTTTCTTTGCTTTTAAAGACACATGCCTTAACTCTGCAGCATAGTTCTCTCATAGTGCGTATCATTGAATTTTATGATCTTTAGCCCTCGTTGTTTTCTTAGACAGGTTTCAATAGTTTAAGTTTTTAAATAGGTGTAAGCGAACACTCCATGTATTTGATCCCCAATGGTGTTCCTATATATAAATACTTCACTAGTCACAATTGTATGTTTAAACCTATACCATTTGCCTGCTTAATGATACCACCATGAGAATTAACAAGTTCCCTGGACAGGCTCCGTATATTAAGTATCAAACAGTTCATAATTTAATCCGTGGCACCATTTGCTCTTGATTTGGATTTTATCATTTACAGTCCTTGCATCACACGGGCTGGGGTGATTCTTCTGGTTGGACATAGTGGATGCTTCACTTAGATGGTTACTTGTCTGAAGACAAGCCTTTACGGTTGTAGACACTATTCTTTCTGATAGCCAGGAATCATTTAGCTTTCTCGCCACATTTTACTATATAGCAACTCTATCTTCAATGATCTCTTTGTTAAGTGGAGCATGGCTCAGGGACATGTCATAAGCAGTTATTCTTAGATTGGGGCTAGAATCAAGTGCAAGCTGTGATCAATCGATGTATCTATGGTTTACATATGTCTTTGGTTCACTTTGGAGACTTCATTATCATTGTGTGACCTAGAACATTCTCAGTCTGTCCCTAGAGCACATATACAGTAGTTCTGTTGATAGTGTCATTACTTTAGCCAACAATGTAGAATTTAAAACACTATTGAGAAAAGGAGGTTACTTATATAGAAGCTGGCTGTGAATTGCAATACATGCATTGCTGATTGTAGCGCTGGACCCCTTAAGTGACTGGACACCTTCTACACAATGGCTTGTCTGAAAGTCATAATCCTCCTAATCTTCATGGTTTAATTTTGCCATTTTCCATCTCAATCTATGCTTTCACTCATATTGTCTCTCTGAGGTAAGGACACACAGACAAGCCCAGCAATATCCCTGGGATTCTATCAGCTAAAGTCTCTGAAAAGGCCCTACTATATTCTCGTAAACACAGCAAGACATGGACAAAATTAGCCAACATGATGCATAGCAAACTTAGTCAATCTTACAAAAATCTATATTTTAAAAAACACCATTATTATAAGAAAAAGACGTGGTTTATGCATTAAAAGATACAACTTCGAGGACTAGGAGGAGGCCAGGGACGTAGGTGGAACTAGGACGAGGGGAAGGTAGGCTGTTGAGGAGGGAGGGAAGAATGGCGATGGAGAATGAGACCCACATATAAGGGGGGTTTAACAGGATATTGTTCTTTATTTCATTTTTTGAGATGTGCTGCATAAATATTTGCAGCGTGTCCTTTAAAACCAAAAGCAACAAAAATCTCTTTAGATTCTTTATCCCATCTAAATAGTGGTCAGGGTGGCTGAAAAGGGGGTTGGATGAGAAAAGTAAAGCTGAAGTGGATTTGGGGTCTTTAGTTACAAACTATATCATCTCAAACAAACATTTTTATAAGGAAAGGGCCCTGTTAAGAATGAAATTGTGGCCCCAAAATTCTTATTATACACTCTAAGTCTGATGCCTTAGGCTACAATTCCATTTGGGAATGAGTTTATCTTTATCATGTTAAGAAGCCATACCTGTGGAGGGTCTGTTTTAAGGCAATCACCTTTCAATCATAAGAAGACTAGAGTTGAGGAAGAGATGGCATGCCAAATAAGATAGAAAAGGACCCTAGATGCAGATGCTTGGAAGTGACAAAATTCTTCCCTCGGAGATGAGAGAGAGAGCTGCTCTTTCCTAAAGCTCAGGCGCTGATATCAGACTTCTAACTTAACTGTGAGAAAATTAATTTCTGGTTTTACGACTGTTTTCCATTCCCGTCTGTTGATGTTTTGTTGGTTGATGCCTGATACCTGACCCTATCGACACCTGGTGATCACACAAGCTGGTGTGCTTCTCCAATGTGGGCTTTGCTGCTTCTGAGCTAGATGGTGCTTGTTTATCTTCTAGCCTGTAAAATCCCAGACACTATCTCTTTTGATAGCCGGGCTCCATCAGCTTTCCTCATCATATTTGCTTATTTACCCGCTTTGCCTTCAGCGAATGTGTTGGGAAGGTGAGCATAATGGAATGCCAGTTTAATAGAACAATGTGTTCTTGCATTGAAGGAGTCATTGAACAGAGGCCCAATGTCCATCTGCCACCTTAATACTAAACCTATAAATATATGCACATAGATCTATCTCCCTATCATCATATGTAAATATATATACATATTCAAATGCCTGTATTTAGACCTGTACAAATGCCCTTTGCCTCCTAGTCCTTTCCTGCATTCCTTTTACATTCCTCTTGTCCCACTCTAATGTCCAGACTTCATTTGGGTTTCAGTAATTCCTCTTGGTTCCATTGCCCTTGATCAAGCCCTAGCAGGCTCCTACACCCTCCACGCCATCAATTTTAGATCACTTGTTGTGCCCTTGTCCCTGGGTTTGTTGACACCCACTTCCTTTCCCTGGCCTCCTCCTCTCCCATGTTCCCCTTGTCCCCCTGGAACCATCAGTCCTATTGTTTTCTCATCCAGATTGTTTACCTTACCTATCTTATCTACATAGACCTGGAGAGATAATAATATGCACAAAAACAAAAACAAGTATTTGGGTTGGGGCGGCCCCTCAAACTTCTCTATTGGTTCCAGGCTTTATTCCAGTATGTTGCATTCACATCTTGGATCCACCAGGTTGAAATCTGGTCCCTCTTTACATGTGGAGATATAAACAATACCCTCTCCTTCAGTTGGTTAGTGCCCTGTTCCCCCACTACCCATGTATTTTTTTCTTTCTTTTCTCTCCCTCCTTTTTAGGTGGCTACCATATGTACCCCTGGATCTTGTCTAGCCCTTGCCATACTGCCTGGTCCTCACCCCAGAAATGTTTGTATACAGTAGCTTTTCCCCAATCCCCCTTTTGCATTTTTAAGCTGCCCTAACCAGACTTGTACTTGTCCTTTTGTGCTTGGCTTACATCATTTAGTATAATTTCCTCCATTTCTAGCCATTCGACCATGTGCTCATGCACACATCACTGCTTTTTAGGGATGCGTAGAACTCCATTGTATGTACGTACCACAGTTTTTGAATCCATTCATCTATTAATGGGAATTTGGATTGTGTCCACTCCTTGCAATTTTGAACAGTTCTGTGATGCATATTGCAGCACAGATGTCTGGCCGTGGCTTGTTTCTTGCCTCTTCTAGGTATATGCCCAGTAGGGGGGGGTTGCTGGATCTTATAGTAGCTCAATTTCCATTTGTTTTAGATGCCATCAAATTGATTTCCAAAGTGGCTATACGTACGTATAGGTCCACCAGCTGTGGATGAGAGTTCCTATTTCCCCAGAACCCCTCCAACATTAGTTGCTTTCTGATTTTTTGAGTTGGGCTACTTTTGAGGGTGTTAGGAGCTTGCTCATTTTTTTTTCTAACTTGAAAATTTTTAAAATTTTATTTTTACTTTCACATTTATCCATATATAACAACCAAAATATATTTTAAAAATACAAAATTTGCAATGTTTTCAAAATGTAACGAAATTGTCACATTTATAATTAATCATTTTTGTACCAGATATGTTTTAATTAAATGATATGAAAACATCGTGCTTGGCGTTATAGGGATAAGGCCTTTGTTTGATGTGTCATTGCTAAAGATGTTTTCCCAGTCTGTGGGCTCCCTTATTACACTCTTGGTGAATTCTTTCTATGTACCCAAGTGTCTTATATCTTCAGCATATCCCACTTGTGAATTTGTGACTCATCTGTATTTACGTCCTTCCTATTTTTAATAGCCTATGGATTCCCTTCGCCAAAGTTCTCATGCTTGTCCCAATCCCCTCATTGATGGCCCTAATAGTTTGGGGTTTTACCTCGAGGGATGTGACACCCCTCCTTTAGTTTATTCTTGTGCCTGGAGTGAGATAAGAATCCTGCTTCATTTTTCTGCAGGTAGATATCCATTTTTCCCAGCACCACTTGTTGAAGAGGGCATCACTTCCCACTTGATAATTTTTGGACCCTTATCAGTTGTCTCTATGCTGCTGATTTTAGTTCTGGGTTTTCAGTTCTTTTCCTTTGGTCTGAGTATCTGTCATTGTACCATGGGGTTTTGACAACTGTGGCTGTATAGTATGTGCTAAAGACAGGTAAAGCAAGCCCTCCTACTGTGTCCTTCATCTTGAGGAGTTCTCTTCTAATTCTGGGCTTCTTCCTTCTCCATATGAAGTTGGTAATCAGTTTTTCCAATTCTTGGAAGAAAGATAATGATAATTGTATCGGGACTGTGTTAAACTTATAGTGCCAAAAAAAAAAACAAAACCAAAAACGTATAGTGCCTTCAGTAGAATTGACTCCTATATTGAGCCTTCCAATCCTCAAGCATGGGATGTTCTTCCATTTGTGGGGGTCATTCTTGGTTTCTTGTAATCAAATTCTGTAGTTTTCCTCATATATATCATTTGTTCTTTTAGTCAGATATATCCCTAGATCTTTCTGTTTGTGCTTGGCTATTGAACAGATTTCCACCTTTTTTATCTCCTTTTCTGTGGACTTCTCTGATCTGTGTAGCAGTCCGGTAGACTTCTGTTTACCGATCTTGTATCCTGTCCCTCTGCCATATTCCTCTATTGCTTCCATTGTGGAGCATTGGGATTTTCCATATATAAAATCATATCTACAGTGAATAATGATATTTTCACCTCTTCCTTTCCCAGGTCAATACCTTTGCTATCTTTTCTTTGCCTTATGTTGTTAGCTTAGACATCCAGTATGATGATAAATAAGAGTGGGACAAGGGGCATCCTTGTCTGGTCCCCTTTTTCAGTGTGATTGTATTAGTCTTTCTCCATTGACTACCACATTGGTTGTTGGTTTTTCAAATGTTGCTTGGAATTTTCCTTCCATTCATATCTTCCTGAGTGTCTTAAGCAGAAATTTGCGTTGGGTGTGGTGGAATGCTTTTTCTGCATCTATCGATATCATCATGTAGGTCTTACAACTTTTCATGTCAGTATGGTGAATGCTACTAATGGTCTTCCATATGCTGAACCATCCCTGCATCCGTGGGATGAATCCCACTTGGTCATGGTGAATGATTTGTTTTATATACTTTTGTATTCTATTGGCCAGTATTTTAAGGATTTTTGCATTGATGTCCATTAGGGATATTGCTCCATAGTTCTCCATTTTTATGGGATTTTTGCCCCGCTTTGGTATCAGTGTTATATTATCTTCAGAGAAAGAGTTCAGGAGTTTGCCATCTTTTCTATGATCTGGAAGAGTTTGTGTAGAATTTGTGTCAGTTCTGCCCTGAATACTTGGTAGAATTCTCCTACGAATTCATCTGGTCTAGGGGATATTTTTGTTGGTAATCCCTTGATGACCTTGTCTTTTTCTTCTTTTGCTATGGGTCGGTTGAGATTCTTCATGTCCATTGGGAATAGTCTACGGAGGGATTGTTTTTCCATGAATTTTCCCATGTCTTTCAAGTTGTTGAATTCATTGAAGTACAGTCCTTCGTAGTACTATGTAATTATCCTTTTAATTTCATTAGAGTTTGTTGTAATGTTGCCTCTCTCATCCCTCATCCTTGCTACTGAAATTTGTTCCTTCCTTTCATTGGTTAGGTTTACCAGCGGTTTGTCAATTCTGATTATCCTTTCAAAGACCCAACATTTAGCAGCATTATTTTTCCATTGTTTTTTACTTTCCCTCTTCTGAATTTCATCCATGATTTTACTATTTCTTTTCTTTTGCTATTAGTATAGATGTCATGATGACTCTGTTCTAGTTGGTGAAAATGTGCCATCGAATCAATTATAACACTCTCTTCCTTCTTCGTGTGTGCATGTATTGCAATGAAACTTCCTCTTAAAACTGCCTTTGTTGTGTCCCCTAAGTTTTTGTATGTCATGTTCTCCTTCGCATTGGTTTATATTAATTTCCGAATCATCTCTGATATGGGCCAGTACATACTCCTTTTGCAAAAAAAGAATTATTCACCCTCCCATTGTTTGTCCTTATTTTCATCTTTCTTTTGTTGATTTCCAGCCTTTTGGAACGGTGGTCAGAGAGAGGCCTCTATGATATTCAATGTGCTTAAATTTATGCAGATTCAACTTTTACCATAGCATATTGTCTGTCTTCAATTATGTGCCATGTAGGCTTCAAAAGAATGTGAATTTATTTTAATTTGGGTGAAGAGCACTGTAAGTATCTATCAGGTCAAATTTTCTCATTGTACTGTTTAAATCTGTAGCCTCTTTGTTCAATTTCTGTTCCTGTGATCTATCTTTCTCAGAGGGTTGTGTATTGAAGTCACCTACTATAATTGTTCAGCCTGTGATTTCTTTTTTCATCTTTTTGGGGTGTTTGGCTGACATATTTATCAGGTCTCTCATTCAGGGATTATATGTTTAAAATGCTTAATGGTTCTTTGTCTACTGTTCCCTAGAGCATTATATAGTGTCCCTCCTTATCTCTTATAATGGTTTGCACTTTGAAGTCAATTTAATCTGAGATTAGGATTGCCAAGCCTGCTTTTTTTGAATTGCTGTTTTCTTCGTATGTTTTTCTCCAGCCTTTGATTCTCAGTCTATATTTGTCTGTCATGTTAAGATGTATCTCTTGTAGGCAGCAGATTGAGGGTTACATTTTTTAAGCCAGTCTGCTGGCAACAGTCTTTTAATGCTTGAGTTCAGTCCATTGATATTCAGGGTGGACTATATGAAGTCATCTTATACCTTTTCTGTTGGGTATTTTCCTACCTCGCTTTCTTATCTGTGTTGTATGTGTGTGTGCGTGTGTGTGTTTCATTCCATCCTTACAGTAATGCTATATTGTGGGTTAGTTTCTCTTAGTTGCACTCTGGGTGGGGTTGTTGTATGTGGCAGTCTCATATTTGTGCTTGTTAAGAGCTGTTCTTCTTCCCCTACTGGGTTGACAAGAATCTTTGGTAGACCTGGGTTTATTTTAACGTATTCTTTGAGTTTTTCCTTGTCTTGGAAGACTCTTACTTCTCCATTTTCATGATAGATAATTTGGCTGGATAGAATATTCTTGGGTTTGAGTTATTTTTTCTTCAATTTTTGGAATATTACTCCACTCTCTCATCTTCATATTGTCCAATTATAGGTCTGAGCATATTCTTATTTGGGAACCTTTATATGTGATAGCTTGTTTTTTCCTAGCTACTTTCATGATTTTCTCCTTTTCCTCAAAGTTTGATAGTTTAGGTAATATGTGCCTCGGTGACTTCTAGGGAGTCAGCCTAGCTGGTGTTCTTTCCGCCTCCTGAATGTTTGTCTGGTTTTCATTCATTAATCTGGGGAAATTTTCCTCCAAGAATTCTCTCACTATTTTTGCATATGAAATCTTTGTTGCTTCTCCTACAGGCAATCCACTTATTCTGATGTTGTTCCTATTCATAGCATCAGACATAGCTCTTCTTTTTTCTTCAGCTTCCCTGATGATCTTATTAGACTTTTGTTCATGTTTGTTAAAGTTTGATTGGCTGTCCTCTAGGTCACTGGTGGGGTTCTCTGCCTCCTGCAGTTGATTGACATAGTCCATGAGTCTGCTACTGGTTTTTCTTATATGGTCCCTAAGCTTTTGTACTTTCCTTTGGTGTATGGCCTTTATATCTCTATCTTTTCTCATTTTTCTTTATTAATTATTCATAAGCTGTGTGACTCTAAGTAGCATTCTAAAAATTTCTTTGTGTGGCAGATCAATGTCTACTTCTTCTTTACATATCATTAGGTTAAGGGTATCTACTACTTTTGTCTTTTGTATCTCCTGGTTTGTTTGTTTTTTTCATTGAGGTCGTTGGGGTTGATTGTTGTTGCGTTAAGTTGTTTAAGAGGAGCCAGGTTCCATTTTACAGAGAGTTCAAGAGCACTTGCTCTCTCTGGGATAATCTTAGGAATGCTTCTTCTTAGTGCCTGAACTAATTGAAGTATGGAATTGTCCTACCACTTTATCCTCCTGAAGCTACACTCATTCCCTAGTCAACCAGTACTCTGGTATTTGGAAGGCAAGTTGGAGGTTCCTCAGGGGACATAGGTTGGGTGGTTGTGGACCCAATAGGATGATGCTGCACTGAGTGATTTCTCAAGACACAGTGACGGTGTGACCCCCAGAAGCTTAGGGTGCCACAGAAAGCATGTGGGGCTGCCTACTGCAACAGGAGTAACACGAAGGCTGATGGGTGTGCCCGCTTTGGTGTAGAGCACGGTGAATGGTGGCGGAATTTCCCTGGTTAACTAGATCATGCATGCTGGGGTTGGGCAGAGGTTCCCACAAGAGCGTGCTGTTTTCACAAGTGTTGGCCAAGCTCCCTTAGACTGTGTGAGGCTGTACATCACGTGGGAGGAAGATTCCTCATTCAGGTAGGATCACAGAGGATAGGTAAGAGCACCACCAGTCATGCAGGCAGGAATTTTCACGTAAGAATGTGGGTGGCATTTCACCTGGAAGAAGGTGGGCGGGGTTTTCCCTGGAGGAAGGTTGGTGGGCTTTCCCAAGCCATGGGTCACTCTGTAGAGAGTGGAGTTCTCTCAGCTGGATGGAAGGTAGACATAAATGCTGTAGGCTAGGGGAGTGGCCTGGAGGTCTCTCCAGTAGTGTGTGAGAAAAAAGGGAATCTAAAACGAAAGGAAAAAGAAATAATAAGAATTTTTTTAAATGGAGCCACTGAAATTATGGGTGGAGAGAGAAATGGGGGAAACAACGTAACAGTATAGCTGAGCCCTGGAGGAGGTTAGCCCTTCTACAGATGTGGCGGCAAGCTGTGGCTGTGTTGAGGTAAAGCCATAGGGCCAGCTCCAAATGATCCTGGCTCTGGCAGGTTAATCCCTAACTGGCCTCACTGGGTAAGCCAAAAGCCATAAGTTCCTCAAGACCCAGTGGATCTGTGCCTGCTTATCTGTAGGATGCTCCTCCTGTGACCCGGCAATGTGGAATTTCCCTGTTAGTAACACTCCTGTGCTGATTTCTGCAGAGTCCCTCCCTCTCTTATATGTTACTCAGATGCCATCTTGCCAGAATTTTCTCTGTCTCTTGTTTTATATTTTTTAAAATTAGGACAACTGATACAATATTTTGAGACATTGAACTAATTATGGTGACTAATTATGTTTCTCCAACCAATAAACCATTTTACTGGTTGAATAGGGTATAAAGGGTAGAGCTTAGATAAAATGGAAGGAGCCCTACAAAAATTAAGGCAGTGTGAACTGTGCTTTGTCACTTGGGTGAAAGGCCTGTATGTGTCCTGGACTTGGGAAGTAGAGGAAGAGGTGAGATGAATACAAGAGTGAAGTGCCTCATGGGCCATTGCAGGGGAGAGACAGGAAAGGACAAGTGAGGTCACCACTTTGGGGAAGGGGGTTTGTCCATCCATGTTTTCTCAGGAAAATGGAGTCTCCCTGGTGTCCTAAAGAAATAAGAGGTTACACCAAAGTGTGAATCTATAATGAGTAAAGGTCTGAAATTTGGGGAAGGAGATGCTCAGACTTAAGGCTGAAGAACAAGAATGGGTGGCTCTCAGAGCTTGCTTGGAACTTACTACAGTTCTCTAAAACCTCTCAGAATTCTCCACCACCTGCCTCAGTCTGTATGAGAAAATCAGGAGGCCACACAAGCCTGCAGAGAAGATGCTGAGAATTACATCTGCTCAGCAGCTGCCTGCAACCAGCTCTGTAGAAGGGTGGCCCCTCCCCCTTTGTGTCCCACATTTCACATGGCCCCTCCTACTGGAAAACTATTACTGAAAAATACACAGACAAGGGGACTGTGGACATGGATCTCCCCCTTCTCTGCTACGGAGAAGATGCTAGAAGAAGGATGCTAGATTGACAACACTGTACAGCATAGGAGGTAATAACAGTGAGTGAACCTGGGTTAGCTGACAAGTTCAGGTTCCATTAATTGATGTAAACCATTGATGAGTTTAAGAAATTCTTTCTAATTTGGAAAATATATTTGGTAGCTGAGGGCATGACGGTTGCTACAGTGTCAGAGAGAAGGAGGAAGACTTCCAAGAGATGAATTGGCACACAGGCTATAACAGTGAGCTCACACATAGCAACCATTGTGATGAAGATCAGGATTGGACAGTTTCCTTGACAAGTGAAAGGAGGAAGAGGGGACAGAGAAGCCTACTCACCAGTGGTGTGTGTGTGTGTGTGTGTGTGTGTGTGTGTGTGTGGTAGGGGGGAGGCTGTATTGCTAGGCCAAGTCAGTGAGCCAGGGAGTCAGGCTTGGTAGAAGGAGGGACTTGATGACAATCCAGCACCACTAAGCAGACCAGTGCTGTGCTGCCGTGTCAGTGGACTGGAGGGGCACACAGCTGGTGGCTGTGGCTGAACCTAGGCAGTAGGCTCCGCAGCTCTGCACCCGAGTCATACTCCAGCATCGGCTGCCAACAATGGAGATGACAAGCATACATACACTATCTGCATGATTGCTCCCCACTGACCAGTGGGAGAGTGGCCTGAGCGGTGGTACACAGGGAGATGCAACACTTGGAGCCAGTGGTGGTGATGAAGGGTCAGATGGACTTCCTGGCATGGGGAAGGAGGCAGCAGAGGGCATCAAAGGTGATGATGGAGATGGGACCGTGCCCACACCTCTGCTCACCAGGAGGATGGGGGTGGGAAGAAGGGAGGACACACTCTACTTTCTGTCACCAGCTTGCTCATCAGGGCACTGCTGGGTGATTCCAGCCAATTTAATACAAGTAAGGGGGCACCTAGAGTTTAGTATCTCTGATAATTTCCCCAGAGTCCTTCCTGTCCATGTGGATCCCTCATTCAAATGGCCAAGGACCCCTCCTGGTGGGTGGTTCTTTCTATGGTGGTCTCCTCCATGCTCTGTGGTGGCCCGAATCTCAAGTTCTTGCCTGTGTTCCTGCACGTTCTTTCCTGGAACCTAGTTTATATTCTAATTCTCTTTCATCCATGTTTGCCTGAGCTGCATTTTTATCTTACTGGGATGCCCTGAGGTTGCCTTCCTCTGCTTCTCATTGCTTGCTTTGATTCACACCGGTCACGCTGTGCTGGGCACGGTGGCTGGGCACCTCCTCTCAGCCTCTGTCCCCATCCGCAGCTTTCCCACAGCTTCTTCTGCCACACTGTTGGATCCAATTCTTTACCTTTTCACTTGATGCTCAGGATTCCAGAGTGATCAGCTCCAGTGACCAGCTCCATCAGTGTCACTTGGTTGATGAGGACATTGTTGGAGGAGGATGGTGCAATGTGTCTGACTGGGTCATCCTCCACCTTAGCTCCTCCAGCCAAAAAATTTTTTGTAGATTGACAGGGAAGCAACCATCACCAAAATTAGTTTGGCATCTTTTTCATCATCTAAAAAGTGATTCATTCCCATTAAAATAATCACTTCCCATTTTCTTGAAAGCCCCCAACCCTAGGCAACCACAAGTCTACTTCCCATCTCTAGTGATTTGCTTATTCCTGATATTTCCTATCAGTAGGATCAAGCACTATGTGCACCATTGACTGGGGTCTTCCACTAACATATGTTCTCATGTCCCTCCCACTATAGCATGCCTCATAGCGCCCTTCCTTCTCCTGGAGGAATAAAGTCCATTTCATAGCTACAGTACATCCTGAGGATCCATTATCTCCTGAAGGATGTTTAGGAATTTTCATCTTTTGACTATTATGAATAACAGAACTGTGATGTAAGTGAGGCTTTGGTGTCATATTTAAGAAATATTATTGTATTATTTTAAAATATTCTTTTAAAAATCAACTAGATTATTTTTCTTTCTAATTTTTACTGGTATTTTTTTTTTTTTTGCTGTTTATACCACTTTATTCAAACCTGAGCACCTCAATATAAAACTAAACACTGGTGAACTGTTGTCCTTACTAATTCTGAATTACTGTAAATGTACAAGTTCTGCTAGCAGTTCATCACTTAAATAGATTAAATCATCTCTGACACATGGTAGCTTTCATACAATGAGAATAACTAAAAGAATTAGTGCAACATACTGAACTGATCAAAGTAAAAGGAACTTTGGAAAACAAAGCTGGCTGAAGGAGCTTTTACTAACATTGCAATACTTATGTTACAACTTGCAGATACCTTGTTTATTATGGTTTTAGCAATGTGTAGGAGCAATTGAAGCCCCTCCCACTGAAAGGGGGAAGAGAAGGAAATAATTAGCTGTTTTAGTAACTGTACATTTGTATGCTTATAAGCAACCCTTAAATATTACAGAAAAGTATTAAACATACATGGAGGCTACAATGCAGTACCCTATTTACAGTACATCTGAAGAATGGGTTTAAAATAATCAAGTTTGAATGTACATAATTGTTAGTGCATTGACTATATTATGTCCAAACTGAACGAGCTCCCTCCCTGCCCTCAGACAAAACCACCTACGTAAATGGCCAGCAGTGATTACACTGAAATCACAGACACCTGGTCTGTTACATTTCTGTTGACGGGCTCACATGTTTGAAGGGAACACTATCCGTCAAACTGCATTTATTAGCTCTCATGTTTCTAAAGCAAGATGGGTTTACATTTGACTTTTTTAAACCACCATTTAAGAAATGACGGGCTATAACTTAAACACAGTATGCCATCAGTGTGGGCTTTTCCCACTGAAGATGTGGGGCTGTGTTCTTGTGGCTAATTTATTAAAATGTGGAATGTGTACTTTAAATACAGATACCAGGAGAAATGATCAATTGCCTGAATACTGTAGCTAAGCATAAATATCTTAGTCTCCTAAAATGAGAATTTTTTTTAAAAGCCCAAATTAGTTAAGTTCCAAATCTTTCTCCAAGACCACTAGACGGTACCAGTTTGCAAGAACTGGTTGGTTAACTGTGGGTACAGATAGTCATATCTCTCTTTGTCCCCACTGATAAATGATCCCCCATCATCTTCCAACAAAACAAGTGTACACACCGCTCTTACTTTCCCTTCTATTGCTGAAACTTTACTCAGAGGGACACATGCATGTTATTAAAAATTAAGTTCAAAACACTTAAAATAATTCTGTATTAGAAATGACTCTATCATAAGTCTCTTCTTTTTGGAAGTCATACTGGGCTGGTTAAATGCTCCAATTCCATTGTTAACATTTAGGAAGCAGATTATTCCACCTCGTTTGGATGAGATGTTAGTTACTACAACACTGACTCCTTGTTGGCTGTGTGGGTTCAGTAAGGTCTACTCCTCTTCCTCTGGCAGAAGTGGCTCCTGGATTTTGTGGTTCATTCTTTGGCAATTTTTTAGCTATTGCCATAAATATTTCATTTACATTCATTGATGTTTTCGCTGATGTTTCCATGAATAATAAACTGTTATCATCTGCATAGGACTGTGCTTCCTGGAAATCTACTGCTCTTTTATTTGCTAGGTCAGCCTTGTTTCCTGATAAAGCTATTACAATGTTAGGACTTGCTTGCCTCTGAAGCTCTTTAACCCAATTTTTTGCTCTTGCAAAGGATTCCTCATTTGTGATATCATACACGACTATGGCTGCTTGTGCTCCTCTGTAGTACATTGGGGCGAGGCTGTGGTACCGCTCTTGACCAGCTGTGTCCCATATTTCAAACTTTACTGTTGTGTCATCAAGACACACCGTTTGGGTTAGAAAAGCAGCCCCAATGGTACTCTCCTGAAATTCATGAAATTGGCCCTTCACAAAACGAAGCACTAGGCTTGATTTGCCAACAGCAGACTCTCCCAGAAGTACTAGTTTAAACTGGCATATTTTATTTCCAGTATTTGGCCCGTTGGGTCTTGTTGCTCCTCGATTAGCCATGTCCAAATTTGATAAAAGTCCCTAATTTCAAACTTTAAAATGAACGTCCAGGATGCAGGGTGCCGAGTTTTCTTGTTGGAGGTAGTAACCTGAGAGTGCAGCACGGGGTTCATGGGGCCGGCGCTTCCAAGCAGCAGATCCTCAGCGCGGCCCGAAGGATGAAACTGAGGTCGAGGCTGGGCCTTGGGTGGCAGCGTCTCCTCCTCGCGCCGCTCCCCTCAGACTCTTTACTGGTATTTTTTAAAGTTCTCATCTTTGTGATCACCATTGAGTACCTTGAAGTTTAACTCCCTATAGTATAGTCTTTTTCAGTATGTGGACCACTTCCTTAGATAAATTTACAAGAACAAGGAAATATAGAAAATAATATAAGACACACACAGCCTACCAAGTGTAATGCAAGAAGCACACACAGTGTTAGACAAAATGGACGGATCCCGCGCCGCTAAGGGCGAAGGGCAGGGGGTCCCGGGGACGCGGGGTGACGTTGGGCGGGGAGACGCGGCGGGAGGCTGAGGGAGGGCGACCGCGCGTGGGGTCGTGGGCTCGAGCCCTGCGCCCCGGGCCGGGTCCCTCACCGGCCTCGCTCTGGTTGTAGTAGCGCAGCGCTGTCAGCAGGTTCACTTGGTGGGTCTGCGCGCTGCTCCTGCAGTTCGCGGTCTCCTGCTCCCAGTACTCGGGCCCCTCCCGCTGCACCCAGGGCGCGCGCGGCTCCATCATCGGGTCCGGGGCGTCGCTGTCGAAGCGCACGAACTGCGTGTCGTCCACGTAGCCGACGGCGATGAAGCGGGAATCCCCGCCTGGCCGGGACTCGGAGGTCTCGAAATACCTCAGCGAGTGCGAGCCTGGGGGGAGGGGACCAGAGCGGCTGAGACCCCGACCCCCGCCCGCCCCGCGCCCCCGACCCCGCACTCACCCGCCCGGGTCTGGGTCAGAAGCAGGAGCCCCGGGAGCAGCAGGAGGAGGACCCGGGGCGCCATGACCCTGGGAAACCTGGGTTCCTCAGAGAGTCTGACGCTGGTGCCACTGACGAGACCTTGTAACCGGGAACCGCGGGGACGGGGATTGGCTGCTCCAGGAATCGGAGACCCAATAAGGGTGAGAAGCCGATCCGCGTCACGTGTATCCAGGCAGAAGGAGCTGACACAGGTTGTGGGGGGGGGGAGTGAAACTCCACAGAAGGGGAATCCCCAGCGCTGGGTCTCCCCGCCCCCTGACACCCCCAATCCCGGCCTGAGAGCCCAGTGGGCGCCCTGGGACGCTGAGAGGGGTCTCCTCCTGCACGGAGCCTTCTTTCCACACTGTCTCCTTGAGCCATGGGCCCAGCCTGCTGCAAACAAAGGCTTTTTGACTCAGAATTTCTGTTGTCTAGATCCTGGGGTGCATTCAAAGCCACCCTATAGGAGGGACAACTGCTCTTGGGATTTCTTTCCTACATTATAATACTTCAAAGAAGCCCGTCGCCAGTCTTTTCTCCCGCCTAGCCACTTGGACAAGCCGATAGGAGCGCCTTAGAGGTTCTGTTCACAGTCACACAAATTGAGGAACCCAAGGGATTTTACTTCTGTGGATTCTATCTACTGAGAGTAAGCCCATGGGAAAGGGAAACAATTAACATTGTAAAGCTAGGGTAAAATACTACTGATAACCCTTAACGGTAACAGATCATATGTTTTCAGGAAAAATAAACGCGTTTCAAAATAAAACAATCATGACAAGAGGAAATCACTTTATAGGTCTCTTTGTGTGTCAGTTGGATACCTCTGGATTTTCATATCAGCTTCTGCATCCACTGTGCCATCCTGTTCGTAATATAGAGCATCCACCATCTCACAGGTACAATGTTGGAGAGGGGCGTCTTTCAACAGGCTCTCCAAGTTACTGTGAAAGCCCATCCTTCATATTGCACTGCTGTTACAGAAGAGGGAGTTCCTTAAAGGTTAGTTGCAGTTGGAAAACCGTTGTGAAAGATTTCATAGTCTGTTCATTAAACCCAGAGATCCATCTTGCACACCGCATGACTCGTGTAGTAATGGATGACGTTTCTCTGAAGTGCTGCGTTAGTCTATTGAGAATACAAATATTCCAGTTTGGGCACATTCCATTAGGAAATATCACATTAAAAAACCACCTTTGTTAGTATCACCACTGATCCAAGCCCCCTCCCCACACTCCACCCCCAGGAAGAAGTGTTTCATTTTGAAAAGCTCTCACACTTTTACTCCATACAAGTGTTCCATTCTTAAAGGCTAGTTTCATCATTGGCAATAATGCTCTTAGTAGATTTTTCTCGCCCCCCCCCCGCCTAGATTTGTTAATTCCTGAGAAAGTGTCAAATAGTCAAGATAGTTCCTCTGTCATTCCTTCCTCCAAATAAAAAACATCTTCCTTTTTTAAAAGTGGCTAGTTCAGGTCATACAAATCATTTTCCTTGAGATAAATGTCACATTTAAGAATACAAAAGTGTTTACATTTACATTGATTTCAGAGATGCAATTAAGAGGTATGGATTCTCTATTTGAGAATGTAATGACGGTAAGAAATGTCCAGGCTTCCATAAGTGACCTGTAAGTGCAGCTGGTTCGGTTCCGTTTCCCGACAAGGGAGAGATGGCCCAGGACACTGACTACTGCAGTCTGACGGCACAGCTGGAGTCCTGCTCAGTTCCAGCTGACTTTCCTCTGCAACTGTCCACACATTGAGAAACACTGATCACCTCCATGAGTGCTGTGCAAACAACTTTGACTTCACGGATCTTGTGGAAGAATCTCTGTGACTCCCAGAGTTCCACAGATGACACTCTGAGAACTGCTGTTCTGACTAAACCCAGAAGTCTCCTGCCTGGCTTCTGCCTCTTCTTCACTTCCCAGAATTCCTCTCCCTGAGCTGGACTACCTGCTCCCTTTGTGAGCCACCCCTACCCCCACCCCCAATGCTTAGCTTAGTCCTTGTGTTAGTCTGGGTAGACCCTTATGTGTATAAGAAAGGGCTTTATATTTAAGAGCAGTTGAATATTGAGAACACATCCCAACCCAGTCCAGGTCAAGTCCACAAGTCTGATTTTAGCCCATATGTCCAATACCAACCTATAAATTACTCTTCAGACTCACGAAACACAGGCAATGATGCCGAATACAGGAAGATTACAGGCCAGTGAGTGGACAGTCTTGTGGATCCAGTGGCGGTAGAGGCATCTCAGCACTGGCAGGGGTCCCTACGTGGCTCCTTCAGCTCCAGGGCTCTAGCTTAGCTCCAGGTGTCTTGTCAGCAAGCATGTTGGGCAGGTAGTGAGTATTTGTCCGGCCTCCAGAGAGCTATGTGTCTCCTTAGCGCCTCCAAATGAGATCATCAAGCTGTGAACTGATTGACAGCCAAAACTCCACCCCTTCACTCATGTCTCAAATTGACAACAGATTAAGTAACTATCACAGTCTTTTTCCCATATGCTCTTCCAAACAAGAATTTACTACCTGGAAATTTAATGCCAGAGCGTATGCACAACCAGACATCTGATATGCGGGAAACAACGTATCCTTTTGGAACTGGAAATATTTATACCTGATCCACCACACAGGGCTGTGTTTTAATTCATCAAGTGTTTTCATTGAATTACACGCGAGCTGAATGTACATCCATACTTCAGATGGTTGGAAATCTGATGGTCTCTGTGGGAAAATTCATAAAGGCAGCTTCATTATAAATTGTTCTTTGGGACCTGACATGAGGTCCATAGTCCATTTAAGAGAAAGGCTGTCAATAGAGCTTTCGGTGACAGAGAGACTGTATATCTGGGCTGTTCAGTAGAGTCACCCCGGCCCTGAGTGAATGTGGAGCATTTGAAATATGGCTGGTATAAAAGTACAATAGAATGATCAATATATATATTCATTTAAATGCCCACACCCAAATATTAGGTACCATATTCAACATTATCTAGAGTGTTCTGAATTTTCCAACTTTTCCCAAAAAGATACTGTATGATTTATAAATCTCAGTATATTAAACTTATTGAAAAGCCAAGGCATTTCTTTTGAGGATCTTACATATATCCATAAAATAAAAAGTATCCATCAAAATTTAAAAGGTACTTATTTAACTAGCTTTTAAAGACATTAATCAAAACATGCTCAATCCCCTCAAGATTACAAATGTTCAATTTCGGTTTGTATTTCATAGAAAATATTGGTGTTATTCATTTATGACAAGCTTACCTAACCCACTGTCATCAGATGGATTTGGAGCCATGGTGAATCTCTGCAGGATCCACGGCTGCACAAAGTATAAGAATAGTCGGTGTCTTTATAATTCCACAGTGTACACTTGTTCTGTGTTTCTAGCTGCTTCTTGATCCATGTCCACGTTCCCCATGAGCACGAGGAGAGGCTCTGGAGCTACCATTCTTTCCGAGGTCATCCCCAGTCGGTTAGGAGCCACACAGGGGAATGCCTTTGCATTGTCAATAATGTACAAATACACATCTTTCTGGTAGTCTCTGCTTTCAGACAAGATCCGTCTGACATCCCCAAGGATAGCCTTGGTGCCTTGGCATCTTTTGAATCCAGCCTGGATTTCTGGCAGATCCCTGTCAAGATACTGGTGTTGGATGATTTTCAGCAAAATGTATCTTATATGTGATATTAATGATATTGTTCTCTATTTTTCACATTCTGTTAAGTCACCTTTCTTTGGAATCATTATAAATACAGACTTAGTCAGCTGGCCAAGCAGCTGTCATCCAAATTTCTTGGCATAGGCCAGGGAATGCTTCTAGTGCTTCACCAGCTGGTAGAAACACTTCATGTGGTGTTCCATCAATTCCTGGAGCTTTGTTTCAGCTAATGCTTTCAGTACAATTAGAAAATCTTCCTTCAGCACCATGGGTTCTTGCTCATAGGCTACCTGCTGAAATGGTGAACTGTCGACTAATTATTTATGGTACAGTAACTCTCTCTCTCTCTCTCTCTGCTTCATATTTTTATATTTTGAGTTTATTTTAATAAAATTTAATTTATTTTAATAAATCATTTTATTGGGGACCGTTACGGCTTGATACATCCATTGTATCAAGCACACTTGTGCATATGTTGCCATCATCCGTTGTTGTCTTTTAAACGGAAACTCCGTGTTCTTTCCATCTTGGATGGATGTTTTCTGCATTGCTCAATATTTCCCCTGTGTTGATGCTGCTAGGTGCCATCGAGTCAGTTCAGAGCCACAGGAACCCTGAGCACACCAGGAGGAAACAACACTCCCAGGCCTGGGCCATCCTCACAATCTGTGAAAGTTACATAATCTCATGTCAACCTGATAAATACAGGGAAGGGGTAGACTCTGCCTGTCAGTCAGGTCACGGCCTGCTGAACGTGGCCTTGTCATAAGTCGGAACCTAGGTACTTCCTCGCTCTCTGTGCTTTTCCTTCCTGTTAAGGAGCCACTTCAAGCCACATGGATGGCAAGCAGAGCCCTGTGATGATGCCATCACCATTGAATCCAGAAGACTTTGCGCCCACTGGCCAGTGATGTTCCTGCGTTCTGCGTCATTGGGTTTGGCTGCACGAGTCTGAATAGGGACTGATGGAATAGTGACAGACTTAGGGACTAGCAGTGGACGTTCAGGCTTGATCTGGATGGGACTGGGATGTCTGCTTGATATAGAACTACTTCTAAATATAAAGCTCTCTCTTACACATATATCTGAGTGTTCCTGGATATGTTTCTCCGGTCAAACCAGCCTGACACACAGCTGTTCCTATGCACAAATGTATTGTTGGAGCCACTGTGTCAATCCGTTTCATTGAAGACCTTCCTCTTATTTGTTGCCCCTCCATTTTACCAAGCATGATATCCTTCTCCAGAGTCTGATCTCTCCTGACAATATCCCCAAAGTAAGTAAGACAAAGTAAGTACGTAAGACAATATGTCCAAAGTAAGTATTGCCATCCTTGCCTGGAAGGAGCACTCTGGTTGTCCTTCCTCCTAGACAGATGGGTTTGTCATGGTACTTTCAGTGTTTTTCTCCAGCAGCACAATTCAAATGCACTAGGTCTTCCTTATTCCATGTCCAACTTTCACATGCACATAAGACGATTTACTGTACTATGGCTGTCCATGGTGACTGATTTACTTTACTCAGTACAATATCCTCCAGGGTCACCATGTAATGAAATGTTGCATGGATTCCTTTTTATTCTTTAACATTACACGCTATTCTATTGTGTGTCTGTACCACAGTTTGTGTATCCCACATCTGCTGATGACCACTGAGGTGTTTCCATCCCTTTGCTATTGAGAATGATGCTGAAATGAACATGGGTGTGCATGTATCTGTCTGAATCCTATCTCTTATTTCTTTAGAAGGTATGGGGACATTCAAAGCTTCATGGAAATATTTCATTATATTTTGTTTCTTTTTTCCTTCGAAGTTCAGAGTCCTCATATATCTGGAAATGGGATTCGGGGTGAAATGATATTTTATTTACATTTTTAAAGGGAGCACCACACGCTTGTCCACAGCTGTTGCATCGCATCACAGTCTCACCAGCAGTGTATTGGGGTTCCACTTTCTCCACATCCTCCCCAGGACTTGTTATTTTCTGGCTTGTTGAATTTTCCATTAGTTCTGGGGTTTAAGGATCTCTCATAGTGTTCTGATTTGCATTTCTCCAATGGCAAATATGGGTGAGCTATTCTCCATGTGTTTATTAAACACTGACATATCATATGTATATAGTAAATATAGGATATTATTTACATTGTAAATATTATTTAGTAAGCAGTCCAGTCCTCTACTCACTTTAAAATTGGATTGTTTTTCTCTTTATCGTTGAGGATTTCAAGTTTTCTATAAAATTGTTGAGTCTGTGTCTTGTCAGATAGCATGTTGTAAAATATGCTCTCACAATTTATGTGTTTCCCCTTTAATCTTAGATGATTTCTTCTGATGCTTATATTTATTTAGATTTTTTGAGGTCTGAGTTATCTAGTTTATCTTTGGTGATTTGTGTATTTTTCTTTATAGGTGACGGATGGTTTATTCCATTATCCCACAATTTGTTCCTACTCTTTCTTTGATCACATTTATAACTTGGGGTTTTATATTTACATCTTTGATCCATTTGATTTAATTTTTCTGTATGATGTTATGTATGCATCTGTTTTTCATCTCGCTCCTGATGGCTATTCTATTTGCCAGTATCCTTTGTTAAAAAGACTCTCTCCACTTCACCCACCCCCAATGAATGGATGTCCTGCTTTTGTCAAAGGGGAACTGCTACAGGTAAATGGGTTAAGTTCTGAGTTCTCGATTCTGATCCAATGGTGTGTGAGTCTGTCGATGGACTAGTACCAAGTGCTTTTGAGCATCATAGCCGTATAGTAGGTTTTGAGATCTGCTTGTTCTTCTCCAGTATTGCTTCATTTACCCCGTGTTTGGACACGGTTCTCTAGAGAGACAAACCAGATTGCTAGTAATTATATATAAATATGTTTATAAAGAGAGATATATAATTCAAGAAATGAACCGTCAAATAATATACAAATAGATAATACAAGAAATTAACAGTTAAATTATAAAGCAGTGAGACACTAGCAGTCCTTCAAGTTTTGAGAGCTGCCAGTTGCCAGTCCCCTTCTGTAGAGAGAGCTGGGCTATATATATATCCAGGCAGCAAACAGCAAGGCAGGTCCCCAACTGTCATCAACTGTCAGTCCCCAGCTCCAGAGATGAACATTCCAATCGTGTGGGCTTAAAGGGACCTCAACTTACAGCGACACAGTCCACAGGCCAGGCATCCCACAGGTGGTGTACCCCTTTAAACTGAGGCACAGAACAACCAAGGTGAGGCTCACCGAGCCATTTATCCCTCTGCCCTTCAGTTAATTCTACTTGTGTTTATCGGCCAGGCTGGCAAAATAAACTATAGCACCCAGAGTCTCCTTCCTTTCCATACAAAATTAGTGATTGTTGCAACTAATTTTGTGAGATCCCCCGCCCACCAACTCCTTAAAGAATATTGATGATGGTTGGATCATAATTGCATTATATATAGAGAGATTGCATTTTATAGAGAGAGATTGCTTTATATAGAGACAGGTTGCTTTGGGAAATATTGACACTTTTGGAATGATAAGTCTTGCTATCTATGACCATGGTATGTTCTTCCATTCATGGAGGTCTCTAAGTTTATGTTAGTAGTATTTTATATTTTTCCTTGTGTAAATCTTTTATGTGTTTGCTTATATTTACTCATAAATATTTTCTTTGATGCCTTATTGTAAATAAAACTTTTTGTCCTTATTTTCTTTTCAAAATCCACTTTTTGGTAAAAAAGGATTCAGCTGATTTTTGAATATTGCTTTGTAGCCTTATCACATGATTGATTTTTTTCTATTAGTTCCAGAAATTTTCTTACTGAGTCTTTGGAATTCTCTACATATAAGACCACATAATCTGACAATAGGATAGTTTTGTTCCTCCTTGCCCATTGGTGTGCTTTTCACTTCCCTTCCTTGCCTTATTGCCCGGCTGGAATTCTTATGCCGTCTCCAAATAGAAGTGGTGATAGAGTGTATCCTTGTCTGCTTCCACACTTCATTGGAATATTTTCAGTCTATCACCATTTAGAAAATGGTAGCTGCTGGTTTTTGCCTCAAATACAAACCAAAATAAACAAACAAATGCATTGTCACTGAGTGGATTCCAAGTCATAGCGACCCTCAAGGAAAAGGTAGAACTGCCTCTGAGGGTTTTTGGGATTGTAACTACAGGAATAGAAAGGCTCATCTGTCTCGCAGAGTAATGCAGGTGGTTTCCACCTACTGACCTTGTGGTCAGCAGCCCAATCTATGACCACGATGCCATCAGGGTTCCTATTGGTTTCGTCTATAGACCCTCATGCAGGAATTTCTCCTCTATTTGTATTTTGCTGAGAGTTATTTTTCTTTAATCAGGGTTTGGTGATGGATATTACCAAATGCCTTTTCTTTATCAATTGATGTGACCGTGTGGCTCTTTCCTTTGTTTTAATTGTTTACATAGTAGAGTGTATTGGTTGTTCTTCTGCTGGTGAATCATCTTTGCATATTGTTGTTATCAAGCACCATTGGGCGAGTTTGAACTCATAGTAACCTTATGCACAACACAAGCAAAGCATGTGCAGCCCGACACCATCCTCACAATGCTTGTTGTATTTGAACACATTCCTGCAGCCAATGGGTCAGTGCAGCTCACTGAGGCTCTTTCTCTTTTTTGCTGGCCCTCCATTTTTTGCTTAGCATGTTGTCCTTCTCCAGACACAGGATCCTCTCTGCATACCTGGTATGGATCCCTTAGTCAGGATGTGTTGTTTTTTACATATGGTGCTTGATTCTGTTGCTAGGATCTTACTGAGGATTTTTGCATCGATGTTCAAGAGTAATCAATAGGTCATTTTCTCTCCTAATATAGTCTTTGACTGATTTGGATATCAGGTTATGCTTGCTTCATAGAACAAATTTGGAAGTAGCCCATCATTTTCTATGTTCGGGATTAGTTTGAATAGAATTGGTGTCAACTCTTCCCTGGATGTATGGTCAGTATTTTCAATGAAGCACTCTTGGTGAGGACTTTTTGGGGAAATTTTTATATTAGCATTGAATTTTTCCATTTGTTTTGGACCTGTATAAATTTGCTACCTGGCCTGAAGTTAAACAAGGGGCCATCTAGCTGAGAAACACTGAAACCCACATTGAAGAAGCACACCAGTTTGCCCTGACTCTATCTCTGAAGACAAATAGGGTGCATAAGCATATGTGGTTAAGATAGTTGATGGTACCCGGCTATCAAAAAATATAGTGTCTGGGATCTTAAAGACGTGAAGATAAACAGGTGGCCATCTAGCTGAGAAACAACAAAGCCCACAAAGAAGAAGCATACCACCTTGTGAGATCACAAGGTGTTGAAGGGATCAAGGATCAGGCATCAAAGACCACAAAAAAAAGATCATAGGCTTGTGAATGAGGGGGAGTGCCGAATGGGTACACAAAGCCCATCTGTGGGAAATTGGACATCCCCTCACAGAAGAGCCGTGGGGAGGAGATGAGCAGTTGAGGGTGCAGTGTACCAATGATGAAATATACAAATTTCCCTCTAGTTAATGAATGCCTCATCTCCCCTACTATCATGATCCCAATTCTACCTTGCAAATCAGGCTGGACCAGAAGATGTACACTGCCACAGATAGGAACTGGAAACAGGGAATCCAGGACAGATGATCCCTTCAGGACCAGTGATGAGAGTGGCCACATGGGAGGGTGGAGGGAAGGTGAGGGAGAAATGGGGAACCAATTACAAGGATCTACATATAATCTCCTCCCTAAGGGAGACGTTGGACGGTGTAAGATATGACAAAATAATAATAATTTATAAATTATCAAGGGCTCATGAGGGAGGGGGAGGTGGAAGGAAGAGGAAGACATGAAGAGCTGATACCAAGGGCTCAAGTAGAAAGCAAACGTTTTGAGAATGGCGATGGCAACAAATGTACAAAAGTACTTGACACAGTGGATGGACGGATGGATTGTGATAAGAGCTGTACGAGCCCCCTATAAAATGATTTTTAAATAAATAAATGTGTGTATGTATGTATATATATATATATATATATATATATATATTACCTGGGTCTTTATTAGTTTAGTTAAGTCATGGTTTCTAGAAATTGATCCGTGTCTTCCAGCTTTTCAACTTTGTTGAAATACAATTCCCTATACTGTTCAGTTATTATTATTTCTATTTAGGATGGGTCTGTAAGGTGATATGCTATCTTGTAGGTAGCATATTAATGGATCCTATTTTCTTATTCTCTTCAGTGGTACAGTCATATTTTTCTATTCCCTGGATTAATGATAGATAACCTTTGGGCCGCTGGTAACAAAGTTGGCAGCTTAAATTCATCAGAAGCTTTACTGGAAAAACAGAATTTGCCCCTGAAAAATTTACAGTCTCAGGAATCCTATGAAGATGTTCTACTGTGTCTTATTAAAAAAATCACTTCCATTGAATCGATTATGAATCCTAGTGACTCTATATCACTCGGCAGAACTACCTTTGTGAGTTTCCAAGAAGAGTCCAGGAAGTAAAGAGCCTCAACTCTATGGAATTAAAAAGTCTCATTGTTCTCCCTCAGACCAGCTGCTAGTTTTGAAATTCTGGCCTTGTGGTTAGCATCCCAGCATGTGACCATGAAGCCTACAGGGCTCCTCTGTGTCCCTTTGGTCATTATAAGACAGAATTGACTCAGTGGCAGTGGATTTTGATTTTATGAGCTTCTTGCTTATATTCTTTTTTCTTTAGTTGTAAAACTGATGTCTTCTTTGTTCTGTTTTTGTCTGTGCTGAGCTCCTTTTATCTGATTTTCATTGTTGTTGCTGATATTTACTGTCATTGTTTCTTCTTTCATATTTTTTAGAAGTGTATTAATAATTTTGTGATTAGCCTTTCGCTCATTTTTATCATTCTAGCTTTAAAACAACCTTTTTATCTTGATACTATTCTGGGTCTTTTTATCATTAGAAAGTTGCATATTTTATAACATGTATTCAATCTTTTCCCTTAGTTGTCTGTCTGTTTGTTGCACTGTGGTGCTTGCATGTGGCTATGATGCTGGAAGCTATGTCACTGCTCTTTTCAGATTCCAGCACGTTCACCAGAAATTCACAGATTTCAGCGGAGCTTGCAGACTAGGAATAGGCTACAAAGAAGAAATAGAGAACTTAGCCACTGAAGACCCTGTCAATGAAATGGAAATGTCATCAGATGCTGAAAGCCTAATGAACAGCAGCAGAACATCCTCAGGGATATTGCCCCAAGATGGGCTCCTGAGGTCAGGAGGCACTCAAAATATGATTTAGGAAGAGCTGCCTTCTCAAAGTAGAGTCACCCACGATGATGCGGATGGAGGCAAGGCTGCAGGCATAGTCTTTGAGCCCTCCATCAGCGATGAGGCCTGACTCCAAATGCAAAGACGCAGCTGCAAGTATCTATCCATAAGTGGAACTTTGAATGTACACAGCATGAATCTATGAAAATTTGAGGTCATCAAAAATTAAATGGGATGCATAAAGACTGATATTCTAGAGATAGGTGAACTGAATAGACTGGCAGTGATCCCTCTGAATAAAAACATCCTATGGTTTACTATGCCAAGAATGAGTGATTCAAGATAAATGACTGCACTTACCATCGCTGTACAAACGCTGTCTGTGATAGGAGTCTATCTGTCCACATGCAAGGAAATCCTGTCAATATAACTATTATTCAAACGTGTGCACCAGCCAGTAAAAGCAGTGATGCAGAAATTGAAGAACTATATCAACGTCTTTAATTGGAAATTGAAAATCATGCAATCCAGATGCATTGAGAATTATTGGTGATTGGAATGAAAAAGTTGGAAGTGAAGAGGAAGGACAGTAGTTGGAAAATAGGAACTTGGTGATAGAAAGGAACCTGGAGTTTGCTCGATAAAATTGTTCAAGGTCTTCATTGCCAATCCTTGTTTCCAACAACACAAATGGTGACTGCGTGCGTGGGCTTGTCCAGATGCAACACAGAGAAATCAACTTGACCACATCGCTGGAAGAGGTCATGGAGCTCAATATCAACAGCTACAGCAGGTCAGCGGCCAACTGTGGAACAAACCATCAATTTCTCATGAGCAAGATCAGATGGAAGCTGAAGGTATTCAACCATGTGCTTGAGAGCCCAAATATGAGCACAATGTAGTCTTCCAGAAGTCCCAGTTTTCCCAAGTTTATCCACAGTATATTTTGGTCTCCATGGGTGAATTCCTTTGCTTAGTAAATGAAATACAAGTAAACATATGTCTGGTCTTCTCTGCTTTGAGTGGAGATTGGTCTGGCATCAGCAATGATATTCCATGTTCCACCTCCGTCCTCTTCTGAATCTGGCCTGAACTTCTGGCCAAGTTCCCTGACAGTGTACTCCTGTAACCGTTGTTGGGTGATCCTCGGTAAAATTTTAATTGAGGGCATATCATTGATATCATTCTACAGCTTGACCATTCTGTTGGGTAATCTTTCTTTGGAATGGACACTCTCCAGTCAGGGGGCCAGGTGGCTAGCTGTCTTCCAAATTTCCTGGCATAGATGAGTGAGTACTTCCAGGGCCTCTTCAGCTTTATGACACATTTCAAAGGGTATTACATGAATTCCTGGAACCTGTTTTGGGTCAATGCCTCCAATACAATTGGAAGTCCTTCCTTCAGCACCATTGGTTCTTGTGCATATACTGCCTCCTGAAACTGTACACTGTTGACTAGTTCTTTTTCGTACACTGATTTTGTGTATTCTCTTGATGCGTCCTGCATCATGCAATATTTTGCAATAGAATATTTCCAAAGATTCAACCACTTGTTTGTCAGTTTGTCTGTGGTGGCCTGTAATGTTGCTGTGATTCTGGAAGCGATGTCACTGGTATTTCAAATGCCAGCGGGGGCACCGCAATTGAACAGGTTTCAGGTCAGCTTCTGTAATGCCATTGAGTCACTTCTGACTCATAGAAGCCCAATAGGACAGAGCAGAACTGCCCGTGTAGGGTTTTGACCTTATAACCTTTTTTTTGAAACTCTTACCTGAAAAGCAACTGGTGGTTTCAAATGGGCGACCTTAAGCTTAGCAGCCCAATATGCTACCAATTCATAAGCAGGACTCTGATGAACTGAGTTGCAAATAACCGGCTGAGTAAAATCCTCAATTTCGCCAGCAGATGGCCATAGAAGGAAATGATTTTGATTACTTTTGTAGTTGTCCTACAAACACCTTTACTGAAAATTTTAAAAATATTTACATTTGATCTTTTCATATTATATTGATGAATTCTGTGAGTCTCAGCTTGTAAGCAGGTGAATACTAGAACTTTAAGCTAAGGTAAAAATCAATGGGCAGAAATTAACTTTGAACCTTGTTTATATCACAAAGTTCAGTGCCGTATGCTCTTCGATGTGTCTGACGTGACCTGTATTTTGGAACACAGCCTGTCATACAGCAGCAGGGGGTGTAAATGAAAACACAGGAAAAGCAGGGCAGGGAGAGCAGAACACTATAGTACTAGAGTAGTTCTATCCAAAAAGAACAACAAAAAACATTATCAATGTCTCGGAGGAAATACAGCCAGAATGTTCCTGCGAAGCAAGGATAGTGAGATTTCATCTCAAGTACTTCTGACATGTTATCAGGAGGGACCCGACACTATCGAAGGTCACTGAGAAAGAGGAAGGTCATCAACAGGATGGATCTGGCCGTGGCCACAACAGTGGCCGTGGCTACAACAAGAAGATAGAACACCTGTGAGGATGAGCCAGGACAGTGCCGGGTTTTGCTCCTTTGTACAAAGGGCCCCTATGAGTTGGCGCTGACTCCACAGCACATACAAACCAGACGCCTTCTACATTTTGTGAAAATTAATTAGTTACAAAAATCATTAACCTTTTATTACATTTGAATTCCTTCTTTGAACTAAGTAAACCATTATGATGTGAACCACGTGGCCAGAGTTGCTGTGGTTTGGTATGAGCCTGTCAGTGCTCTAACCAGTCACCATGGACAGCTCCTTATAGGCTGTCTTGTGCAGAGCACACAGTCTTGCTGTTTGAAAGCATAGAGGACTGGAAGAAAATGCTGATGATTTTTTTAAAATACACCCTTCCGTATGAATTACACAACATAAAACAAAAATTCTGACAATGGATGAATTTTTTAAACGTTGTATTAGGGGCTCATACAACTCATCACAATCCGTACATACATCAATTGTGTAAAGCACATCTGTACATTCATTGCTCTCCTCATTTTCAAAACATTTGCCCTCCACTTAAACCCTTGGCATTGGGGCCTCTTTTTTCCCCCTCCCTCCCAACTCCCCGTTCCCTCATGAGCCCTTGATAATTTATAAAATTATTATTTTGTCACATCTTGCAATGTCTGACGTCTCCCTTCACCCGCTTTTCTGTTGCCTGTCCCCCAGGGAGGAGGTCACATGTTGATCCTTATAATCGGTTCGCTCTTTCCAACCCACCCTCCCTCTACCTTCCCAGTATCGCCAAACACACCCTGGTCCTGAAGGTATCATCCACCCTAGATTCCCTGTGCCTCCAGCTCCTATCTACACCAATGTGCATACTCTGGTCTAGCCAAATTTGCAAGGTAGAATTTGGATCATGATAGTGGGAGGGGCGCATTTAGGAACTAGTGGAAAGCTGTATGCTTCATCGGTGCTACATAACACCCTGGCTGACTCATCCCCTCTCTTATACCCCTCTGCAAGGGGATCTCTAGTGGTCGACAAATGGGCTTTCGGTCTCCACTCTGCACCATCATAGGTGATGATGGAGATGGGCCAGTGTCCACACCTCTGCTCACCAGGAGGATGGGGGTGGAAAGAAGGGAGGACACACTCTACTTTCTGTCACCAGCTTGCTCATCAGGGCACTGCTGGGTGATTCCCGCCAATTTAATACAAGTAAGGGGGCACCTAGAGTTTAGTATCTCTGATAATTTCCCCAGAGTCCTTCCTGTCCATGTGGATCCCTCATTCAAGTGGCCAAGGGCCCCTCCTGGTGGTTGGTTCTTTCTACGGTGGTCCCCTCCATGCTCTGTGGTGGCCTGAATCTCAAGTTCTTGCCTGTGTTCCTTCACGTTCTTTCCAGGAACCTAGTTTATATTCTAATTCTCTTTAATCCATGTTTGCCTGAGCTGCATTTTTATCTTACTGGGATGCCCTGAGGTTGCCTTCCTCCGCTTCTCATTGCTTGCTTTGATTCACACCGGTCACGCTGTGCTGGGCACGGAGGCTGGGCACCTCCTCTCAGCCTCTGTCCCCATCCGCAGCTTTCCCACAGCTTCTTCTGCCACACTGTTGGATCTAATTCTTTACCTTTTCACTGGATGCTCAGGATTCCAGAGTGATCAGCTCCAGTGACCAGCTCCATCAGTGTCACTTGGTTGATGAGGACATTGTTGGAGGGGGATGGTGCAATGTGGCTGATTGGGTCATCCTCCACCTTAGCTCCTCCAGCCAAATAATTTTTCGTAGATTCACAGGGAAACAACCATCACCAAAATTAGTTTAGCATCTTTTTCATCATCTGAAAAGTGATTCATGCCCATTAAAATAATCACTCCCCATTTTCCTGAAAGCCTGCAACCCTAGACAACCACAAGTCTATTTCCCATCTCTAGTGATTTGCTTATTCCTGATATTTCCTATCAGTAGGATCAAGCACTATGTGCACCGTGGTGACTGGTGTCTTCCACTAACATATGTTCTCATGTCCCTCCCACTATAGCATGCCTCATAGTGCCATTCCTTCTTCTGGATGAATAAAGTCCATTTTATAGCTACAGTACATCCTGAGGATCCATTATCTCCTGAAGGATGTTTGGGAAGTTTTCATCTTTTGACTATTATGAATAATAGAACTGTGGTGTAAGTGAGGCTTTGGTGTCATATTTAAGAAATATTATTGTATTATTTTAAAATATTCTTTTAAAAATCAACTAGATTATTTTTGTTTCTAATTTTTACTGGTATTTGTTTAAATTCTCATCTTTGTGATCCACCATGGAGTACCTTGATGTTTAACTCCCTATAGTATAGTCTTTTTCTGTGTGTGGATCACTTCCTTAGATAAATTTACAAGAACAAGGCAATATAGAAAATAATACAAGACACACACAGCCTACCAAGTGTAATGCAGGAAGCACACACAGTGTTAGACAAAATGGACGACTGGGACATGTTGAGAATACATCACTTATGCATATCAAAATACTCCATCAAAAAAGTAAAAGGAGAGCCCACAGATTGGGGGAAACATTTAACCAAAGATACATGGAATAAGTGTCTAACAAAATATATAAAATTCCACAATAGTGCAGTAAAAAAAATAACACACGACCCAATTAACAAGTGGGAAAAAGACGGGCACAGACAGTTCACCAAAAATTAAGTACAAATGGCTAACAAACACATGTGAAAAAATGCTCACGATCCCTAGCCATTTGGGATATGCCAATTAAAATAATACTGAAAATCCACCTTACGCCCCAAATCCTACCCCAATTTAGCAAAACAGAAAAGAAATGCTGGAGAGGTTGTGGGGAGAATGGAATTTGTATGCACAGTTGGACCTGTAAATACATGCAGCCACTTTGAAAAATGATATGGCAATACTTAAAGGAGCTGGGAATTGAAATCCCACCCGATGCAGCAATACCACTCATAGGCATTTACCCCAGAGGAAGAGGAGACAGACAGAACAGGAGGGGATGAACCACACAGCAGGGACCCTGAACCCCCCATTTTGGGTCTGAATCCTGCGGCCCTGAAGGACTAAGAGCCACGTGAGTCCCCGGCGATTCCGGTGAGGTTCGGAACCTCAGATGGGGATCAGCCGTCCATCAGGTTTAGCCGTCCATGGGGTTCAGGTGCTCCTGCCTGAGCTCCAACAGGGATCCCTCCAGGCCCCGCTGTGGTTGCAGCAGCCACGCAGGAGCAGCAGGTTCCCTGCGAGTCCGTGCAGTGCTCTTGCAATGCCCTTGCGAGCTTAGTCTGTCCTTCTCAGAAAGCCGGTGCCAGGTGGGGTGTGGGCAGGTTGAAATCACTGATCTCTCCCCCACCCTGCGTACCACTGAGGGTCCTGCGGCCCTGCCTAGCAGACTATGGATCCTCCATCCAGTCCTGCAGTTATGAGCAGGTGTGGGCCGGGATCAGGATCCTGAAGAGCACCAAGAGGAATGTCTGCAGGGAATTGAATTGGGAGCCACTGGGAGGGAGATTCCAAGGGCCTGGGGCCTGATCCAGTACTCTGACCTGGATGTGCCTTGGCATTGATTGGCTTCTCCAGGAATCAGAGAAAACAAAATCCATGTTGTCTGTCCTGATGTGGATTCCAAGACCCTAATAGGAAGGACAACTGCGCACAGGGTTTCTGTCCTTGGTTACTCCCTCCAGGAGGACTCGCCAGGCTTTTCTCCCACGGAGCAGCCTGAGGGAAGCGCCAGCAGCTTCAGGATTGTACCACCAGGGCTCCTTAGAAGTCCTGGTCACTTCTTGGAGAGGAGAAACTGTTCCTGTCTGTGGAGCTTCTAGCCCAGGGCTGAGGCTTGTCCCAGAATGAAATGAGCCCCAGTATCCCGCAGATCTGTGAAGGCTTTTCTGCTTCATTACACAGTGTTGGATGCCACTGTATGCACCTGAGGGTGGAAAGGAATCCATGAGGGAAGTGTTCAGACAGTGAGCATTCAGGTGGTTCCTGCAGAGCTCAGAGCCACTTTCCACACCCACACCTGGCTGCACTGTCTGGGACAGAAGTGGCCAGTATCTCTCAGCATCACATCTCCGCTCAGACTTGCCCTCATCCTTTCCAGGGAAAACACACCTGAGTGTGGTGTAAGAGCCCTCTCCACTCTGGGGGCCCTCTCATCAGTGCTCTCAGTAGTTTCACTGCCTGAGCATCAGGATTGCGTGTGGACGTGTTACCACAGCCTCAGCCCTCCCCTCAGATTTCTAGCTATTAGGACCAGAGCCCAGACCAAACTCACTTCGCCAGCCCTCCAGGTGAGGCTGATGCACAGCGATGTGGGCCTCCCTGCTCTAAGAACTTGTGATCTGAATCCAGCAACCCAGCACCAACCTCCTTACAAACACAGAGTCCCATGCTCTCCTCCAGAACACATGCGTCTTAAAGAGATTTCCAGCCGGTTCTTTGTACAGAATGGTGGAGGCATCCTGGGTGAGCATGGGGTGGGGGAGGGGCTGAATGCATTGCACTCTGGTTCAGGTGTGTGGTCTGATCACATCACTCAGCACTGGAGCATCCTGATAATATCTATTTCTTTTTTTCCCTATACATAATAATTCCTGTTTGAAGACAGGACTAGCTTATCCAATCCAGTCTCAACACTTCACATATTCATATCCTGTCCCCTTTCACATCTATTTCTCTAATTAGCATCATTACTAACATGGAGTAGGGCATGTCCACTTGCCACCCTGATCACTGCACTGGCGTTTCCATTGCACATCTCAGACTCCGCCTTGTCTGAACTGTGGGCTGGTGATGGCCTCTCCTCACCATGCCCCTTCCAGGGCCTTCCCATCTCCACTGATGCTGCTCAGCAGGCCAATTGGTGTACATTGTATCTTTATGAAACTCGAATTTGATCCATCAGGAAACCTTATAATTTCCACCTTCAAAATAAATCCAGAAACCAGTCACTTCCCACAATTTTATCGCCCAAATGTGAGAAAGCAAACATTTTGCATACAGTGCTTTCAGGCACCTTGCTCATCCCTCCCCTCTCATTTCTAGCCAAGGACAACCTGCAGAGCCAGATATCTCTTTGAACCTCCTCCCATCTCTCTTCTCCCCACTACTCTGTGAAATCCCCCATCTCGCTCTCACCAGCAATGAATTCCAGTGTCCTCAGTCCTCACATGTTCTGGCCACACCTCTGACCTCCTCTTAGTGACTGTGCTGCAGCCACACGGGGTTGCTGCTCCCACAACAGACTCTGCCCCGCCCTACTGGCCTTGCCCTGGACAGTGCCCTGCCTGCAACGTCTCCTGCGGTCCTCCTGGCCAATCCCTTCACACCCTCCACATCTGTCCTCAACAGCCACCTTCTCCTCGGGTCCCATCCTGCTACCTGAGTTCAAATGGTGTCTTCCTGCTCTCCACACACCACACTCTGATCCCCTTCCTCATAGCATGTGCCGCTGTCAACAAAAGCACGTCCATGCGATTTCTCCGGGGTAACCTGAAATAATCACCACACAGGACCACATTCTAATCTTTGGAACCTGGGAAAATATTACATTGTATGTAAAAGAAACTTTTAAAGGTATGGGGCTTTCTTAGGATTTGGAATTGGGTAATTATCTCACATTCTCTAGGTTCCCTCAGGATATGGTCTCAAGGATCTTCCTATCTGGGAGGGGGGGGGTGGGGCACAGGCACTAAAAGATGTAAGGACAGAATCAAGTGTCAAAAAGAGATCCTAAGCAACTGGCTTTGAGGATGGAAGAAGGGCCTACAACCAAGGCAGGCGGTCAGGCTCTGCAGGATGGAAGAGTCCTGAAATCTGATGTTCCCCTAGAGCATCCATGTGGAGCACAGCTCTGTGGGCCCAGGTTAAACTTCTGACCTGCAGAACTATAAGATAGTAGATGTGCATTATTAATATATGTTTTTTAATTTTTTGACACTTATTTTCTAGATCCAATGAATTTTCTTTATAATACTTATTGTCCCTACACTTAAAAATCATTTTATTGGTGGCTCGTTCAACTTTTATCACAATCTATACATATATCCATTGTGCCAAGCACCTTTGTACATTCATTGGCTTCATCATTCTCAAAACATTTGTTCTCCAGTTAAGCCCTTCGCATCAGCTCCTCATTTTGCTCCTCCCTTTCCGTCTCTCCCCTCCTTCACGAACCCTTGTCCATTTATAAATTATTATTTTGTCTTATCTTACACTGTCCTATGTCTCCCGTCACCCACTTCTCTGTTGTCCATCCCCAGGGAGGAGGTTACATGTACATCCTTGTAATTGGTTCCCCCTTTCTAACCCACCCTCACTCCACTCTTCTGGTATCGCCACTCTCACCACTGGTCCTAAAGCGAGAATCTCACCTGGATTCCCGTTGTTTCCAGGTCTTATCTGTACCAGTGTATTTCTTCTTGGCCAGCCAGATCTGTACGGTAGAATTGGGATCATGATAGTGGGGGGTGGTGGTAGGAAGCATCTAGGAACCAGAGGAAAGTTTTATGTTTTATTGTTGCTACACTGTGCCCTGACTGCCTTTTCTCCTCCTCATGACCCTTCTGTAAGGGGATGTCCAGTTGGCCAAACATGTATTTTGAGTTCTCACTATGCATTCCCCCTCATTCACAATGTTATGACTTTTTCTTCTTTGATGCATGGTAAGTGATCCCTTCAGCACCTCATGATCATACAGGTTGGTGTGCTTCTTCCATGTGGACTTTGTTGCTTCTGAGCTAGCTGGCTGCTTTTTTACCTTCAGTTGTTTAAGACCCTAGATGCTATATCTTTTGATAGCCGGACTCCATCAGCTTTCTTCGCCATATTTGCTTATGCACCTGTTTTGTCTTCAGCAATCATGTTGGCAAGGTGAGCGTCATGGAATGCCAGTTTAGTAGAACAAAGCATTCTTGAATTGAGGGAGTATTTGGGTGGAAGCCCAATGTCCATCTGCTACCTTAGTACTAAACCTATAAATATATGCACATAGATCTAGTTTCCCATCTTCAAATATAAATATTTTACATATGTACATGCTTTTATTTGGACCTCTATAAATGCCCTTTGCCTCCCAGCTCTTTCCTCCATTTATTTTTACTTTCCTCTTGTCACACTATCATGCTCAGCCTTCATTTGGGTTTTAGTAATTCCTCTCGGTTACATTACCCTTGATCAAGCCCTACCAGGCCTCCTACACCATCCACACCACCGATTGGATCACTTGTTGTTCCCTTGTCCCTAGGTTTGTTAACACCGACTTCCTCTCCCCCCATCTCCCTTGTTCCCCCAGACCTATCACTCCCATTGTTTTCTCCTCCAGATTGCTCACACAGCCTACCTTATTTAGACAGACCTGCGGAGATAATAACATGTGCAACCATAAGACAGAGCAAAACAAAGCAACCAAATAAAACAATAACAAAAAGACAATGACAAAAAAAAGCAGCCACCACAAAAAAGAAAAGATTGTAGCTAGCTCACGGACTCTTTGTTGGCCTTCAGGAGAATTTTCCAGGTGAAGGGGTGCCAAGACCTGGTTCCAATGTCTATTTTTGGCATTCCTTGGGGACTTCATTGCTCTGTTCCCCTTGCTGTTCTGTTGCACGCCCTTAGTGGTTTGCCTGTGTGGTAGGGTCAGATTGGGGAATTCCACACTGTGTCTACAGTGCTGTCCCCCATAGGGCTATGGGTCAGTGATGGAAGTCATGTCTCATAGAGGGGCCGGCCATATGGTCTTCCCTGTGCATTGGCTGCTCTGAGCAGGAATCTCATCGTCAAGGCTTGGTTGGCCAGGATGTTTTCCCCTCTCTTCATCCCCATTCATTTGCTCCTGTGATATCTGATCACACTTGTCCTCCCCCCTGAGCTGGAGCTTAAGTGCTGTCCTCTGAATTAAATTCTTCTGGGGGGAAGGGCAGGTGTCCACGTGGTTGGGATTGGGCTCTGACCTCTGATCATCATTTTCAAAACATTTTCTTTCTACTTGAGCCCTTGATATCAGCTCTTCTTTGTCTCTCCCTCACCCTCTCTCATGATACGAGATAATTTATAAATTATATATTTTTTTCATGGTTTACACCAACCACTGTCTCACTTCACCAACTTTTCTGTTGTCTGTCCGTCTATGAGTGGATTATCAGAAAATGAGATCAGATGCATACACAAAACAGGAGCAGGTATAGTGTCTATGAAAACAAACACACAAATATAAAAACAAACAGCAGGAACCGAGGCCCAAACTTTAACCTGAGCCAGGCTGACCTGGCCACACCAAGCCCTTCATGCCCACAGCACCAAGACAGGAGAGACCAGATGATGTCTGAGGGCCTGTGGTCAGAGATGCTAATGGGACAAGGTGCTACTGAAGGAATAAAGACAAGACAGATGTGAAGATGACCCGGCTGAGAAGAAGTGTTCACCAAAATCACCTTGTCCTGAGCACTGGCTGAGTTCAGGCCCCACCCATTCTAGCTCCTCCCCCACCTTCTCCAGGCTCTGTCCAATACAGGCAACTGAAAATACACACAGGTTCTGGAATAGGCTTAAGTTTTTATTATTTCTTCTTTTGAAATTTCAGCATTTTATCAATTTAATTAACCCATATACCCATCTCATAACAAAAATTAGTAACCAAATTCATTATCAGGTCCCATTTTCAATAGAGAAGAGAAACTAAGCAGGTGAGAGGGAGGGAAGTTACACAGGGAGAGATGTTCTCACAGAGATGGGAAAAACTGATCAGTGAAGGGACATAGGTCAGCGGGGTGTTAGGGATCCTGGTGGGATGGGTTTGTCCCAACATCCTCCCATTATGCTGACAGGAGGGCAGACATATTCAGACCCCAGTTGTAGAGAGACAAGTCCAAGGCTCTTCAATCACAAAGCAGGCTGTGAACAACTCCTGTGTCACTCTGCCACACACAAGGACTCAGGCTGCAGATAAAAAGAACCACAGACAAATTCAGGTCCTTCACTCTGAGGAGTCCACGGCAATCTCAGAATGTCCCAATCCAAGAATTACTCTCACATAGTCTTGTCCCCTCTGTCTCCTCTATTCCGTGTCAGGGCCGCAGGCTCTCACCTTTTGAAATTGTGAGAGACACATCCAAGCCCTGGCTACCGTCATTGCCTGGAGAAGACAGAAACAGGATGTGGTCAGAGCACACAGGAGATGAGACCCAGAGAACAAGGATTATGAGTGAGAGGCTCCTCCCTGGGCTCCATCTACACCCTCCCAAGGGTCTCATCTCAGCCCCCTCCCCCATACTCACTTGCAGCTTGAGAGTAGCTCCCTCCTTTCCCACCTGTGGGAAGAAAGCATTCCGTGAGGGACTGGGGACGACACTAGACCATCAGGTCCTTTAAGAGCTGGTTAGTGCTGGGCTCCAGTTAGGTTTCCTGAACTGCAGGGCAGGGTAGGAGAGGGATGGATGTGCACAGATTGGACCACCATCCTGCTGAAAGTGTGTCTTCATCAGGAATTTCCCCTGAGACCTGGGACTTCTGGCAATCAGGTTTCCATCACTGGAACAATAAGGGTGAAAGATCCATCCTTTTCACAGGTACACAGAGGGAGGTGCAGGTACACACAGAAGAGTAATTGTTAGCACACAGGGCGCCACACGGGGGCAGCACGTAAATGGATGGTACTTCCCTTAAGGAAGCTGAAGATGGCCACTTCCTCCTTGGGACCTGACACTCCACAGGGCAACGAGACACTGGGAAAACACACACACACACACACACACACACACACACGTCTACCTGAGCACTTCTTCCTCAAGATCACTCATCCAACCACAGCTCCAATGAGCGCAGCTGCAAGGAAAACCAGGCCAACAACTTTCCCACGATGGGGATGGTGGGCTGTGAAGACGGTTCTGGAAAGAGACCGGATGGTGAAGAACCCTGTCCCTGTTGGTGCTGAGAGGGGCCCCTGCTTTCCCTGAGAGGGGGCCCCACCCCATGCCCGTCCTCACCCCATCTCAGGGTCAGGGGCTCAGGCAGCCCCTCGTGCTGCACTTGGCACGTGTATCTCTGCTCCTCCCCGGAGGGCACCACCACAGCCGCCCACTTCTGGAAGGTGCCGTCCCCCGAAGGCCTGGTCTCCACCAGCTCCGTGTCCTGGGGCTGGTCCTCGCCGTCCCGCTGCCAGGTCAGGGCGATGTCCGCCGGGTAGAAGCCCCGGGCCCAGCACCTCAGTGTGACCTCTCCCTCAGGGACATGGTGTTCGTGGTGGTGGGTCACCTGGGTCTTTGGAGGCTCTGGAGGGAGGGTCAGAGAGCTGAGGAACTCTGCCTGACCTCCCTGGGGTCAGTCAGCAGCGCTCCTGTGATTGCCCGGAGGATGGACTGACTGGGCAGTTGTGGTCGGAGAGGAAGGCCAACACCCAGACACCAGCCTGGAGCCCAGGTGCTCCATCGCCTACTCACGAACGGAAAGTTCTAGAATCAGCCTGAGGCAGCCCACAGGCCTGGGGTAAAGCTGCCTGAGAGAGAAAACATGGACTTCTACTTTAGACTTGGGTGGAGACTCAGAAACTGAAATAAAGTGAATCAGATCTGTGAACCCTTTGGGAGTGTGACGGAGAACAAGATATGACAGAGCAAGTCCCCTGTGGGTCCCAAGGTTAGTTCCCGAGTCAAAGGGCAGTGCTGTTCAGTCCGAATCATGTCCTCTCCTCTCTCAGGGAGACCGGGTCCCTCACTGTCTCAGGGAGAAGAGAAGTGCTCTGGGCAAGTCATTGTCCTACAGGACCTGGGGATGCAGGGGAACCCCTCCCTCTCCACACCCAGCAGCGGGTCTTCTGGAGTCTGTCCCATTTCCCTCCCCCCTGAGAGGCCAGCAGGGCGGACACACAGACCCGGGTCCAAGGGAGTTGGGGAGGCATCCAGGGCCCCTGTTACCTGCCCGCTGCAGGGTCTCCTTCCCGTTCTCCAGGTATCTGCGGAGTGACTCCACACACCTGCCCTCCAGGTAGGCCCTAAAGCGCTCCGCCTCCCCGGCCTCCTCCCACTTGCGCTGGGTGATGAGCGCGGCCGTGTCCGCCGCCGTCCAGGAGCGCAGGTCCTCGTTCAGGGCGAGGTAGTCGGCGCCATCGTAGGCGTGCTGTTCGTACCCGCGGAGCAGGCGCCCGTCGGGGCCCAGGTCGCAGCCAGACATCCTCTGGATGGTGTGAGACCCTGACCCGCCCGCAGAGCTGGGTCAGCAAAACCGAAAGGAAACCGGGCGGATCCCGCCCCAAGAAGGGCAAAGGGCAGGGGGTCCCGGGGACTCGGGTTGACGTTGGTCAAGGAGACGCGGTGGGAGGCTGAGGGAGGGCGACCGCGCGTGGGGTCGTGGGGTCGAGCCCCGCGCCCCAGGCCGGGTCCCTCACCGGCCTCGCTCTGGTTGTAGTAGCCGCGCAGGGTCCGCAGGTTCACTCGGTAGGCCTGCGCGTTGCTCCTGCAGGTCGCGGTCTCCTGCTCCCAGTACTCGGGCCCCTCCCGCTGCACCCAGGGCGCGCGCGGCTCCATCCTCGGGTCCGGGGCGTCGCTGTCGAAGCGCACGAACTGCGTGTTGTCCACGTAGCCGACGGCGATATAGCGGGAATCCCCGCCGGGCCGGGACACGGAGGTCTCGAAATATCTCAGCGAGTGCGAGCCTGCGGGGAGGGGACCAGAGCGGCTGAGACCCGGACCCCCGCCCGCCTCGCGCCCCCGAGGGTCCCGCGCCCCCGACCCCGCACTCACCCGCCCGGGTCTGGGTCAGAAGCAGCAGCCCCGGGAGCAGCTGGAGGAGGATCCGGGGCGCCATGATCCTGGAAACCTGGATTCCTCAGAGGATCTGCCGCCAGTGCCGCTGAGGAAACCTTATAACCTGGAACCGCGGGGACGGGGATTGGCTTCTGCAGGAATCAGAGACCCAATAAGGCCGAGAAGCGGCCCCGCGTCACGGGTATCCGGGCAGAAGGAGCTAACAGGTTGTGGGATGGAAAGTGAAACTCCATCGAAGGGGAATCGCCAGCTCTGGGTCTCCCCGCCCACTGACACCCCCAATCCCGGCCTGAGAGCCCAGTGGGCGCCCTGGGACGCTGAGAGGGGTCCCCTCCTGCACGGAGCAATCTTTCCACACTGTCTCCTTGCGCCCTGGGCCGGGCCTGCTGCAGACAGACGTTTTTTGACTCAGAATTTAGTTTGTCTAAATCCTGGGGTGAATTCGAAGTCACCCTGTAGGATGGACAACTGCTCTCTCTGGATTTCTTTCCTACATTATAATATTTCAAAGAAGCCCATCGCCAGTCTTTTCTCCCGCCTAGCCAGTTGGATGAGCCGATAGGAGCTTAATTATTCTGCCACAGGGCGCCTTAGAGGTTCTGTTCACAGTCACATACAATGAGGAACCCAAGGGATTTTATTTCTGTGGGTTCTATCTACTGAGAGTAAGCCCATAGGAAAGGAAAGCAATTAACATTGTAAAGCTAGGGTAAAATACTACTGATAACCCATTAACGGTAACAGATCATCTGTTTTCAGAAAAAAGAAATGTGTTTCAAAATTAAAAAAAAAACAGTGAATACAGGGAATCACTTTTTAGGTCTCTTTTCTGTGTCAGCAGGAGACTTCTGGATTTTCATATCAGCTTCTGCATCCAATCTGTCATCCTGATTGGACTGTATAAAAAAGAATCCACCATCTCACAGGTACAGTGTTGGAGAAGGGCGTCTTTCAACGGGATCTCCAAGTAACTGTGAAAGCCCATCCTTCACATTGCACTGCTGCCACAGAAGGATTAGTTCCTTAGAGGTTAGTTGCAGTTGGAAAGCTCTTGTGGAAAATTTCATATTCTCTTCATTAAACCCAGAGATCCATCTTGCACACCTCATGACTCTTGTGCTAATGGATGACGTTTCTCTGAAGTGCTACATTAGTCTATTGAGAATACAAATCTTCCAGTGTTGGCACATTCCATTAGGAAATATCACATTAAAAAGCCACCTTTGTTAGTATCACCACTGATCCAAGCCCCCTCCCCACACTCCACCCCCAGGAAGTAGTCTTTCATTTTGAAAAGCTCTCACATTCTGTTCCATACAAGTTTTCCATTTTTAAAGGCTACATTTTATCATTGGCAATAATGCTATTAGTACATTGCCTTTCCCAGCCTAGATTTGTTAATTCTTGAGAAAGCGTCAAATATTCAAGATAGTTCCTCTGTCATTCGTTCTTCCAAATAAAAAGCATATTCCTTTTTTTAAAAAAAAAGTAGTTAGTTCAGGTCATACAAATTATTTTCCTTGAGATAAATGTCATATTTTAGAATGCAGACGGGTTCATATTTACTTTGATTTGTGAGACGCAATTAAGAGACGTGGATTCGGGGCAACCTTCTATTTGAGAATGTAATGACTGTAAGAAATGTCCAGGCTTCCATAAGTGACCTGTAAGTGCAGCTGGTTTGGTTCGTTTCCCGACAAGGGAGAGATGGCGCAGGACACTGACTACTGCAGTCTGACGGCACAGCTGGAGTCCTGCTCAGTTCCAGCTGACTTTCCTCTGCAACTGTCCACACATGGAGAAACACTGATCACCTCCATGAGTGCTGTGCAAACACCTTTGACTTCACGGATCTTGTGGAAGAATCTCTGTGACTCCCAGAGTTCCACAGATGACACTCTGAGAACTGCTGTTCTGACTAAACCCAGAAGTCTCCTGCCTGGCTTCTGCCTCTTCTTCACTTCCCAGAATTCCTCTCCCTGAGCCAGACAATCATCCAAAAAAGAATTTACTACCTGGAAATTTAATGCCAGAGAGTGTGCACAGACATCTGATATGTGGGAACTGGAAATATTTATACCTGAGCCACCACACAGAGCTGTGTTTTTATTCATCAAGTGTTTTCATTCAATTACACACTACCTGGATGTACATCCATATTTCAGATGGTTGGAAATCTGATGCTCTCTGTGGGAAAATTCATAAAGGCAACTTCATTATAAATTGTTCTTTGGCACCTGACATGAGGTCCATAGACCATTAAGAGCAGGGCTGTCTGTCAATAGAGCTTTCTGTGACAGAGGGACTGTATGTCTGGGCTGTCCAGTAGAGTCTGCCCTGGCCCTGAGTGAATGTGGAGCATTTGAAATATGGCTGGTATGATGGAACAATTCAATGTTCAATTTATTTATTCATACAAATGCCCAAAACCAAATGTTAGCTACCATATTGGACATTTTCTGGAGTGCTCTGAATTTCCCAACTTTCCCCAAAAATATATTGAATGATTTATAAATTTGAATATATTAGACTTATTGAAAAGCCATGGCATTTCCTTTCAGGGTCTTAGACATATCCTTAAAATAAAGAGTATCCATCAAAGTTTAAAAGGTGCTTATTTAACTAGCTTGTAGAGACATTAACCAAAACATGATCAATCACCTCAAGATACAAATGTTCGATTTTGTTTGTTTTTCATAGAAAATATTGGTGTTATTCATTTTTACACACTTACCTAACCCACTGTCATCAGACGGATTTGGCCCCATGGTGACTCTACAGAATCCATGACTGCACGAAGTATAAGAATAGTCAGTCTCATCTTTCTCCCCATGACTAGCTGTGCCATTTGAACTGCTGACCTGGAAGGTATCAGCCCAACACTTACTGACAGTGCACCTGAGATTCACTGTCATCAATTCAATTCTAAGTCATATCAACCATGTAGGATAGAGAAGATCTTCCCTTGGGGTTTATGAAGATGTAAAATTTTAAAAACATTTTATTAGGGGCTCATAAAACTCTTATCACAATCCATACGTATACATACATCAATTGTATAAAGCACATCTGTACATTCTTTGCGCTAATCATTTTCAAAGCATTTGCTCTCCACTTAAGCCCTTTGCATCAGGTCCTCTTTTTTCCCCCCTCCCTCCCCGCTCCCCACTCCATCAGGAGCCCTTGATAATTTATAGATCGTTATTTTGTCATATCTTGCCCTATCAGGCATCTGCCTTCACCCCCTTCTTTGTTGTCCATCCCCCAGGGAGGAGGTCACATGTAGATCCTTGTAATTGGTTCCCCCTTTCCAAACTACTCACCCTCTACTCTCCCAGTATCACCCCTTACACCCCTGGTCCAGAAGGTATCATCCACCCTGGATTCCCTGTGTCTCCAGCTCCCATATGCACCAGTGTACAACCTCTGCTCTATCCAGTCTTGCAAGGGAGAATTCGGATCATGGTACTTGGGGGGTAGGAAGCATCCAGGCTCTGGGGGAAAGCTGTATTCTTCATCGGTGCTACATCGCACCCTGACTGACTCATCTCCGCCCCTAGCCTCCTCTTTGAGGGGATCTCCAGTGGCCGACAAATGGGCTTTGGGTCTCCACTCTGCACTTCCCCCTTCATTCACTATGGATGTTTTTTGTGGATGATGCCTTTTACCTGATCCCTTTGGCACCTCGTGATCACACAGGCTGGTGTGCTTCTTCCATGTGGGCTTTGTTGCTTCTGAGCTAGATGGCCGCTTGTTCACCTTCAAGCCTTTAAGACCTCAGACACTATCTCTTCTGATAGCCGGGCACCATCAGCTTCCTTCGCCACATTTGCTTATCGACCCGTTTGTCCTTGGTGATCATATCATGGAGGTGTGCAGCCAATTATATGATTTTTTGTTCTTTAATTCCTGGTAACTGATCCCTTTGGGACCATGTGATCACACAGGCTGGTGTGTTCTTCCGTGTGGGCTTTGTTGCTTCTGAGCTAGATGGCTGCTTGTTTATCTTCAAGTCTTTAAGATCACAGACACTATCTCTTTTGATAGGCGGGCACCATCAGCTTTCTTCACCACATTTACTTGTTCACTCGCTTTGGCTTCAGCAGTTGTGTCGGGAGGGTGAGCATCGTAGAGTGCCAATTTAATAAAAGAAAGTATTCATGCATTGAGGGAGTGCTTGAGTAGAGGCCCAAGGTCCTTCCGCCACCTTAATAGTAAACCTATAAATATAGACACATAGATCTATTTCCCCATCCTCATATATATATATTTGCATGTACATGTCTTTGTCTAGACCTCTGTAAATAGCCTTTGACTCCTAGCTCTTTCCTCTATTTCCCTTGACTTTCCTCCTGCCCCACTACCATGCTCTGTCCCCACCTTGGTTACAGCAATACCTCTTCTTTATGTGACCTTACCTTTGGTCATTCCCCACCAGGCCTGCCACTCCCCCCTCACCACCAATTTGGATCCCTTTTTGTTTCCTTGTCCCTGGGTTTGTTTACACCACTTCCTTACCCTCTACTTCCCCCTATCCCAAGTCCCCCCAGAACTGTCGGTCCCATTGTTTTTCCTCCAGATAGTTCATTCAGCCTCTCTTATTTAGACAGCCCGGTGGAGATAATAACATGCACAAAACCAAGACAGAGGAAAACAAAGCAACAGTATACAACCAGACAACAAAACAACTACAACAAACCACTGACAAAGAACAAAACAAAACACATCAGGAAAAAAAGCCTGTAGTTAGTTCAAGGATCGTTTGTTGGCCCTTAGGAGTGTTTTCCAGTCCAGTCTGGTGGGGCACCATGCCCTGGCCCCAAAGTCCACTTTCAGAATTCCCTAGGGACCTTGCTGCTCCATTCCGTTGCTGTTCCGCTGCACTCCCCCAGTGCTTTGCCTCGGTGTGGTGGGATCATGTCAGGTGCAATTCCCACACTGTGTCTCCTGTGCTGTCCCCTGTAGCGCCATTGGTCACTGAGGGGCATCATGTCTCATAGTGGGGCCAGCCATGTTGTCCTTTCTGTGGACGGGCTGCTCTAATGAGGAACATCATCCTCATGGCCTGGTGGGCCAGGCTGTGCTCCCCTCTCTCCTCCTCCCCCTTCATCTGCTCCCGTGGGCTCTGATCAGATATGTCCCTCTCCCGGAGCTGTAGAATCAATGGTATCCTTTGAAACAAATTCTTCTCGGGGAAGGGGCAGGAATCCACTTAATTTTTGGTGCTGGGGCCAGCCTTTCAGATCTCTCCACTGGTTCACTACTCCACGCTGGGATGTTGCATTCACACCTTGTGGCACTGGGATGAAGTCTGGTCCCACTTTCCCTGTGGAGATATAAACAATACCCTCCCCTTGGGTGGATTAGTGCCCCATGCCCCCACTCCCCTTTTCTTCCTTATATTCATCCTTTTATTTTCCTTTCCCCACCTCTTCCCTAGTTGTCTACCATGTGCATCCCTGTTTTTGATCTGGTCTCTGCCATACTACACAATCTTCACCCCAAAAATATTTGTATACAGTAGCTTTTTCCCTATGCCCCTTTTGCTTTTTTTTTTTAATACTTCCCTCAGCGGGCTCATGTTATACTTGTCCTTTTGTGCCTGACTTACTTCGCTTAGCATGATTTCCTCCAGTTCTTCCCATGCCGTTATGTGCCTCATATGTTCATCACTGATTTTTAGTGATGCGTAGTACGCCACTGTATGTATATACCACAGTTTTTTAATCCAATCGTCAGTTGATGGAAATTTGGGTTGCTTCCAGCTCCTTGCAATTGTGAACTGTGCCGCAATGAACACTGGAGAACAGATGTCTGGCCTTGGTTTGTTTCTTGTCTCTTCTGGGCATATGCCCAGTAGGGGGATTGCTGGGTCATATGGTAACTCTATTTCCATCTGTTTTAGGTATCGCCAGATTGATTTCCATAGTGGCTGTACATACTTACAGGCCCACCAGCAGTGGATGAGAGTTACTGTCTCCCCACAGCCCCTCCAACACTTGTTGCTTTCTGATTTTTTGAATTGGGCTACCTTTGAGGGTGTCAGGTGGTACCTCATTGTTGTTTTAATTTGCATTTCTCTTATGGCTAAAGATCAGGAACATTTTTTCATGTTTGTTGGCCATTCAGATTTCTTCCCCTGTGAAACTTCTGTTCAAGCCCTTTGCCTACCTCTTAAGTAGGCTATTAGTTTTTTTTTCTTTTTAGAAGTTGCAGAGTATTGTAGATTTTAGTAATAAGGCCTTTGTCTGATGTGTCATTGCTAAAGATGTTTTCACAGTCTGTGGGCTCTCTTATTACTCTCTTGGTGAATTCTTTTGATGTACACAAGTGTTTTATCTTCAGTATATCCCATTTGTCAATTTGTGCCTCCTCTGTGTGTGTGTCCTTCCCTATTTCTGATAGCCTGTGCATTCTCTGTGCCAAAGTTCTCAAGTTGGTCCCAATTCCCTCATTGATGGCCCTAATAATTTGGGGTTTAGCTTCAAGGTCTGTGATTCACCTTGAGTTTATTCTTGTGCATGGAGTGAGATAAGGATCTTGCTTCATTTTTCTGCATGTTAATATCCATTTTTTCCAGCACCACTTGTTACACAGGGCATCTGTTTCCCATTTGATATTTTTGGGGCCCTTATCAAAGATCAGCTGTCTGTATGCTGATGCCTTTATTTCTGGGTTTTCAGTTCTTTTCCATTGGTCTGAGTATCTGTCATTGTACCAATACCATGCAGTTTTGAGAACTGTGGCTGTGTAGTATGTGCCAAAGTCAGGTAAAGCAAGCCCTACCACGGTGTCCTTCTTCTTGAGGAGTTCTCTGATAATTCTGGGCTTCTTCCCTCTCCATATGAAGTTGGTAATCAGTTTTGCCATTTCTTTGAAGAAAGATAATATTAATTGTGTCAGGATGGCATTAAATTTATATAGTGCTTTTGGCAGAACTGACATCTTAACTATATTGAGCCTTCCAATCCAAGAGCATGGGATATTCTTCCATTTGTTGAGGTTGCTCTTGGTTTCTTGTAATAGGGTTCTATAGTTTTCACTGTATAGATCTTTTGTTTTTTTTCAGTCAGGTATATCCCTAGATATTTCCATTTGCATTTGGCTATTGTAAAGGGTACCACCTTTTTGATCTCTTCATCTGTGGTCTTATCTGATGTGTATAACTGTCTGATGGACTTCTGTTTGTTGATCTTGTATCCTGCCTCTCTGCCAAACTCCTCTATTGCTTCCAATCCTTCCCCTTGTGGAACTTTTGGGATTTTCCATATATAAAATCATATCATCTGCAAATAATGATAATTTCACCTCTTCTTTCCCCAGATGAATACCTTTGATATCTCTTCTTTGCTTTATGCTGTTAGCTAAAACCTCCAGCACGATATTAAATAGGAGTGGGGACAAGAGGCATCCTTGTCTGGTCCCCTTTTTCAGTGGGATTGTGTTAGTCTTTTCTCCATTGACTACCACGTTGGCTGTTGGTTTTTCATATATAGCTTGTATTGTCTTGAGGAATTTTTCCTTCCATTTCTATCTTCGCAAATGTCTTAAACAGGAATTGCTGTTGGATGTTGTCGAATGCTTTTTCTGCGTCTATTGATATGATCATGTGGTTCTTATAGGGTTTCATGTCAATGTGATGAATAATACTTATGGTCTTTCGTAGTTGAACCATCCCTGCATCCCTGGTATGAATTCCACTTAGTCATGGTGAATTGTTTGTTTTATATACTTTTGTATTCTGTTGGCTAGTGTTTTGTTAAGGATTTTTGCATCAATGTTCATTAGGGATATCGGTCTGTAGTTCTCGATTCTTGTGGGATCCTTGCCCGGTTTGGGTATCAGAGTTATACTAGCTTCATAGAAGGAGTTCAGGAGTTTGCCCTCTTTTTCTATGTTCTGGAAAAGTGTGTGTAAGATTGGGGTTAGTTCTTCCCTGAATGCTTGGTAGAATTAATTTGCCAGTGTAGCCCTCTGGTCCAGTTGAGTTTTTTTTGTTGGTAATCCCTTGATAACCTTTTCTATTTCTTCTATTGCTATGGGTCTGTTGAGAATCTTGATGTCCACCGAGGATATTCCAGGGAGGGATTGTTTTTCCAGGAATTTGTCCTTGTCTTCCAAATTGTTGAATTCGTTGGAGTACAATCCTTCATAGTACTGTGTAACTATCCTTTTGATTTCATTAGGGTCTGTTGTAATGACCCATCTTTCATCCCTTGTTCTTGCTATTGAGATTTGTTCCCTCCTTTCTTTGGTTAGGTTTGTCAATGGTCTATCAATCCTGTTTATCCTTTCAAAGAACCAACTTTTAGCAATTTTAATTTTTCCATAGTTTTCTTATTTCCCCTCTCCTAAAACTCAGCCCTGATTTTTATAATTTCTTTTATTTTGCTATTAGTGGGATTGTCCTGCTGACTCTGCTCTAGTTTTTGTAAATTTTGTGTCAACGTATCAATCATGAGCCTCTCTTCCTTTCTCAGGTGCGCATGTATTGCTATGAAACTTCCTCTGATGACTACCTTTGCCGTGTCCCATAAGTTTTAGTATGTCGTGTGCTCATTTTCACTGGTTTCTAGAAATTTCCTGATTTCATCTCTGATCTGCACAAGTCTGCACTCCTTTTGCAGTAGAGAGTTATTCATCCTCCAGTTATTTGCTCTTATTTTCTTTGTCTTCCTTTTGTTGATTTCCAGTCTTATGGCACAGTGGTCAGAGAGAGAGGTCTGTATTATTTCAATGTGCTTAAATTTATGTAGATTTGCCTTATGCCCCAGCATGTGGTCTATCTTCGAATATGTGCCATGGGGACTTGAAAAGAATGTGGAAATTTTTATATTTGGATGAAAAGCTCTGTAAATATCTATCAGGTCAAATTGTCTTAATTGTGGAGTTTAGCTCTCTAGTCTCCTTGCTGAGTTTCTTTCCCTGTGATCTATCTTTCTCAGTGAGTGGTGTGTTGAAGTCACCCACTATAATTGTCGAGTCTATGATTTCTTTCTTAATCTTTTGGAGTGTTTGGTTGACATATTGAGCTGGTCTCTCATTCGGGGAATATATGTTTACAATGCTTAATGGTTGATTGTCTACGATTCCCTTGAGCATTATATAGTGTCCCTCCTTATCTCTTTTTATGGTTTGCACTTTGAGGTCAATTTTATCCGAGATAAGGATTGCAACCCCTGCTTTTTTTGTATTGCTGTTTGTTTGGTAGGTCCTTCTCCAGCCTTTGATTCTCAGCCTATTTTTGTCTGTAGCCTTGGGATATGTCTCCTGTAGGCAGCAGTTTGATGGGTTGTGTTTTCTAAGCCATTCTGCTAGTCTCAGTCTTTTAATGTCTGAGTTCAGGACATTGATATTCAGGGTTATTATCTCCATCTGCGGACTCTGTGATGTCATTTTATACCTTTTTGTGTTGGGAGTTTTCCTACTTTCCTTTCTCATTAGTGTGTGTTTTGTGTATGTATCATTCTTGACTTCTTTCCATCCTTAAGCCATTGCTATCTTGGGGTCTGCTTTCTCTTTGTTGCCCTATGGGTGAGGTTGTTCTATGTGATGGTCTCTTATTTATGCTTGGTGAGTGTTGTTCTTCTGCCCATACTGAGTTGGCGAGAATCTTTTGTAAGGCTGGGTTTGTTGTAACGTATGTTTTGAGTTTTTCCTTGTCTGGGAAGATTTTTACTTCTCCATCGACCTTGATTGATAATTTGGCTGGGTAGAGTATTCTTGGATTTGTGTTGTTTTCCTTCAATTTTTGGAATATGTTACTCCACTCTCTCCTTTTTTTCATAGTTTCTGCTGATAGGTCTGAGAATGTTCTTATATGGAACCTTTATGTGTGATTGCTTGTTTTTCCCTAGCTGCTCTCATGATTTTTCCTCAAAGTTGGATAGTTTAACTATTATGTGCCTTGGTGTTGCAGAGGCTGGGCTGAAGTTCCTGCTATTGCTTGGAATGTTGATAAGAGTTGGCTGAGCTGCCTTATGCCCCCAGGTACACAGGCAGGAACTCCCAGGTGAGAAGTTGGGCGGAGTATCCCCTGGAGAGAAAGCAGGCCTTTCCCTAACCTTGGGCTATCTATGGAGCTCACCTAGTTGGGTGTGGCCCAGGCGCAAATGCCCTAGGGCAAAGGGAGTGTGCCGTAAGTCCTTAGTGGAGTGTGAGCGAACAGGTCAGAAATAAGCAGAAGGAGAAAAATTTTAAAGTAAAACCGTTTAGACAGTGCAGGAGAATAGGGAAGTAAGGGAAGAAAAAGCAACTATGTAGCTGAGTCCCACTCCCTGCCTGTGGAGCTGCAAGGGCTTACTCCCTGCCCCAAGCCCCAGCAGCAGACCACAGCTGAGCCGCAAGAAGAGTCACAAGAAAGCCGCTGAGCAGACCTTAGAGAAGTGGGGGGACAGAGAGCAGAGATGTTAACAGATGCCGCAGTGTAGCTGAACCCTGATCCCTGCCTGTGGAGCTGTGAGGGTTTGGGTTTAGTCCCTGCTCAGACCATGCGGCAGGGCAAGCTGTGGCTGTGCTGTGAAAAAGCCCCTGTCCAGCCCTCCAAGGCTGCGTGGGAATAGAGAGTAGAGATGCAAACAGAAGCAACAATGTAGCTGAACCCAGATCCCTGCAGGTGGAGCCGCAAGGGTCCTCCTGTCCCTTCCCTGAGGCAGGGAGGGGAAAACGGTGGCTGTGTTGAGACCAAGCCCTGCTACAGGCTCCAAATGGTCCAGGCTGTGGCAGATACAGTGGCTGGGTTAAGGTCAAGCCCCAGCCGGCTTCCACTGAGGTAAGCCAAAATCCCCCAGCCCCTCAAAACCCCATGGGTCTGTGCCTACTTGTCTTTATGATGTACCTCCTGCGATCTAGCGACGTTGAATTTCCCTCTAAGCAACTCTCCTGGGCTGGATTCTGCAGAGTCCCTCTGGTATGTGTCACTCTGTCGCCGTCTTCCCGGAAGTCCTCTGAAGATGTAAATTGTTGAGAGCAGAAATTTCATTTTCTTTCAAAAGAGTGTACAGGGTTTCAAACTGCAGACCGTGTGGTTCGCACACCAACTTGTACTCCACTCTGCAGACACCAGGGCTCCTTCATTGTAAATCAAAGACCAAAGTCAATACCACTGAATCAAGCCTCACGCATGAAAACCCTAGAGTGGCCCATTAGGACCGATTAGAACAGGAGCTTTGGTTTTCTGAAGAAGTAAGTCTCTATGGGAAGAGCGAGCCTCATCTCTATCCCGCGGAGCAGTTCACTGTCCTTCCAATGTTCTTTGCGAGAGCCATCACTCGCACGCATTGATTCTTCTTTAGTCTGCCTCATTCAGTGCCCAACTTTTGAGCTCTTGACCACTGCTTCCATGAGCACTAATTGTGATACAATCCTGTTGAAATCTTTGATAACTTCAATCTTTTCCCTGTTTATCATGATGTTACCTGTTGGCCTAGTTGTGAGGACTGTGGTTTTTCTTTACATTGAGCTTTAATTCATACTAAAGGCTGCAATTCTTCCCCTTTATCAACAATTGCTTCAACTCTTCCTCACTTTCAGCAAGCAAGGGGTGTTGTCTGCATATAGCAGTTGACAACAAGCCTTGCATTCCTGAAACCATGTTCTTCCTCAGACAATCCAGATTCTCCGATGATCGGCTCAGCACACAGAATGAATAAGTATGTGGACAAGATACAACTCTGACACCCACCTTTCTTGATTTGAAAGCATGCAGTGTACACTTGATCCATGTCCACGTTCCCCATGAGCACGAGGAGAGGCTCTGGAGCTACCATTCTTTCCGAGGTCATCCCCAGTCTGTTTGGAGCCACACAGGGGAATGCCTGTGCATTGTCAATAATGTACAAATACACATCTTTCTGATAGTCTCTGCTTTCAGACAAGATCCATCTGACATCTGCAAGGATAGCCTTGGTCCCTTGGGCCTCTTTTGAATCCAGCCTGGATTTCTTGCAGTTCCCTGTCAATATACTGGTGTTGGATGATCTTCAGCAAAATGTTTCTTATATGTGATATTAATTATACTGTTCTCTATTTTGCACATTCTGTTAAGTCACCTTTCTTTGGAATCATTATAAATACAGACTTATCAGCTGGCCACCTAGATGTCATCCAAATTTCTTGGCATAGGCCAGGGAATGCTTCTAGTGCTTCACCAGTTGGTGAAAACACTTCACGTGGTGTTCCATCAATTCCTGGAGCTTTGTTTCAGCTAATGCTTTCAGTACAATTCGAAAATCTTCCTTCAACACCATGGGTTCTTGCTCATAGGCTACCTGCTGAAATGGTGAATTGTCCACTAATTCTATGTTGTACATTAACTCTCTCTTTTCTTGCTTCATGTTTAACTTTTTATTTATTTTTCATTTATTTTAATAAATCATTTTATTGGGGGCCCTTGCAGATTGATACACTCATTGTATCAAGCACACTTGTACATATGTTGCCATCATCCTTTTTTTATTTTTTAAACTGGTACAGTAATTCTTTGTGTCTCTCCATCTTGGGTGGATGTTTTCTGCTTTGCTCAATATTTCCCCTGTTTTGATACTGCCAGGTGCCATCGAGTCAGTTCTGAGTCTTAGGGACCCTGAGCACACCAGGAGGAAACAACACTCCCAGGCCCTGGGTCATCCTCATAATTTGTGAAAGTTACATAATCTCATGTCAACCTGATAAATACTGGGAAGGGGTAGAGTCTACCTGTCAGTCAGGTCACAGCCTGCTGAGCGTGGCCTTCTCATAAGTAGGAACCTAGGAAATTCCTCGCTCTCTGTGCTTCACCTTCCTGTTAAGGAGTCACTTCAAGCCACACAGATGGCAAGCAGAGCCCTTTGATGCCGCCATCACCATTGAATCCACAAGGCATTGCACCCACTGGCTAGTGATGTTCCTGCTTTCTGCATCATTGGGTTTGGTTGCATGAGTCTGAATAAGAATTGATGGAATAGTATCAGACTTAGGGACTAGCATTGGACTTACAGAATTGATCTGGACTGGGCTGGGATGTTTGCTTGACATAAAATTACTTCTTAATATAAAGCACTCTCTTACACATATATCTGAGTGTTCCTGGATATGTTTCTCCAGTCAACATAGTCTGACATACAGTTGTTTCTATGCACAAATGTATTGTTGGAGCCACTGTGTCAATCCATTTCTTTGAAGGCCTTCCTCTTATTTGTTGACCCTCAATTTTACCAAGCATGATATCCTTCCCCAGAGTCTGATCTCTCCTGATAATATGTCCACAGTAAGTAAGACAAAGGCTTGGCATCCTTGCCTGGAAGGAGCACTCTGGTTGTCCTTCCTCCTAGACAGATGGGTTTGTCATGGTACTTTCAGTGTTTTTCTCCAGCAGCACAATTCAAATGCACTAGGTCTTCCTTATTCAATGTCCAACTTTCACATGCACATAAGACGATTTACAATACTATGGCTTGGGTCAGACACACTTTAATCCTCAGAGTAACATTTTAGCTTTCCAATACCCTGTAGAGATCCTGTGCAGCAGATTGACCCAATGTAAATAACCTTTCTGATCTCTTGACCGCTGCTTCCATTAGGATTGGTTGTGGATCCAAGCAAGACACAATCTTTGACAATGTCAATATTTTCTCCGCTTATCATGATGTCAGCTATTGGTCCCGTTGTAGGCATTTTGATATTTTTACAGTGAGTTGTAATCTAAACCAAAGACTAGAATTCCTTATCTTCATCAGCAAATTATTAAAGTACTCCTCACTTTCAGAACAAGATTATACTAGCTGTAACCACATGTTCTTAATAACCTTCTTCGGATCCCGATTCTTCATTCTACTTCAAATAATCCAGCTTTTCTGATTATTTGCTCAGTGTACAGATGGAGGAAGTAGGGTGAGATGATGCAACCCTGACACATACCTTTCCTGATTTTAAACTATGCAGTAGTCCCTTGGTTTGTTGACTTATGTTTCTATTGACTATGCAAAGGCTTTCTACTCTGAGGATCATAAAAGCTGTTAATAAACTTGAGAAGAATGGGAATTCCAGAGCGCTTCATTGTGCTCATGAGGAACTTGTACATGGGCGAAGAGGCAGGACTGTGTATACAATATTACTCGTCTTTGTGGTCTAATGCTTTTGACCTCTGAGCAGCTGCCTTTTCTTTAGCGATATTCTGCTCATCCTACCCTTATTGCATTGCCCTAGGTCTTCCTATCATCCAGTTAGCAGTTGTCCTTCTCCTGGTAACCACCAAGATTTGCCCCCTGGTGTGGAAAACTTTTCAGGCTTCTTTAGAATTGTGACTTTATATGATATCTATCCATAGTGACTGCTTTCATTTACTCAGGACAATATCCTCCAGGGTCACCATGTAACAAAATGTTGCATAGATTCTTTTTTATTCTTTAATATTACATGCTATTCTGTTGTGTATTTGTATCATAGTTTGTGTATCCCACATCTTTTGGTGACCACTGAGGTGTTTCCATCCCTTTGCTATTGAGAATGGTGCTGAAATGGACATGGGTGTGCATGTATCTTCTGAATCCTAGCTCCTATTTCTTGGGAACGTATGGGGACATTCAAAGCTTCATGGAAATATTTCATTATATTTTGTTTCTTTTTTCCTTGAACTTTCAGAGTCCTCGTATATCTGGAAATGGGATTCCTGGGTGAAATGATATTTTTATTTACATTTTTAAAGGGAGCACCACCTGCTTGTCCACAGTAGTTGAAATTATCACAGTCTCAGCAGCAGTGTATTGGGGTTCCACTTTCTCCACATCCTCCCCAGGACTTGCTGTTTTCTGGCTTGTTGAATTTTCAATTAGTACTGGGTTTTAAGGATATCTAATAGTGTTCTTATTTGCATTTCTCCAATGGTAAACACGGGTGAGCTTTTTCCCATGTGTTTATTAACCACTGAGATATCGTATTTATATAGTAAATATATTATAGTATATTATTTACATTGTAAATACTATGTAGTAAGCAGTCCAGTCCTCTGCTCAGTTTAAAATTGGATTGTTTTTCTCTTTATCGTTGGGGATTTCAAGTTTTCAATAAAATTGTTAGGTCCATGTCTTGGCAGATAGCATGTTGTAAAATGTGTTCTCACCATTTATGTGTTTCCCCTTTAATCTTAGATGATGTCCTCTGATGCTCATATTTGTTTAGATTTTTTGAGGTCTGAGTTATCTAGTTTATCTTTGATGATTTGTGTATGCTTGTTTATATGTGATGGACGGTTTGTTCCATAATCCCACAATTTGTTCCTACTCTTTCTTTGATCACATTTATAGCTTGGGGTTTTATATTTACATCTTTGATCCATTTGATTTAGTTTTTCTGTATGATATTATGTATGCATCTGTTTTTCATCTCTCTTCTGATGCCTATTCTATTTGCCAGTATCCTTTGTTAAAGAGACTCTCTCCACTCCAGCCCCCACCCCCACCCCTATTGAATGGATGTCCTGCTTTTGTCAAAGGGGAACTGCTAGAGGTAAATGGTTTAAGTTCTGTGTCCTTGATTCTGATCCAATGGTGTGTGAGTCTGTCGATGGACTAGTACCAAGTGCTTTTGAGCATCATAGCCGTGTAGTAGGTTTTGAGATCTGCTTGTTCTTCTCCAGTATTGCTTCATTTACCCAGAGTCTCCTTCCTTTCCATATAAAATGAGTGATTGTTGTAACTAATTTTGTGGGGTTTCCCCCCCTACCAACTCTTTAAAAAATATTGATGATAGTTGGATCAATGTTGCATTATACATAGAGAGATTGCTTTGGGAAATATTGACATTTTTACAATGATAAGTCTTCCTATCTATGACCATGGTATGTTCTTCCATTCATGGAGGTCTCTAAGTAGTATTTTATATCTTTCTTTGTGTAAGTCTTTTATATGTTTGCTTATAATTACTCATAAACATTTTCTTTTATGCTGGTTATTGAAAATAAAAATTTCCCCTTATTTCCTTTTCAAAATCCACTTTTTGGTAAAAAAAAAAAAGATTCAGCTGATTTTTGAACATTTCTTTGTAGCCTTATCACATGATTGATTTTTCCATTAGTTTCCTAAATTTTCTTATTAAGTCTTTGGAATTCTCTACATATAAGACAACATAATCTGACAATAGGGATAGTTTTGTTCCTTCCTTGCCCATTTGTGTGCTTTTAACTTCCCTTCCTTGCCTTATCGCCCGGCTGGAATTCTTATACCGCGGTAAATAGGAGTGGTGGTAGAGTATGTCCTTCCTTGTCTGTTTCCGCACTACATTGGAATATTTTCAGTCTATCATCTTTTAGAAAATGTTGGCTGCTGGTTTTGTCTCAAATAAAAAACAGAACAAATAAACAAACCAATGCACTGTCATCGAGTGCATTCAAAGTCATAGCGACCCTCAAGGAAAAGGTAGAACTGCCCCTGAGGGTTTCTGGGATTGTAACTACAGGAATAGAAAGGCTCCTCTGTCTCACATAGCAATGCTGGTGTTTCCACCTACTGACCTTGTAGTCAGAAGCCCAATCTATGACCACGATGCCATCAGGGTTCCTATTGGTTTGGTCTATGGACCCTTAAATGCAGGAATTTCTCCTCTACTTGTATTTTTCTGAGAGTTGTTTTTTAAATCAGGGTTGGTGATGGATATTACCAAATGCCTTTTCTTTATCAATTGATGTGACCATGTGGCTCTTTCCTTTATTTTAATTCTTTACATAGTACAGTGTATTGGTTATTCTTCTGCTATTGAATCATCCTTGCATATTATTGTTATCAAGCACCATTGGGCGAGTTGAAACTCATGGTAACCTTATGCACAACACAAGCAAAGCATGCGCAGCCCGACACCATCCTTACAATGCTTGTTGTATTTGAACACATTCCTGCAGCCAATGGGTCCATGCAACTCACTGAGGCTGTTTCTCTTGTTTTTGTTTTTTTTTTTTTACTGATACTCTCTTTTTTCTAAGCATGTTGTCCATCTCCAGAAACAGGATCCTCTCTGGATACCTGGTATGGATCCCACTTAGTCATGTTTTTTTTTTATATATGGTGCTTGATTCTGTTGCTAGGATCTTACTGAGAGTGTTTGCATCGATGTTCATGAGGTATCATAAGTCGTTTTCTCTTCTAATGCGGTCCTTGGCTGGTTTGGATATCAGGTTATGCTTGCTTCATAGAAGAAATTTGGAAGTAGCCCATCATTTTCTATGTTCTGGATTTGTTTCAATAGAATTGGTGTCAACTCTTTCCTGAATGTCTGGTCAATATTTTCAATGAAGCTCTCTTGGTGAGGACTCTTTGGGGAAATTTTTATATGAGCATTGACTTTTTTCATTTGTTTTGGATCTGTATAAATTTACTACCTGGCCTGAAGAGGAAAAAAGTGGCCATCAGATGAAAAACAACAAAACCCACATTGAAGAAGCATACCGGCCTGTCCCTACTCCATCACTGAGGACAAAGTGGGTGCATAAGCATGTGTGGTGAAGATAGCTGATGGTACCCGGCTATCAAAAGATATAGTGTCTCAGGTCTTAAAGGCTTGAAGATAAACAGGCAGCAATCTATCTGAGAGACTACAAAGCCCACATGGAAGAAGGACACCAGCCTGTGAGATCACAAAGTGTTCAATGGATCAGGGATCAGGCATCAAAGACAAAAAAAATCATAGCATTGTGAATGAGGGGGAGTGCGGAGTGGCAACCCAAAGCCCATGTGTGGGAAAATGGATATCCCCTCATAGAAGGGACGCAGGTAGGAAACGAGCTACTCAGGGTGCAGTGTAGCAATGATGAAACATACAAATTTTTCTCTAGTTAATGAATGCTTCATCTCCCCTACTATCATGATCCCAATTCTACCTTAATAATCGGGCTGGACTGGCAGATGTACACTGGAACAGATAGGAACTGGAAACACAGGGAATCCAGGATAGATCATCCCTACAGGACCAGTGGTGAGAGTGGCGACACTGGGAGGGTGGAGGGAACGTGGAGGAGAAAGGGGGAACATATTACAAGGATCTAGATATACCCTCCTCCCTAAGGGACGGACACAAGGAGTGGGTGAAGGGAGACGTTGGATGGTGTAAGATATGACAAAATAATAATAATTTATAAATTATCAAGGGCTCATGAGGGAGGGGAAGGAGGGAGGGAGAGGAAAACGTGAAGAGCTGATCCCAGGGGCTCAAGTAGAAAGCAAATGTTTTGAGAATGGCGATGGCAGCAAATGTACAAAAGTACTTGACACAGTGGATGGATGGATGGATTGTGATAAGAGCTGTACGAGCCCGCTATAAAATGATTATATTGTATATATTATTACTTTAGTTAAGTCGTGGTTTCTAGAAATTGATCTGTGTCTTCCAGCTTTTCAACTTTGTTGAAATACAATTCCCTATACTGTTCATGTATTATTATTTCTACTTAGGTTAGGTCTGTAAGGTGATATGCTATCTTGTAGGTAGCATATCAATGGATCCTATTTTCTTAACCTTTCTGAAAAGCTCATTCTCCTCAGTGGTACAAGTCATATATTTCTGTTCCCTGGATTAGTGATAGATAAGCTTTAGGCTGCTGCTCACAAAGTTGGCAGCTTAAACTCATCAGAAGCTTTACCGGAAAAACAGAATCTGCTTCTGACAGATTTACAGTCTCAGGAATCCTATGAAGATGCTCTACTGTATCTTATAAAAATAATCACTTCCATTGAATCAATTATGAATCCTAGTGACTCTATATCACTCGGCAGAACTACCTTTGTGAGTTTCCAAGAAGAGTCTTGGAAGTAAAGAGCCTCAACTTTATGGAATTAAAAAGCCTCATTGTTCTCCCTCAGACCAGCTGCTAGTTTTGAGTTTCTGGCCTTGTGGCTAGCATCCCAACATGTGACCATGAAGCCTACAGGGCTCCTCTGTGTCCCTTAGGGTCATTATAAGTCAGAATTGACTCAGTGGCAGTGGATTTTGATTTTATGAGCTTCTTGCTTATATTCTTTTTTATTTACTTGTGCAATTGATGTCTTCTTTGTTCTGTGTATTTGTCTGTGCTGAGCTCCTTTTATCTGATTTTCTGTGTTGTTGCTGATATTTACTGTCATTGTTTCTTCTTTTATATTTTGATTAGAAGTATATTAATAATTTTGTGATTAGCCTTTAGCTCATTTTTATCATTCTAGCTTTAAAACAACCTGTTTTGTCTTGATACTGTTCTGGGTCTTTTTTTTTCATTAGAGTGTTCTGTATTTTATAGCATTTGTTCAATATTTTCCCTTAATTGTCAGTCCGTTTGTTGTACTGTGGTGCTTGCATGTGGCTATGATGCTGGAAGCTATGTCACTGCTCTTTTCAGATTCCAGCACGTTCACCAGAAATTCACAGATTTAAGCGGAGCTTCCAGACTAAGAATAGGCTACAAAGAAGAAATAGAGAACTTAGCCACTGAAGACCCTGTCAATGAAATGGAAATGTCATCAGGTGCTGAGAGCCTAGTGAACAGCCGCAGAACATCCTCAGGGATATTGCCCCAAGATGAGCTCGTGAGGTCAGATAGCACTCAAAATATGATTTAGGAAGAGCTGCCTTCTCAAAGTAGAGTCAACCACAATGATGTGTATGGAGGAAAGGTTGTAGGCATAGTCTTTGAGCCCTCCATCAGCGATGAGGCCTGATTCCAAATGCAAAGATGCAGCTACAAGTATCTATCCATAAGTGGAACTTTGAATGTACAAAGTATGAATCTATGAAAACTTGAGGTCATCAAAAAACAAATGGAATGCATAAAGATTGATATTCTAGAGATAGGTGAAATGAATAGACAGGCAGTGATCCCTCTGAATAAAAACATCCTATGGTTTACTATGCCAGGAATGAGAGACTCAAGATAAATGACTGCACTTACCATCGCTGTACAAACGCTGTCTGTGATAGGATTCTATCTGTCCACATGCAAGGAAATCCTGTCAATATAACTATTATTCAAACTTGTGCACCAGCCACTAAAAGCAGTGATGCAGAAATTGAAGAATTATATCAAAGTCTTTAATTGGAAATTGAAAATCATGCAATCCAGATGCATAGAGAATTATTGGTGATTGGAATGAAAAAGTTGGAAGTGAAGACGAAGGACAGTAGTTGGAAAATAGGAACGTGGTGATAGAAAGGAACCTGGAGTTTGCTCGATAAAATTGTTCAAGGCCTTCATTGCCAATCCTTGTTTCCAACAACACAAATGCTGACTGCGTGCATGGGCTTTTCCAGATGCAACACAGAGAAATCAACTTGACCACATCGCTGGAAGAGGTCATGGAGCTCAATATCAACAGCTACAGCAGGTCAGGGGCCAACTGTGGAACAAACCATCAATTTCTCGTGAGCAAAATCAGATGGAAGCTGAAGATATTCAACCATGTGCTTGAGAGCCCAAATATGAGCACAATGTAGTCTTCCAGAAGTCCCAGTTTTCTCAAGTTTATCCACAGTATATTTTGGTCTCCATGGGTGAATTCCTTTGCTTAGTAAATGAAATACAAGTAAACATATGTCTGGTCTTCTCTGCTTTGAGTGGAGATTGGTCTGGCATCAGGAATGATATTCCTTGTTCCACCTCCGTCCTCTTCTGAATCTGGCCTGAACTTCTGGCTGTTCCCTGGCAGTGTACTCCTGTAACCGTTGTTGGATGATCCTCGGTAAAATTTTAATTGAGGGCATATCATTTATATAATTCTACAGCTTGACCATTCTGTTGGGTAATCTTTCTTTGGAATGGACGCATTCCAGTCAGGGGGCCAGGTAGCTAGCTGTCTTCCAAATTTCCTGGCATAGATGAGTGAGTACTTCCAGGGCTTCTTCAGCTTTATGACACATTTCAAAGGGTATTTCATGAATTCCTGGAACCTGTTTTGGGTCAATGCCTCCAATGCAATTGGAAGTCCTTCCTTCAGCACCATTGCTTCTTGTGCATATACTTCCTCCTGAAACTGTACACTGTTGACTAGTTCTTTTTCGTACGCTGATTTTGTTTATTCTCTTGATGCGTCCAGCATTATGCAATATTTGCCTATAGAATCTTCACAAAGATTCCACCACTTGTTTGTCAGTTTGTCCTGTGGTGGCCTGTAATGTCGCTGTGATTCTGGAAGCGATGTCACTGGTATTTCAAATGCCAGCGGTGGCACCGCAATTGAACAGGTTTCAGGGCAGCTTCTCTAATGCCATTGAGTCACTTCCGACTCATAGAAGCCCAATAGCACAGAGCCGTGTAGGGTTCTGAGCTTATAACCTTTTTTTGAAACTCTTACCTGAAAAGCAACTGGTGGTTTCAAATGGGCGACCTTAAGCTTAGCAGCCCAATATGCTACCAATTCATAAGCAGGACTCTGATAAATTGAGTTGCAAATAACCGGCTGAGTAAAATCCTCAATTTCGCCAGCAGATGGCCATAGAAGGAAATGATTTTGATTACTTTTGTAGTTGTCCTACAAACACCTTTACTGAAATTTTAAAAATATTTACATTTAATCTTTTCATATTATATTGATGAATTCTGTGAGTCTCAGCTTGTAAGCAGGTGAATACTAGAACTTTCAGCGAAGGTAAAAATCAATGGGCAGAAATTAACTTTGAACCTTGTTTATATCACAAAGTTCAGTGCCGTATGCTCTTCGATGTGTCTGACGTGACCTGTATTTTGGAACACAGCCTGTCATACAGCACCAGGGGGTGTAAATGAAAACACAGGAAAAGCAGGGCAGGGAGAGCAGAACACTATAGTACTAGAGTAGTTCTATCCAAAAAGAACAACAAAAAACATTATCAATGTCTCGGAGGAAATACAGCCAGAATGTTCCTGCGAAGCAAGGATGGTGAGATTTCATCTCAAGTACTTCTGACATGTTATCAGGAGGGACCCGACACTATCAAAGGTCACTGAGAAAGAGGAAGGTCATCAACAGGATGGATCTGGCCGTGGCCACAACAGTGGCCATGGCTACAACAAGAAGATAGAACACCTGTGAGGATGAGCCAGGACAGTGCCGGGTTTTTCTCCTTTGTACAAAGGGCCCCTATGAGTTGGCGCTGACTCCACAGCACATACAAACCAGACGCCTTCTACATTTTGTGAAAATTAATTAGTTACAAAAATCATTAACCTTTTATTACATTTGGATTCCTTCTTTGAACTAAGTAAACCATTATGATGTGAACCACGTGGCCAGAGTTGCTGTGGTTTGGTATGAGCCTGTCAGTGCTCTAACCAGTCACCATGGACAGCTCCTTATAGGCTGTCTTGTGCAGAGCACACAGTCTTGCTGTTTGAAAGCATAGAGGACTGGAAGAAAATGCTGATGATTTTTTTAAAATACACCTTTCCGTATGAATTACACAACATAAAACAAAAATTCTGACAATGGATGAATTTTTTAAACGTTGTATTAGGGGCTCATACAACTCATCACAATCCGTACATACATCAATTGTGTAAAGCACATCTGTACATTCATTGCCCTCCTCATTTTCAAAACATTTGCCCTCCACTTAAACCCTTGGCATTGGGGCCTCTTTTTTCCCCCTCCCTCCCAACTCCCCGTTCCCTCATGAGCCCTTGATAATTTATAAAATTATTATTTTGTCACATCTTGCAATGTCTGACGTCTCCCTTCACCCGCTTTTCTGTTGCCTGTCCCCCAGGGAGGAGGTCACATGTTGATCCTTATAATCGGTTCACTCTTTCCAACCCACCCTCCCTCTACCTTCCCAGTATCGCCAAACACACCCTGGTCCTGAAGGTATCATCCACCCTAGATTCCCTGTGCCTCCAGCTCCTATCTACACCAATGTGCATACTCTGGTCTAGCCAAATTTGCAAGGTAGAATTTGGATCATGATAGTGGGAGGGGCGCATTTAGGAACTAGTGGAAAGCTGTATTCTTCATCGGTGCTACATCACACCCTGGCTGACTCATCCCCTCTCCTATACCCCTCTGCAAGGGGATCTCTAGTGGTCGACAAATGGGCTTTCGGTCTCCACTCTGCACCATCATAGGTGATGATGGAGATGGGCCAGTGCCCACACCTCTGCTCACCAGGAGGATGGGGGTGGGAAGAAGGGAGGACACACTCTATTTTCTGTCACCAGCTTGCGCATCAGGGCACTGCTGGGTGATTCCAGCCAATTTTATCCAAGTAACGGGCACCTAGAGTTTAGTATCTCTGATAATTTCCCAAGAGTCCTTCCTGTCCATGTGGATCCCTCATTCAAATGGCCAAGGGCCCCTCCTGGTGGGTGGTTCTTTCTACGGTGGTCCCCTCCATGCTCTGTGGTGGCCTGAATCTCAAGTTCTTGCCTGTGTTCCTTCACGTTCTTTCCAGGAACCTAGTTTATATTCTAATTCTCTTTCATCCATGTTTGCCTGAGCTGCATTTTTATCTTACTGGGATGCCCTGAGGTTGCCTTTCTCTGCTTCTCATTGCTTGCTTTGATTCACACCGGTCACGCTGTGCTGGACACGGTGGCTGGGCACCTCCTCTCAGCCTCTGTCCCCATCCGCAGCTTTCCCACAGCTTCTTCTGCCACACTGTTGGATCCAATTCTTTACCTTTTCACTTGATGCTCAGGATTCCAGAGTGATCAGCTCCAGTGACCAGCTCCATCAGTGTCACTTGGTTGATGAGGACATTGTTGGAGGAGGATGGTGCAATGTGTCTGACTGGGTCATCCTCCACCTTAGCTCCTCCAGCCAAAAAATTTTTTGTAGATTGACAGGGAAGCAACCATCACCAAAATTAGTTTGGCATCTTTTTCATCATCTAAAAAGTGATTCATTCCCATTAAAATAATCACTTCCCATTTTCTTGAAAGCCCCCAACCCCAGGCAACCACAAGTCTACTTCCCATCTCTAGTGATTTGCTTATTCCTGATATTTCCTATCAGTAGGATCAAGCACTATGTGCACCATTGACTGGGGTCTTCCACTAACATATGTTCTCATGTCCCTCCCACTATAGCATGCCTCATAGCGCCATTCCTTCTCCTGGAGGAATAAAGTCCATTTCATAGCTACAGTACATCCTGAGGATCCATTATCTCCTGAAGGATGTTTGGGAATTTTCATCTTTTGACTATTATGAATAATAGAACTGTGATGTAAGTGAGGCTTTGGTGTCATATTTAAGAAATACTATTGTATTATTTTAAAATATTCTTTTAAAAATCAACTAGATTATTTTTGTTTCTAATTTTTACTGGTATTTTTTTAAGTTCTCATCTTTGTGATCCACCATGGAGTACCTTGAAGTTTAACTCCCTATAGTATAGTCTTTTTCTGTGTGTGGATCACTTCCTTAGATAAATTTACAAGAACAAGGAAATATAGAAAATAATATAAGACACACACAGCCTACCAAATGTAATGCAGGAAGCACACACAGTGTTAGACAAAATGGATGACTGGGACATGTTGAGAATACATCACTTATGCATATCAAAATACTCCATCAAAAAAGTAAAAGGAGAGCCCACAGATTGGGGGAAAAATTAACCAAAAATACATGGAATAAGTGTCTAACAAAATATATAAAATTCCACAATAGTGCAGTTAAAAAAAAAACACACGACCCAATTAACAAGTGGGAAAAAGACGGGACAGACAGATCACCAAAAATTAAGTACAAATGGCTAACAAACACATGTGAAAAAATGCTCACGATCCCTAGCCATTTGGGATATGCCAATTAAAATTATACTGAAAAGCCACCTTACGCCCCAAATCCTAGCCCAATTTAGCAAAACATAAAAGAAATGCTGGACAGGTTGTGGGGAGAATGGAACTTGTATGCACTGTTGGACCTTTAAATACATGCAGCCACTTTGAAAAACGATATGGCAATAATTAAAGGAGCTGGGAATTGAAATCCCACCCGATGCAGCAATACCACTCATAGGCCTTTACCCCAGAGGAAGAAGAGACAGACAGAACAGGAGGGGATGAATCGCACAGCAGGGACCCTGAACCGCCCATTTTGGGTCTGAATCCTGCGGCCCTGAAGGACTAAGAGCCATGTGAGTCCCCGGCGATTCCGGTGAGGTTCGGAACCTCAGATGGGGTTCAGCCGTCCATGGGGTTCAGGTGCTCCTGCCTGAGCTCCAACAGGGATCCCTCCAGGGTCCGCTGTGGTTGCAGCAGCCACGCAGGAGCAACAGGTTTCCTGCGAGTCCGTGCAATGCTCTTGGAATGCTCTTGCGAGCTTAATCTGTCCTTCTCAGAAAGCCGGTTCCGGGTGGGGTGGGGGCGGGTTGAAACCACTGATCTCTCCCTGGCCCTGCGCGCCACTGAGGGTCCTGCGACCCTGCCTGGCAGACTATGGATCCTCCATCCAGTCCTGCACTTATGAGCAGGTGTGGGCCGGGATCAGGATCTGTGAAGGCTTTTCTGCTTCATTACACAGTGTTGGATGCAACTGTATACACCTGAGGGTGGAAAAGAATCCGTGTGGGGAGTGTTCCCACAGCGAGCCTTCAGGTGGTTCCTGCACAGCTCAGAGACACTTTCCACACCCTCACCTGGCTGCACTGTCTGGGACAGAAGTGGCCCGTGTCTCTCAGCATCACATCTCCGCTCAGACTTGCCCTCATCCTTTCCAGGAAAAAAACACCTGAGTGTGGTGTAAGAGCCCTCTCCACTCTGGGGGCCCTCTCATCAGTGCTCTCAGTCGTTTCACTGTCTGAGCATCAGGAGTGCATGTGGACTTGTTACCACAGCCTCAGCCCTCCCCTCAAATTTCTAGCTATTAGGACCAGAGCCCAGACTGCACTCACTTCGCCAGCCTTCCAGGTGAGGCTGATGCACAGCGATGTGGGCCTCCCTGCTCTAAGTCCTTGTGATCTGAAGTCCAGCAGCCCAGCACCAACCTCCTTACAAACACAGAGTCCCATGCTCTCCTCCAGAACACATGCGTCTTAAAGAAATTTCCTGCAGGTTCTTTGTACAGAATGGTGGAGGCATCCTGGGTGAGCATGGGGTGGGGGAGGGGCTGAATGCATTGCACTCTGGTTCAGGTGTGTGGTCTGATCACATCACTCAGCACTGGAGCATCCTGATAATATCTATTTCTTTTTTTCCCTATACATAATCATTCCTGTTTGAAGACAGGACTAGCTTATCCAATCCAGTCTCAACACTTTACATATTCATATCCTGTCCCCTCTCACATCTATTTCTCTAATTAGCATCTTTACTAACATGGAGTAGGGCATGTCCACTTGCCACCCTGATCACTGCACTGGCGTTTCCGTTGCACATCTCAGACTCCGCCTTGTCTGAACTGTGGGATAGTGATGGCCTCTCCTCACCATGCCCCTTCCAGGGCCTTCCCATCTCCACTGATGCTGCTCAGCAGGCCAATTGGTATACGTTGTATCTTTATGAAATTGAAATTTGATCCATCAGGAAACCTTATAATTTCCACCTTCAAAATAAATCCAGAAACCAGTCACTTCCCACAATTTTATAGCCCACATGTGAGAAAGCACACATTTTGCATACAGTGTTTTCAGCCACCTTGCTCACCCCTCCCCTCTCAGTTCTAGCCAAGGACAACCTGCGGAGCCAGATGTCTCTTTGAACCTCCTCCCATCTCTCTTCTCCTCACTACTCTGTGAAATCCCCCATCTCACTCACACCTGCAATGAATTCCTGTGTCCTCAGTCCCCACATGTTCTGGCCGCACCTCTGACCTCCTCTCAGTGACCGTGCTGCAGCCACACGGGGTTGCTGCTCCCACAACAGACTCTGCCCCGCCCTGCTGGCCTTGCCCTGGACAGTGCCCTGCCTGCAACTTCTCCTGCGGTCCTCCTGGCCAATCCCTTCATGCCCTCCACATCTTGCCTCAACAGCCACCTTCTCCACGGGTGCCATCCTGCTACCTGAGTTCAAATGGTGTCTTCCTGCTCTCCACACACCACACTCTGATCCCCTTCCTCATAGCATGTGCCGCTGTCAACAAAGGCACGTCCTTACGATTTCTCCGGGGTAACCTGAAATAATCACCAAACAGGAACACAATCTAATCTTTGGAACCTGGGAAAATATTACATTGTATGTAAAAGAAACTTTTAAAGGTATGGGGCTTTCTTAGGATTTGGAATTGGGTAATTATCTCACATTCTCTAGGTTCCCTCAGGATATGGTCTCAAAGATCTTTCTATCCAGGAGGCGTGGATGGGGCAGGCACTGAAAGATGTAAGGACAGAATCAAGTGTCAAAAGAAGGTCCTAAGCGACTGGCTTTGAGGATGGAAGAAGGGCCTACAACCAAGGCAGCCGGTCAGGCTCTGCAGGATGGAAGAGTCCTGAAATCTGATGTTCCCCTAGAGCATCCATGTGGAGCACAGCTCTGTGGGCCCGGGTTAAACTTCTAACCTGCAGAACTATAAGATAGTAGATGTGCATTATTAATATATGTTTTTTAATTTTTTGACATTTATTTTCTAGATCAAATGAATTTTCTTTATAATAATTATTGTCCCTGCACCTAAAAAATCATTTTATTGGTGGCTCATTCAACTTTTATCACAATCCATACATATATCCTTTGTGTCAAGCACCTTTGTACATTCATTGCCTTTATCATTCTCAAAACATTTGTTCTCCAGTTAAGCCTTGGCATCAGTCCTCATTTTTCCTCCTCCCTTTCCATCTCTACCCTCCCTCATGAACCATTGTTTATTTATAAATTATTATTTTGCCATATCTTACACTGTCCTATGTCTCCCTTCACCCACTTTTCTGTTGTCCATGCCCCAGGGAGGAGGTTATATGAACATCCCTGTAATTAGTTCCCCCTTTCCAACCCACCCTCTCTCCACTCCTCTGGTATTACCACTCTCACCACTGGTCCTAAAGCGAGCACCCCTCCTGGATTCCCGTTGTTTCCAGGTCTTATCTGTACCAGTGTACATCTTCTTGTCCAGTCAGATCTGTAAGTTAGAATTGGGATCAAGATAGTGGGGTGTGGAAGGGGAGGAAGCATTTAGGAACTAGAGGAAAGTTTTATGTTTTATTGTTGCTAACTGCACCCTGACTGCCTTGTCCCCTCCCCACGACCCTTCTGTAAGGGGATGTCCAGTTGGCCAAAGGTGTGTTTTGAGTCCTCACTCTGCGTTCCCCCTCATTCACAATATTATGACTTTTTGTTCTTTGATGCCTGATAAGTGATCCCTTCAGCACCTCATGATCATACAGGTTGGTGTGCTTCTTCCATGTGGGCTTTGTTGCTTCTGAGCTAGATGGCTGCTTCTTTACCTTCAATTCTTTAAGACCCTAGATGCTATATCTTTTGATAGCTGGACTCCATCAGCTTTCTTCACCATATCTGCTTATGCACCTGTTTTGTCTTCAGCAGTCATGTTGGCAAGGTGAGCGTCATGGAATGCCAGTTTAGTAGAACAAAGCATTCTTGAATCGAGGGAGTATTTGGGTGGAAGCCCAATGTCCATCTGCTGCCTTAATACTAAACCTATAAATATATGCACATCGATCTATTTCCCCATTCTCATATATATATTTAAATATGTACATGACTTTATTTAAACCTCTATAAATGCCCTTTGCCTCTTAACTCTTTCCTCTATTTTTACTTTCCTCTTGTCCCACTATCATGCTCAGCCTTCATTTGGGTTTTAGTAATTCCTCTTGGTTACATAACCTTTGTTCAATCCCTACCGGGCCTCCTACACCATCCACACCACCGAGTTGGATCACTTGCTGTTCCCTTGTCCCTGGGTTTGTTAACACTGACTTCCTTTCCCCCCATCTCCCTTGTCCGCCTGGACCTGTCAATCCCATTGTTTTCCCCTCCAGATTATTCCCCCAGCCTACCTTATTTAGACAGACCTGTGGAGATAATAACATGCACAAACACAAGACAGAGCAAAACAAAGCAACCAAATAAAACAATAACAAAAAGACAATGACAAAAAAAAAAAACACAAAGAAAAAGAAAAGATTGTAGCTAGCTCAAGGACTCTTTGTTGGCCTTCAGGAGAATTTTCCAGGTGAAGGGGTGCCAAGACCTGGCTCCAACATCTATTTTTGGCCTTCCTTGGGCAATTCGTTGCTCTGTTCCCCTTGCTGTTCTGTTGCACGCCCTTAGTGGTTTGCCTGTGTGGTCGGGTCAGATTGGGGAATTCCACACTGTGTCTCCAATGCTGTCCCCCATAGGGATATGGGTCAGTGATGGATGTCATGTCTCATAGTGGGGTCAGCCATATGCTCTTCCCTGTGCATTGGCTGCTCTGAGCAGGAATCTCATCGTCAAGGCTTGGTTGGCCAGGATGTTTTCCCCTCTCTTCGTCCCCTTCATTTGCTCCCATGAGCTCTGATCACACTTGTCCTCCTCCCTGAGCTGGAGCTTCAGTGCTGTCCTCTGAATTAAATTTTCCTGGGGGGAGGGCAGGTGTGCACGTAGCTGGGATTGGGCCCTGGCCTTGTGATCATTTTCAAAACATTTTCTTTCTACTTGATATCAGCTGATTTTTGCCCCTCCACCACCCTCCCTCATGATACTTGATAATTTATAAATTACAAATTTTTTCATATTTTACACTGACCACTGTCTGGCTTCACCAACTTTTCTGTTGTCTGTCTGCCTATGAGTGAATTATGAAAAAATGAAATCAGATGCATACACAAAACAGGAGCAGGTACAGTGTCTATGAAAACAAACACTCAAATATAAAACAAACAGCAGGAACCGAGGCCCAAACTTTAACCTGAGCCAGGCTGACCTGGCCACACCAAGCCCTTCATGCCCACAGCACCAAGACAGGAGAGCCCGGATGATGTCTGAGGGCCTGTGGTCAGAGATGCTAATGGGACAAGGTGCTACTGAAGGAATAAAGACAAGAGAGATGTGAAGATGACCCAGCCGGGAAGAAGTGTCCACCAAAATCACCTTGTCCTGAGCACTGGCTGAGTTCAGGCCCCACCCATTCTAGCTCCTCCCCCACCTTCTTCAGGCTCTGTCCAATACAGGCAACTGAAAATACACACAGATTCTGGAATAGGCTTAAGTTTTTATTTCTTCTTTTGAAATTTCAGCATTTTATCAATTTAATTAACCTATATATCCATCTCATGACAAAAATTAGTAACCAAATTCATTATCAGGTCCTATTTTCTTTCTTTTTTTTTTTTTTTACAGCGCCACGTGGGTTTATTTGTGCAACAAACAGCACAAGAAGACACCAGCGCCATGCAGGCAGCATCCCAGGGCTCACACCAGTCCCTCTCGCCCTCACAGAGAACTCTAATTTGTGGGAGCCTGGGGGCCTTTGGGAGCTTGAGCTGGGGCAGGGGCGCCTTTGGGAGCTTTTGCTGGAGTCGTGGCCTTGGCTGGAGCATCAGCCTTGCTTTGTGCCTTGGCCTTGGGCCGGCAGAGACTCAGACCCTTGGCAATACGTGCCCGAGCCCGCTTGCCAAGTTTGGGGTGGGCAATGTAGGCCAGTCGGCTGAGCTTGCGGTTGACGCCCATTGGGATCTTGGCCTTGACCTCTGTGGGCTTCACAAGATCCTTGATGGCCTCAGCACGAGCAGCCACAGCCTTGGCGTTATTGGCCTGCATTTTCTTCAGGCCCTTCTTGTTGTGCTTCTTGGCAAAGCACATGTTCCTCAGGAACTTGGGGTCTACCCCCTTAAGAGATTCGTATCGTTGTGACCGGGGTTTTTTGATGCCGTGTCTGTGCCATTTCCGGGATTGGTTGTGCGTGGTGTGGTTCTTGGATTTGGCCATGTCTGCACCGACGCCTGCAGCTCCCCATCAGGTCCTATTTTCAATAGAGAAGAGAGACTAAGCAGGTGAGAGGGAGGGAAGTTATACAGGGAGGAAGATGTTCTAACAGAGATGGGGAAAACTGATCAGTGAAGGGACACAGGTCAGCGGGGCATTGGTGATCCTGGTAGGATGGGTTTCTCCCAACATCCTCACATCATGCTGACAGGAGGGCAGACACATTCAGACTCCGGTTGTAGAGAGAGAAGTCCAAGGCTCTTCAATCACAAAGCAGGCTGTGAACAATTCCTGTGTCACTCTGCCACACACAAGGACTTAGACTGCAGATAAAAAGAACCACAGACAAATTCAGGTCAGTCACTCTAAGGAGTCCACTGTAATCTCAGAATGTCCCAATCCAAGAGTTCCTATCACATAGTCTTGTCCCCTCTGTCTCCTCTATTCCGTGTCAGGGCCGCAGGCTCTCACCTTTTGAAATTGTGAGAGACACATCCGAGGCCTGGCTACCGTCATTCCCTGGAGAAGACAGAAACAGTATGTGGTCAGAGCACACAGGAGATGAGACCCGGAGAACAAGGATTATGAGTGAGGGGCTCCTCCCTGGGCTCCATCTACACCCTCCCAAGGGTCTCATTTCAGCCCCCTCCCCCATACTCACTTGCAGCTTGAGAGTAGCTCCCTCCTTTCCCACCTGTGGGAAGAAAGCATTCCGTGAGGGACTGGCGACGACACTGGACCATCAGGACCTTTAAGAGCTGGTTAGTGCTGGGCTCAAGTTAGGTTTCCTGACTGCAGGGCAGGGCAGGAGAGGGATGGATGTGCACAGATTGAACCACCATCCTGCTGGAAGTGTGTCTGCAGCAGGAACTTTAGCTGGAACCTGGGAATCGAGGCTCCATCACTGGAACAATAAAGGTGAAAGATCTGTGCTCCTTTTTCACAGGTACATAGAGGGATGTGCAGGTACACACAGAAGAGTAATTGTTAGCACACAGGGCGCCACACGGGGGCAGCACATAAATGGATGATACTTCCCTTAAGGAAGCCAAAGATGGCCAATCTTCCTACTTGGGAAATGACACCCAGCAGTGGGATGAAAAACTGGATACACACACACACACACACACACACACACACACACACACACACACACACACACACACACACACACACACACGTCTACCTGAGCACTTCTTCCTCCGGATCACAAATCCAACCGCAGCTCCAATGAGCGCAGCTGCAAAGAGAACCAGGCCAACTATTCCCACGATGAGGATGGTGGGCTGGGAAGACGGTTCTGGAAAGAGACCGGATGGTGAAGAACCCTGTCCCTGTTGGTGCTCAGAGGGGCCCCTGCTTTCCCTGAGAGGAGGCCCACCCCATGCCCGTCCTCACCCCATCTCAGGGTCAGGGGCTCAAGCAGCCCCTCGTGCTGCACTTGGCACGTGTATCTCTGCTCCTCCCCAGAGGGCACCACCACAGCCGCCCACTTCTGGAAGGTGCCGTCCCCCGCAGGCCTGGTCTCCACCAGCTCCGTGTCCTGGGGCTGGTCCTCGCCGTCCCGCTGCCAGGTCAGGGCGATGTCCGCCGGGTAGAAGCCCCGGGCCCAGCACCTCAGGGTCACCTCTCCCTCAGGGACATGGTGTTCGTGGTGGTGGGTCACCTGGGTCTTTGGAGGCTCTGGAGGGAGGGTCAGAGAGCTGAGGAACTCTGCCTGACCTCCCTGGGGTCAGTCAGCAGAGCTCCTGTGATCACCCTGAGGATGGACTGGGCAGTGGGGTCGGAGAGGAAGGCCAACACCCAGACACCAGCCTGGAGCCCAGGTGCTCCATCGCCTACTCACGAACGGAAAGTTCTAGAATCAGCCTGAGGCAGCCCACAGGCCTGGGGTAAAGCTGCCTAGAGAGAAAACATGGACTTCTACTTTAGACTTGGGTGGAGACTCAGAAACGGAAATCATGTGAATCACATTTGTAAACCCATAGGGAATGTGAAGGAGAAGAATATATGAGAGAGCAAGTCCCCTGTGGGGGCCCAAGGTCAATTCCCGGGTCAAAGGGCAGTGCCGTGCAGTGAGGAATCTTGTCCCCTCCTCTCCCAGGGAGACCAGGTCTCAGGGAGAGGAGGGCTGCTCTGGGAAGTCACTGTCCTACAGGACCTGGGGTGCAGGGGAACCCCTCCCTCTCCACACCCAGCAGGGGTCTTCTGGAGTCTGTCCCATTTCCTTCCCCTCCTAAGAGGCCAGCAGGACGGACACACAGACCTGTGTCCAAGGGAGTTGGGGAGGTGTCCAGGGTCCCTGTTACCTGTGCGCTGCAGGGTCTCCTTCCCGTTCTCCAGGTATCTGCAGAGTGACTCCACACACAAGCCCTCCGTGTAGGCCCTCACCCGCTCCGCCAACCCGGCCTCCTCCCACTTGCGCTGGGAGATGAGCGCGGCCGTGTCCGCCGCCGTCCAGGAGCGCAGGTCCTCGTTCAGGGCGAGGTAGTCGGCGCCGTCATAGGCGTACTGGTCGTACCCGCGGAGAAGGCGCCCATCGGGACCCAGGTCGCAGCCATACATCCTCTGGTAGGTGTGAGACCCTGACCCGCCCGCAGAGCCCGCTCAGCGAAACCGAAAGGAAACCGGGCGGATCCCTCGCCGCGAAGGGCGAAGGGTGAAGGGCAGGGGGTCCCGGGGACTCGGGGTGACGTTGGGCGGGGAGACGCGGTGGGAGGCTGAGGGAGGGCGACCGCGCGTGGGGTCGTGGGGTCGTGGGGTCGGGGGCTCGAGCCCTGCGCCCCGGGCCGGGGCCCTCACCGGCCTCGCTCTGGTTGTAGTAGCCGCGCAGGTTCCGCAGGCCCACTCGGTACATCTGCGCGTTGCTCCTGCAGTTCGCGGTGTTTCGCTCCCAGTACTCGGGCCCCTCCCGCTGCACCCAGGGCGCGCGCGGCTCCATCCTCGGGTCCGGGGCGTCGCTGTCGAAGCGCACGAACTGCGTGTCGTCCACGTAGCCGACGGCGATGGAGCGGGAATCCCCGCCGGGCCGGGACACGGAGGTGTCGAAATACCTCAGCGAGTGCGAGCCTGGGGGGAGGGGACCAGAGCGGCTGAGACCCCGATCCCCGCCCGCCCGGCGCGCCCGAGGGTCCCGCGCCCCCGACCCCGCACTCACCCGCCCGGGTCTGGGTCAGAAGCAGGAGCCCCGGGAGCAGCAGGAGGAGGACCCGGGGCGCCATGATCCCTGGAAACCTGGGTTCCTCAGAGAATCTGCCGCCAGTGCCGCTGAGGAAACCTTGTAACCGGGAACCGCGGGGACGGGGATTGGCTTCTGCAGGAATCGGAGACCCAATAAGGGCGAGAAGTGGATTCGCGTCACGGGTATCCAGGCAGAAAGAGCTGACACGGGTTGTGTGAGGGAGACGTGAAACTCCACAGAAGGGGAATCCCCAGCGCTGCGTCTCACCGCCCCCCGACACCCCCAATCCCGGCCCGAGAGCCAAGTGGGCGCCCTGGGACGCTGAGAGGGGTCTCCTCCTGCACGGAGCCTTCTTTCCACACTGTCTCCTTGAGTCCTGGGCCGGACCTGCTGCAGACAAAGGCTTTTTGACTCTCAAAATTTCTGTTGTCTAGATCCTGGGGTGAATTCAAAGCCACCCTGTAGGATGGACAACTCCTCTCGGGATTTCTTTCCTACATTACAGTACTTCAAGAAGCCCATCGCCAGTCTTTTCTCCCGCCTAGCCACTTGGATTAGCCCATAGGAGCTTAATTATTCTGCCACAGGGCGCCTTAGAGGTTCTGTTCACAGTCACACACTGTGAAGAAACCGGGATTTTACTTCTGTGGGTTCTGTCTAATGAGAGCAAACACAGGGGAAAGGGAAACAATTAACATTGTAAAAGTAGGGTAAAATACTACTGATAACCCATTAAACGGTAACAGATCATATGTTCTCAGGAAAATGAAATGTGTTTCAAAACAAAACAATCATGAAACAGGGAATCACTTTACACGTCTCTTCTGTGTCACTAGGAGTCTTCTGGTTTTTCATATCTGCTTCTGAATCCAATGTGTCATCCTGTTTGTGCTGAATAAAAGAGCATTCACCATCTCACAGATACAATATTGGAGAAGGTAGTCTTCAAATAGGCTCTCCAAGTAACTGTGAAAGCCCATCCTTCATATTTCACTGCTGCTACAGAAGAGGTAGTTTATTAAAGGTTGGTAGCTGTTGGAAAAATCTTGTGGAAGATTTTATAGTCTGTTCATGAACCCCAGAGATCCATCTTGCACTCCGCATGACTCGTGTACTAATGGATGAAGTTTCTCTGAAGTGCTGCGTTAGTCTATTGAGAATACAAATATTCCAGTGTTGGCACATTCCACTAGGAAATATCACATTAAAAAGCCACCTTTGTTAGTATCACCACTGATCCCAGCCCCCTTCCTACCCTCCACCCCAGGAAGAAGTGTTTCATTTTGAAAAGCTCTCATATTCTGCTCCAAACAAGTTTTACTTTCTTAAAAGTTACAGTTGATCATTGGCAATAATGCTCTTAGTAGATTTTTCTCCCCCCGGCCTAGATTTTTTAATTCTTGAGAAAGTGTCAAATAGTCAAGATAGGTCTGCCGTCATTCCTTCCTCCAAATAAAAACCATGTCCCTTTTTTAAAAAAAGTAGCTAGTTCAGGTCATACAAATTATTTTCCTGGAGATAAATGTCATATTTTAGAATGCAGACAGGATTATGTTTACTTCCCATTTCTGACATACAGTTAAGAGACGTGGATTCAGGACAACCTTCTATCTGAGAATGTAATGACAGTAAGAAATGTCCAGGCTTCCATAAGTGACCTGTAGTAAGTGCAGCTGGTTCGGTTCCGTTTCCCGACAAGGGAGAGATGGCGCAGGACACAGACTATTGCAGTCTGACGGCACAGCTGGAGTCCTGCTCAGTTCCAGCTGACTTTCCTCTGCAACTGTCCACACATGGAGAAACACTGATCACCTCCATGAGTGCTGTGGATACACCTTTGACTTCACGGATCTTGTGGAAGAATCTCTGTGACTCCCAGAGTTCCACAGATGACACTCTGAGAACTGCTGTTCTGACTAAACCCAGAAGTCTCCTGCCTGGCTTCTGCCTCTTCTTCACTTCCCAGAATTCCTCTCCCTGAACTGGATTCCCAGCTCCCTTTGTGGGCCACCCCCACCCCCAATGCTTAGCTTAGTCCTTGTGTTAGTCTGGGTAGACTATAGAAACAAATTCACTGAGACCCTTATGTGTATAAGAAAGGGGTTTATATTCAAGAACAGTTGAATATTGAGAACATACACCCAACCCAGTCCAGTTCAAGTCCACAAGTCTGATATTAGCCCATAAGTCCAATTCCAACCTATAAATTACTCTTCATACTCATGAAACACAGGCATGATGCTGAATACAGAAGATCACAGGCCAGTGAGTGGACAGTCTTGTGGATCCAGTGGCGGTAGAAGCATCTCAGCACTGGCAGGGGTGCCCACATGGCTCCTTCAGCTCTAGCTTAGCTCCAGTGTCTTGTCAGCAAGCATGTCTGGCAGGTAGCGAGTATGTGTCCAGCCTCCAGAGAGCTATGTGTCTCCTTAGTGCCTCCAAATGAGATCATCAAGCTGTGAACTGATTGACAGGCAAAACTCCACCCCTTCACTCATGTCTCAAATTGACAAGAGATTATGTAACTACCACAGTCCTTTTCCCTTGTGCTCTTCCAAAAAAGAATTTATTACCTGGAAATTTAATGCCAGAGCGTATGCACAACCAGACATCTGATATTCAGGAAACAACGTGTCCTTTTGGAACTGGAAATATTTATACCTGATCCACCACACAGGCCTGTGTTTTCATTCATCAAGTGTTTTCATTGGATTTCACGTGAGCTGAATGTACATCCATATTTCAGACGGTTGGAAATCTGATGCTCTCTGTGGGAAAAATAAAAAAGGCAGTTTCATTATAAATTCTGGCATGAGGTCCATAGTCCATTAAGAGCAAGGCTGTCAATAGAGCTTTCTATGACAGAGGGTCTATCTGGGCTGTCCAGTAGAGTGATTCCTGACCCTGAGTGAATGTGGAGCATTTGAAATAAGGCTGGAGCAACGGAACAATTGAATATTCGATTTAATAATTCATTTAAATGCCCACACCTAAATATTAGGTACCATATTCAACATTATCTAGAGTGTTCTGAATTTCTCAACTTTCCCCAAAAAAGATACTGTATGATTTATTAATTTGAGTATATTAAACCTATTGAAAAGCCATGGGATTTCTTTTGAGGATCTTTGGCATATTCTTAAAATAAAAAGTATCCATCAAAACTTAAAAGGTACTTATTTAACTAGCTTGTAAAGACATTAACCAAAACATGATCAATCCCCTCAAGATTACAAATGTTCAATTTCTGTTTGTATTTCATAGAAAATATTGGTGTTATTCATTTATGACAAGCTTACATAACCCACTGTCATCAGATGGATTTGGACCATGGTGGCTCTCTACAGGATCCCCGGCTGCACAAAGTATAAGAAGAGTCAGTGTCTTTATAATTCCACAGTGTACACTTGTTCTGTGTTTATAGCAGCCTCTTGATCCATGTCCACATTCCCCATGAGCACGAGGAGAGGCTCTGGAGCTACCATTCTTTCCGAGGTCATCCCCAGTCGGTTAGGAGCCACACAGGGAATGCCTGTGCATTGTCAATAATGTACAAATACACATCTTTCTGGTAGTCTCTGCTTCCAGACGAGATCTGTCTGACATCTGAAAGGATAGCCCCTGGCCTCTTTTGAATCCAGCCTGGATTTCTGTCAATTCCCTGTCAAGATACTGCTGTTGGATGATTTTCAGCAAAATATCTCTTGCATGTGATATTAATGATATTGTTCTCTATTTTTCACATTCTGTTAAGTCACCTTTCTTTGGAATCATTATAAATACAGACTTATCAGCTGGCCACCTTGATGTCATCCAAATTTCTTGGCATAGGCCAGGGAATGCTTGTAGTTCTTCACCAACTGGTGGAAACACTTTACGTGGTGTTCCATCAATTCCTGGAGCTTTGTTTCAGCTAATGCTTTCATGACAATTTGAAAATCTTCCTTCAGCACCATGGGTTCTTGCTCATAGGCAACCTGCTGAAATGGTGAACTGTCGACTAATTATTTATGGTACAGTAACTCTCTCTCTCTCTCTCTGCTTCATATTTTTATATTTTTAGTTTATTTTAATAAAATTTAATTTATTTTAATAAATCATTTTATTGGGGACCGTTTCGGTTTGATACATCCATTGTATCAAGCACACTTGTACATATGTTGCCATCATCCGTTTGTTGTCTTTTAAACGGAAACTCCGTGTTCTTTCCATCTTGGATGGATGTTTTCTGCATTGCTCAATATTTCCCCTGTGTTGATGCTGCTAGGTGCCATTGAGTCAGTTCAGAGCCACAGGGACACTGAGCACACCAGGAGGAAACAACACTCCCAGGCCTGGGCCATCCTCACAATCTGTGAAAGTTACATAATCTCATGTCAACCTGATAAATACAGGGAAGGGGTAGAGTCTGCCTGTCAGTCAGGTCACAGCCTGCTGAACGTGGCCTTGTCATAAGTCGGAACCTAGGTACTTCCTCGCTCTCTGTGCTTTTCCTTCCTGTTAAGGAGCCACTTCAAGCCACATGGATGGCAAGCAGAGCCCTGTGATGCCGCCATCACCATTGAATCCACAAGGCTTTGCGCCCACTGGCCAGTGATGTTCCTGCGTTCTGCGTCACTGGGTTTGGCTGCACGAGTCTGAATAGGGACTGATGGAATAGTGACAGACTTAGGGACTAGCATTGGACGTTCAGGCTTGATCTGGATGGGGCTGGGATGTCTGCTAATATAGAACTACTTCTGAATATAAAGCTCTTTCTTACACATATATCTGAGTGTTCCTGGATATGTTTCTCCGGTCAAACCAGCCTGTCACACAGCTGTTCCTACGCACAAATGTATTGTTGGAGCCACTGTGTCAATCCGTTTCATTGAAGACCTTCCTCTTATTTGCTGCCCCTCCATTTTACCAAGCATGATATCCTTCTCCAGAGTTTGATCTCTCCTGACAATATGTCCAAAGTAAGTAAGACAAAGTAAGTACGTAAGACAATATGTCCAAAATAAGTATTGCCATCCTTGCCTGGAAGGAGCACTCTGATTGTCCTTCCTCCTAGACAGATGGGTTTGTCATGGTACTTTCAGTGTTTTTCTCCAGCAGCACAATTCAAATGCACTAGGTCTTCCTTATTCCATGTCCAACTTTCACATGCACATAAGATGATTTACTGTACTATGGCTGTCCATGGTGACTGATTTACTTTACTCAGTACAATATCCTCCAGGGTCACCATGTAATGAAGTGTTGCATGGATTCCTTTTTATTCTTTAACATTACACGCTATTCTATTGTGTGTCTGTACCACAGTTTGTGTATCCCACATCTGCTGATGACCACTGAGGTGTTTCCATCCCTTTGCTATTGAGAATGATGCTGAAATGAACATGGGTGTGCATGTATCTGTCTGAATCCTATCTCTTATTTCTTTAGAAGGTATGGGGACATTCAAAGCTTCATGGAAATATTTCATTATATTTTGTTTCTTTTTTCCTTCGAAGTTCAGAGTCCTCATATATCTGGAAGTGGGATTCGGGGTGAAATGATATTTTATTTACATTTTTAAAGGGAGCACCACACGCTTGTCCACAGCTGTTGCATCGCATCACAGTCTCACCAGCAGTGTATTGGGGTTCCACTTTTCTCCACATCCTCCCCAGGATTTGATGTTTTCTGGCTTGTTGAATTTTCCATTAGTTCTGGGGTTTAAGGATCTCTCATAGTGTTCTGATTTGCATTTCTCCAATGGCAAATATGGGTGAGCTATTCTCCATGTGTTTATTAAACACTGATATATCATATGTATATAGTAAATATAGGATATTATTTACATTGTAAATATTATTTAGTAAGCAGTCCAGTCCTCTACTCACTTTAAAATTGGATTGTTTTTCTCTTTATCGTTGAGGATTTCAAGTTTTCTATAAAATTGTTGAGTCTGTGTCTTGTCAGATAGCATGTTGTAAAATATGCTCTCACAATTTATGTATTTCCCCTTTAACCTTAGATGATTTCTTCTGATGCTCATATTTATTTAGATTTTTTGAGGTCTGAGTTATCTTGTTTATCTTTGGTGATTTGTGTATTTTTCTTTATAGGTGACGGATGGTTTATTCCATTATCCCACAATGTGTTCCTACTCTTTCTTTGATCACATTTATAACTTGGGGTTTTATATTTACATCTCTGATCCATTTGATTTAATTTTTCTGTATGATGTTATGTATGCATCTGTTTTTCATCTCGCTCCTGGTGGCTATTCTATTTGCCAGTATCCTTTGTTAAAAAGACTCTCTCCACTCCACCCACCCCCAATGAATGGATGTCCTGCTTTTGTCAAAGGGGAACTGCTACAGGTAAATGGGTTAAGTTCTCGATTCTGATCCAATGGTGTGTGAGTCTGTCGATGGACTAGTACCAAGTGCTTTTGAGCATCATAGCTGTATAGTAGGTTTTGAGATCTGCTTGTTCTTCTCCAGTATTGCTTCATTTACCCCGTGTTTGGACAGGGTTCTCTAGAGAGACAAACCAGATTGCTAGTAATTATATATAAATATGTTTATAAAGAGAGATATATAATTCAAGAAATGAACCGTTAAATAATATACAGATAGATAATACAAGAAATTAACAGTTAAATTATAAAGCAGTGAGACACTAGCAGTCCTTCAAGTTTTGAGAGCTGCCAGTTGCCAGTCCCCTTCTGTAGAGAGAGCTGGGCTATATATATATCCAGGCAGCAAACAGCAAGGCAGGTCCCCAACTGTCATCAACTGTCAGTCCCCAGCTCCAGAGATGAACATTCCAATCGTGTGGGCTTAAAGGGACCTCAACTTACAGCGACACAGTCCACAGGCCAGGCATCCCACAGGTGGTGTACCCCTTTAAACTGAGGCACAGAACAACCAAGGCGAGGCTCACTGAGCCATTTATCCCTCTGCCCTTCAGTTAATCCTACTTGTGTTTATCGGCCAGGCTGGCACAATAAACTATAGCACCCAGAGTCTCCTTCCTTTCCATACAAAATTTGTGATTGTTGCAACTAACTTTGTGGGATCCCCGCCCACCAACTCCTTAAAGAATATTGATGATAGTTGGATCATAATTGCATTATATATAGAGAGATTGCATTTTATAGTGAGAGATTGCTTTATATAGAGACAGGTTGCTTTGGGAAATATTGACACTTTTGGAATGATAAGTCTTGCTATCTATGACCATGGTATGTTCTTCCATTCACGGAGGTCTCTAAGTTTATGTTAGTAATATTTTACATTTTTTCTCATGTAAATCTTTTATGTGTTTGCTTATATTTACTCATAAATATTTTCTTTGATGCCTTATTGTAAATAAAACTTTTTGTCCTTATTTTCTTTTCAAAATCCACTTTTTGGTAAAAAAGGATTCAGCTGATTTTTGAATATTGCTTTGTAGCCTTATCACATGATTGATTTTTTCTATTAGTTCCTGAAATTTTCTTACTGAGTCTTTGGAATTCTCTACATATAAGACCACATAATCTGACAATAGGGATAGTTTTGTTCCTCCTTGCCCATTGGTGTGCTTTTCACTTCCCTTCCTTGCCTTATTGCCCGGCTGGAATTCTTATGCCGTCTCCAAATAGGAGTGGTGATAGAGTGTATCCTTGTCTGCTTCCACACTTCATTGGAATATTTTCAGTCTATCGCCATTTAGAAAATGGTGGCTGCTGGTTTTGTCTCAAATACAAACCAAAATAAACAAACAAATGCATTGTCACTGAGTGGATTCCAAGTCATAGCGACCCTCAAGGAAAAGGTAGAACTGCCCCTGAGGGTTTCTGGGATTGTAACTACAGGAATAGACAGGCTCCTCTGTCTCACATAGCAATGCTGGTGGTTTCCACCTACTGACCTTGTGGTCAGCAGCCCAATCTATGACCACTATGCCATCAGGGTTCCTATTGGTTTTGTCTATAGACCCTCATGCAGGAATTTCTCCTCTATTTGTATTTCGCTGAGAGTTATTTTTTTTTAAATCAGGGTTGGTGATGGATATTACCAAATGCCTTTTCTTTATCAACTGATGTGACCATGTGGCTCTTTCCTTTGTTTTAATTCTTTACATAGTAGAGTGTATTGTTTGTTCTTCTGCTGTTGAATCATCTTTGCATATTGTTGTTATCAAGCACCATTGGGCGAGTTTGAACTCATGGTAACCTATGCACAACACAAGCAAAGCATGCGCAGCCCAACACCATCCTCAGAATGCTTGCTGTATTTGAACACATTCCTGCAGCCAATGGGTCAGTGCAGCTCACTGAAGCTCTTTCTCTTTTTTGCTGACCCTCCATTTTTGGCTAAGCATGTTGTCCATCTCCAGACACAGGATCCTCTCTGCATACCTTGTATGGATCCCTTAGTCATGATGTGCTGTTTTTTACATATGGTGCTTGATTCTGTTGCTAGGATCTTACTGAGAAATTTTGCATCGATGTTCAAGAGGTATCAATAGGTCATTTTCTCTCCTAATGTAGCCTTTGACTGATTTGTATATCAGGTTATCCTTGCTTCATAGAACAAATTTGGAAGTAGCCCGTCATTTTCTATGTTCTGGATTAGTTTGAATAGAATTGGTGTCAACTCTTCCCTGGATGTCTGGTTAGTATTTTCAATGAAGCTCTCTTGGTGAGGACTTTTTAGGGGAAATTTTTATATGAGCATTGAATTTTTTCATTTGTTTTGGATCTGTATAAATTTGCCACCTGGCCTGAAGATAAACAAGGGGCCATCTAACTGAGAAGCAACAAAACCCACATTGAAGAAGCACACCAGTTTGCCCTGACTCGATCTCTGAAGACAAATAGGGTGCATAAGCATATGTGGTTAAGATAGCTGATGGTACCCGGCTATCAACAAATATAGTGTCTGGGGTCTTAAAGACTTGAAGATAAACAGGTGGCCATCAAGCAGAGAAACAACAAAGCCCACAAAGAAGAAGCACACCAGCCTGTGAGATCACAAGGTGTAAAGGGATCAAGGATCAGGCATCAAAGGCCAAAAAAAAGATCATAGGCTTGTGAATGAGGGGGAGTGCCTAGTGGGTACACAAAGCCCATCTGTGGGAAATTGGACATCCCCTCGCAGAAGGGCCATGGGGAGGAGACGAGCAATTCACGGTGCAGTGTAGCAATGATGAAATATACAAATTTCCCTCTAGTTAATGAATGCCTCATCTCCCCTACTATCATGATCCCAATTCTACCTTGAAAATCAGGCTGGACCAGAAGATGTACACTGCCACAGATAGGAACTGGAAACAGGGAATCCAGGACAGATGATCCCTTCAGGACCAGTGATGAGAGTGGCCACACCGGGAGGGTGGAGGGAAGGTGAGGGAGAAATGGGGAACCAATTACAAGGATCTACATATAACCTCCTCCCTAAGGGAGACGTTGGACGATGTAAGATATGACAAAATAATAATAATTTATAAATTATCAAGGGCTCATGAGGGAGGGGGAGGGGGAAGGTGGAGGAAGACATGAAGAGCTGATACCAAGGGCTCAAGTAGAAAATGGCAATGGCAACAAATGTACAAAAGTACTTGACACAATGGATGGATGGATTGTGATAGGAGCTGTACAAGCCCCCTATAAAATGATTTTTTAAAATAAATAAATGTGTATATATATATAACCTGGGTCTTTATTAGTTTAGTTAAGTCATGGTTTCTAGAAATTGATCCGTGTCTTCCAGCTTTCAACTTTGTTGAAACACAATTCCCTGTACTGTTCAGTTATTATTATTTCTATTTAGGATGGGTCTGTAAGGGGATATGCTATCTTGTAGGTAGCATATCAATGGATCCTATTTTCTTATTCTCTTCAGTGGTACAAGTCATATTTTTCCATTCCCTGGATTAATGATAGTAACCTTTGGGCCACTGGTCACAAAGTTGGCAGCTTAAATTCATCAGAAGCTTTACCAGAAAAACAGAATCTGCTTCTGAAAGATTTACAGTCTCAGGAATCCTATGAAGATGCTCTACTGTGTCTTATTAAAAAATCACTTCCATTTAAATGATTATGAATCCTAGTGACTCTATATCACTTGGCAGAACTACCTTTGTGAGTTTCCAAGAAGAGTCTAGGAAGTAAAAAGTCTCAACTTTATGGAATTAAAAAGCCTCATTGTTCTCCCTCAGACCAGCTGCTAGTTTTGAAATTCTGGCCTTGTGGTTAGCATCCCAACATGTGACCATGAAGCCTACAGGGCTCCTCTGTGTCCCTTAGGGTCATTATAAGACAGAATTGACTCAGTGGCAGTGGATTTTGATTTTTATGAGCTTCTTGCTTATATTCTTTTTTCTTTAGTTGTGAAACTGATGTCTTCTTTGTTCTGTGTATTTGTCTGGGCTGAGCTCCTTTTATCTGATTTTCTTTGCTGTTGCTGATATTTACTGTCATTGTTTCTTCCTTCATATTTTGATTAGAAGTGTATTAATAATTTTGTGATTAACCTTTAGCTCATTTTTATCATTCTAGCTTTAAAACAATCTGTTTTATCTTGATACTATTCTGGGTCTTTTTTACATTAGAAAGTTCCATATTTTATAACATGTATTCAATCTTTCCCCTTAGTTGTCTGTCTGTTTGTTGCACTGTGGTGCTTGCATGTGGCTATGATGCTGGAAGCTATGTCACTGCTCTTTTCAGATTCCAGCACGTTCACCAGAAATTCACAGATTTCAGCAGAGCTTCCAGACTAGGAATAGGCTACAAAGAAGAAATAGAGAACTTAGCCACTGAAGACCCTGTCAATGAAACGTCATCAGATGCTGAAAGCCTAATGAACAGCAGCAGAACATCCTCAGGGATATTGCCCCAAGATGGGCTCCTGAGGTCAGAAGGCACTCAAAATATGATTTAGGAAGAGCTACCTTCTCAAAGTAGAGTCACCCACGATGATGCGGATGGAGGCAAGGCTGCAAGCATAGTCTTCGAGCCCTCCATCAGCGATGAGGCCTGACTCCAAATGCAAAGATGCAGCTGCAAGTATCTATCCATAAGTGGAACTCTGAATGTACACAGCATGAATCTATGAAAATTTGAGGTCATCAAAAATGCAATGCAATGCATAAAGACTGATATTCTAGAGATAGGTTAAATGAATAGACTGGCAGTGATCCCTCTGAATAAGGACATCCTATGGTTTACTATGCCAAGAATTAGTGACTCCAGATAAATGACTGCACTTACCATCGCTGTACAAACGCTGTCTGTGATAGGATTCTATCTGTCCACATGCAAGGTTATCCTGTCAATATAACTATTATTCAAACTTGTGCACCAGCCACTAGAAGCAGTGATGCAGAAATTGAAGAATTATATCAAAGTCTTTAGTTGGAATTTGATCAACATGCAATCAAGATGCATTGAGAATTATTGGTGATTGGAATGAAAAAGTTGGAAGTGAAGACGAAGGACAGTAGTTGGAAAATAGGAACGTGGTGATAGAAAGGAAGCTGGAGGTTGCTCGATAGAATTGTTCAAGGTCTTCATTGCCAATCCTTGTTTCCAACAACACAAATGCTGACTGCATGCGTGGGTTTTCCCAGATGCAACACAGAGAAATCAACTTGACCACATCGCTGGAAGAGATCATGGAGCTCAATATCAACAGCTACAGCAGGTCAGGGTCCAACTTGGAACAAACCATCAATTTCTCATGAGCAAGATCAGATGAGAGCTGAAGGTATTCAACCATGTGCTTGAGAGCCCAAATATGAGCACAATGTAGTCTTCCAGAAGTCCCGGTTTCTCAACTTTATCCACAGTATATTTTGGTCTCCACGGGTGAACTCCTTTGCTTAGTAAATGAAATACAAGTAAACATATGTCTGGTCTTCTCTGCTTTGAGTGGAGATTGGTCTGGCATCAGGAATGATATTCCTTGTTCCACCTCCGTCCTCTTCTGAATCTGGCCTGAACTTCTGGCAGTTCCCTGACAGTGTACTCCTGTAACCGTTGTTGGATGATCCTCGGTAAAATTTTAATTGTGGGCATATCATTGATAACATTCTACAGCTTGACCATTCTGTTGGGTAATCTTTCTTTGGAATGGACACACTCCAGTCAGGGGTCCAGGTAACTAGCTGTCTTCCAAATTTCTTGGCATAGATGAGTGAGTACTTCCAGGGCTTCTTCAGCTTTATGACACATTTCAAAGGGTATTTCATGAATTCCAGGAACCTGTTTTGGGTCAATGCCTCCAATGCAATTGGAAGTCCTTCCTTCAGCACCATTGGTTCTTGTGCATATACTTCCTCCTGAAACTGTACACTGTTGACTGGTTCTTTTTCGTACACTGATTTTGTGTATTCTCTTAGTGCGTCCTGCATTATGCAATATTTTGCCTATAGAATCTTCCCAAATATTCCACCACTTGTTTGTCAGTTTGTGCTGTGGTGGCCTGTAATGTTGCTGTGATGCTGGAAGCGATGTCACTGATATTTCAAATGCCAGCGGGGGCACCGCAATTGAACAGGTTTCAGGGCAGCTTCTCTAATGCCATTGAGTCGCTTCTGACTCATAGAAGCCCTAAAGGACAGAGCAGAACTGCCTGTGTAGGGTTCTGAGCTTATAACCTTTTTTGAAACTTTCTCCTGAAAAGCAACTGGTGGTTTCAAACTGGCGAACTTAAGCTTAGCAGCCTAATATGCTACCAATGCATAAGCATGACTCTGATGAATTGAGCTGGAAATAACCGGCTGTGCAAAATACTCAATTTCGCCAGCAGATGGCCATAGAAGGAAATGATTTTGATTACTTTTGTAGTTGTCCTACAAACACCTTTACTGAAATTTAGAAAATATTTACATTTGATCTTTTCATATTATATTGATGAATTCTGTGAGTCTCAGCTTGTAAGCAGGTGAATACTAGAACTTTCAGCGAAGGTAAAAATCAATGGGCAGAAATTAACTTTGAACCTTGTTTATATCACAAAGTTCAGTCCCGTATGCTCTTCGATGTGTCTGACGTGACGTGTATTTTGGAACACAGCCTGTCATACAGCACCAGGGGGTGTAAATGAAAACACAGGAAAAGCAGGGCAGGGAGAGCAGAACACTATAGTACTAGAGTAGTTCTATCCAAAAAGAACAACAAAAAACATTATCAATGTCTCGGAGGAAATACAGCCAGAATGTTCCTGCGAAGCAAGGATGGTGAGATTTCATCTCAAGTACTTCTGACATGTTATCAGGAGGGACCCGACACTATCGAAGGTCACTGAGAAAGAGGAAGGTCATCAACAGGATGGATCTGGCCGTGGCCACAACAGTGGCCATGGCTACAACAAGAAGATAGAACACCTGTGAGGATGAGCCAGGACAGTGCCGGGTTTTGCTCCTTTGTACAAAGGGCCCCTATGAGTTGGCGCTGACTCCACAGCACATACAAACCAGATGCCTTCTACATTTTGTGAAAATTAATTAGTTACAAAAATCATTAACCTTTTATTACATTTGGATTCCTTCTTTGAACTAAGTAAACCATTATGATGTGAACCACGTGGCCAGAGTTGCTGTGGTTTGGTATGAGCCTGTCAGTGCTCTAACCAGTCACCATGGACAGCTCCTTATAGGCTGTCTTGTGCCGAGCACACAGCCTTGCTGTTTGAAAGCATAGAGGACTGGAAGAAACTGTTGATGATTTTTTTTTTTAAATACACCCTTCCGTATGAATTACACAACGTAAAACAAAAATTCTGACAATGGATGAATTTTTTAAACGTTGTATTAGGGGCTCATACAACTCATCACAATCCATACATACATCAATTGTGTAAAGCACATCTGTACATTCATTGCCCTCATCATTTTCAAAACATTTGCCCTCCACTTAAACCCTTGGCATTGGGGCCTCTTTTTTCTCCCTCCCTCCCAACTCCCCGTTCCCTCATGAGCCCTTGATAATTTATAAAATTATTATTTTGTCACATCTTGCAATGTCTGATGTCTCCCTTCACCCGCTTTTCTGTTGCCTGTCCCCCAGGGAGGAGGTCATATGTAGATCCTTATAATCGGTTCGCTCTTTCCAACCCACCCTCCCTCTACCTTCCCAGTATCGCCAAACACACCCTGGTCCTGAAGGTATCATCCACCCTAGATTCCCTGTGCCTCCAGCTCCTATCTACACCAATGTGCATACTCTGGTCTAGCCATATTTGCAAGGTAGAATTTGGATCATGATAGTGGGAGGGGCGCATTTAGGAACTAGTGGAAAGCTGTATTCTTCATCGGTGCTACATCACACCCTGGCTGACTCATCCCCTCTCCTATACCCCTCTGCAAGGGGATCTCTAGTGGTCGACAAATGGGCTTTCGGTCTCCACTCTGCACCATCATAGGTGATAATGGAGATGGGCCAGTGCCCACACCTCTGCTCACCAGGAGGATGGGGGTGGGAAGAAGGGAGGACACACTCTACTTTCTGTCACCAGCTTGCGCATCAGGGCACTGCTGGGTGATTCCAGCCAATTTAATACAAGTAAGGGGTCACCTAGAGTTTAGTATCTCTGATAATTTCCCCAGAGTCCTTCCTGTCCATGTGGATCCCTCATTCAAATGACCAAGGACCCCTCCTGGTGGGTGGTTCTTTCTACGGTGGTCCCCTCCATGCTCTGTGGTGGCCTGAATCTCAAGTTCTTGCCTGTGTTCCTTCACGTTCTTTCCTGGAACCTAGTTTATATTCTAATTCTCTTTCATCCATGTTTGCCTGGGCTGCATTTTTATCTTACTGGGCTGCCCTGAAGTTGCCTTCCTCTGCTTCTCATTGCTTGCTTTGATTCACACCAGTCACGCTGTGCTGGACACGGTGGCTCGGCACCTCCTCTCAGCCTCTGTCCCCATCCGCAGCTTTCCTACAGCTTCTTCTGCCACACTGTTGGATCCAATTCTTTACCTTTTCACTTGATGCTCAGGATTCCAGAGTGATCAGCTCCAATGACCAGCTTCATCAGTGTCACTTGGTTGATGAGGACATTGTTGGAGGGGGATGGTGCAGTGTGTCTGCCTGGGTCATCCTCCACCTTAGCTCCTCCAGCCCAATAATTTTTCATAGATTCACAAGTAAGCAGCCATCACCAAAAGTAGTTTGGCATCTTTTCCATCATCTCAAAAGTGATCCATGCCCATTAAAAATAATTACTCCCCATTTTCCTGAAAGCCCTCAACCGTAGGCAACCACAAGTCTACTTCCCATCTCTAGTGATTTACTTATTCCTGATATTTCCTATCAGTAGGATCAAGTACTATGTCCACTTTGGTGACTGGTGTCTTCCACTAACATAAGTCTCATGTCCCTCCCACTGTAGCATGCCTCGTACCGCCATTCCTTCTCATGGATCAATAAAGTCCATTGCATAGCTACAGTACATCCTTTGGATCCATTATCTCCTGAAGGACATTTGGGAAGTTTTCATCTTTTGACTATTATGAATAATAGAACTGTGATGTAAGTGAGGCTTTGGGTGTCATATTTAAGAAATATTATTGTGTTATTTTAAAATATTCTTTTAAAAATCAACTAGATTCGTTTTAGTTTCTAATTTTGTACTGGTATTTTTAAAGTTCTCATCTTTGTGATCCACCATTGAGTACCATGACGTTTAACTCCCTATAGTATAGTCTTTTTCTGTGTGTGGATCACTTCCTTAGATAAATTTACAAGAACAAGGAAATATAAAAATAATATAAAGGACACACACAGCCTACCAAGTGTAATGCAGGAAGCACACAGAGTGTTAGACAAAATGGATGACTGGGACATGTTGAGAGTACATCACTTATGCATATCAAAATATTCCATCAAAAAAGTAAAAGGAGAACCCACAGATTTGGGGGAAAATTTTTTTATCAACATTTCATATGCTTTATTGAAAGTTGACAAGTGCAACAGTTAAATACAGCGAGACTTTGCAAGTGTTTGGAGAACATGCACAGAAACATATGCATATCACTACTATACAGGTAATATGCAAGAAACCCTTACTGGGAATTCACTTCTTTAGCTAGAACAGATCAGTTTTTCAAAGTATTCAACCAGCTCAATCAAAAGGCTTCAGTGAGCAGGGATGTACTTCAACAGCTAGATTTCGGGTTACATGAAGAGACCAACTGTGCCAAGTCTTTCCGTTTCTCTAGGTGTGTTTTTCCTCCATGGAGTATTTTATATGTAGATCTAGATAGAAAAAACAACCCACACCTCTTCAGACAGCCAATGAAACAATGACATTTCAATCTGTACAGTCTATATAGTAGTTACAGTCCTCTATTGTACAAAAGTTATAACTACATACACAAATACACAATAAGCAAAATAACCTTCATGGTAAATAAAGATAGCCTCTGTCCCAGCTACCTGTCACTGTTTCAGCACTCTTAACAGTTTTCCGTTGTTCACTGTTTCAGAAAGAGGCACAGCACGAGACTTGGTGGTGGATTTTGATGACAGCGTGTCAGTTTAGACATGAACTATGTTTACTCTCAGCAGAGGTGAGACTTGTGCAGTCTTCAGCCCTCCCTTTCCAGTTCCTAATAGGGGGCTTCGCCAGGAGGGCTGTCCACCAAGGGACGCCCCTGCTTCATAACCCGGAACACCCCTGCTTCATAACACCGTGGATCAAACTACTTGTAAGCAGGATCAAACTCTTGAAGTCAGGGTGGGGAGCGGGGGCAGGGATGGAAAGGCACACAGCTCCTCAGCATGAATCCAACCATTTCACGGGTATCTGCCAAGTTGCACAAGGTCCCGGTATATCCGTGCGAATGAATTCTCTTATAAACCTTTAAGTCACTCAACTAAGAACTTGCTTCAAACCATAAGTATATATATGAGTGTTTAATACTGGGGGTGGGGGTGAGTAAAAAAAAAGAGAGAGTATAACATCTGTTCGTCTCACGTCTCTTTTTCAGGGGGCGATGAAATGGGTGACTGTGGAGGCGGATTCCCGCTAGGAAATCTTCTCCCGTCGGGTCGGGTCGGTTCATTTCAGATGATGCACAGGCCAGTTCTGCGAGGGCACAGGCGGCTACCCGGTGGGGCCGGAGCCCTGGGACGCAGGCTGGGCAGGGGGCTGCGTGCTCCCCTGTGGCTGTGCGGTGGCAGGGGGCGAGCCAGTCTGCAGCTGGGCCTGAAACTGGGCGAGCTGCTCGGGACTGGCTAGTGTCTTCAGATTATTTTCCTGCGCCAGCTGGGACTTTTTCTCTATGAGTTCCTTGATTTGCTTCTTGAGGACCTCCACTTCCTCTCTAACCGCATACATCAAATGGCTTTTTACCAGCTCCATTGCTTGCTCGATTTTGTTGTCAATAGCTACTACACTTGCACCAGAGGAGTTCTTGGGACAGCGTTTGCATCTCTCTGGTCCTTCCTCGGGGAATTCGGTACCTTCCACGCCAAGCAGGAAGTTTTGACGATCTCCTGGAGCTCAAAGAATTTGACATGTTCTTTGAGTTAGGGGAGTAACCCCATCACCGGGCGGGACGGCGGGTTTCGGGCACGATGGAGACTGTCAGGGGTCTCTGGTCAGGCCCAGGCCCAACTGACAAGGGCGGCGAGGGGCGGGGGCGGGGCGGCAAGAGAGAAAAAAATTAACTAAAGATACATGGAATAAGTGTCTAATTACCAAAATATATAAAATACTACAACAGTGCGGTAAGAAAATAACACACGACCCAATTAACGAAGACGTGCACAGACAAGTCACCAAAAACTAAGTACCAATTGCTAACAAACACATGAAAAAAATGCTCACGATCCCTAGCCATTTGGGATATGCCAATTAAAATTATACTGAAAAGCCACCTTACGCCCCAAATCCTAGCCCAATTTAGCAAAACATAAAAGAAATGCTGGACAGGTTGTGGGGAGAATGGAACTTGTATGCACTGTTGGACCTTTAAATACATGCAGCCACTTTGAAAAACGATATGGCAATACTTAAAGGAGCTGGGAATTGAAATCCCACCCGATGCAGCAATACCACTCATAGGCATTTACCCCAGAGGAAGAGGAGACAGACAGAACAGGAGGGGATGAACGGCCCAGCAGGGACCCTGAACCGCCCATTTTGGGTCTGAATCCTGCGGCCCTGAAGGACGAAGAGCCACGTGAGTCCCCGGAGATTCCGGTGAGGTTCGGAACCTCAGATGGGGATCAGCCGTCCATAGGGTTCAGCCGTCCATGGGGTTCAGGTGCTCCTGCCTGAGCTCCAACAGGGATCCCTCCAGGCCCCGCTGTGGTTGCAGCAGCCACGCAGGAGCAGCAGGTTCCTGATTGCTCACTCTGTCCTTCCAAGAACCTCGCCCTCCCGCCCCCCACAGTGCAGAACTTGGACTGCGTGTTGTCCACATAGCCGAAGGGGACAAAGCGGGACTCCCGCTGCAGTGCCGGTGTGGAAGCATTGCACCAAGTCGGTGCCCAGAGGGGTGACTCCCAATTCAAGTTCCTGGAGACATTCCTCCTGTTGCCCTCCAGGATCCTGATCTCCTGACTGCCCTGCCAGCCCGGAGGGTCCTGCGACCCTGCCCAGCATACTGTGACTCCTCCTTCCAGTCCCAGACTCACAAGCAGGTGTGGATCGGGATCAGGATCCTGAAGGGCAACAGGAGGAATGTCTGCAGGGACTTGAATTGAGAGCCACTGGGAAGGAGATTCCAAGGGCCTGCAGCCTGATCCAATCCTCTAACCAGGATCGGCATTGGCATTGATTGGCTTCTCCAGGTATCAGGAGCCCAATAGGAATCAGAAAAGCTCAGGGATCATGACCAGGTAGAAGGAGAAGACACAGGTTGTTACAGAGGAAGAAGTGAAAAGGGGGAAAATCCTTAATCCCCATTACTTAGCCATCCTGAGTCTATCCAGGGCATAGGGATCCCTATGTGAACAACTCCTGTGTCACCCTGCACACACAAGAAGAACTCAGGCTGCAGAAAAAAAGAACCACAGACAAATTCAGGTCAGTCACTCTGAGGAAGGAGTCCACTGCACTCTCAGAATGTCCCAATCCAAGAGTTCCTATCACATAGTCTTGTCCCCTCTGTCTCCTCTATTCCGTGTCAGGGATACAGGCTCTCACCTTTTGAAACTGTGAGAGACACATCCGAGCCCTGGCTACTGTCATTGCCTGGAGAAGACAGAAACAGGAAGTGGTCAGAGCACACAGGAGATGAGACCCGGAGAACAAGGATTATGAGTGAGGGGCTCCTCCCTGGGTCCAATCTACACTCTCCCAAGGGTCTCAACTCAGCCCCCTCCCCCATACTCACTTGAAGCTTGAGAGTAGCTCCCTCCTTTCCCACCTGTGGGAACAAAGCAATCCGTGATGGAGTGGGGATGAGACTGAACCATCAGGTCCTTTAAGAGCTGGTTAGTGCTGGGCTCCAGTTAGGTTTCCTGAACTGCAGGGCAGGGTAGGAGAGGGATGGATGTGCACAGATTGGACCGCCATCCTGCTGGAAGTGTGTCTGCAGCAGGAACTTTCCCTGGGACCTGGGACTACTGGGAATCAGATCTCCATCACTGGAACCATAAAGGTGAAAGATCTGTGCATGCGTTTCACAGGCACACATAGGGATGCGCAGGTACACGCAGAAGACTAATTGTTAGCACACAGGGCGCCACACAGGGGCAGCACATAAGTGGATGGTACTTCCCTTAAGGAAGCCAAAGATGGCCACCTCCTACTTGGAACATGACAACCCAACACTGGGACAAGAAACTGGGTACACACACACACACACACACACACCCTCACTCCCCGCGCCACACACACACACGCACACACGTCTACCTGAGCACTTCTTCCTCCGGATCACAAATCCAACCGCAGCTCCAATGAGCGCAGCTGCGAGGAGAATCAGGCCAACAACTATTCCCACGATGGGGAAGGTGGGCTGGGAAGACGGTTCTGGAAAGAGACCGGATGGTGAAGAACCCTGTCCCTGTTGGTGCTCAAAAGGGCCCCTGCTTTCCCTGAGAGGAGGCCCACCCCATGCCCGTCCTCACCCCATCTCAGGGTCAGGGGCTCAGGCAGCCCCTCGTGCTGCACTCGGCACGTGTATCTCTGCTCCTCCCCGGAGGGCACCACCACAGCCGCCCACTTCTGGAAGGTGCCATCCCCCGCAGGCCTGGTCTCCACCAGCTCCGTGTCCTGGGGCTGGTCCTCGCCGTCCCGCTGCCAGGTCAGGGCGATGTCCGCAGGGTAGTAGCCCCGGGCCCAGCACCTCAGTGTGACCTCTCCCTCAGGGACATGGTGTTCGTGGTGGTGGGTCACCTGGGTCTTTGGAGGCTCTGGAGGGAGGGTCAGAGGGCTGAGGAACTCTGCCTGACCTCCCTGGGGTCAAGTCAGCAGGGTTCCTGTGATTACCCTGAGGATGGACTGGGCAGTTGGGGTCAGAGAGGAAGGCCAACACCCAGACACCAGCCTGGAGCCCAGGTGCTCCATCGCCTCCTCAAAACGGAAAGTTCTAGAATCAGCCTGAGGCAGCCCACAGGCCTGGGGTATAGCTGCTGGAGAGAGAAAACATGGACTTCTACTTTAGACTTGGGTGGAGACTGAGAAAGGGAAATAAAGTTAATCAGATCTGTAAACCCATTGGGAGTGTACGGAGAACAAGATATGAGAGAGCAAGTCCTCTGGGGGCCAAACGTCAATTCCCGGGTCAAAGGGCAGTGCTGATCAGTCAGGAATCTTGTCCTCTCCTCTCCCAGGGAGACCGGGTCCCTCACTGTCTCAGGGAGAGGAGGGCTGCTCTTGGGCAAGTCACTGTCCTACAGGACCTGGGGGTGCAGGGGAACCCCTTCCTCTCCACACCCATCAGGGGTCTTCTGGAGTCTGTCCCATTTCCCTCCCCCCTGAGAGGCCAGCAGGGCGGACACACAGACCAGGTAGAAGGGAATTGGGGAGGCGCCCAGGGGCCCCTGTTACCTGCGCGCTGCAGGGTCTCCTTCCCGTTCTCCAGGTATCTGCGGAGTGACTCCACACACCTGCCCTCCGTGTAGGCCCTCATGCGTTCCGCCACCCCGGCCTCCTCCCACTTGCGCTGGGTGATGAGCGCGGCCGTGTCCGCCGCAGTCCAGGAGCGCAGGTCCTCGTTCAGCGCGATGTAGTCGGCGCCATCGTAGGCGAACTGTTCGTACCCGCGGAGCAGGCGCCCATCGGGGTCCAGGTCGCAGCCATACATCCTCTGGAGGGTGTGAGACCCTGACCCGCCCGCAGAGCAGAGTCCAGTCAGTGAAACCGAAAACGAAACCGGGAGAATCCCACTCTGCAAAGGGCAAAGGACAGGGGGTCCCAGGGACTCGGGGTGACGTTGGGCGGGGAGACCGGGTGGGAGGCTGAGGGAGGGAGGGTGACCGCGCGTGGGGTCGGGGGCTCGAGTCCTGCCTCCCGGGCCGGGGCCCCTCACCGGCCTCGCTCTGATTGTAGTAGCCCCGCAGGGTCCACAGGTCCACTCGGTCGACCAGCGCTTGGCTCCTGCACCTGCTGGTCTCCTTTTCCCAGTACTTGAGCCCCTCCTGCTGCACCCAGGACGTGCGTGGCTCCATCCTTGGGTCCTGAGCTTCGCTGTCGAAGCGCACGAACTGTGTGTCGTCCACGTAGCCGACGGAGATGAAGCGGGCCTCCCCGCCGGGCCGGGACACGGAGGTCTCAAAATATCTCAGCGAGTGGGAGCCTGGGGCGGGGGGGGGGAGGGGAGAGGGACAAGAGCAGCTGAGATCCAGACCCCCGCCCGACCCCAAGGGTCCTGCGCCCCTGACCCGACCCGACACTCACCCGCCCGGGTCTGGGTCAGAAGCAGGAGCCCCGGGAGCAGCAGGAGGAGGATCCGGGGCGCCATGACCCTGGGAAACATGGGTTCCTCTGAGAATCTGCCGCCTGTGCCGCTGAGACCTTATAACCTGGAACCGCGGGGGCGGTGATTGGCTTCTCCAGGAATCAGAGGCCCAATAAGCGTGACAAGAGGTCCTGCATCACGGGTATCCAGGCAGAAGGAGCTGAAGGAGCTGACAGGTTGTAAGAGGGAGAAGTGAAACTCCTGAGAAGGGGAATCCCCAACCCTGGGTCTCCTGTCCACTGACGCCCCCAATCCAGGCCTGAGAGCCAAGTGGGCGCCCTGGGACGCTGAGAAGGGCCTCCTCATTCACGGTGCTTCTTTCCACACTGTCTCCTTGAGCCCTGGGCCCGGCCTGCTGCAGACAGACGCTTTTTGACTCAGAATTTCTGTTGTCTAGATCCTAGGGTGAATTCAAAGCCACCCTGTAGGAGGGGCAACTGCTCTCGGGATTTCTTTCCTACATTATAATACTTCAAGAAGCCCATCGCCAGTCTTTTCTCCCGCCTAACACTTGGATTAGCTGATAGGAGCTTAATTATTCTGCCACAGGGCGCCTTAGAGCTTCTGTTAACAATCACACACCATGAAGAACCCAAGGGATTTTATTTCTGTGGGTTCTATCTACCGAGAGTAAGCCCATGGGAATGGAAAACAATAAACAATGTAAAACTAGGGTAAAATACTACTGATAACCCATTAACGGACGAAACTGGCATTCCATGGTGCTCACCTTCCCGACACAATCACTGAAGGCAAAGATGTTGCATGAACAAATGTGGTGAAGAAAGCTGATGGTGCCCGGCTATCAAAGATATAGCGTCTGGGATCTGAAAATTTTGAAGGTAAACAAGCGGCCATCTGACACAGAATCAACAAAGCCCACATGGAAGAAGCATACCAGACTGTGCGATCACAAGGTGTCAAAGAGATCAGATATCAGGCATCAAAGACAAAAAATCATATCTTTATGAATGGGGGGGTGCAGATTGGGGACCCAAAGCCCATCTGTAGGCAACTTGACATCCCCTCACAGAAGGGTCACAGGGAGGAGACCAGCCAGTCAGGGAGTAATGTAGAAACAATGAAGCATACAATATTCCTCTAGTTCTTAAATGCTTCCTCCTCACCCCCTCGCCACTATCATGATCCCAATTCTTCCTTAGAATTCTGGCTAGACCAGAGGATGTACACTGGCACAGATAGGAACTGGAAACACAGGGATTCCAGGAGAGATGATTCCTTCAGGACCAGTGGTGAGAGTGGTTATACTGGGAGGGTGGAAAGGTGGGGAAGGTGGGGTAGAAAGGGGGAACTGATTACAAGGATCTACATATAACCTCCTCCCTTGGGAATGGACAACTGAAAAGTGGATGAAGGGAGACTTTGGACAGTATAAGACATGACAAAATAATAATAATTTATGAATTATTAAGGGTTTACAAGGGAGGGGGATCAGATAGATGGGGGAAAATGAGGAGTTGATACCAAGGGCTCAAGTAGAAAGCAAATGTTTGAGAATGAGGGCAACAAATTTACAAATGTGCTTGACACATGGATGTATGTATGGATTCTGATACGAGTTGTATGAGCCCCCCACCACTGCAAAATTATTTTTTGTGGGTTAATTAGCATATTTACTTTTTTTTTAAGTGAGACGAATTTGAGTCAGGCCGGGACTCACTGATAGCTAAGAAGGCTCCAAGGTCGAGAGTGAGTGTTTCCGGAAAGCTGAGTGGTGACCTGCTCTTTGTGGGGTCCGATTTGCCCAGTGCAGCGCAGAGGCCCCTGCCTAGGCAGCTCAATCCTTGGCCAACATTGACCCCTTTCTTCCCCTTCTCCTACATGGCTCCTTTTCACCCAACATCTGGGCTTCTGGGAACCCCTTCCACTTCCCACGTGAGGCTGGCTGGGTAGGGGCAGGCAGAGGTCAGAGCTGGATGTAGAGGTGCGTTGGTCAACCAGGAACAACGTGCTGAGGGAGGGGGGAGACCTCGTTTGGAGCGTTGGCTGATTCCCCAGGTATAAACCCCCCAACCCACCCACCACATCTAATGTCAAGCTTCCAATGTGAGGTTACTCACCTCAGCTCCTCTCCTGCCACTCTTAGCCCTGGACTAGGGGTAGCCATGGGGCAGGTCATTCCAGGGAGGGCAGTGGGCATCCCCTCAGCTCTCCAGCCTCAAGAAGGACCCTGATGGGAGGGGGTGCCTAAGGCAAACAAAATGAGCCCCGCTCCCAATCACCTTTGATCTCACCTCACACCCGAGTTCTGGGGTGGAACTTGGGGATCTCACAAGAATGGAAGGCCTGAGCTCCACCAACAGTCAGATGACCCACCAGGCACTTTCACTGACTGGACACTGACCTGTGCTGACAAAAGCAGTAAAAGCCAGACTACCATTTCCTTTCTTCCAGAGGTAACAGAAAAGTAAAAATGATCCGAGGACAGCCCTCTCTTGGTTGTTCACCCAGTTCACCCCCCTACCACTCCTCCACAGAACCCAGTGCCATGTGGCTCCTGGGAGTCCAGTCTCTTGGCAGAGCCTTGCATGTGAAATGGGCCAGAACTCTGGGGTCACAGTTGGTTTGAACCCCAAGTCTTCTATTACAGCCAAGTGACCTTGGGTAGGTTACTTCTCTCAAAGTCTGTTACTGTTGGTGTTGTTGTTGTTGGTGGTGGTGGTGTGTGTGTGTGTGAGTGTGTTTAAATCTATAAAAAATGAGATGATAATAGCAACACCCATTCGATGTGGTTCAATTGCAGGAGCGGTCAGCTCAGGGTGGTTTTACTGACCTAGGAATTTGGTGATGTCTGGAGATGGGGTTTGTTGTTACAATGCTCGGTAGGGGGTAGGGATGCCTGCTGCTATCTATCTGATGTCGTGGTTCTCAACCTTCCCAGAGCCAAGACCCTTTCATACAGTCCCACATGCTGTGGTGACCCCCCAACCATAAAATTATTTTCGTTGCTACTTCATCACTGTCATTTTGCTACTGTTATGAGTCGGGAGACCCCGTGAAAGGGTCATTTGACACGCCCCCCCCCCAAAGGGGTCTCGACGCACGCTGACCTAATGCCATCTAGGCCCTCTGGGAACATCAGAGGATGGCCTCCCACAAGCAGAAGAGGACCCGTTCCAAACATAAGTCATGCCAGACTGAGAGACCCCGGCTTCGAGAGAAGATTCTGGAGCTAGGTATGGGAAGGAACCACTCAATGCTCTATCCCAAAAGGAGCCTCTGTGACGCTGTGATTCCTCCCTCCGTGGAAGAGCAGGGCCACATTCTGCTGTTTCCGGACCTTAGCCGTTGGAGGGGGATGTCCAAACCCCAGAGGGCTGAGAACCTGGCTCACTGTCCAGGTGTGAATCACCCTGCAAATGTCAGTTTTCTTCACGGACAGCCTAACTGAGGCTGCACCAGCGTGGCTTGTGACTCACTCACTCACTCCCCAGGCTGTGGGGACTTAATTGGAGGAACCAATTTTTGCCCCAGAGTTCTCCTTCCAAGGAGTATAAGATGAAGAATTTCAAAACTGAAACTCTAAAGGATCACTGGAAAGGGCTCGGAGAGGTTGTAGTAAAGCAGCCGAAATCCTGCTAGTCTCAAATAGCTTCCTCTCTGGCCATGTGGTTTGTTCCTTCCCTGAAACCTAGCTTGAAATTCCTTCTCGAGAGTCACAGCAGCTTTGGGCCAGACCGTTCTCCCTGCCATCAATCACATTCATGTTCAGGGCGGATTTCAAGGCAGATACTTTCGGGGGGCGGGGGTGTCTAGGAGCATACAGAAACAAAGAAATGTCCAGGGAAACCAGAGAAGGGATTTGGAATTGTGTCCAAGGACAGGGATGGTGCAAGAGAGAGAAGGCCACGCTGCCATGCCAAGGAGCATGTGTAGAATCTGGGCCCGTGCCCACGTCGTTCCTGAGAAGTGGCATGCCCAGAGGCAAACAGGTGGCAGGAGAGGCAAGACAAGAATCCAAGCACCCTCCATTCAGGTCCACTGATACAGATCGGTAAGCCACCCTCTGGCCAAGCTCCTCCCCTCCCTGTGTCACTGGATCACAGAACCCTGGGGTTGGAAGGAGCTCGGGATGCCACAGGCCCACCATCGCCTGTCTGGTCAGTTGGTGGCAGAGCCAGCATTTGCACCAGATTGTCTGGCCCCACAGCCTGGGCTCGGGGGAGCCGTAACCTCGAGCGCTTCCAGAGCAGTCGCTGTTGTCCTTCAGTCCGACCCACAGAGACCTTAAGAACAATAGAATGAAGCCCTGCCCCGTGCTGCTCTGTCCTCTCCTCTTCCAGCCCTGTGTCCCACAAAGTTCCCCCGGCTTCACACAAGGTCTTCAGCGGCTAATCTCTGAAGGGGAGAGCCTGGTCCTTCGTCTGTTCCCTTCACTGAGACCTGTTCCCCATGGACTATCTGCTGCTATTTGAAACACCGGTGGCACTGCTTCCAGCCTCGCAGCAATACGCAAGCCACCACAGACCACCGTCCAACAAACTCTGGTGCTCACCGTGGAAGGTTAAGAGATTTCACATAAGACAAGGGAGAAGGCTCTGCTCAAAGGCATTACATTTAAAAACCAGCAAACCTCTCTCCGTCCAGGGTCAGTGGGTGAAGCCCCGGGGACCCCAGTCTAAATGAATGATCTTCCCTAGTTCCCAAGGATGCCGTGTGCTGGGCGTGGATCTGCAGACAGGCTTTGAGCGACCAAGGACTAGCTGAAAAGGGATCCTTGGAAGGCAGCCTGACCTTTGCTGGAGCACTTTCAGAGATGCTTCTTACTGCTCGGCTCCCCTCCCAGCAGCCACCAGCCACGGTGGATGGGACCTCCTCAACCGCCAGCAGAGCCTGTCACCACACCTGAGGGAGCCCCCATGGGGAGGGGCTTCCCAGGGGAGGCGCAGATCTCTTATTTCGTCTATGTTTCAAAAGGAAAACTGTTATCTTTTTATTACAATAAAATACAGGTTCGTTGTCAAACTACTGGGCGGGGTTGTGGAGGGCGGGGGGTGCGGAAAAGCAAAACTTGGAAAATAAAAAATATTTATCCGTAAACGCAGAACCGAGGTCACCTTGAAGGTACTGATTTTAGACTCAGGCCCTTTCGTTATGTCCAGCTCTTGGCAGAGCTCGCAAGCCCTGGCTTTCTGGCTCTGTCACCTGGAAGTAAGGTCGCTGGGGGCCAGAATGGCCCCTGCGGCGACGAACCCAGTTGGTTTGGGGTTGGCACCCAGGCAGAGGCTGCTTCGCGCAAGGCGCACCGCGCTGTAGCTCGGGCGGGCCAGGCGTCTCTCACGGGGACCTTACAGTGGCCTGCCTGGGTGGGCCCGTGGCTCCCGTGGCTTCCCGAGGGCGGGCACTGTCCTCAGGGACTTGACCATCCGGGCACACAGTAGGTGCCCAATAAAAATGCTTCCAACTCCATCACCACCCGCTTCAGCCGCCAGGGCCCAGGAGCAAAGGGGAAGCCCACGCGGGGGTGGCTCAGGGGGCTGTGGGGAGGGGCAGGGGGCTGGAGAACAGGGGGGGGGGGAGCGCCTCGCCGTCTCCAAGGTAACCGAAGTCAGAGGCTGGGAGTGCCCACGCATGCGCACACTTGCCCTTCCTTCCGGTAACCTGGAGAAAAAAAACTCCACCGGTAAAGACTGCCAGGAGTCGAGCGCGTATGTGTGGTCACACCAATCTCATCGGCCGTCTCCGCTTTCTGGCCGCAAAATGATTTTTAATGTACTTTTTTATGATGAATATCTCATGCTGCACAAGTCAAAAAGATGGATTAAAACCCAGACAAATATTTTTCCAGGCCAGATTTTAAAGTAATTCCTGAATTTAATATACAAGATTCTCAATTTCATTTTGGCTGCAGGAACTCAATTTGAATATATTTAGAAAGTGTTTTTAATTTCTAATTTGTAACAAAGAAATGAGAAAGGATATACTTTTGTGTAGAATTTTATAGGTTAATGTTTGAAACTCCTTACAAATCAACTAATTTAACTAATGCACAATGACAGGAAGTGTAATTAAAATTAAAATCAGCAATTGCCCTATTGTCATTTCATTAAATTTTATTATGTGAAAATGCTAGTTGCTACTTTAGTGAAACTGTTAACTAGCAATCAGGCCATTAACAAAACGGATCAGAGGATCTGATTCTTTTGCTTGTTTAGAATACACCTTCCATGTTCTTGAACATCGGCAAAATACCTGACCTATAATAGTTAATAGAAGCAAGGTTAGTAAATAGATCTTCCCATGGGCCCGGGATTATGACCATAGTATGTAATCCAAATATGCACACATGTTCCTAGTAGATTCTAGATATGTACTTCACAAACAATGATTCAGACGGTTTTAAATCTTTAAAAATCACTGCTACCTGGAAATAAACTATAAATTGTTCACTTCTGTTTTCAAGATTATGACTCTGTGGAATCTACTCACCTTTGCTTGGAAAGGAACACGGGTCCAACATGTAAACGTCCCATTTTTGCAACGCACGTGGAAGTGATCAGATGTGTGTCCTTACATGCACATTGAGTGGTACTTTCTGCACTGCTGCTTCTTTCAAATATGTTATCTGAAAATTTCTATTAGCATTATTATTAACATATTTATTAACATTATTATTTATCTAATGTTTTTCTGACTAAGCAATTAAAATTCTTAAAAAGAAACAATAACCAACATGTGTGTTCATTGCAGCATTTTCCACAACTGCCAAGAAGGTGAAACAACCCTGATGCGTCCTCAGATGAAGGCATACACAAACGGGGGTGCACACGCCATGGGACACTAGGTGGGCAATAAACAAATGAAGGCGTAATGCCTGCTGAAAAATAGCAGATGGAACTTGAAGACGTTCTACCATGTGAAATGTCAGTGACCAAAAGACAAACACTGCGTGACCTCACTTGTGTCAAAAGACAAGAGGCAAATGTGTATAGATCAAAGATGTTTCGTGTTTACCAGGGGCCAGAGGGAAGGGTCGGGGATGCGGGCTGCAGCTTGTGGAGCAGAGTGCTTCAGTTACTCGGCTCTGCCACACTGTGGCTGGTGGTTTCAAACTGCAGTTAGCAGCCCACCTGGTAACCCAGGGCACCGCCAGACTCCTGTTTCAGGTAGCAGCAATAGAAAAGGCACATTAAGGTAGGACTGCACAGCTGATGAATGTAACTGTTTGCAATCCGTTGTCCACCTATGAAGTCAAACTGGCGAAAGTTATGACAGATATGTTTTAATCAATGTCCAAACAAAGGAGCTGCCAAGGTTTCTTATGCACAATCAAATACCTCATGGGGTTGGGGCTCCTTGATTTGGAGGTTTAGGTTTATACTGAACACTGTGATCCAAGATTCTATAGGAGAAACTTCATTGAGAGAAGGAAAAATGCAGAACAGAATTTCAAATAGTGATGGAATCCAGAATTTCTGGAGTCTGGATGAACCTCTGAAACTACTGTCCTGAGATAATATTTTTTAACATAATGGGTTCATATTTAGTATAGTACTTCTTACCTTGGGGGTTATTAATCACTTAATTGATATATAAATATTCATTTGGCTTTTTTAGGTTTTCAAAATTTATTTATTTATTTTAAATTTTAACAATTTATTAGGGGCTCATACAATTCTTATCACAGTTCATACATATACATACATCAATTGTATAAAGCACATCTGTACAGTCTTTGCCCTAATCATTTTTTTCTCCTCTTTTCTTTTTTTACATTTTATTAGGGACTCATACAACTCTTATCACCATCCATACATATACATACATCAATTGTATAAAGCACATCCATACATTCCCTGCCCCAATCATTCTCAAGGCATTTGCTCTCCACCTAAGCCCCTTGCATCAGGTCCTCTTTTTTTTTTCCTTCCCTCTCCATTCCCCCCTCCCTCATGTGCCCTTGGTAATTTATACCTCGTTATTTTGTCATATCTTGCCCTATCCGGAGTCTCCCTTCCCCCCTTCTCTGCTGTCCCTCTCCCAGGGAAGAGGTCACATGTGGATCCTTGTAATCAGCTCCCCCTTTCCAACCCACTCACCCTCCACTCTCCCAGCATCGTCCCTCACACCCTTGGTCCTGAAGGTATCATCCACCCTGGATTCCCTGTACCTCCAGCCCTCATATGTACCAGTGTACAGCCTCTGTCCTATCCAGGCCTGCAAGGTAGAATTTGGATCATGGTAGTTGGGGGGAGGAAGCATCCAGGATCTGGGGGAAAGCTGTGTTCTTCATCGGTACTACCTCGCACCCTAATTAACCCATCTCCTCTCCTAAACCCCTCTATGAGGGGATCTCCATTGGCCGACACTTGGGCCTTGGGTCTCCACTCTGCACTTCCCCCTTCATTTAATATGGTATATATATATACATATACATATATACACATACGTACACACACTTATATCTTTTTTTTTTTGCATGATGCCTTATACCTGGTCCCTTGGCACCTCGTGATCGCACTGGCCGGTGTGCTTCTTCCATGTGGGCTTTTTTGCTTCTGAGCTAGATGGCCGCTTGTTCACCTTCAAGCCTTTAAGACCCCAGACACTATCTCTTTTGATAGCCCGGCACCATCAGCTTTCTTCACCACATTTGCTTATGCACCCATTTGTCTTCAGCGATCCTATCATGGAGGTGTGCAGTCAATGATATGATTTTTTGTTCTTTGATGCCTGATAACTGATCCCTTTGGGACCACTCGATCACACAGGCTGGTGTGTTCTTCCATGTGGACTTTGTTGCTTCTGAGCTAGATGGCCGCTTGTTTATCTTCAAGCCTTTAAGACCCCAGTCACTATCTCTTTTGATAGCCGGGCACCATCATTTGGCTTTTTAAAACAATAAATCTCTTTCTCAAGCAATGAATATATATATATATATATATATATATATATATATATATATATATATATATATAAATGAATATGTTTTTCTCAACTTTTTTCTCCAAAGATATATAGTCTGCACTATTTCCGTACATTTTCTGATGTAAAAAGAACAGTCCCCCCACTTAACAGACAGCAATTTGTTCCCATGTGGAGAAAAGCATCGACTATGCAAAATTACCCCTACTCAACTAGGTTACGTGGGCAACTGTCAGACATCAAAGCTCTGTCTTAATAATGCAAGAGCACCAACGTTTTTGAGGGTCGGGTTTGATTCAGGAGGCCCTTCAAACGCACATCTGTCCGTGACTGGTTTGTGTCTACCGGCCTAGCAAGCAGACATCTGTGATGCTGACGCCCACAGCTAACAAGGAGCAGTTACTGCTCCCGCTTCGACTGCCTCCACAAGAGGCAGCACCCAAGCAGGACCACGGCTGCTGTGTCGGAACTCAGGTCCTGATGCCTGAGATACGTGCTTGTTGATGGCTGGTGGTGCTAAAGAAGCAGAATATGCCTATGTGATTCTGTCTGATTGAAGCTCCAGACCCGGCAGCTAAGAGGTTCCACAAGATATGCCTTCCAGGAGGCAGCCTTTACAGGAATGGTGAGGAGGTGGGGTCCTGAGTTAATCATCTTTAAACCTTCAACTAAAATATCCCTTGATGTCCTCTTCAAACCAAACAATAATTCAGCCTATTAGTAATGTGATAGCTAGGTTTCCTGTGCCAATAGGAACATGTGAAATTAACCAGGTTGTAGTTTGATTGGAGGGCAAAGAGATCAATGGCTCTGCAGGGACCAACCCCCTCTGTCTTGCCCTCTGGTGAGCAGTGCGTGCTGGAGCTGTGGATCATGTTGTTAGAGCTTGAGGCTCCTCTCCACCTGCTTTGCCATATAGGACTTGAGCTTGTTTGATATCCCATCTGGACTTGCTTCCCTAAGCTCCTGAGCTACTGCTTGTTGGTGACCAACCCTGCTTGCCTTGCCTGCAGGGTGACTCTGTTGTCTTCTTCCTTGACCTTGGACTTGGCAGCCCACATGATTTGAAGGGTTTCCAGTATATTTACCTGTTTTACGGATGTGAGTTGAACAAAACCCTGTGCATTTCTGTGTTGATTAATTACAGTATATACTTGTGTATAAGCCGAGTTTTTCAGCACATATTTGGGGTTCGGCTTATACACGGGTCAGTGGTACCACAGTGAGGTGTAACATCTTGCTGCCCCCCTCGCTCAAGGTAATGGAAAGAGCACCCGTTATCTCGCGGGTGATTGCCATTTCTCCACTGTTCATTCAAAGACCCGCTGACACTGCAGGGCTTTGAATGTTTGTTTGGTCACATCTAACCAATCAGAGTCGTCCTATGACGTGGACGGCTCCAACTCACAGAAGTACCCATAGTGATTCACTTATGCCGGCAACTGAACTGGTAAGGATGTGCCTGTGGCTGTGCTCCGTCTCTCCCCTCTGGTCACTGTGTTAATTCACATCCTGCATCCCCCGCCCGAACGGACTCCCCGCCTCCTCCCGGCTAACACATTGCAAGGGGGGAAGGGGCATTACCATAAAAGTTATTTTTCAAAGTCTTGTTTTTTTTATCCTATTAGAAATGGATACTCTTGAACCAAAACAAAAACGCCAGTCATGTGAGGCTGGTTTCAATATGAAGGTTGTGTCAAGAGCAGAAGAGAGCAATAACAGTATTGCAAGTAGGGAATTATGTGTTGACGAAAAGCAAGTGAGGGAGTAGCGGAAAATGAAGGCTGACTTGGAACAGATTCCAAAAGCTAAAAAAGCTCATTGTGGTTTAACGTCTTTTTATGGGGCTCTAAAGAGTGAATTGCATAAATGGGTTATGGAGTGTCATCAGAAAGGTTACTGCGTAACATGCATGGGAATCCGCATACATGCTCTACAAATGGCTAAGGATGACAAATATAAAGCATCAGGCATTGAAATATTTTTTGCGTCAGCAGGATGGTGTACCCGCTTCATGAATAGGTTTGGCCTACTATGTTTGAGACAAAGAACAAAGATTTCCCAGAAATTGCCACAAGACCTTGAAGAAAAAATTGTCATTCCAGTCATTTATTATATAAAAAAGAAGGATTTATAATTATGACCTGGCAGTTATTGGGAATATGGATGAAACTTCCATGACTTTTGATCTTCCAAGCAACAGAATTGTGGCAAGTTTAGGTGAAAAAAACATGTTTCTCAAAACCACAGGAAATGAAATAAACACTTTACAGTTGTCCTATCTATCATGTTTGGCTAACAGAACTATGCTGCGTCCTGTCATTATTTTTAAAAGAAAGACCTTGTCTAAAAAGATCAATTTCCCACCAAGAATTACTGTGCGTACACATGTTAAAGACTGGATGGATGAAGACGGAACAAAAAAATGGCTGGAAGAAATTTGGAACTGACGACCAGGAGCAGCCTTAAAGAAAAAGCCATCGTTACTTGTTTGGGATGTGTTCAGAGCCCACCTATCAGATGACATTAAAAAATTGGCAAAATATAGTAAAGTTACTTTAGCCGTTATTCCAGGTGGACTTACATCTGTACAGCAGCCGCTGGATGTATCTTTGAAAAGCCTTTTAAAGACCGTGTGCGAAGGATGTGGAATGAATGGATGTCATCTGGTCAAGCCCGACTAACAAAAGGAGGAAATCTCATGAAGCCTGACAGAGAGTTAATAGCAAAGTGGGTTTGAGATACATGGGAAGACATTCCAGAAGACATGGTGCGACGTGCCTTCCAGAAATGTAGTATTAGTAATACTATGGATGGCAGTGAAGACTGCGCTTTGTATGAAAATGACAGCAGTGATGGTGATGGCGGCGATCTCAGTGAGGACAGCGTCTAAGATGACCTCACACCAGCTGAAGCTCTGCACTGGGATACGGATGATGATGAGGAATCCAGTTTGGAAGGATTTTAACTCTTTACATTTTAGCTTGGTTGCTGATTGAGCTCAAGGAATAGTATTCTTAAGGTATCATTGTTGATACCTTATTGTTTTTGTTGATCCTATTTTCCACTTACTGTGCTGGTTTATGAATGTTAAATGACTTGTTGTCCTTTAATTTATGTTTTTTATTTAAAATAAATATTTAAATACATTACCCAATGATGTCTCAATTTTTGGTAATTTTATTTTCATTTGTTTTGATTATTGAAACACACCAATAGCTTCTGCATTTTCCACCCTAGGCTTATACTCGAGTCAATCAGTTTTTCTGGTTTCCCAGGTAATAATTAGGTACCTCAGCTTATACTCGGGTCAGCTTATATTCGAGTATATACAGTAGCTGTTATATTCCTTCTCAATATGTAAACATTATCTATCTATCTATGTTTCTATCTATCTATCTATCTATCTATCAGCATAAGTGTCCTGGTTTTATTTCGCTTAAGAACCCAAACAGAATTGGTACTGAGAGTAGTTCTAGAGAAACAAGATAATAAATATGGGCTTCTCAAATTGGCTCTGTGGCTGGATTTGGCCTACCAGCACTGAGAATGCTGCCTCTATCCCTAAATCATGGATAAGTCTGCTGCAACTACCAGACAGGCTGGTGTTAATCCACGTTGTGGTCACCAAGCTAATAGCCACAACATCACCACCAATAGATGAAGTGCTGGTGAGAGGAGAGGCTCTGGGTGATCGTGGGTTTGCTATTTCCCAGCAGTTTTGTCAGGATGAGAAGTTTAGGGAAGCTGGTTGGCTGGACCCCCTTACAAAGAAAACGTGATCAAGGAAAGCGATGACCTCAGAACCTCAGGAGCATGTCTCATGTGCTGAATAACAGACTTAAAATCTTCTGCATGTGCTACAAATGAGAGCCTTCTCTCCTCTAGGAATTGAGCTGACATTGAGGAGAACCAAATCCAGAGTTTCATCATACGAATAGCTGAATTAAAGCATCAGCAGAATTGCAGGTCTAGAGCAGTGTCTGATACTAAAGTAAGGGCATTAATCAGAAAGAAATGAGACCCTGAAAAACATGGGATGGGAAAATATGGGCTGATGATCCAGAAGAGGAGGATATTGAGCCACCCCAGTCAATAGATCCACCCCTCCCACCTGATGGGATTGATCCACTATCAGTAAAACAACTTACACTTGAGCAAATTAACCAAACTGTTCAAGCTGAAATGCTTGGTGGGGCTGCATCGGGAACATTTCCTGGGGAGATGCCTTACAAGATAGTGCCGAGAGCCCCCAGGAAATACCCCACCACCCATTATTTCCTCTAGACCTGTAAATAGGATTAAGTCTCAGAAAAATTCCAAAAGGGGAGGTCATATGATGACTCATGAAGAAGTGTGCTATACTCAAAAAGATCTGCCCGAGGTTTCTAGTACATACAAGCAGAACCCTGGGGAAGATCCATAGGAATGGTTACAAAGTGTGTCAGTTGGGTAGACTAGAGAAACAAATCCATGGACACGCATATGTATACAAGGGAGAGGTTTATATACAAGAGGAATTGAACATCGAGAAAATATCCCAACCCAGTCCAAGGCCATAAGTCTGATATTAGCCCATATGTTCAATACCAGTCTATAAAGTCCTCTTCAGGCTCACAAAGCACATGCAATGAAACCAAATGCAGCACAATCACAAGCCATTGGGTAGAAAGTCTTTGGTTACAGTGGCATTGTAAGCCTCTCAGTGCTGGCAGGGGTCTCTCTGGCTTCTGAGGTCTGGTTGGGTCCATGTGGCTTGTCTTCTGCAATGTCGCCCATTAAGTGGCAGAGAGAAGAGTGTCTTCTGCCTCCAAGGAGGAAGGATCAGATTTCCCAGAATTCTCAGGAGGCCATGGCCACACGGAAGTCTCATCAGCTATCTCCAGATGGACAGCCTAGACGCCACTCCTAAACTCAATCCTTAAATTGACACCGGATTCACTGACTACCACACAAATGGTGTGGGATATCCACCCGTGCAAGGAATGTAACATTAGACCTGTCTGAGTTCCTTGATGTGGGCCCCTAAGCTCAGATTCTTCTTTCAGGTTTAGAGAAGATCTAGTAGCTTATTTGGTTGGTTCACTGAAGCATGGGCTACCAGGTGGTCTAGATTAGACCAATTTGAGGTACCTGATCTACCTTGTTGTACACTGTAGAACAGCGGTTCTAAACCCCTTTGGATGTCAAATGACCCTTTCACAGAGGTTGCCCGATTCATAACGTAGTAAAATTACAGTTTTAAAATAGCAACAAAAATATTTTTGTGGTTGGGGGGGGGGGGAGTCAGCACAATGTGAGGAACTGTATTAAAGGGTTGCGGCATTAGGAAGGTTGAGAACCATTGTCCAAAGGGACCTGCAATCTTTCACAAGAGTAACTGTTCATTGGAGGAGAGAAAAAAAATAAAAATTTTCAGGGATTACTGAACACTGGCTCTAATTCCAGGACACTCAAAATGTTTCGAAGACCAACCAGTCAGAGTGGGGGCATATGGAGGTCAAGTTATCATGCAGTTTTAACTCAGATATGTCTCACTGTGGGCCCAGTGGCTTCCCTGAATCTGGCCTGTGTTATTTCCCCAGTTCCAGAATGAATCATTAGAACAGACATATTTAGTAACTGGCAGAACCTCCAAATTGGATCGCTGGAATGTAGAATAAGGACTATCATGGTAGGAAAGGCTAAGTGGACACCATTGGAACTGCCATTGCCTAGGAAAATAGTAAACCAAAAGCAGTACTGCATTCCTGGAGGGATTGCAGAGATCGGTGCCACCTTCAAAGTCTTAAAGGATGCAGGGATGGTGATTCCTACCATATCCCAGTTTACTCACCTATTTGTTCTGTTTTTAAAAAAGAAGATGGATTTTTGAGAATGACAGTGGATTGTCCTAAATTTAACCAGGTGGTGACTCCAATTGCAGCTGCTGTTCCGGATGTGATTTCACTGCTTGAGCAAATTAAGACTTCTCCTGGTACATGGTATGCAGCTATTCATTTGGCCAATGCCTTCTTCTCAATACCAGTCTCAAAGGACCACCAGAAGCAGTTTGCCTCAGATAGCAGGGGCAACAATACACTTTCACAACTCTCCCTTAGGGGTCATCAACTCTTCCACCCCGTGCCATAATTTAGTCTGAAGGGAATTAGATTACCTCTCTTTTTGGCAAAATGTCACACTGGTCCATTATATCAATGACATTATGCTGATTGGACCCACTAAGAAGGATGTATCAAAGACTGTAAATTCATTGATACAACATCTGTGTACAAGAGGCTGGAAAATTAACCCAACGAAGACTCACCCACCCTCCACCTCAGTAAAATTTCTAGGGATCCGGTAGTGTGGGGCATGTTGAGATATTCCTACTAACGTGAAGGATAAGCTATTCCATCTGCCTCACAACTCCCCCACACACACACCTGCCCCAACAACTAAACAGGAGGCACAACGCCTAGTGGCCCCTTCAAATTTTGGGGGCAACATATTCTTCCTTTGGGTGTGCTACTCCAACCTATTTATAAGTGACATGAAAGCGTCAATTTTGAGTGGGGCCCAGAGCAAGAAAGAGCTCTTCAACATGATCAGGCTGCCATGCAAGCTGCTGTGACACTGGGACCATATGATCCGGCTGACCGATGGTGCTACTGGTGTCAGTTTTAGATTGAGATGGAATATGGAATCTCTGGCAGGCCACTATTGGTGAATCACAGCATAGACCCTTGGGATTTTGGAGTAAAGTTCTGTCATCCTCTTCAGACAACTACTCCCTACTTGAAAAACAGATGTTGGCCTGCTATTGGGCCTTAGTGGAGACTGAACGCCTCACCGTAGGCCACCAACTCGAGGCCTAAGCTGCCCATCATGATCTGGGTATTGTCTGAGTCATAAAGTTGATGTGCACAGCAACACTCCATTGAAGTGGTATATACAAAATCAGGTTAGAGCAGGACCTGAAGGTACAAGTAAGCTGATTGCAGACGTGGCCCAAAGGCCCAGTCTCCACTCCTGTCACAGTACCTTCCTCCTTCTAGTCTGCACCTATGACCTGCTTCGTACTTCCTTATAATAAGTTCACTGAGAAACAGAAAATTCATGCTGGGTTTACTGATGACTCTGCACAATATGCAGGTGCCACTTGTAAGTGGACAGCAGCAGCACTACAGCCCCTTTCTGGGATCTCCCTAAAGGACAGTGGTGAAAGGAAATCCTCCCAATGGGCAGAACTTCAAGCAGTGCAACTGGCCATTCAGTTTGCTTGGAAGGAGAAATGGCCAGATGTGAGATTTTATACTGATCAGTGGGCTGTTCCTAATGGCTCGGGTGGATGGTCAGGGAATTGGAAGGACCATGATTGGAAAATTGGTGACAAGGTAGTGTGGATAGACACTATGTGGATAGCAGTATGTGGATAGACCTCTCTGAATGGGCCAGGAAAGTAAAGGTAATCATATCTCACGTGAACGCTCACCAAGGGGTTACCTTTGAAGAGGAGAACTTTAACAATCAAGTGGATAAGATGACCTGCACTGTGGAGAATAGTCCTCCTCTTTCCTCCGCCACTCTTGTCATTTCCCAATGGGCACATGAACAAAGTGGACATGGTGGCAGGGATGGAGGTTTTGCATGGGCACAGAAGCATGGACTTCCACTCACCAAGGCTGACTTGACCACTGACACTCCTGTGTGCCCCATCTGCCAGCAGCAGAAGCCAACATTGAGTGCAAGATGTGGGACCATTCCTCGGGAGATCAACCGGCAACCTGGTGGCAGGTTGATTACATAGGACCACTTCCATCATGGAGGGGACAGCGTTTGGTTCTTACCAGAATAGACACCTACTCTGGACATGGATTTGCCTTCCCTGCACATGATACTTCTGCCAAAACTACCATTAGTGGAATACAGAATGCCTCATCCACCCGCATAGCATCCCACACGACATTGCTTCAGATCAAGGAACTCACTTCACAGCAAACGAGGTGCAGCCATGGGCCCATGCCCATGGAATCCACTGGTTGTATCATGTCCCTCATCATTCTGAAGCAGCTGGCTTGTTAAAGACACAATTATGGCACCAGCTTTGTGGCAACACTTGATGGGGCTGGAGCAATGTTCTCCAGCAGGCTATATTCTGTCTAAACCAGCGGCCAATATATGGTGCTGTGTCTCCAAGAGCCAGAATTCATGGGTCCAGGAACCAAGGGGTGGAAGCTGGAGTGTCACCACTCACTATTACTCCTAGTGATCCTCTTGCAGCATTTTTGCTTCCTGTCCCAGCAACCCTGTGTGCTTCAGGCTTGGTGGTCCTGTGCCAAAGGAAGGGACTCTCCCACTTGGAAACACAGCACAGATTCCACTAAACTGGAAGCTGGGAATTCCCTCTGGCCACTTTGGGCTTCTCATGCCTATTGATCAACAGGTCAGGAAGGATGTCACTGTGCTGAGTGGTGTGATTGATTCTGATTACCAAAGAGAAATTGGACTGGTGCTACATAATGGAGGTAAAGAAGAATATGTTGGGAATTTAGGAGATCCCCCAGGCCAGTGGTTCTCAACCTTCCTAATACCACGACCCTTTAACACAGTTCCTCATGTGGTGGTGAACCCCCCAACCATAAAATTATTTTCTTTGCTACTTCATCACTATAATTTTGCTACAGTTATGAATTGAGGCAACCCTGTGGAAGGGACGTTACACCCCCAAAGGGGTTGCAGCCCATAGGTTGAGAACTGCTGCTCTAGAGGATCCTGGCTAACAAAATGAAGAACTATTGCCTTGAATAGTATGCTCTTTTAAGACTTATCTAAACGCGTTCCAATTGACAAAAACAACTAAAAAGATCTGATGGGAACCTTATGGGGCAATGAGCGCACAGTAATGAAGAAGAGTTCCGAGGAGGAGGAGGATGGCAAGAATAGCCGCACAACTCACATGATTGCACTTGTATCAATTTGCATTGGTTTGGTTTTGCTCTGCATATCCTTAACAAAATATAATTTTAAAATAATCCATCACCTGCATAAATTTCCTCCTCAAAATCCAAGCATAAAACCAGGCCACCCAATCCCCCAGGGTAACTATTAATCTGCTTTCGCTAATGAATTTACCATTTTCATTTTATATAAATAGAAGCCAAGAGTATGTGTTTTCTGGCTTATTTCAATCAGAATACTTAATACTCACATGTTGTGTCTATCAAAAAATCATTCCTTTCAATTTCCAAGTACATTCTTTATGTGAATGTAAAATGTATTTATCTACTCACCTACTGATGCACAATATTACAAATAAAATTATACATGCTTTCATTTTTCTTAAAGAATGCATCATTCAGAACATTCAACTTTTATGAAAGTTTCCACACAAAAACCTCAAGCCATACCAAACTCACTGCCATTCAGTCAACTCAACTCCCAGCAACACTATAGAGCAGGTAGAACTGGCCGTGACGGTATCCATTCCAGGTGTACTTTGCCTCACCACTCACTCAATGTCCCAGGGACCCCATAGGACAGAGTGAACGTCCTCTGGTGTTTCCAGGACTGTAAATCTTTATGGGAGCAGCAAGCTTCGTCTTTCTCCCATTAGTACCTGGTGGTTTACAAACTGCTGACCTTGTGATTAGCAGCCCACCTTAACCTCCTCCACCACCGGAGCCCTAGGAAAGTTGGTCTCTCCACAACCTTGATGGTGACTTTTATTTTGCTTTTTAAAGTAGCCATTCCAATGGGTGTCTTAGGAGCCCTGGTGGCACAGAGCCTTACGAGTTGGACTGCTAATTGCAAGTTTCAAAAACAGGCTGGGCAGTTCTACCTGTCCTAAGGGGTCGCCAGGGGTAACAGGTGACTTGGTAGTGTTTGGTTGGTTTTTTGTTTGTTTAGTTTAATAGGTGTTTAGCCATATCTCAGTGTCTCTTTCATTTCCATTTCCCTAGTGACTGATATTGAGCAGCTTGTATCCTCTTGTGCTTTTCATCTGTGTATCTCACCTTCAAGTATCCAAGTCACTCCTCCATGATAAAAATTGGACTGACCAGTTATTAGGTTGTAAAGGTTCTGTAGATAATGGAAAGCTTTTTCAGATGTCTAATGGGCGGCAGCTTCAAAAAACGTCCTGGGGACACGGACTGAAAAGATAACGGAATTTTTCCATTAACGTTTTAAAAGTTAGTCTGTGGTTAGACAAGTTTCTCCTAGTCAATGGAATGCCTTTTACTTCCCTTATGTGTGTTTTTAAAGGAAGTTTTAACTTTCGTGAGTCTCTGATAGCCTCTTTCGATTCTTTCTCTTTTGTTCCCTAACCATCATATTCTGGATAGTCCATTTTTGCTATTTTTCAGAAGTTTCTCAAAAAATTGAAAACTCTTTACAAAAGCATTCCACTCAGCTTTCTGCTCTATTACTCATTCAAACGGCTTTCCACATCATTCTCTTCTCTGCCCACTCCAGAACCCTCCCCTAAGTCTACCCATAGGCTAGTGACCCAACTACAACAGAGTTTCACAGTTGAATACTGTATGAAGTTAAGTGGTTACACCATTGGGCTGCGAGTCAATCGTTCAAAACCACCAGCCACTCCTTGGGAGAAAGCAAGGAGCTTTCTACTCCTGCAACTGTTATCTTGAAAACAGACAGCAGGGGATTGCTATGAGTTGCCATGACTCGATGGCAGTGAGTTTGGTCCAGTACAGTAGCCACTAGTCTCCTGTAGCAGCTATTCAAACATAAATGAAAATTTCAGTTCCTCATTCATGTCACATGCTCAATAGCCACATGTGGTTAGTGTCTACCACACAGGACAGCACAGATCTCCCGGCGTCTCAGAAAGTTCTACTAGATGTTACTGCTAAACATTAGTAATGGCTTCTAATGATGCATCACTTGGTCCTGCTTCTGATCCTTCATCTAATACGATAAAGTAGACTTCATCCCAACATTCATTAAGAAAATGAAGGCCCTAAAAGGGGGGTAATTGCTTAAAGCAATCCTTTAAATTTGACATTGTCAATGTATTCAAACATTAATTGGGTGCTTCTATTTTACATATTATTTTATTATTACTATTATTTTTTAACTGGGTGCATCTTACAGCATCAATCCCAATGCTGTACATTTTGCAAGCAACTTGTATTTTGTCTTTTTCGTCCTTCAAAATATGAGGGGGCTTTAAAGTTCATGGAAAATTTCCATCTCATTATCTGTTCGTTTTTCCACATATTACTTGAAGCCCTCTCATAGTTCATATGAGAGATCTATAATCCATTGCACTCAATTACATCTACGTTTCTCAGGATGTGTATACCTTGCACCTGTATCAGCATGTGCGGGTGTGAATAGAGAACCCTGCTTTGCCTGCAGTTCTTCTTGGAGTTTCACCTGCCCCTCCCTTTGCTTCTCTAGAGGATTGTCACCATCACTAATCATTTTAAGCTCCCAAGAAGAGCCTGATTATCCTAGCCATTAAGAAAGACTTCATCTGCTTCATCAGATTCACTGGAGAAGCTCTAGAAAAAGATTCTCAGGCTCCATCATGAAAGCTACTCCAAAAGAACTGTGTCTGGATGAAGTCCAGAAATTAACAGTCCCTCCAGGGAATGTGAGGTGCAACCCATGTGGAAGTGAAACCTCAAGGATCTCAGTCTAATAAGGAGACAATGGTTTCCCCCTTGTTACCACCAAGATAGTTAACAGAGGAAGAGAAAGTGAACAATAGAAAGTACAGAAAGAGAAGCATTTTCAACAGACCTTTGAACTTCACACTGTATGAAGACATACACAGTGCTCCTTAAGATCAGGTTGATGTGTATTTACCTTGTACACAAGTCATGCTAAACAAATGAGGAAAATGCTATTTACATAAAACAGGGAGTAAAAATTCATAGTATTTGTATTTTAATACAAAGGGTCCCAGGATTCAAACAGGTCCGTCTGACAGGGAATTTCTTCAGCCAGTTTCTCAGATTTCCACTTGGGAATCCTCACCAGTTTCCTCTTCAGACTCAAATGCCTGACCATCCGATGATTTGAAGTCCTCCAGAGGGCCACCACTCAGTCTCTTTTAAAGAACAAACCAATAGTGTTTAATGACTTTAAAGCCCAAACCCATTATCAACATGCAAACATAGTGGTCCCTCCAGATGACAATAAGAGAACACTGGTGGTGCAGCGGGTTAAGTGCAGGGTTTCTTACAAACAGGTCAGCAGCTGGAACCTGAGCAGCGCTGAGGGAGCAAAGGAGGCAGTCTACTCCTGTGAAGACTGACAGTCTCAGACACTCTGCACAGTTCTTCCCTGCCCTATAGGGTTGCTGTGACTTGAAATGCATGTATCATGACTGGGGTTGGTTTTTAAGTTGCTAGAGTAACAATCATCAGGATAATTCTTGTTCAAATATTAACTATTTCCAAATCTTTTAGAGAGACAAAGCCATCAAACTTATCTAAGGTTGCATTACCTACTTTAATGTTTGTGTCAACTACAACGCATACCTTTCCACAGTTCATTACTTTTTACAAATCTACAAGAAACATGTTCTGTTGCTTCATGTCACTAAACAATAGCTCAGTTACTGAGTTCTTACTCCTCTCAACATTCCATTGAATTCCCGGACAAACCTATGCCGTCGGTCCACCATTCCCATTTTACAGATGAGGAAAAGAAGTTCTGACAAAATAAATAACTTAACTTAATACAAGGGACCTTAAAACATTTGTGGGAAATTAAAACACTGATCATACGCTGCTTTAGTTTCATAGAAAATGAATGACTTAGAATGTCACAAGTACCTACCTCTGTCTCCTCTGCCATGGACTGTACGTGTTCTGCTACTTCTGCTCATTCTTTATTTTTTAACAATTTATTGGGGCTCATACAACTCTTATCACAGTCCATACATATACATACATCAATTGTATAAAGCACATCTGTACAGTCTTTGCCCTAATCTTTTTTTTTCTCCTCTTTTCTTTTTTTACATTTTATTAGGGACTCATACAACTCTTATCACAATCCATACATATACATACATCAATTGTATAAAGCACATCCATACATTCCCTGCCCCAATCATTCTCAAGGCATTTGCTCTCCACTTAAGCCCCTTGCATCAGGTCCTCTTTTTTTTTTTCCCTCCCTCCCCTTTCCCCCCTCCCTCATGTGCCTTTGGTAATTTATACCTCGTTATTTTGTCATATCTTGCCCTATCCGGAGTCTCCCTTCCCCCCTTCTCTGCTGTCCCTCTCCCAGGGAAGAGGTCACATGTGGATCCTTGTAATCAGTTCCCCCTTTCCAACCCACTCACCCTCCACTCTCCCAGCATCGTCCCTCACACCCTTGGTCCTGAAGGTATCATCCACCCTGGATTCCCTGTGCCTCCAGCCCTCATATGTACCAGTGTACAACCTCTGCCCTATCCAATCCTGCAAGGTAGAATTCGGATCATGGTAGTTGGGGGGAGGAAGCATCCAGGATCTGGGGGAAAGCTGTGTTCTTCGTCGGTACTACCTCGCACCCTAATTAACCCATCTCCTCTCCTAAACCCCTCTATGAGAGGATCTCCATTGGCCGACACTTGGGCCTTGGGTCTCCACTCTGCACTTCCCCCTTCATTTAATATGGTATATATATACATATACATATACACATATGTACACATACATACACACACTTATATGGGTTTTTTTTGCATGATGCCTTATACCTGGTCCCTTGGCACCTCGTGATCGCACTGGCCGGTGTGCTTCTTCCATGTGGGCTTTTTTGCTTCTGAGCTAGATGGCCGCTTGTTCACCTTCAAGCCTTTAAGACCCCAGAAACTATCTCTTTTGATAGCCGGGCACCATCAGCTTTCTTCACCACATTTGCTTATGCACCCATTTGTCTTCATCTGCTCATTCTTTATTCCCCTTTTCAGATGCACAATTTCACTGTCCTTGTCTTCAATTTCTTTCTTTCAATGAAGCTATATGAAACAAAAGAAGCTGAGTATTCCATATCTATGCTTAAGCTATAGGCCAAACCGTATGCGTCCGAGTAAACAACTGATAGAAGCCCTTCACCCAGGTGATAATGTTCTCACCCCAGGAGGCTCTTTGTGAAATAGTTCTGGTCACAGAGTTGTCTTTGTAATTATACTTCAGTTAGGCCAACATGAATGCTAAGCTTGTACTGCTGTAACCAAATATTCTAGCAGGAGAAAACAAACAACCCCAGAGTTTAGAAAACGACACAGGTCCTTATGGTGAAGACGTACTTTCTCATTTTCCTCCAGCGTATCATACAGAGCCTGCTTTCGTTTTGCTGCTGTTTCCTTCCAATATTGAGAAGATGGAGTTTCTGAAATAAACTGTTTCACATGCAGGGATGCTACACATTAGTGTTCCCAAAAAAGTTAATAATATTTCTATTTTAAAAACATTTCCAATCTTGGCAAAATATTATTTATTCACATCCCTTTCAGAAGATCATTAGAAAACAAAGTCAGTTTCTTTTCCATTTAACCTTTCCCAGTCTTTCATGTTTAAAATTTTCAATCCTTCAGAAGAGTTGCAGCAAAAGTGCAGTCAGCAAACACATTACTTTCACCTAAATTGATTTTTTAAACTGCACTCTTGGTTTTGTGTTTAGTTGATTGTTTAATACTGGCATCTTTGAAAAGTCCACATCAGCTATTTTGTACTCCGACCTTTAATTTAGAATTGCTGGATTCAAAGAAGGCATGTGTGGCAAAAATACGCTGTGTCCTACTCAATTCCTCATGCCAATTTGTCACAATATTGGTAGTATTGTAAAACCGAGAGCTATTCATTTTTAGTATGTGTGAATATAGTGATGATTTAAACAATGACTTTTCACACCATTTTCATTCTGGAAAGCTTTCTTTTTCTCTAGGCTTCAATTTTCTCACTAGTTATATATCAAATGACATATCATCAGTTCAGAAGTAGTAACCTGCCATATTTCTTTCACAACATTTTAAGTTTCCTCTTGATTTCCAGCGCCATTCCACTAAAAATTAGTACTTCTTACAAGTACAATTTTGATTCATCTTCACTCCTTATAATTTGGGGCCAGGTTTCTATTAGTTCTCTTACTTCATGTTCTCCTGGGATCCTTGCTTCTCATAGAGGCTTTACTGTATCCCCCTATTCAATCACGGCTGCCACAAGCAGACAGACAGAAAGGACGAGGACATATTCTCCTACATCTGTAGGAATTAAATTCCTCTCTTACTTGAAATTCATGCTCTAAAGGTTTTTCTTCTTGAAAGTCTTGTCCCATCTTGCGAACACTTTTAAATTAACCCAGCAACACAGCCGCCATTGTAACGACTATCCTTTCCTTAATAAACAGCCTCTTTTTAGATCATCCACTTTGAGATCTTAACAAATGTCACTACCCAAATGGTATGAAAGTACAAAAACTAGGTGAAGCCTCTTACAATATCCCAAATTAAGAGGCTTTGTGCAGCATTCACAGCAGTGAAACAGAAATATATTTACCTCTTAGTAAAGTTATTTTAAAATAAAAGTTTTATATATATATATATAAACCATGTTATTGGGAACTCATGCAGCTCTTTTCACAATCCATACATGCATCCATTGTGTCAAGCACATTTGTACATTTGTTGCCATCATCATTCTCAAAACATTTGCTTTTCACTTGAGCCCTTGCTATCAGTTCCTCATTTTTTTCTTTCCATTTTCATAGTCCTATTTAATTCCAAGTATATGTGCTGAATTTTAAGACTGATATTTCACATATTTTATAAGCAATTACTCCACTGAAGGCTATCGTAATTCTGTGATATGTGTTTGATAGATCTTGATTTGTAAACAAAGATGACTAGGCTCAGATCATTAAAATATGTAATCTGACCCAGTTCAAGGCAGAGAATCTTTTTTTAAAAATTATTTTATTAGGGACTCATAGAACTCCTATTACAATTCATACATACATCAATTGTGTAAAGCACATTTGTACATTCGTTTCCCTCATCATTCTCAAAACATTTGCTCTCCACCAGAGCCCCTGGCATCAGGTCCTCATTTTTTCCCATCCCTCCCCACTTCCTCCTTCCTCATGAACCATTGATAATTTACAATTATTATTTTGTCATATCTTGCTCTGTCCCACGTCTCCCTTCCCCCACTTTTCTGTTGTATGTCCCCCAGGAAAGAGGTCACATGTAGATCCTTGAAATAGGTTCTCCTTTCCAACTCGCCCTCCCTATGCCCTCCCAGTATCGCCACTCACACCACTGGTCCTGAGGGGATCATCCGCCCTGCTTCCCTGTGTTTCCAGTTCCCATCTGCACCAGTGTACATCCTCTGGTCTAGTCACACCTGCAAGGCAGGATTTGGACCATGACAGTGGCGGGGGATGGGGGACAGAGCGGGGGGAGGAAGCACCCAGGAACTAGAGGAGGAAAGTTGTATTTTTCATCATTGCTACATCGCACACTGATTGTCTCGTCTCCTCCCAAAGACCCTTCTGTAAGGGGATGTCCAGTGGCCTAAATATGGGCTTTGGGTCTCCACTTTGCACTCCCCTGCTCATTCACTATGGTAAGAGATCTCTTGATACCTTGTGATCACACAGGCTGGTGTGTTTCTTCCATGTGGGCTTTCTTGCTTCTGAGCTAGATGGCCGCTTGTTTACCTTCAAGCCTTTTAGATCCCAGACACTATATCTTTTGATAGCCGGGCACCATCAGCTTTCTTCACTACATTTACTTATGCACCCATTTGTCTTCAGCAACCATATCATGCAGATGAGCATGTAATTTAATGACTTTTTATTCTTTGGTGCCTGATAATTGATCCCTTCAGCACCTTGTGGTCACACAGGCTAGTGTGCTTCTTCCAAGTGGGCTTTATTGCTTCTGAGCTAGATGGCCACTTGTTTACCTTCAAGACTTTTTTTTTTGGTGCATAAAATTAACAAAGTTTGTTATCAAGAAACTTGAGTACCTTAGTGAATTTTTAAAAAGACAGTTTCCATTTTAAAACACTAAAAGATGACAATTCACAATAGAAAGGACACATATAAGCACAGATAATGAAAATATTAAATGATATTAAAAGCCCATAATTCAAATTGCTAATTACAATGTTGTGTCTTGGTAGGAGCAGCTGTGCCGTTCCACTTCATGAAATTCATCCCCAGTTCTCAAGGAGACCAAGAAGCCTCACGAAAGATGCAATCTTATAATATACAGTAATCAATGCTGACTTGCTGTGCTTACTCATCCACTATCACAGAAAGCACAAAATCCTATTTACAGAGATCTTTAGTTTCTTAAAAACATATCTCAAGCATCTTTTAAAGTGCCAGCTACTGTTCCCTTAGCTTCTAAAACAAGTATGAGATCACATCCCAACATTGCCCAGAGTGGTGATATAACTAACCGAGAGGAACTGGTAGTATGCTGCTGCTTTAGTGTAGCCTGTAGCAGCCTTCTTCTTGTAGAGTTGAGCTTGGCTTTCATTGTACTACCAGCCGAACATATACTCCATTGCTTTGGATACAAGACTTTCATCTTTTTTGGGCATTTGTCTGTCAGAAACAACCTAATAGTCACTAGTAGAAGCTTTATACTCTGTAGCAAGAGGTCTCATGGTAGAAACCCTAGGAGTACTTCCAGCTTGTGTTGGGGTACGTAAGGTTTTGATTGGTGGTGTAAAGGCTAGAGATGAAGATGATAAAGCACATCTTTCACTGTTTTCCATTACACTTTTATCTATACACGGTTTGACACCGATCATGATGGACTCCCCAAAAATCCTCCCATCTTAAGGCTTTTCAAGGTTGCAGTTTAGATTGGTAACGAATATGCATCCAATTTCCTGTATTAGACATCACATGTTTTAATATATTCCCGTATTGTGCAAATTGCAATAGTATGTAGGAAGCAGATGCTTGAGGAAACCCAAACACAGTCACCCAAGTGTCATCGAGGTGATCTTCTGATGTCAAAAAATCTCCTTGAGTATAAAAAGGATCCAGCTGGGCAGGAGATAATGTAGTCTTTCGTGGCTGACCAATATTCACTGGACTAAACATAGCTTGACCTGTTCCGGGAGTACCTGTGGCAACTCCAACAAGAGGACTCTGCATTACTGAAATGTTCGCCTGTCGTCTTGAAGTTAAAGGTGCTGACCCAAGTCCTGGGCTGGAAATGTCATCGTACATACTTCTAACTGGCGGAGCTCCACTTTTATCTTTGTGAGCTGGGACAACAGGCTGCGGTGGTGATCCACCTGCAAGTAAAGGTGATCTAATTTCCATCACTCCTACTGATGGATCACTGATTGACTGAGATTGTGGAGTCGCTGGAGCTGGCAAATCCCCCATTAGAAATCCAGGTAAAAACTGAGCGTTGACCCCTGGCTTTGGAGAGGCAGGTGAACCCAGCATCATTGGTTCAAATCCTAGTGCGGGCGCCTGGGGCTCCACGGCAAAGGCCACCATTCCAGAGGCAAGTACACCGGGCCCGGAACGGTCCCGATTTTCAAAAATCTACCTTCGAGACTTTAAGGCCCCAGACGCTATCTCTTTTGATAGCCAGGCACCATCAGCTTTCTTCACCACATTTAGTTGTTCACCCACCTTGTCTTCAGCGGTTGTGTCGGGAAGGTGAGCATCACAGAATCCCAATGTAATAGAAAAAAGTGTTCTTGCATTGAGGAAGTACTTGAGTGGAGGTCCAATGTCCCTCTGCTACCTTAATACTAACCATATAAATATATGCACACACATCTATTTCCCCACCTCGTGTATAAATATATTTGCATATGTACATGTCTTTATTTAGACCTCTATAAATGCCCTTTGCCTCCCAGCTCTTTCCTCTATTTCCTTTGACTTCCCTCCTATCCCACTGTCATGCTCAGTCCCCACCAGGGTTTCAGCAATTCCTCTTAGTTACATTACCCTTGATCATGCCTAACCAGGCCTTCCACACCTTCCTCACCACCGATTTGGATCGCTTGTCTTTCCCTTGTCCCTTTTTAACTACTTCCCCATCCCCCTCTCTCTCATGAATACTTGATAATTTATTGATTATTATTATTTTTCATATCTCACACTGTCTGACATCTATCTTCACCCACTTTTCTGTTGTCCATCCCCAAGAGAGGAGGTTATATTTAGATCCTGGTAAATGGTTCCCACTTTCTACCCCACCTTCCATCCACCCTCCAGGTATCACCACTCTCAGCACTGGTCCTGAAGGGATCATCTGTCTTGGATTCCTTGTGTTTCCAGTTCCTAACTGTACCAGTGTACATCCTCTGGTCTAGCTGGATTTGTAAGGTGGAATTGGGATGATCATAGTGGGAGAGGGGGTAGCATTAAAGAACTAGAGGAAAGTGGTGTGTTTCCTGGTTGCTACACTGTGCCCTGACTGGCTCGTCTCCTCCCCACTACCCTTCTGTAAAGGGATGTCCAGTTGCCTACAGATAGGCTTTAGAAACCAATATGCACACCCCTTTGTTCACAATGATATGATATTTTGTTATTTGATGCTTGATACCTGATCCCTTCAACACCTCATGATCACAGAAGTTGGTGTGCTTCTTCCAGGTGGGCTTTCTTGCTTCTCAGGTAGATAGCCATTTGTTTACCTTCAAGCCTTTAAGACCCCAGATACTATATCTTTTGATAGCCGGGCACCATCAACTTTCTTCACTGCATTTGCTTATATGCCTGCTTTGTCTTCAGCAATCATGTTGGAAGGTGAGTACCATGGAATGTCAGTTTAGTGGAACAAAATGTTCTTACTTTGTGGGAGTACTTGAGTGGAGGCCCAATGTCCATCTGCAACCTTAATTCTAAACCTATAAATACATGCACATAGATCTATTTCCCCATCCTCATATATACATATATTTATATATGTACATACCTGTATTTAGATCTTTATCAATGCTCTTTGCCTCCTAGCCCTTTGCTCTATTTCCTTTTATGTTCCTCTTGTCCCACTATCACGCTCAACCTTCATTTTGGTTTCAGTAATTCCTCTCAATTACATTGCCCTTGATCAATCCCTACCAGGACTCTTACACCCTCCTTACCACTGATTTTGGATCACTTGTTCTTCCCTTTTCCCTGGGTTCATTAACGCCACTTCTTTCCCCCCACCTCCTCCTCTCCCATGCCCACCCACCCCCCGGAACCATCAGTACCATTGTTTTCTCCTCCAGATTGTTTATCCAGCCTTTCTTATCTAGATATACCTGCAGAGATAATATTATGCACACACACACAAAAAAGACAAAGCAAAACAAAGGGACAAAACAAAACAACAACAAAAATCCAATGACAAAAAAAAAGAGAGCCTGTAAATAGTTCAAGGTCTATTTATTGACTTTTAGGAGTGTTTTCTGGTTGAGTCTGACGGGGTGCCACGCTCGGGCCCCAGAGTCTATATTTGGTACTCCCTCAGAACTTCGTTGCTCTGCTCTCGTGCTGTTCTGTTGCACGCCATTAGTGTTTTGCCTCTGTATAGTGGGGTCAGACTGGGCCCAATTCCCACTCTGTGTCTCTAGTGCTGCCCCCTGTAGGGCTATGGGTCAGTGAGAGATGTCGTATCTCATAGCAGGGCTGGGCATATGGTCCTGTACGTGCATTGGCTGCTCTGAACAGAGATATTGTCCTCAAGGCTAGGTGTCCACTCTCTCTTCCACCCCCTTTGTTTTCTCCCATGTGTTCTGATCAGACATGTCCCTTTCTCTGAGCTGTAGCTTCAGTGCTTATCCTCTGAAGTGAATTCTTCTGGGTGGGGGTGGGGGGTGGTGGTGGGAAGGGGACTCTCCAAGTATGTGCCTTGGAGACAGCCCCTCAGACCTCTCTATTGGTTCCCTGCTTCATGGCGGTATGTTGCATTTACATCTTGGATCACCAGGTTGAAGTCTGGTCCCTCTTTCCCCGTGGAGATATAAACAGCACCCTCCCCTTGGGTGGATTAGTGCCCTGTTCTCCTGCTACCCGTGTCTTTTTTCCTCCTCCTTTTTAGGTGGCTACCATATGTACCCCTAGATTTGGTCTAGCCCTTGCCGTACTACCTGGTCCTTACCCCAGGAATGTTTGTATACATAGCTTTACTCCTATACCCCTTTTGCATTTTTAAGCTTACCTAAGCGGACTTGTACTTGAGAAGGGTACCCCATTTTTTATCTCCTTTTCTGTGGTCTTGTCCAATCTGTGTAACATTTTGATAGACTTCTGTTTATTAATCTTGTATCCTGTCACTCTGCCATATTCCTCTATTGCTTCCATACAATTCTTTAGGAGCTTTTGGGATTTTCCATGTAAAAAAATCCTATCATCCAGTAATAATGATATTTTCACCTCTTCCTTCCCCAGGTCAATACCTTTGATATCTTTCCTTTGCCTTATGTTGTTAGCTAAGACCTCCAGTATAATATTAAATAAGAATGGGGACAAAGGGCATCCTTGTATGGTCCCCTTTTTCAGTGGGATTGTTTTCATCTTTTCTCCATTGACTACCATGTTGAATGTTGGTTTTTCATATATAGCTTGTGTTATATTGAAGAATTTTCCTTCCATTCCTATCTTCTTGGGTGTCTTAAACAGAAATTGGCGTTGGGTGTTATTGAATGCTTTTTCCATGTCTACCGATGTTATGATGTAGTTCTTAGTTTTGATGTCAATATGGCAAATGCTGCTAATGGTCTTTCATATGTTGAACCATCCCTGGGTCCCTGGTATGAATCCCACTTCGTCATGGTGAATGATTTGTTTCACATACTTTTGTATTCCATTGGCAAGTATTTTTTAAGGATTTTTATATCGGTATTCATTAGCGATATTGGTCAATAGTTCTCGAATCTTGTGGGATCTTTGCCTGGTGTCAGTATCAGAGTTATACAACAAAGCATTCTTGAATTGAGGGAGTAAGTAGGTAGAGAACCAATGTCCATCTGCTACCTTAATACTAAACCTATAAATATATGCACATAGATCTATTTCCCCATCCACATATATAAATGTATTTATATATGTACATGCCTTTATTTGGAACTCTATAAATGCCCTTTGCCTCCTAGCTCTTTCCTCCATTTCCTTTTACTTTCCTCGTCCCACTACCACGCTTAGCCTTCACTTGGGTTTCAATAATTCCTCTCGGTTACATAACCCTTGATCAAGCCCTACCAGGCCTCCTACACCATCCACACCACCGATTTGGATCACTTGTTGTTCCCTTGTCCCTGGGTTTGTTAACATCCACTTCCTTGGCCCCCATGTCCCATGCCCCCCCGGAGCTGTCAATCCCGTTGTTTTCTCCCCCAGATCGTTCACCCAGCCTACCTTATTGACACAGACCTGCGGAGATAATAACACGCACAAACACAAGACAGCAAAACAAAGCAACAAAACAAAACAATAACAAAAAGTCAGTGACAAAAAAAATAACCACGACGAAAAAGAAAAGATTGTAGCTAGCTCAAGGACTCTTTGTTGGACTCTAGGAGAATTTTCCGGGCAAGGGGTGCCAAGACCTGGCTCCAACATCTATTTTTGGCATTCCCTGGGGATTTCGTTGCTCTGTTCCCCTTGCTGTTCTGTTCACGCCCTTGTGTTGTGCCTGTATGGTGGGGTCAGATTGGCCGCAATTCCCACACTGTCTCCAGTGCTGTCCCCCGTAGGGCTATGGGTCAGTGAAAGATGTCGTGTCTCATAGTGGGGCCGGCCATATGGTCTTCCCTGTGCATTGGCTGCTCTGAGCAGGAATCTCATCGTCAAGGCTTGGTTGGCCAGGATGTTTTCCCCTCTCTCTTCGTCCCCCTTCATTTGCTCCCGTGAATTCTGATCACACTTGTCCTCCCCCCTGAGCTGGAGCTTCAGTGCTGTCCTCTGAATTAAATTCTTCTGTGGGGAGGGCAGGTGTCCACATAGTTGGGATTGGGGCCGGCCCCTGTGATCATCATGTTCAAAACATTTTCTTTCTACTTGATATCAGCTGGTTTTTGCCCCTCCACAACCCTCCCTCATGATACTTGATAATTTATAAATTACATATTTTTCATGGTTTACACCGACCACTGTCTCGCTTCACCAACTTTTCTGTTGTCTGTCCGCCTATGAGTGGATTATGAGAAAATGAGATCAGATGCATATACAAAACAGGAGCAGGTATAGTGTCTATGAAAACAAACACTCAAATATAAAATCAAACAGCAGGAACCGAGGCCCAAACTTTAACCTGAGCCAAGGCTGACCTGGCCACACGAAGCCCTTCATGCCCACAGCACCAAGACAGGAGAGCCCGGATGATGTCTGAGGGCCTGTGGTCAGAGATGCTAATGGGACAAGGTGCTACTGAAGGAATAAAGACAAGACAGATGTGAAGATGACCCGGCTGAGAAGAAGTGTTCACCAAAATCACCTTGTCCTGAGCACTGGCTGAGTTCAGGCCCCACCCATTCTAGCTCCTCCCCCACCTTCTCGTCACTCTGTCCCATTTTATCTTAGTCAACTAAAAATACACACAGATTCTGGACTAGGCTTAAATTTTTATCATTTCTTCTTTTGAAATTTCAGCATTTTCTCAATTTAATTAACCTATATATCCATCTCATGACAAAAATTAGTAACCAAATTCATTATCAGGTCCCTTTTCAATAGAGAAGAGAGACTAAGCAGGTGAGAGGGAGGGAAGTTATACAGGGAGGGAGATGTTCTAGCAGAGATGGGGAAAATGGATCAGCGAAGGGACACAGGTCTTGGGGCTTGGACATCCTGGTGGGATGGGTTTGTCCCACCGCATCCTCACGTGATGCTAACCGGAGGGCAGGCACATTCAGACCCCGGTTGTAGAGAAAGAAATCCAAGGCTCTTCAATCCCAAAGCACGCTGGGAACAAGTCCTGTGTTACTCTGCCACACACAAGGACTCAGGCTGCAGAAAAAAAAAACCACAGAAAAATTCAGGTCAGTCACTCTGAGGAGTCCACTGCACTCTCAGAATGTCTCAATCCAAGAGTTCCTATCACATAGTCTTGTCCCCTCTGTCTCCTCTACTCCGTGTCAGGGCTACAGGCTCTCACCTTTTGAAACTGTGAGAGACACATCCGAGCCCTGGCTACCGTCATTGCCTGGAGAAGAGAAAAACAGGATGTGGTCAGAGCACACAGGAGATGAGACCCGGGGAACAAGGATTATGAGTGAGGGGCTCCTCCCTGGGCGCCATCTACACGCTCCCAAGGGTCTCATCTCAGCCCCCTCCCCCATACTCACTGGCAGCTTGAGAATAGCTCCCTCCTTTCCCACCTGTGGGAACAAAGCATTCCATGAGGGACTGGGAGACACTGGACCATCAGGTCCTTTAAGAGCTGGTTAGTGCTGGGCTCCAGTTAGATTTCCTGAACTGCAGGGCTGGGTAGGAGAGGGATGGATGTGCACAGATTGGACCGCCATCCTGCTGGAAGTGTGTCTGCAGCAGGAACATTTCCCTGGGACCTGGGACTACTGGGAATCGGTCTCCATCCCTGGAACAATAAAGGTGAAAGATCCATCCTTTTCACAGGTACACATAGGGATGTGCAGATACAGTTAGAAGAGTAATTGTGAGCACACAGGGCGCCACACGGGGGCAGCACATAAATGGATGGTACTTCCCTTAGGGAAGCTGAAGATGGTGAATCTCCCTCCTAGTTGGGACATGACACCCAGCAGTGGGATAAGAAACTGGGTACAGACACACACACAAACACACACACACAAGCACGCCTACCGTCCACCTGAGCACGTCTTCCTCCGGATCACAAATCCAACTGCAGCTGCGAGGAGAACCAGGCCAACAACCATTCCCACGATGGGGATGGTGGGCTGGGAAGACGGTTCTGGAAAGAGACCGGATGGTGAAGAACCCTGTCCCTGTTGGTGCTCAGAGGGGCCCCTGCTTTCCCTGAGGGGAGCCCCACCCCATGCCCGTCCTCACCCCATCTCAGGGTGAGGGGCTCAGGCAGCCCCTCGTGCTGCACTTGGCACGTGTATCTCTGCTCCTCCCCAGAGGGCACCACCACAGCCGCCCACTTCTGGAAGGTGCCGTCCCCCGCAGGCCTGGTCTCCACCAGCTCCGTGTCCTGGGGCTGGTCCTCGCCGTCCCGCTGCCAGGTCAGGGCGATGTCCGCCGGGTAGAAGCCCCGGGCCCAGCACCTCAGTGTGACCTCTCCCTCAGGGACATGGTGTTCGTGGTGGTGGGTCACCTGGGTCTTTGGAGGCTCTGGAGGGAGGGTCAGAGGGCTGAGGAACTCTGCCTGACCTCCCTGGGGTCACATCAGCAGGGCTCCTATGATTACCCTGAGGATGGATTGGGCAGTTGTGGTCGGAGTGGAAGGCCAACACCCAGACACCAGCCTGGAGTCCAGGTGCTCCATTGCCTCCTCATGAACGGAAAGTTCTAGAATCAGCCTGAGGCAGCCCACAGGCCTGGGGTATAGCTGCCTAGAGAGAAAACAGGGACTTCCAGTTTAGTCTTGGGTTGGAGACTCAGAAATGGAAATAAAAAAAAAAATAAAAATAAAATAAAAAAATTAAAAAAAAAAAAAAAGAAATGGAAATCATGTGAATCACATCTGTAAACCCATTGGGAGTGTACGGAGAACAAGATATGAGAGAGCAAGTCCCCTGTGGGGGCCAAACGTCAATTCCCCGTTTAAAGGGCAGTGCTGATGAGTCAGGAATCGTGTCCTCTCCTCTCCCAGGGAGACCTGGTCCCTCAATGTCTCAGGGAGAGGAGGGCTGCTCTGGGCAAGTCACTGTCCTACAGGACCTGGGGGTGCAGGGGAACCCCTCCCTCTCCACACCCAGTAGGGGTCTTCTGGTGTCTGTCCCATTTCCTTCCCCCCTGAGAGGCCAGCAGGGCGGACACACAGACCCGGGTCCAAGGGAGTTGGGGAGGCGTCCAGGGCCCCTGTTACCTGCGCGCTGCAGGGTCTGCTTCCCGTTCTCCAGGTATCTGCGGAGATACTGCACACACCTGCCCTCCGTGTAGGCCCTCATGCGCTCCGCCACCCCGGCCTCCTCCCACTTGCGCTGGGTGATGAGCGAGGCCGTGTCCGCCGCCGTCCAGGAGCGCAGGTCCTCGTTCAGGGCGATGTAGTCGGCGCCGTCGTAGGCGTACTGGCGGTACCCGCGGAGCAGGCGCCCGTCAGGGCCCAGGTCGCAGCCAGACATCCTCTGGATGGTGTGAGACCCTGACCCGCCCCCAGACCCCCGTCAGCGAAACTGAAAAAGAAACCGGGCAGATCTCACGCCAAGAAGGCGAAGGGTAGGGGAGTCCCTGGGAATCGGGGTGACGTTGGGCGGGGAGACGCGGTGGGAAGCTGAGGGAGGGCGACCGCGCGTGGGGTCGGGGGCTCGAGCCCCGCGCCCCGGGCCGGGGCCCCTCACCGGCCTCGCTCTGGTTGTAGTAGCGCAGCGCCGTCCGCAGGTTCACTCGGTGGGTCAGCATGCTGCTCCTGCAGCTCATGGTCTCCTGCTCCCAGTACTCGGGCCCCTCCCGCTGCACCCAGGGCGCGCGCGGCTCCGTCCTCGGGTCCGGGGCGTCGCTGTCGAAGCGCACGAACTGCGTGTCGTCCACGTAGCCGACTGAGATGAAGCGGGGCTCCCTGCCGGGCCGGGACACGGCGGTGTAGAAATACCTCAGCGAGTGCGAGCCTGGGGCAGGGGGGTGGGACCAGAGCGGCTGAGACCCCGACCCCCGCCCGCCCCGCGCCCCCGAGGGTCCCGCGCCCCCGACCCCGCACTCACCCGCCCGGGTCTGGGTCAGAAGCAGCAAGCCCGGGAGCAGCAGGAGGAGGATCCGGGGCGCCTTGATCCTGGGAAACCTGGGTTCCTCAGAGTCTGACGCTGGTGCCACTGAGGAGACCTTATAACCGGGATTGGCTTCTCCAGGAATCAGAGACCCAGTAAGGGTGAAAAGGGGCCCCGCGTCATAGGTATCCAGCCAGAAGGAGCTGACACAGGTTGTGCGAGGGAGAAGTGAAACTCCTGAGAAGGGGAATCCCCAGCGCTGGGTCTCCCCGCCCCCTGACACCCCCAATCCGGGCCCGAGAGCCAAGTGGGCGCCCTGGGACGCTGAGAGAGGTCTCCTCCTGCACGGAGCAATCTTTCCACACTGTCTCCTTGAGCCATGGGCCGGACCTGTTGCAGACAAAGGCTTTTTGACTCAGAATTTCTGTTGTCTAGATCCTGGGGTGAGTTCAAAGCCACCCTGTAGGATGGACAACTCCTCTCGGGATTTCTTTCCTACATTATAATACTTCAAGAAGCCCATCGCCAGTCTTTTCTCCCGCCTAGGCACTTGGATTAGCCCATAGGAGCTTATTTATTCTGCCACAAGGCGCCTTAGAGGTTCTGTTCACAGTCACACACTGTGAAGAAACCAAGGGATTTTACTTCTGTGGGTTCTGTCTAATGAGAGCAAACACATGGGAAAGGGAAGCAATTAACATTGTAAAACCAGGATAAAATACTACTGATGACCCCTTACACGGTAACAGATCATATGTTTTCAGGAAAAAGAAATGTGTTTAAAAATAATAGTGAAAAGAGGGAATCACTTTATAGGTCTCCTTTCTGTGTCCGCAGACTTCTGGATTTTCATATCAGCTTCTGCATCCAATGTGCCATCCTGCTCGTGCTGTAGAGCATCCACCATCTCACAGGTACAATGTTGGAGAAGGGAGTCTTCAAATAGGCTCTCCAAGTACCTGTGAAAGCCCATCCTTCATATTTCATTACTGCTACAGAAGAGGTAGTTCCTTAAAGGTTAATTGCTGTTGGAAAACTCTTGTGGAAGGTTTCATGGTCTGTTCATTAAACCCAGAGATCCATCTTGCATTCCGCATGATTCTTGTTGTAATGGATGAAGTTTCTCTGAAGTGCTGCTTTAGTCTATTGAGAATACAAATATTCCAGTGTTGGCACATTCCACTAGGAAATATCACATTAAAAAGCCACCTTTGTTAGTATCACCACTGGTCCAAGCCCCCTCCCCACACTCCACCCCCAGGAAGAAGTGTTTCATTTTGAAAAGCTCTCACATTCTGCTCCATACAAGTTTTACATTCTTAAAGGTTACAGTTTATCATTTTCAATAATGCTCTTAGTAGATTTATCGCCCCCCCAGACTTGTTAATTCTTGAGAAAGTGTCAAATAGTCAAGATAGGTCCGCCGTCATTCGTTCCTCCAAATAAAAAGCATCTTCCTTTTTTTAAAAAAAGTAGCTAGTTCAGGACATACAAATTATTTTCCTTGAGATAAATGTTATATTTTAGAATGCAGACGGGTTTATGTTTACTTCCCATTTCTGACATACAGTTAAGGGACGTGGATTCGGGGCAACCTTCTATTTGAGAATGTAATGACAGTATGAAATGTCCAGGCTTCCATAAGTGACCTGTAAGTGCAGCTGGTTCGGTTCCGTTTCCCGACAAGGGAGGGTTGGCGCAGGACACTGACTACTGCAGTCTGACGGCACAGCTGGAGTCCTGCTCAGTTCCAGCTGACTTTCCTCTGCAACTGTCCACACATGGAGAAACACTGATCACCTCCATGAGTGCTGTGGATACGTCTTTGACTTCACGGATCTTGTGGAAGAATCTCTGTGACTCCCAGAGTTCCACAGATGACACTCTGAGAACTGCTGTTCTGACTAAACCCAGAAGTCCGCTGCCTGGCTTCTGCCTCTTCTTCACTTCCCAGAATTCCTCTCCCTGAACTGGACTACCTGCTCCCTTTGTGGGCCACCCCCACCCCCACCCCCAATGCTTAGCTTAGTCCTTGTGTTAGTCTGGGTAGACTATAGAAACAAATTCACTGAGACCCTTATGTGTATAAGAAAGGGGTTTATATTCAAGAACAGTTGAATATTGAGAACACATCCAAACCCAGTCGAGATCAATTCAACAAGTCTGATAGTAGCCCATATGTCCAATACCAACCTATAAATTACTCTTCAGACTCACGAAACACAGGCAATGATGCTGAATACAGAAGCTCACAGGCCAGTGAGTGGACAGTCTTGTGGATCCAGTGGCGGTAGAGGCATTTCAGCACTGGCAGGGGTCCCCACATGGCTCCTTCAGCTCCAGGGCTCTAGCTTAGCTCCAGGTGCCTTGTCAGCAAGCATGTCGGGCAGGTAGTGAGTATGTGTCCGGCCTCCAGAGAGCTATGTGTCTCCTTAGCGCCTCCAAATGAGATCATTAAGCTCTGAACTGATTGACAGGCAAAACTCCACCCCTTCACTCATGTCTCAAATTGACAAGAGATTATGTAACTACCACAGTCCTTTCCCTTGTGCTCTTCCAAACAAGAATTTACTACCTGGAAATTTAATGCCAGAGCGTATGCACAATCAGACATCTGATATTCGGGAAACAACGTATCCTTTTGGAAATGGAAATATTTATACCTGATCCACCACACAGGGATGTGTTTTCATTCATCAGGTGTTTTCATTGGATTACACGTGAGCTGAATGTACATCCATATTTCAGATGGTTGGAAATCTGATGCTCTCTGTGGGAAAAATAAAAAAGGCAACTTCATTATAAATTGGTCTTAGGCATGTGACTTGAGGTCCATAGTCAATTAAGAGCAAGGCTGTCAATAGAGCTTTCATTGACAGAGGGTCTGTCTGGACTGTCCAGTAGAGTGACTCCTGACCCTGAGTGAATGTGGAGCATTTGAAATAAGGCTGGTGCAATGGAACAATTGAATATTCAATTTAATAATTCATTTAAATGCCCACACCTAAATATTAGGTACCATATTCGACATTATCTAGAGTGTTCTGAATTTCCCAACTTTCCCCCCAAAAAATGCTGTATGATTTATTAATTTGAGTATATTAAACTTATTGAAAAGCCATGGGATTTCTTTTGAGGATCTTTGGCATATTCTTAAAATAAAAAGTATCCATCAGAACTTAAAAGGTACTTATTTAACTAGCTTGTAAAGACATTAACCAAAACATGCTCAATCCCCTCAAGATTACAAATGTTCAATTTCTGTTTGTATTTCATAGAAAATATTGGTGTTATTCATTTATGACAAACTTACCTAACCCACTGTCATCAGATGGATTTGGACCATGGTGACTCTCTGCAGGATCCACGGCTGCACAAAGTATAAGAATAGTCAGTGTCTTTATAATTCCACAGTGTACACTTGTTCTGTGTTTCTAGCTGCTTCTTGATCCATGTCCACGTTCCCCATGAGCACGAGGAGAGGCTCTGGAGCTACCATTCTTTCCGAGGTCATCCCCAGTCGGTTAGGAGCCACACAGGGGAATGCCTGTGCATTGTCAATAATGTACAAATACACATCTTTCTGGTAGTCTCTGCTTTCAGATGAGATCCGTCTGACATCTGAAAGGACCACATGCTTGTCCACAGTAGTTGCATCGTATCACAGTCTCACCAGCAGTGTATTGGGGTTCCACTTTCTCCACGTCCTCCCCAGGACTTGTTGTTTTCTGGCCTGTTGAATTTTCTGTTGGTACTGGGGTTTAAGGATCTCTCATAGTGTTCTGATTTGCATTCCTCCAATGGCAAACACGGGTGAGCTTTTTTCCATGTGTTTATTAACCACTGAGATATCATATTTATGTAGTAAATATATTATAGTATATTATTTACATTGTAAATATTATGTAATAAGCAGTCCAGTCCTCTACTCACTTTAAAATTGGATTGTTTTTCTCTTTATCATTGAGGATTTCACATTTTCTCTAAAATTGTTGGGTCCGTGTCTTGTCAGATAGCATGTTGTAATATATGCTCTCACAAATTATGTGTTTCCCCTTTAATCTTAGATGATGTCATCTGATGCTCATATTTATTTCAATTTTTGAGGTCTGAGTTATCTAGTTTATCTTTGATGATTTGTGTATTTTTGTTTCTATGTGATGGACGGTTTATTGCATTATCCCACAATTTTTTCCAACTCTTTCGTTGATCACATTTATAGCTTTGGGTTTTATATTTACATCTTTGATCCATTTGATTTAGTTTTTCTGTAGGATGTTACGTATACATCTGTTTTTCATCTCTCTTCCAATGGCTATTCTATTTGCCAGTATCCTTTGTTAAAGAGACTCTCTCCACTCCACCCACCCCCATTGAATGGATGTCCTGTTTTTTTCCCCCTAGGCAAATATTTATTTATTTTTCTCTTTTTACATTTTATTAGGGATTCATACACTCTTATCACAATCCATACATATACATACATCAATTGTATAAAGCACATCCATACATTCCCTGTCCCAATCATTCTCAAAGCATTTGCTCTCCACTTAAGCCCTTTGCATCAGTTCCTCTTTTTTTTCCCCTCCCTCCCCTCTCCCCCCTCCCTCATGTGCCCTTGCTAATTTATACATCGTTATTTTGTCATATCTTGCCCTATCCGGAGTCTCCCCTCCCCCCCTTCTCTGCTGTCCCTCTCCCAGGGAAGAGGTCACATGTGGATCCTTGTAATCAGTTTCCCCTTTTCAACCCACTCACCCTCCACTCTCCCAGCATCGCCCCTCACACCCTTGGTCCTGAAGGTATCATCCACCCTGGATTCCCTGTACCTCCAGCCCTCATATGTACCAGTGTACAGCCTCTGCCCTATCTAGCCCTGCAAGGTAGAATTCGGATCATGGTAGTTGGCAGGAGGAAGCATCCAGGATCTGGGGGAAAGCTGTGTTCTTCATCGGTACTACCTCGCACCCTAATTAACCCATCTCCTCTCCTAAACCTCTCTATGAGGGGATCCCCATTGGCCGACACTTGGGCCTTGGGTCTCCACTCTGCACTTTCCCCTTCATTTAGGATGTCCTGTTTTGTCAACAGGGAACTGCTTCAGGTAAATGGGTTAAGTTCTGTGTTCTTGATTCTGACCCAATGGTGTGTGAGTCTGTCAATGGACTAGTATCAAGTGGTTTTGAGCATCATAGCCGTGTAGTCGGTTTTCAGATCTGGAAGAGTGAGACTGCCTTCTTTCTTGTTCTTCTCCAGTATTGCTTCATTTACCTAGAATCTCTGTCCATTCCATATAAAATTAGCTTTAATTATATTGAGTTTATTCCCTTCCAACCCTATCTTCTTGAGTATCTTAATTAAGAATGGATGCTGAATGGTGTCTGTGTTAGTCTTGGTACTTTAGAGAAACAAATCCACAGAAACAAATCCGTATGTATGAGAGAGAGTTATATATAAAGGGTAAGTACACATCAAAAATAAAAACCCCAAAACATCCCAACTCAGTGCTGCCCAAGCCCACAAGTCCAACATTAACCCATATGTCCAACGACAATCCACAAATTCCTCCTCCATCACATAAAGCACACTCAATGATGCTGACTGCAGGAGGAAAGCCGAGTCAGTGAGTGTGTAAGCATCTCCACGCTGGCAGGGATCTCCACACGGGTGCTCCAGCACCCAGGGCTGTATCAGTGAAAGTGCATGCAGCTTCTCCACAGGGATGTCCTGAAGGAAGTGAGCCTTGCCAGCTGAAGCAGGGAACTGGCAAAGGCAGCTTCACCCTGATTCAACCATCACAAAGCAAGAGACCTGAGAACTAGAAAGGCGAGGATCCCAGAGACATTTATCCTTCTGCCCGTCAATCCTACATGTGTTTATCGGCCAGGTTGGCACAATAAACATTTACTATCTCAGTGTCAAATGCTTTTTCTGCATCTATTGATATTATCATGTGGTTATTGTCCTTTTTTCTTCTCAACGTAGTGGATAAGATTGAAAATTTTTTGTATATTGAACCATCCCTACATCCCCACTTGGTCATGATGAATTATTCTTGTTATATACTTCTTTTATTCTATTGGCTAAGATTTTCTTAATGATCTTTCCATCAATGTTCATAAGAAATATTGGCTTGTAGTTTTCTATTCTTATGGGATCCTTCCCTGGCTTTGGTATCAATGTTATACTGACTTCATAGAATGTGTTTGAGAGTTTACTGTCCTTTTATATGTTCTGGAAGAGCTTGTGTAGGCTTGGTGTCAGCTCTTCCATGAATGCTTGGTAAAAAGTCTCCTGTGAAGCCATCATTCCCAATTTTATGGTCTCATCTCCTGTAAGTTTTGACCAGCTCCTACTTTCTTTCTTCTCAAGACAGCAACAACTCCCAAGACTCTGATGTGTCTCTTGAGGCTTCCAGAGGCGAGACGCTGATGGAACTGAGTAGGGATTGGAGCAGAGGGGATAAACCGGAGTTATAGAGATTATTTGGATTTTAACATTCCGAGATTGTAGTGAGCTGTTTAGTGTTGAGATGTACAGTGGCTGGCCTGGGTTTGTCCTTGATTCTTCTCTTTTGTAGTGCAAGACCCCTGCTTTATGGGGGACTGAATGATATGGTATTTGTTCACCACCCACTTTGTGAGGCAAGAACCCCTGACTTCTCTCTGCAACTGGTGTCTGGATGTGTTTACACTCCTTTAATCATAATGTGACGATGTGATGGGACTAACCCACCAGGACCCCTCCCACTGTCAAGTGAGTCAGTCTCTTCCCTGATTGATGGTCCCCCATCTCTGCTGGAATTTCTCCATCCCTGGTGTACGTCTTGTCGCTCTCCGTGGTGATCTCACGTTTCTCTTGAAATTGAGAACTCAAGAATGAATTTGAGTATTCATTTTTTGCCATGAGGTAGAACTGATGAGTCAATTAAAAGACAGGAAAAAAATCTGAGAATTTAAGAGAGGAAATAAAAATCCAGGAATGACCCAGAACCCATTTGTTTACTGTGTTGAGTCTCTCTCAGGCAGGGACAGGGGGAAGGGGTGTAGGAGCTGAGCTCGGGTGGCACCTGTGCCCAGTCAGTGCTCAGGACAATGTGTGCTTGACGTGGTCACTCCTTCTTCACAAGGCCATCTTCACATATCTGTTGTCCCTTAAGTAGAACTTTGTCCCATTATGACTTGTGATCACTTTCACTCAGACATTGCCTGACCTTGTCCTGTTCCAGTTCTGTGGGCAGCAAGGGATTTGCAACCAGGTCCCTGTGAGCTCAGGGCTGTCTTACCCTCGTTTTGATTTCATCATTTGTGTGATTTGTGTGTGTGTGTGTGTGTGTGTGTGTGTGTGTGTGTGTGTGTGTAACTGACCGTGCCTGCTCCCGTTCTTGTGTCGGATAAGCTCTGGTCTCATTTGCTCTGGGTGACACCCTCTCTGGAAGCTCCAGGAGTCAGTTAGCCTGTCATTGACCCTAAAAGACCACGGGCAGCTTCTGTGCACAAGAGTCTCGGTGGTAATGGGTTTGCAGGCTCATCCAGATCCGGCCCTCTTTCCATGGCTTTTCTACAGATGAGTCTTTTCATCTTTTCCCTTCCATTCCTTAGGGCGGAGACTATTCATCTGAGATAAATTTCTTGTTATGTTTTCAACCTTTTTGGCTCACCCACCTCTGCTCTCCTTGCTATCTCCACAATCCGAGTGTTGCCTCCAATCCAAACCCAGGAATTCATAAGCAGAGACTATCTTAAATTCACAGTTGGCTGTAAAGTGTACCCTTCCGTTAAGGGGTGTTCTTCCATGAAGATGGAAATGAAGTTGTGTGGACAACATCCCATGTGAGAGAAGTCCGGGCCTCATTAATGTCCAAATGAGGGGATGTGGGGCTGCAGCTGCCACCAGACAGCATTTGGTCTGAGGCCGCGTGAGTGAAGACCCTGTCTGGAGGCACTCTAACCTATACAGACGGTGCTTCCGACTGACATCTGTCGATCGCTGGCTATCTGGGAACATTGCAACTGTGAAGCCTATGTGTGACTAGAGAGAATAAGCATAGCGTGTTGATTTCCTTGTCATTTAACAAATCACCACAAACTTCCAACTTCATCTGCTCAATCATGGCTCCCCAGGGTTTCTGATGAGGCACCTGGCGATGCAGGGCTTGTGTGGAGCTTCTAACCACAAAGCCAGCAGCTATAAACCACCATCCAGTAAGCAGGAGAGAGGGGAGACATTCTACTCCCCTTGGGGTAGTCAGATGATTTTATGCCAACTTGAATTTTTTTTTTTTAGAGAAAAAGAGAGTTTATGATGAAAGCAGCGTATGGACAAGAGTTTAGCTCGCCCAGTTCAGTGCAGATCTCCCTGGGGCTCCCCAGCTCTTGACTCCGCCTCCTGTGACCTCCTCATAGACAGTCCAGTGTGGACACCAGACCTTGGGCCGACAGTCCCAAGGACCAGGAACCTTGGCTTCCTCTTCAGGAGGGGTCAGATTTTTATTTTTATTACCTTTAAAACAACGCCGTTATTCTTTAGGGGAGCTTAAGGCCTCCTCTTTCTCGCTCAGCTAGTGGTTTCAAACTGCTGACTTGTGTCACCAGGGCTTCATAGGGGGTGGGGGGAGGGAGGCTATTCAGTGTTTCCCCTGGGTCTTTGCACCTCGCAGGAGGCGGAGGAGAGAGAAACCTTTGTGCTCTGGAGCAGGAGGGCTGACAGAGCTGAACAGAGCAGGGGTGGGCCACAGGCTCCCCTCTAGGGCTGAGCAGGTTGCTGCAGGGACAAGAGCTGTAGATCCGGGGGTGGGGGACAGGTGACCCCGGCTTTAGGTGCACTCCTTAGGCCCTGCCTCGCGCTCCTGGCAGGTAGGCCCAGCCCAGCCTTGGTAACAGTGGCACCTGAAGGCCCCCCCAAGCTCCTGGGGCACCATCTGGCTGAAGATGCAGAAAGGCTTCCAGCTGCTCTGGGTCTCGCCGGGTGCAGCGCCCATGACCGTGGCAGCGCTGGTGACTGCAGGCCACAGTTGCCCTGGCCACAGTGATCACGTAGGGGCCCAAGGTGGAGACTCCAGCATTCTTCCTGGGACAGGAACCTCCCCGAGTCACGGTGTGTGAAGCGGGCATAGGCCAGGACGGGCAATGGGTGCAGGTGCCCAGTGCGGGCCACATGGAAGGCTTCTTCAAGGCGGTGCCGGACATAGACCTGGAAGTGGGCATTTGGCAGTCTGGGCGGGAGGTAGATGCTGTGGAACAGGGCACTGGAGGCAGCCCACAGTCACTGCAGCTGCCTGTTGCGGGCAAGCGTGGCCATGTGGCAGCGGCCGGTGTAGTTGGAGGTCACGCTGTGCCAGCTATTACCACAGGCTGGGAATCCATAGAAGCCCCATAGCCCATGAGGCCGAAGCGCCCGGCCCAGGCACAACGTGCCTTCCATCAGCACACGGGCTGCCTGTTCGAAGCCATCATGGGCCTCATGGAGCTGTTTCTCGGGGTCCAGGTCGGGAAACACCTGCCGTGCCCAAGCTCTTGAAGCTGCCCAATAAACCCGCCGGCGGCCCCAGTTCCCAGCCCAGAATGGACACCACTCCTCTCAGTCCAGCACTGCCAGGCCAGCAAAGCAAGGGTCCAGGCTGTGGTGGATCTCACAGGCAGCCCATGCCAGGTGGCGGTTTAGGGGTACAACCTGGGGGATGCCCCCATGATGAGCTTTGCCCTCGGGTCCAAAGTAGGGATAGAGGCTAAGCTGGTTCTTATAGAAGATAGTGATGTTCTGCCCTTGGAAGCGGCCAACTTGAATTTTTATGAAAGTTTATGGGTAGAATCCAGCCCGTCTATCAGGTCATAGCTTGATGATGGGGGTGTGATCTCATAACTAGGAAACTTGGGAACCTTCATCTTGATCGGTGACTTTGCCTTCCTGCTTGCTGGGGCTCTGCTACCGACACTGTTAGCTATCAGTGCCCTGTCAAGTTTCCACTCACCTGGGTTCCACAGGACTCTGCACCACCGGCTTGTGAACTTCCTGCTTCCTGCTTCACTTTTCTGCGTCCCCGCCCTGCAGCTCTGGAGTCTGAAGAGAGCCTGCTTGCATCAGACTTGTGAACTTGAGTTGGGCTGAGCTGCTTTCTTTTGATATAAGATTACCTGTTGATATAAAACTTTTTCTTATACATAGATAACATGGATTACTTGTTAATAAAAAGATTACTTGTTGACATAAAGCTCTTTCATATGTACCCACACACATATCTTTATATAGCTATATAACATCTAGATAGATAGATAAGACATATATATTTGTTTCTCTAGACAACCTGGCCTGCCACACCCAGACACAGGTCCAGTGTCAGAAAGCCGTAAGAGGAGTTCTACCACGCTCTACAGTGTCACTATGAGTGACTAGATGGCAGGGTGTTTGGGTCTGAGTTGGGGAGGGTTTCCCAGTCTGTAAATCTGTACGGGAGAAGGTAGCCTCACCTTTCTCCCTCTGAGTGGCTGGTGGGTTTGAACTACTGCCCTTACGATAGCAGCAGTGTGCCACCAGACTCTTTGTTGAAAAGTTGGTAACTTAGAAATAACACAAACTTATTCTTTTTAGTCCTGGAGGTCAGACGTTTACATTTGGCCACAAGACTGTGTTCCGCCTAGACACTCTGGGGGAACACCTGTTCCTGACCTTCTTCATCCTGCAGAGCCTAACCACCTGCCTGGGCTCTTGGCCCTTTTTTCCACCTTCAAAGTCAACAGCTTACAATCTTTTTTTTGACACCTGATTCTGTCCTAACATTTTATCTCTTTCACTTTGGCTTTCCTGTCTCCCCTCTTTAAAGATTCGTGTGATTACATTTTTAAGAATGCAGCATAATCGCACAGTCTCAACCCCTATATTAAACCCCTTCTTCAAAGCCCCTTTGGCTTATAATGTAGCATATTCACAGGTTCCATGAATTAGAGTGTGGATCATAGATCTTCGTTGATCGTGGTTCAGCCTATTACAAATAGGAAATAAGAAAGTCCTTGTGTTAGAAGATGGTATGTGCACTAGGAAGATGGCCCAGAGGGTGGGTGTGTGGGGAGAGGGGAGACAATGCTGGTGGACAGGGTGGGCCTTTGAGGAATGGAGAAGTTGGCCTGTGAGGGAGTATTTGAACGGCATCAATGAAGTAACCATAAGGATGTCTGGGGAAGTTCTAGACAGGCAGGGAAGCCCCCACTGAGAAACCACCATGGTGTAAGACCGCGTGACCGGGGAGTGGGGGATCTTAACTGCCAAACCACTGAGAATCCGGTCCCAGCCAAGATGACACAGATACTTAAACCTGACAGAGATGAGTGGGGTTGGTGTCAACCTCTTTGAGTGGCCACCATTGTTTCTGACAATCAAGAAACCTGCTTCCTGTGTGAGCCTCACTCTTTCCTTGTTTTCTGAGGGAGATTCTGTTCCTAGCAGGGTTTTGACCTGGCTTTTGACACATTTCAGTTTATAGTCTTTGCATACCCATATTTTACAAATTCAGATCTGTTCTCATTTCCATTCACAGGCCATGAAGGAACTAGGAAAAAAAAACCTGGACTTCAAACATTTATTCTGGAGTTTGAAACTGAGAATTGATGCAAGAATCAGACAAATGAAATGCCAAGATTGAGTTTACCACTGATAAAAGCTAAGTGAGGGGATGTGGCTTGCTCAGGTACACTGGGCCCTAGATCTAATTTTCCTCCCAAACAGTAGGTCTTGTCCAGCAGGGGGCAGAGTCTGCCCATTACTGGCAGGGAGAGGCTAGATTCACTTTCTTTTTAAAAAAAATCATTTTATTGGGAACTCATACAATTCTTATCACAATCCATACATACATTCCTTGTGTATCGGGCACATTTGTACATTTGTTGCCCTCATCCTTTTCAAAACACTTGCTTTCTACTTGAGCGCTTGGTATCAGCTCATTTCCCCCCCTCCTTCCCCCACCCTCCCTCCCTCACCAACCCTTGATAATTTATAAATTATTTTTTCATGTCTTAAATTGACCGATGTCTCCTTCACCCACTTTTCTGTTGTCCACCCCCCAGGGAAGATGTTATATGTAGATCCTTGTAATCGGTTCCCCCTTTCCACCCCAACCTCCCTCTACCCTCCTGGTATCACCACTCTCACCACTGGTCCTGATCATCTACCCTGGATTCCCTGTTTCTAGTTTCTATCTGTACCAGTGTACATCCTCTGGATCATGATAGTGGGGGGAGGGGGGAGGAGGAAGCATTTAAGAACTAGAGGAAAGTTGTATGTTTCATCATTGCTACACTGCCCCCTACCTGGCTGGTCTCCTCCCTACAACCCTTCTGTAAGGGGATGTCCAGTTGCCTACAGATCCACACACACCCTCATTCACAATGATATAATTTTTGGGTTCGTTGATGCCTGATACCCGATCCCTCTGACACCTCGTGATGTCACAGGCTGGTGTTCTTCCATTTGGACTTTGTTGCTTCTGAGCTAGATGGTCACTTGTTTACCTTCAATCCTTTAAGACCCTGTGCACTATACCTTTTGATATCTGGGAACCATCAGCTTTCTTCACCACATTTGATTATGTACCTGCTTTGCCTTCAGTGATGGTGTTGGGAAGGTGAGCATCATGGAATGCCAATTTAATAGAACAGTGTTCTTGCATTGAGGGAGTACTGGAGTGAGGCCCAATGTCCATCTGCTACCTTAATAGTAAACTTATAAATAAATGCACATAGATCTATTTCTCCTTCATCATATATAAATATAGTTACATATATACTTGCCTGTATTTAGACCTCTATAAATGCCCTTTACCTCCTAGTTCTTTCCTCAATTTCCTTTTAATTTCCTCTTGTCCCACTATCATGCTCAGCCTTCATCTGGGTTTCAGTAATCCTCTCAGTTACATTGCCCTTGATCAATCTCTATCAGGCTTCTTACAAGCTCTTTAGCAATGATTTTGGATCATTTGTTGTTCCTTTGTCCTTGGGTTGGTTAACACCACTTCCTTTCCCCCACGTCCCCCTTTCTCATGTCCCCGGGAACCATCAATCCCATTGTTTTCTCTTCCAGATTGTTTGTCCAGCCTATCTTATCTCGATAGACCTACAGAGATAATAATATGCACCAAAAAACAAGACAGAGCAAAACAAAATGACAAAAGAAAACAACAACAACCAAAGAAAAGCCTGTTCAAGGTCTGTTTGCTGACCTTTAGGAGTGTTTTCCTATCCATTTGATCCCGTGTGCTCTGATCAGACATGGCCCTCTCCATGAGCCTGGCTTCAGTGCTGTCCTCTGAAGTAAATTCTTCTGGGGGGAGGGGCGGCTGTCCATGTAATTGAGATTGGGTCTGGTCCCTCAGACCTCTACTTGCTCCCTGCTTCATGCAGGTATGTTGCATTCACATCTTGGAGCACTGGGTTGAAGTCTGGTCCCTCTTTCCCTGTGGAGATATAAACAATACCCTCCCTTTGGGTGGGTTAGTGCCCTGTTTCCCCACTACCCATTTCTCTCTCTTTTCTTGTTTCCCCCTCCTTTTTAGTTGGCATATGTACCCCTGGATTTGGTCTAATCCCTGCCATGCTACCTGGACCTCACCCCAGGAATGTTTGTATACAGTAGCGCTTTCCCTATGACCCGCTTGTATTTTTTTAAGCTTACTTCAGCAGACTCATGTTGTACTTGTCCTTTTGTGCTTGGCTTACTTTGCTCAGCATCCGTTTCTCCAGGTCTTCCCACGTGGCAATGTGCTGCATGTGTTCATCCCTGCTTTTTAGCGATCTCCATTGTATGTCTGTACCACAGTTTTTTAATCCATTTGTCTGTTGATGGAAATGTGGGTTGTTTCCAACTCCTTGCAATTGTGAACTGTGCTGCAATGAATATTGGAGCACAGATGTCTGGCCATGGTTTGTTTCTTGCCTCTTCTGGGTCTGTGCCCAGGAGGGGTGTTGCTGGGTGGTATGGTAACTCGATTTCCATCTGTTTTAGAAATTGCCAAATCGATTTCCATAGTGGCTGTACACACCTACAGGTCCACCAGCAGTGGATGAGAGTTCCTATCTCACCACAGCCCCTGCAACATTTACTTTCTGATTTTTGAATTGGGCTATCTTTGAGGGTGTTAGGTGGTATCTCATAGTTGTTTTAATTTACATTTCTCTTGTGGCTAATGATCAGGAACATTTTCTCATGGTTATTGGCCAGATTTCAGACTCTGTGAAACTTTTGTTCAGGTTCCTTGCCCACCTCCTCAGTGGGAAGTTAGTTTTTTTCTTTTTGTAAGCTTGCAAAGTATTGTAGATTTTAGCAATAAGTCTGATGTGTCATTGCTGAAGATGTTTTCCCAGTCAGTGGGCTCTCTTGGTGAATTCTTTCAATGTACACAGGTGACTTATCTTCAGTATATCTCATTTGTCTACTTTGCACTCCTCTATTTGTATCCTTCCCTATTTCTGATAGCCTATGTATTCCCTGTGTCAACGTTCTCAGGTTTGTCCCAATTCCCTCATTAATGGTCCGAATTGTTTGGGGTTTTATCTCAAGGCCTGTGATCCACCGTGAGCTTATTCTTGTGCGTGGAGTGAGATAAGGGTCTTGCTTCATTTTTCTGCAAGTGGATATCCATTTTTTCCAGCACCACTTGTTGAAGAGGGCATTCACTTCCCATTCCCTTTCTTTGGAACCCTCCTCTGGTGTTGTTAATGGTTAAGCAATGAACTGCAAACTCCAAGGTCATTGGCTCATGGGTGAGACATGTTGGGTTGTTGGGTGGGGTGACATCAACTTCTCAGTTAAATAAATTAGTGTTCAATTCCTTTATTCACCGCTTACTGACTGGACCTTCATATTGTTCTCTGCTTAAAGGAAAATACCGTAGATAGGCCTTAAACTCTAAAGCAGTGGTTCTCAACCTTCCTAATGCTGCGACCTTTTAATACAGTTCCTCATGTTGTGGTGATCCCTCAACCATAAAATTATTTTTGTTGCTACTTCATAACTGTGATTTTGCTGCTGTTATGAATTGAGCGACCCCTGTGAAAGGGTCACTGGATTCCCACAGGGGTCATGACCACAGGTTGAGAACCGCTGTTTATTAAAGATTGAAGTTTATAAGGGGAGCTGTCAATAACAAACTAGAAAAATCAGAGTTTATAGACAAAAAGAAAACAATGCAGGATTAGGTACAGAACCTTATAAGGATTTATAAAATACTACAGAGAAAAGATTCTCAGTGGTTAAATACAAGGCCAAGCTCACTGCCGCTGAGTCAATGCCAACTCTTAACCACCTTCTAGGGCGGCGTTTCACTGGTCCTGTTTTTGGAGACTAACTTTTGACTGGAGTAGAAAGCCTCCTCTCTCTGGAGGACAGGCAGTGATTTTGAACTGTTGACCTTGGTGAGCTGCAGCCCACTTTGTAACCATCGTGTGCTACCTCTTGTAGTACTTAGGTGTTTTTAAACACCCATGAGGCTTGCTTTGTAGCTATCAATTGTTAGAGTGTTCAAGGTAAATCTATGAGGTCTTGTTGGTTGATTTTGTTGCTTGGACACTCTGTATCGTTGTTTCTTTCTAGTGGCTATGTTCTTCATCTAAAGTAGTGTGTTAAAGTCTACTGCTATTTTAATAGAATTGTTCCCATTTTTTCCCCAAAATCTGTGTAAGTTTGAGGTATGTATGTATTTGGAGGCTCTTGTCATTAAATGCATAGATATTTATTATTCTTGCCAATTGCATCATTTTGTATTCTCTTTAATCATTATATAATTTCCTTTATTGCTTTTATGAATTTTTGCCTTAAAATCTATTTTATAAAAAAAATTTATAAATATATTTTTAATCTATTTTATCAGGAATTAATATTGCCACTCCTGCTCTTGTTTGGTTGTCAGTTGATTATATATGCTTTTACAGCCTTTGGTTTTCAGTTTATTTTTGTCTTTGTGTCCAAGATGTGTCTCTTATAGAAAGCACATTGGCAGGTCCTGTTTTCTTAGATTCTATTACTCGCTGACTCTATACTGGAATATTTAACCCATTTACAGCCAGGGTAATTATCTCCTGTATTATCAGTACATACCATTGTCATATTGCCATGCATTTTTGTGTGTGTTGCTGACTGTTCCATATATTTTCCTGTGCTTAGCTCATTTTGTTTACAGATTTTCCTATTACTTCCTTTGATGCTGTTGTTTTACTATTTACTGAGACTTTATGGATTCCTTCTTTACTTTGGTGAGAAGGTGTAATACTTTTATCTGACATTACCCTGTCATATATTACTATCTTCCCAACTTTAAAAAACAATCCACTCTATATTCACTTCCAAACAGCTTTATGGCATACAATTCACACATCATATAATAGTCCAATCACATCAAAAAGAACTGTACAATAATCATCAGAACCAGTTTTGGAACAATCTAGTCAATCTTGTCATCATCTTGACTTACTCTTCTGGAAGTTCTGTAACTACATCACTTAGTCCCTATCTTTGCTCTGTAATTGCCATCATTTACAAATTGACATCTCTGGTTCCCTATTATCAGAAGGCTTATTGTTCTTTGTAAACATCTCTATCTGATTTGATTTCTGGGTGATATTGTTGTATGTCTTTGAATGTTGTCTGCTATTGTTGGTTCTTTGTTCTAATGGTTCTGTTTTGCATTTCTTGTGAAGGTAATCTGTGACAAATTCATCTAGTTTTTGTTGACCTGGGAATGTCCTAATTTTGTCATATGTGAGGGACATTTTTACTGGTATGTAATTCTTGACTGGCATTTTTGTCTTCAGATTTATGTATGCCATCTCATTATCTCCTGCCTGCATGGTCCCTGCTGAGAAATCAGAGCTTAGTCTTATCAGTTCCCTGTTTGTACGTAACTTTTCACTTTCTCAAGAGGCTTTCTGTGTTTCCTTGTCTTTGGTTTTGGAAAGTTTGATTATATCTTGTGGATTTTTCTTTTGGAGTTTATCATATTTGAGGTTAATTGAGCTTTCTGAATGTATACATCACCATTTTCCATAATATTAGGAAGGCTTTCTTCCCCCCAAATATCAAAGTTTTCTTGGTACTTTTGTTGTTTCCTGTTCCAGAATTCTGATTACAATTGATGGTTCCTTTAACCAATTGATATTAAGAGTTTGCTTTCAATTTTACCAATTCATAAATTTTAGTATTCATCTTCTGGCTTTCTGCTTACTGTTACTTCTTTGGTTTTCTGAAATTCATCTAGTGTTTTGTGTGTGCGTGTGCTTTGCTTTCGTCTGTTTTCCTCTGGGAGGATTTAAGCATATACCATAGACGTTCCTAATAGGGAGTTCCAATAGCATTTCTTCCCCTTGAAGATGTTCAGACTCTGTCATGTCTTTGAGCCATTTTATCATTATGGGTTTATGAGAGACTGAAAGTTGTCTATTGTCTCTGCAACTTGTGATGCTGTGTATTAATCTGTTTATTGCATCATGTTTTTTTCCCCTCTGATATTTTAATATGTTTGGGCAATGGAAAAGGAGTCTACTCTGCCTTCAATTGGGGAACAATAGGGTGGTCATCACCTGTCTCCGGATGGACTTGGTAACAGGTGAAAATGTGGGCATGAGTCTCTGATCATGTCATGTGGAGAAGCTGGTTAATCCTGTGATGCTAGAGTGCGTAATGGCATTTGCCCAGTGGGCAGGATGGCAGGTATGGAGGGTATAGCTACATATATTTACTGGCTCTCAGCTTTTTTCCCAAGCACCAGTGTGGATGCTGGCACAGTCCTGGATATGCAGAATTCTTGCTCTAATTATTATATTGTTTGCAATAATGCAACGTGGCCAAGCTGTGCAGGTTGTTAGTTTACTACTCCTTCTGCTTCCTCGTTTGCTGTTTTTGTTCAGTACTTTCTTCTCACTGGCATTTGATCTACTTCTCGAACAATTTCTTGGTATCTCTGGGTCCCAGGATTGCTTTTCCTATCCAATTCACTTGGTTTCCTGAGTCTTTGTGGTAGAGGTTTTATATAGTGTTTATACCTTGCCCACTGAAGTAGTTAGTTTATTGTGCCAACCTGGCTGGTAAACACATGTGGGATTAATTGAAGTGCAGAGAGATAAATGGCTCAGTGAGCCTCACCTTTCTTGTCTCTTGCTCTTTGATCTTTGGACCAGTATGCGGCTGCCTTGCTTGTTCTGTGCCTCAATTTGCAAGCTACACTACCTGTGGGACACCTAACCTGTGGACTATATCATTGTAATTTGAGGTTCCTTCACGATCTGCTTCGCCACACAATTGGAATTTACATCTCATGAGCTGGGGACTGTTGGACCCTGTCATCTGGCTGACTATTGGTGACCTGCCTTGCTGTTTGCTGCCTTTGCCCTGATAGCCTGAATTCCTCTACAAAGGACTACCTGGCGGCCCTCAAGACTTGAAGGACTGCCAGTGTCTCACATCTGTCTCACAGGAGTGAGTTGCACTGAGCCATTTGTACTGCTTTATAATTTAACTGTTTATTTCTTGTGTTATATATCTATCTGTGTGTGTGTGTGTATATATATATATATTTATGTATATATATAATTATTAGCAATCTGGTTTGGTCTCTCTAGAGAACCCTGTCTAACAAACCCACTATCTTGGAACTACTCCCCAAACACAAGATTTTATTAAAGAAGATTCTATCTCACTTCAATTTCAAGAAACTTTTAGAAATTTCCATTGTAATCACCTCAGGAAAAGACAAACCATGCCACTGAAAATCGGGCAGAAGACATGAATAGACAGTTCACCAAAGATGACATCCACATGGCCAACAAGCACATGTACAACACACAAACACATAAACAAACTGCTCACGGTCACTAGCCATTTAAGAAACGCAGATCAAAGTAATGAAGGTGTACCACCTCACGCCAGCATGGAGACCGAAGTTCATAAAAAGAGAAAAGGACAAATGCTACCAAGAAGGTAGAGAGATTGCCACCCCCGTACACTGCTGCTGGAACTGTGAATTGGTAGAACCACGGCAGAAAGGAGCATGGCACGTCCTCGCACACATAGGAATAGATATACCAAACGGCCCAACAATGTCTGCTCACTATATACACTGAAGAAATCAGGAGAGAAGCACAGCAGCTGGATGCACACTGTGTTTATCACAGAACTGTACACAACAGCAAGAAAATGGACACAGCATTAAGTATCTGTCAGTGGGGGAATGAACAAATAAAATTTGGTACATACCTACAAGGAATTCCATGTATCATTAAAGAATAATGATAAAATTGCCAAACACCTCATGACAAGAATGAATTTGGAATATATTATGTTGAGTGAAATCAGTTAATCTCATAAAGATATTGTATGAGAACACTATTAGAAAACACAGACACACAAACACACATACACACAAAGAAAAGGAGTTTTCCTACCAAAAGAAACAGACTTTGATGATTACATGGAAACTCGGTGGTGAGGGTAGAAAAAGAGAGGGAGGATAAAGATTTAAAAAATGAAAATACTCCCCTGAAAAAAAACAAGACCAACCAAACAAAAAAACCTGGCTCTCTTCTTCAGCACTACCTACAGAAGCAGCCATCTCCCTCCAGCACCATGGCTGCCCTCAGACCCCTGGTGAAGCCCAATTTGTCAAAAAGAGGGCCAAGAAGCTCATCCGGCACCAATTAGACTGCTATATCAAGATTAAATGAAACTGGTGTAAGCCCAGTCATTGACAACAGGGGGCAGTGCCGAGACCACTTCCAACCATGGGCCTTGACAAAGTCAGTGCATGGAGGAGGAACATTCAAAGGAGGCTCCACCAAGGAAGGTCTCTTCCGTTGAACCCTTTGAAATTATTGGCCTGATATCATTATTGATCATTGTAGCTGCTCTCTGGTTCTTGATCATTTTGATCACTTCCCCTTTTGGGAAACAACTGATGTCAACTGAGGAATATTCCCCAGAAGTTGCGGTTACTCCCCTTCCTATGGCTTTGAAAGATCCATGTCCTGACTATGTGCAAAGTGTATTGTATAATAACACTAGAAACTGGAAGCCAGAAACCCCCCTTAAGGAATTTATGTTAGATCTTGAGCAGGCTGAGCTATTGCAACCGAAACCCACGGAAATCTGAGGCTTGTTTGGAAGCTTTTGTGCAAGACTCTAAAAAAGTTTATCATCGTCTTCTTTTCCCCCCTCCTTACATTGGTTACCGCATAGGGGGTTGAATACGGCACCCCCCTCCAGGAAATCACCCAAAGAGAAATAGGGTTCCTGGCCCTGATTTACCTCATACGAGGGCTTGTAATGAAAATGGCATAAGAATAGTTAGCAAAGAAGGTGTACAAGTTCCTTTAGTACTTTACGTTTTATGGAAAGGTTAGCACGAGGAGGGCCTCCATGATGTTTGAAGTCCACTGAAGCAAAGCTACCTATTGTGAGGCAACTCATACCTTGGTACAGAAAGACTTTGGGGAGTTTAATTTTTGGGAACTTAGTGGGAAAGAAAGAACAAGAAATGAAAGCCCTAGAACAGCCTAAGAAGGAACAGAAAGAACAGCCAAAGCCTGTTAAGTAACTTTTGATAATGAAATGTATTAATGCTTTATTGATTTCATAGTTAGAACAATGCACCCTAGTTGGATAAAGTGTGCTCAGTTATTGTTAGAAGGTTTATGTCTATCACCTTTGTAGTTGAGAAAGTTTTAGTTTCAAGATGTACTAAATTTTAACCAAGAATCATGATGTGATTTATGTAACTTGTCATGGTCTTGTGGCCTGAGAATTTCCTGATGTATGATCTCAGGTCATAAGCTTTAAGCCAAGAAAAAGAATATATAAGTTGAAGCTTTGCATGAATAAAATTGGAACAGTCACCTGCAACCTTTGAGTTGTGTGGTTTCTGTCTCCCACTCGCCGACACTGTGACCCATCTTGAGGGACCCCCAGACCTTGCTGCAGCTGGACTGCGACAGTGCAGAGAATATTCAAGGGCCAGACCTTGATGCCCAACATTGGTTACAGGAGCAACAAGAAAACCAAGCATTTGGGAAATAGGGGGAAAGTGATGGTGGGGCAGGAATAAGGTAAAAGGAAACAGAGGAAGGACTTAGGAAGCAAAGCAATGGATAGAGATATAAGCATAGGTGTGTACAGATATAAATGCATCAATCCACAAAAAATAGACCTATGTAAATATATTTAAAAGGCAATACACTGAGATAGTGCACGGACTTCAGGCCTCTGCTCATACCCTCTAGCAATACAAGAACTCTTTGTTCTAACAAATCTACAGTCTGAGATGCTCACCCTCCCACACAATTGCTGAAGGCAAAATGGGTGCACAAGCAAATGTGGTGAAGAAGGTGGATGGTGCCTGGCTATTAAAAGAAATAACATCTAGGGTCTTAAAGGCTTGAAGTTAAAGAAGCAGCCATTCAGCAGTGAAGCAACAAGTCCACATGGTGTGCTTCTTCCATAAATAGATGGCCCATTTGTGCTAAATAAATCCATAAATGAAAAGGCAAAACCAAAATGTAAGCAGGTAGGCCCCAACCCAAAAGCTTATATTCAATATGTCTAAGCAGAGTGTGAAAATGTACATCCCACCCCCACAGACAAGAGGGATTACAGTTGTATTAGGAATGAAAATGAGTGGGAAATCCCCTCACGAAAGTCCCACAGCCAATCATTCAGGAATTATGTGGTAATCTGTGGAAGGCAGGCGGCGACTGGAAAGGACAAAGTATCAACCTGTAAGGTCCAACTGGAAGCACCTTCTGGAATGAGTGTTTTTGGAACTGTCGTACCTCGCCTTTACCTTTTCTCCAAGAAACAGCTCTCGCCATGACAATGCCTCTTGTTGAACTGCACTGACAGCTCTGCCATTAACTCTGTGGGAAAGGCTGCTACTCAGATCAAGGCCTGGGAGAGGTGAATAGAAGCCTGGTTCTACTAAGCTGAATCAGATATGAGACCAGAAAGAAATACAGAAACAGTGACCTAAGACAAAGTCCAGAAGTGAACATAACATTTTTATGTCAGGATATCAGAGGTCATGAGAATACCAGGTTCAATAAGAAAAGGAAAAGGTAATCATCATTCATTAAGAGTCCCATAAGCAAGCAATAGGACCGAAGGTTCCACAGGGACTTGGGGGGAGGAGGAGGTAGGGGAAAGGAATGTTGAGCAAACAATGCCACAGGGGAACAAGTGGGGAATTAAAATTAACAATAAGGGGAACGTTGAGATCCTAGGCATGTTGGAGCAGCAACCAGCTAGTTGAGAGGAATTACTGAGAGGCAAAAGAAGAGCGAACATGATTGGTGGAACAGAAGGAAGGTAAAAGGAAATAGGAAGATCTAGGAAGCAAAGCTATGGATAGAGGTATAAACATAGGTGTGTGTGTGTATTTAATTGATAAAAATAGAGTTATTGGCCTATGTACATATATTTATATGACAATACACTGAAGAGGTGGATAGACTTTGGGTCTCTGCTCAAGCCCTCCCTCAGCACAAGAACACTTTGTTCTAACAACCTGGCATTCTGTGATACTCACCCTCCCAACACAATCACTGAAGACAAAATGGGTACATAAGTAAATGTGGTGAAGAAAACGTATGGTGCCTGGCTATCAAAAGATATTTATCTGGTGTCTTAAAGGCTTGAAGTTAAACTAGTGTCCTTCTAGCAGAGAAGCAACAAGCCCACATGGAAGAAGCACACCAGCCTGTGGGATCATTAGGTGTTGATGAGATCAGGTAACAGGCATCAGAAGACCCCAAGGGAGCAGAGATACCAAAACCATCTGTGAGGACATCCACTAACAGAGGGTCACAAGGAAGGGATGTGTCAACCGGGGCAAACAGTATAGCACTGATGAAACACAATATTCCTCTGGTTCTTTGAGGCTTCCTCACCCCCACCCATCATGACCCCAGTCCTGCCTCTCAGTTCTGGCTAGTATGCAGCATGTACACAGGTACAGGTATGAGCTCACAACACATGGAATGCAGGTCGGATCAACCCCTCAGGGACAGAAATAGGAGTATCAATCCCAAGAGGATAGAGGGAAGGTGGAGGGAGGAGGGAAGGGCTAACTGATCGCAATGATCAATGCATAGCACCCTCCCCCCACCCATTCCAGGGAGACAAACAACAGAAACGGTGGGAGAGAGCGAATGGTGTAAGATATGAAAATAATAATAATTTATAAAGGGGTCACGAGGGTGAGAGGGAAAGGAAAAAAAAGAGCTGATCCCAAGGGCTCACACAGAAAGTGTTCAGAAAACAATGATGAAAACATATGTACAAATATGTTGGATAAAATTGATGTATGGATTGTTACGGGTGCTGTAAGATCCCCCAATAAAATGATCTTTAAAAAAATAAGTGTCCCTTAGCTTTCAAGCCTAAAACCCTAGAGTAAGACGACCTGGCAACGCAGGTTTCCACAAATTACTTGCCCTTCGGTGACAAAAGCTTCGTTCAAGTTGGAGTACCCACAAGACACTGGTCATCTCTCACCTGCAGCCACTGCCCACTCCCTATCCAAAAGGCAAAGAGAAGAGCAACGGGTCCTACATCAAGCGGGTATGCCACCCAGCTAACTTGAGGAAGCATTGGAACTCCTCCAGCCCCACGGAAGGTGATCAAGTCTAAGTTATCTCTTTACTTACCACTCTATTTCTTCTTTCTTTATTCGCTCACCCTTCTATCTTGGCCACCTCAGTCAGTCTCCACGAGCTCAGGTTTGTGTTGGGTTTTTTATTCTGTTTCTTCTTTTTCCCCTCTTTCTCCTTTTCTCTCCCTCTCTTTCCTATCATACACCACTACTGGCTTCCAGGTCACTAGCCTCTGCCTAGGGCGACTCAACCCAAATAGCAGGGTAACTCCAGCCTGCCTTCTGTGGGAGTGGTGCACACCCCACGAGGCAGCTGTGACAGCCCTCTACACCGCGCTGCACTGCTGATCTTGCCAACTAAGGCAATTCCCCCCAGCACCACTGGGTCCCTGCATTAAAAGTGCACACCAACCTGCCATTGTGGGGCAGGGTCTAATCCGCTCTGGCCCCACATTCAAGCAATCAGGGATCAGCTATCTCTTTATTCCTTATTTCCTCCTTCTCTCTCGTCCCTCTTTACCATCACAGCCAACCTTAGTGGTTTCCCCTTCTTTCTTCTTTGTTCTCTTCATTCTCTGCTTATATGCTTCTCTCCCTCTTTCCTTTCACATGCCCCTGCTGGTTCCCAGACCCCCTACCCTCTACTTAGGGCAGCTCCACCCATCCAGTGGGCAGCCTGCCCCCTAAGACAGTGCTACACACAGCCCAGTCCAGGTTTCCGCTATCTTTTAAATTTTCTTTCCTTCACTTTCTTTTTTTCTCCTCTTGTTCTAGTCCTTCTTTCCTGCCACAGTCTCAGCAGATTCAGGGTTTTTTATTGCTTCCTTTAATTTTTTTTTAACCGTTTTCACTTTTGTTTACTCTGCATTTTAGTTGTCTATGTGAGTGGGAGTTAGTTTGCTTGGCATTGTTGCTCCAGTCTTTTTCTTCTCTCTCTTTTTCCTCTCCTTTCACTCTTTCCTGTCACAAAGCCACTAGCGGCCTCCAGGCCACTCCCCTCCACCTAGGCCAACACTGAAGGCCCAACTGGGAGAGCTCCAACCCACATTTGTTGGCTTTAAATACAGTTGGGGAAATCACCCTGGTCCTCTTCCATACATCAAGCAGCAGAGGATTCTCCCCTGCAAAGAGTGGGAGCATCTCAAGCCTAAACTCCAAGGTCCTACAAGTGACTGAGGGAAATGCCTACCCACCACTGGTGGGGCTCCACACTACTGCGGGATCATCCACCCAGCCTCCAAGGCAATCTCTCTGTCTATGGTAATTCTTCCTGCCAGCTACAGAGCAATTCATCAAGGAGAATATATCCACAGGGCCTCCTCGGAACTCCAGTTGCAGAGGGAAAACACGACAGGTCACCCAAGGTGCTCCAAGCACCCTGAGGCCTACTTAGAGATCAGCCAGTGAAACGACACCCTTGTGGGCACACAACAACCTGACCAGCATCACAAGATGACTATCCAACTCAAACTCACATTGCAAATAAACAAATACTGGACGGCTAGGGTAAAGTGAAACCACAGGAAGCTATAGCGATAGCCAGACCCCTCAGTATAGCTACCGGCAGGTAGTTCATAGAAGCACTCATACAAGTCCACCAAGAGAGAGCCCAGTGCTCTTCGACTCTGGATGATGGCTCCAGGATCCTCTAAAATGACATGCAAACAGCAACCAATTCTAACAGTATCATTGAAAAATCAGGAGAAACAGAAGACAATGCTGGAAGAAGTCATGAACCTAATGATGTGCATAGAAGATACTCACTTACCACAAAAATAATTTTCAGAATGCTGCTTTGAGTCATACAAACAGGAAAAGCAGTCAAATAAGACAATCAGAGAAGCTGAAGAAAACTTGAGAGCCATGTCTGATGCTACGAAGAACAACAACATTAGAATAATTGGACTACCAGAACAATACATAACAAAGAAGTCAATAGCAAAAATAGTGAGGGAAGGGAATTCTTAGAAGAAAACTTCCCCAGCTTAATGAAAATCAGGCAACCATTCAAGAGGCTGAAAGAACACCAGCCACACTGACTCCCAGGAAGTCACCAAGACACATCATTGTCAAATTATCCAACTATGTGGAAAAGGAGAACATAAAAGCAGCTAGGGAAAAGCAAACATTCACATATAAAGGTACCCCAATAAGAGTATGTTAAGACCTGTCAGCAGAAATGATGAAGCGGAGGGAATGGAATAACATATTCCAAAAATTGAAGGAAAACAACGCAAACCCAAGAATACTTTACCTAGCTAAATTATCTATTAAAATAGATGGAGAAGTAAGAGTCTTCCCAGACAAGGACAACCTCAAAGAATAAAAAGAAACCCAGCCTTACAAAAGATCCTTGCCAATCCAGTATGGGCAGAATATCAACACTCACCGAGGGCAAATAGGAGTCCATTATATAGAACAATTCCACCCATAGGGTGACAATGAGAAAACAGCCCCCAGCATAGCATTGGCTCAATAGTGGAAATAAGGCAAACAAACCACAAACACAAGCAGATAAGACAGGTAGATAGGAAAATATCCAATACAAAAGGTACAAGATTACATCACAGAGTTCACAGATGGATGTAATAACACTGAATATCAATGGCCTGAACTCAGGCATTAAAAGGCAGAGGCTAACAGACTGGTTTAGCAAACATAAGCCACTGATCTGCTGCCTCCAGGAGACACACCTCAAGCTTGGAGACAAAAACAGGTTGAGAATTGAAGGCTGGAGAAAAGTAGATCAAGCAAATGGCAATGCAAAAAGATCAGGGGTAGTGATCTTATTATCCGACTGACCTCAAGATACCAAGCCATAACAAGAGACGAGGGGCACTATAATGTTCAAGGTAACAGTAGACCAAGAACCAGTGAGCATAAAAAAATATAGATGCGCCTAACGAGACACCTGCGAAATTGGTAAATCAAACGCTCCAAAAGATGAAAAAGAAATCACAGGCTCAACAATTATAGTTGGTGACTTTAATACACCACTCTCTGAAAAAGACAGATCTTTGAGAAAGAAACTCAACAAGAAGGCTACAGATCTAAACAGCACAATTGGATGACTTGACTTGATATTTTCAGAGCTTTCCACCCACGGGCAAAAAAATTCACATTCCTTTTAAACCCACATGACACGTGTTCGAAAATAGACCACATGCTGGAACACAAGTTGTTCTTGAGTAAACTCAAGCACTTAGAGACTATACAGACATATCTCTCCGATCACGGTGCCATAGGCTGGAAATTAACATACGGATGGTGGAGAAAACAAGGGCAAACAATTGGAGGATGAACAATTCTCTCCTGCAAAAGGAGTGGGTATTGACCCACAGCAGAGATGAAATCAGGAAGTTTCTAGTAACCAATAAGAACGAAAAATATGACATACCAAAACCTTTGGGATACAGCAAGGCGTTTATCAGAGGAAGGATGATAGCAATAAATGCACACATGAACAAAGAAGACTCGTGGATGATATGCTGGCACAAAACTTATACCAATTAGAGCAGAGTCAACAGAACAATCCTACTAATAGAGCATTTTTGGACCCAAAGACCCTTTGCGAATGTGTTCCCTGAGGCCACGTCACTTTGCTACACACGTTCTAATTCCCTAGTGGAACTCGAGTATGGTATGTGGCTGAGTGGATCCTGCTCACAGAGACCCGGTAGCAGGCACAACTGCCTTGTAGGGTAGGGTTGCTAAGGCTGACTTCTTCTTGAGAGCAGATCACCAGGTCAGTGTTTGCACAATGTGTGGGTTTCAACCAGGCATCTCTTGAGTTCACAGTCCAAAGCTTAACCACTGCACCAGCATGGTCCTCTAAGCTTCCCGGTATATTCCAGACGGCTCTCTGCATGTCAACAGAAAGTCGTGGTGGGAAGAACACTGATCAATTCTATGTTTGCCATGTTAACTAGGTACCTAGAAGAGTATTCTGATTACATGTGTAGCATGGGGAAGGTAGTAATAAGAATCAAAACCCAGCAAAAACTCCTATGCTGCCTGGATTTTTGGGATATTCTTATAATAAAAATGCTAACACAGCAAGGCAGAAGCATATAGTGCAGCAGTTCTCAACCCCTTTGGGAGTTGAACGACACTTTCCCAGGGGTCGCCCGATTTATAACAGGTGCAAAATTACAGTTATGAAGTAGCAACGAAAATAATGATACGGTTGGGGGGTCATCACCACATGAGGAACTGTATGAAAGGGTCGTGGCAGGAGGAAGGTTGAGAACCACTGACATAGTGCAATGCTTCCCTGACTCACACAGACCTAATGAGCATGCCTCCATTCGGCCACTCCACAGGTTTAGACAAGTGACATAATCCAGCTAAGCCTCAGTTTAGTTGAAGATTATAGAGGATAGGCACTACCTTGTACAAGGTGGCAGAAAATGTAATTTGTAGGTCTACAAGGTTACTTGTTTAAATTCACCCACCATGAGGGTCGGTATGAGTGAGCTGAGTTCCACATGAGTAACAATGATATGGCTCAAGATCAAAGGGTTGTTTATTGAAGTGTAAGTTTCAGGCTGCGTAGGAATTTCACCAAGAAGCAAGCACTGCTGCTATACTAGAAAAACAAGATTCAAAGTGAAAAAACTCCAGAGATTGCAAATTAGATCGGTTCTTAATTACGTAATTGAGAACTACTCCCAATGAGAAGCCTCGACGTGGTCTCGTTGTTCCCACTTAGTATTTGCTTTGTGACTAAGCAGGACATGGGTTCATAAAATGGTTTGATAATTGTTTCAACTGATCAACCACTGAGTGTTTTATTACCTTCATAATGTATGCTACCAATGTGTTAGCAGAAATTCTTAGATTTAATGATTAAAACAGATAAATTTTCGTTTTATTGCTACTATCTAGCTTGCTTCTTTTAGGTGTTTTAGTGATTAATTTTGGCATTTTTCATTCTACTCATTCCCACTGTCTCCTTTTTATAAACCGAGGAAGCCAACATATTTCTTGGCAGAGGGAGAACCACATGGAAACCTGTTTTCTTCCACACAGCAACCAGGGAGTCAAATAACAGGTAGCAAGCAAAAACTTTTATTTCACAAGGCAGAAAAACTTACTAAAATAGACCACAAACAAGTAAAATTCTTTATTTAAAGTAAGTTTCCCTGGTGGAAATGTTTGATTGTGTAAACTCCTCTAAAAGTACCCATTTTTCATCTCTTGAAAAAAATTCAATTTTACAAGTAGCAAAACGAAAAGGCTATTTCTTCTTTACACATTCATTGTTCTATTAAAGTCTCATGCCCCGATGACACTGACTTGAGTCATTCTCAAGGCCAGCTCTGCCTTTGCAGGCGAGAAAACTATAAACCTAAGTAAACAAGCATGTGAGATTTTACAGTGGAAGGTTTCATTGACTACTTACCTAGGATGAACTGTGAGCCACTGCTGTCAAGAGATGATCGTGGACTTTTAGGATCTGAGTTTGTCAAATATAATTAAAATACATACTCCCAGTAGTCAGTAATTCTCCATGACGTTGGGGCAAAAGAAATTTATTTTGAAGACTTATTCACAACATTACTGATTGATCAAAGCAAAGCAAGTGTAAAGACTTGCCTGCAGACCCTTGGCCCACCTGGCATGCAGCTGACGTTGTGGGCACCGCTACAGGCCCCAGGAGGCTGTGGTCTTTCATTGAGAAACCTCATACTCTGAGAGTGGGCCTGCCTTTCAGTAGACACTAATTTAGTTCTGAAATCTGAGAATACAGTTCACAAAATAGTCAGTCTTTAAAAAAAATTCTGTTACAATAATGCAGTATGTTCATTCCCCCACATTACAGCTACTTTTGTAGACAGGTATAAATTATTTTTGAAAGATCCTTAACAAAATCACACAGTACATTTAGAGCTCATACCTGAGAAGCATCTCACAATATTACATCTAAGACGCACAGCAGGCCCCAGTGGTCGCTGGGAAATCGGCCACAGTCTAGCTTTTCCAGCCCAAGGAGGTCCAGACTTCGAGGAATAATGTGGCCCCCTTCCACTGCTGCTCTGAAAAATATCCTATCAAATCGAAGCTTACAAGTGGCGGGTATTCCTAGATTAGAGTTCATTTGTGTGTCCCATGTATATTGGCAATGCTTGGGTTTGCCCAAAAACTCCCAGACATCCAAAATATTGTCAGGTAAACCTCCACATTTGGTAACCTGAAAAGGAAACAGAGGACACACTAAGATTCACAGACCTTTTGGCCTTTAATTTGAACAAGAGTTTAGATTTCACACAAAAGCCCCCCAAAACCAAACCACCTCTGATGCTACTCATGTGTGTGTGAACAATCTGTCTCTTACGTACACTGCGTTATCACAATAAAAACACATTTCCTCTACTTTACTAGAGGGTGCGATTTAAGACACTATCCTTTGTTTTCATTGGGGGTATGGTTGGTTAACAGATAAACCACAGCCATTCCTCGATGTGTAGGAGCCATCTGGGACACGAGAGAAATTCCAGGACCATTTGTGAGTTTCCAACTCTATGTAACATGTATGGGAGTAGAAAGCCACGTCTTTCTTCCATGGAGTGGATGGTAGGTTCAAACTGCTGACCTTGTGGTTAGCAGCCCAATGCAGAACCACTACACCACCAGGGTTCCTTCCAAGGATCATTTGGAAGAGCACTTCAAGATCTGTTTGAAGTGGGGGAAGCCGCCAAGACCAGATGCACCAGCATCTGTGGCACAGAGCCTATGGGGTACCTTCTTATTGAAGAGTATGGAACTATGAGATGGAACAGACAAGCTGGCTTCCTGGCCCATGGAGGCAAAAGCCAAGGCACCATGTGGCTGAAGCAGTACCGGACAGAGGCTTGGGGCTGGCTGAGGAGAGGTGTTGTTATGGACCAACAATTGTAGCCTTACTATTTACTGATGCTGACTTGTGGTCACCTATGAGCTGCCCGAATAAATCTCCTTAATTGTAGGGAGTAGGGGGATGATCTCTCATAGTCCTCACTTATTTTTTATCGTATTTCATGCAACACTGTAAAAACCTCAAGTATCACCATAGGACCCATCCAAAGTACCACTGTGATGTGGGAAGTGCTCCCGAGAAGCAGGGAAAAAGGATGAGGTCACAACAAAAAGACGGAGGTCTACAGCTGCCTGCCGTATCAGGACAACAGAGGGAAGCTATTGTCGTCTTGCCCAGCAGGTGTGAACCTTGCAGTTTTTGCAAAATACCTTTTTACTTTGTATTGGAAATAGTTATATGGGTACAGTATATAATGCATATAAATACAAAATTTGTGTTAATCACTTGTGTATCTTACTGACACGGCTTCCTGTCAACAGCAGACCACTTGTAGTTACATTTGGGGAAGTCAAAAGTTACATGCATATTTTCGACTGTGGGGGAGGAGAGTTGTTCAAGGGTCAGCCTATTAGGTCCAACATTTCTAATCAGAATGATGACCAAGTACAAAATAACTGGATAACATTAAAAGATGATTTTTGTTGTATGCTAATAAGTGGGTAATATAAAAATATCAAGGTAGTCAGAGAAGCTTGAAATTTGCCAGAGAAAACTCAGGTTGCATACGCAGGTCCTCGGGGACTGCTGTTAGCATGGCTGTCAGGTGACCATGCGTCCGTTCCTGTGTATGACAGACGGAGACACTGCCTCGTCCGCCTGCCTCATCGCTGCTCCATTTGGGCGGCTTCCAGTCCTTCACACCGAGGCCCTTTCTCTTATTTGCTGCTACTACCAGGCAGGGACTGGTCCACCCGGACAACAGGACTGTGATGTGTTCTTAAAGAATGAATCATTTTATGGAGAAATAGGAAGGCACAACTACTACTCTAAAACTTACTCCATGTTTTTAATATGCTATTAATATAATCTAATAATGTCGCTTCCACCCCACTCTTTCTTTTATAAAATCTTCTCATAGGGAGCTAACACAAATAGACACAAGAGAGGAGAAAAATTCCTAAAAGTGAATTGTATGTTATCAGTTATATGCCAGTTTTTAAAATCTTCTAATAATGTTAATTATTCCCTCCTATTCTCCAGAACTTTTAAAAGTAGACAAGTCTGTCTAACACAGCAGTTCTCAACCTCCAGTAACTTCATGTCTTTGTATGCACATTATCCCATCGAGTTGATTCTGACTCACAGAGACCCTGTCGGACTGAGCAGACTGCCCCTGTGGGATTCCAAGAGTGTAAATCTTCACAGGCATAGAGAAGCCTCATCTTTCTCCCATAGAGTGGCTGAGGGTTTGAAACTTCTGACCTGTCAATCCAGTGTGTACCCACTACGCCCCAAAGGCTCCTTACACAATTACTATTAAAAATAAAATCAAACCCTCTACTGGACTGTTTCTTGGTCAGTGACGTTTTAGCAACTGAATGTTTTGTTACTTGTTAGACCAGTGGTTCTCAGCCTTCCCAATATCGTGACCCTTTTATACCGTTCCTTATGTTGCAGTGATATAATATTTGCTGAACGGCATCTCAAGTTCCCTTCGTACTTTTTGAATAAACAAAGGACACAAAGCTTTGATCAAAAGAAAAGCAAATTTTAGTTTCCAGAGCAATAAACTCATGGAGCTTCGTCACTCACTTCCTGATCCCTTAAATTGGTGTCTCCTGCAAATATCACTGTAGCGGACTCCGGAGCCTCTTGCATCTCCTTCAGAACCACTTTCAACTGACTGACGCGTTCCTTAGCATGCCCTTTGGTGCTCTCCAAATGTGAAGTCATAAGGCAAAGGTCATTTCCTGACACAGTCACCTAGGACAGGATAGATAAGTACAGTCATTAAAATTGCTCATTGGTCACTAATGCTGACCTTTGGTAACAGATTTAGCAGATTGTTCAATGAGTTAATGAATATTTACTAAACTGAAACAATATCAGCATGTGCTCAACCCGCCAATCTACTGACAAAGATGACACCTAAGCAAACACCAACCTCAAATGTCACCTCCACAGAAAGCCCTTCCCCCAAGGTCCCCAGGCACTAATTGGCTCCCTCCCCTATGTCCCTACAGTTTAACAGACTGCTTTTAAACCCCCAGAGCAGTGGTTCCCAACGTGACCCCCCCCAACCATAAAATTATTTTCGTTGCTGCTTCATCACTGTAATTTTGCTACTGTTATGAATTGGGCAACCCCTGTGAAAAGGTCGTTCAACTCCCAAAGGGGTTGCGACCCACAGGTTGAGAACTGCTGCCCTCGATGGATATAGTACAATCCTCATTTCCTATTCAGTATTACAGAGTCAATGGGTGGTGCACACTGCTCAAGTATTCAGCTGCTGACTGGGAGACTGGGGTATGCATCCAGTGGGGCCTCAGCAAAAGGCATGGTGATCTTCATTGGAAAAGCAGCCCATGAAAATCCCTTGGAACAAGTTCTGACACCCACGGGCTTCACCCTGAGTTAGAAATGACTCGATTGCAAGTGGGTTACACAGCGAGCTGCTACTGGCAAAGTCTCAACAGTTCAGGGCACCAGGTGCTCTGAAAGATAAAGACAACATCGTCTGCTCCTGTGAAGTTGTATAGCGGCTGCGGAAGCCCACGGGAAAGTTTGGCTCCGTCTTCAATGACAGAGATTCAATGGCAGAGTCTCCTCTATGGGTACTCCGAAATGTTAGTCAAGTGAGTGAATGATTGTAACTTACCGACTGCCGTCAAAGCGCCAACAATGTCGTTATTTTAAAATAACTGTGATTTTTACAAACTGCTGTTCACATTCTTTCACATGGGCATTCATGGCCTTCCGTCATTTGGACACAGCCTACTTTCCGCCTCCCGTCACCCCCCTCCTTCACATTTCTACACCTGCCTGAATGGAATGCTCGTCCACGCACATAAACGCCCACCTTTTCAGCGTGGGTGGTGGTTCCTCCACCCGAACCGCCTCGCATCTCCTCTCCGAGTCCTACTGTCTCAATCTCACCTGTCTGTCATACTGTCTCAATCTCACCTGTCTGTCAGAGCCCCGGGACTCACACACCGCTTCCTTCACGAAGCCTTCATTTGCGGTTACACGTCGTCCTGTCCCCTCGCCTCGAAACTTCCACAGCACATCATGTTACCTTCTCCTCTACTTTAGCTGCTCTGTGTAGACCCTTTCTTTCCTAATCTGTAAACTCCATGAGAGTACCATCTACTTGAATATTTCCTGTGGGCCTCACAGGGCACAACACAGCACACAGGAAACACATTCATTTACGAAGCAAAAGTAGAATCTTCCCAAACGCTTAAATATTCCTAGGAAACCAGACAGTGTTTTCTATTTTCAAAAGTCTAAAATTAAACTATACATCAGATTGCAACACACAAAGCTAGTAGAGGTTATTTAAAGGAATCTTTAAGCGAGAAACAAGAAGACAACACCACAAAACCGTAACAAACCTAATTATGTATTCAGAAGGCAATGGAAAGTAATGACCTACGTGCACACGCAAAAGGTTTCTCATCATTTCGGTGCTCGGAAAAGGAATAATCTCTTGGCTTTTTAGTTTCACTCTTGATTTCTTCAACATGATGGCTGTGAAATATCCGTCTTCATTACCTTCGAATGGTTGGGAAAAAGAATGTAGTTTGGGGAGTGGGAGGGGGTACATTTAAAGTATTTTTAGATTACCACAAGTTCCCCAACGAAAGCTTTTACAACAAACAAGTACAGACATTTAAATGATCTAGGTCTTCTAAGTAAACAGTTAGAGATGGCCATCTGAATCCACAGATTTACCTAGCCTCTCTTCAATTACAATGGAAATTTAAAATGAAAAAAAGAAATCCAAAAATAAGAATAAATTCACCAAAGTGACAAAAATAGTTAAGGTTACCCAAATTGAAAAATTTCTGAAAGAGACTTGAACTGAGGCAAACTGACATGAATTTATTTCTGCTCACACTGGAAATGCCACCAAAACTGTAGTAAGTGGATTTTTTTTTTAATGTAAACAAAATTGGAGTGAAAGCTTCCAAAAGTTATGCAGAGGGTGAACGGGGTAATGACGAGCAAGGGAGCTCATTGGGGCACCTGTTGCAGGCAGCAACACAGAGCAATCAGATTCGCTGCACACAAGCCAGGAAACACTTTGCATTCCAGCACAAAGGTACCACAAAAGGGCGGGGTAAAGAACCGGATGAAGAACAGAGTGGGCTAGTCGAAGGTTTGTATATAGGCTGAACATCATTCAGGTCTCTATCTCAACCCCATCAGCCAAGTGACCACAAGTCTACTCAGTTTGAGATTAGAGGCAAGTTAGGAAATTGAAGTGCAGACCCTCACAGACAGCTGCTATGTGAGGGGTGAGTTGGTGGAGGGCGTGCACGGGGTAGGCTGAAGGAAGGGTCTGAAAACAGGGGGTAAGTGATAAGTGCAAGTGTGCCCGCTCTGTAGAGGGAACTTCAGCTACCCTCCCCTGACCTGTTTCCAGAAAGCAAACAAACCACGCAGAAAGCCAAGAGCTAACACACACACTCTGCAGAGCTAAAGAATTTAAAGAAAAAAACCAAATACAGAATTCAGAGAAACTGAACAGCCTTACATGAAAAGTTTCCATGAGCGGACACAGACAACTGACTCCCTGGTGGTGCTTTGAATTAAGCACTGAGATGCTAATCCACCAGCAGCGTTTTGGAATGGGACCCCAGAGGGCATTCTAACTCAGAATCGCCTGGATGGCAGTGGGTGTATGTACTGACAACTAAGTAAGCAATGGACAAGCTGCAAGTTCCACTCGACCCCGTGAATGCGGTGCTCTAACTGCAGCTCAGGGACACAAGCAACGTTTCAGTGCCTGCGTTCAACTATGAACCAGACGCCGAGGACCCTGACACATTGACGCAACGGGCCAAAACCAAAGGAGAGTCACCACAAACAAAACAAAGAGGAGGAAATAAAAACAATGCTGGAAGAAATTTAAACCTGAAAGAGACAAAGCCTGACTTCCTCCAGAAGTAAGATATAGAAGACCCCCGGCTTATGACGTGGTCATATGCATGAATGCATTTTCTTAGCACCCAAAACCCTAACATATCCGACGTGTAAGGTCGCAGTGCATGATTTGCTGATGCTACCATTCTCTTGCCGTGCCCCAATACAGAGATTTATAAAGATGCCAATTTTTAAAAAAGCAGTTATAATGAAAAAGAAAACAAAATTTTAAAACCCATAGCTATTTGACTTGGTAGATCCCACTGATTTTTTTGAAAGGAAAAGTTCACTTAAAGAACAGTAAAACTGTTACCTGTAATAATTTCATAACTGGTGGCTCTCTTCCTTAGGTAGCTATAGTATGGAGGAATTACTTCTTGAAGAAATACCACATCTGGGTTGTACCTAATTGAAAACATCAATTTATTATCAATACTAGGCAGATCATTTCACTTTCAGCTAGCTACATAAAAGATATGCAAACTACCACTCTCTAGAGCACCTAATAGTCAGTGTTTATACTCATCTTTAGGAAGCATAAAGTGAGAAATATCTGTGCTGTGCAGTAACGTCAAGATTAGCCGCTGGTTCCTGTTCCTAGAAGCAATCGCGTCCAGTTTTTTCAGACGTGTCTCTCGGAGCTGATCGAGGAACCCAGTCTGATTCCACAGCTGTAGTCTTGAGCTACGACGCTGCTATATTATGCCGCGACTGAGATGAAGTGATACTTACAAAGCTAGATAGGAGCACACCCCTCGAGCCCTCTCAGGCAGGTTGTTTAGATCCAATCCGTCAATATTCCAGGTAATGAGGGAGAACAAGCTGCCATCTTGCTGGCCATTTTCAGGGGGGCTAATTTTAGAATCAGGGGAATCAGTTGCTTCTTCCTTTGTGAGGTCAACACTGGCAAGATCAGAACGAAACACAATTTCATAAATCACTTCTGAATTGAATAGTCTACAAACTACTCCATAAGCCCTTGTGACCTTCTTTCTACAAACACATTCATTACTCACACAAGTACCCTCGAGGTGAGTGGAAGTTGTGTGGCTGAGGTGAACGATTCCAGGATTATCCGGATACTTGCTCACTAACACTTTCAGCTACCTCAGCACCCTTCACGACATCGCTAAAAGTAGCGATAAACTACAAGACCCTCCAATTAGACTACGATTTAAAATATGCAGATCTAATGATTATTTTAATAAGATTCCCTGGTGACAGATAAATAATGACTGACAATTTTAAGTTACTGCTCCACTGAGAGTTGCTATCTATCTAATTCCCCTCTCCTTGAATCCAGACTTATCTGACCAACAGAATCTGAGGGAATGACATGCTGGATCGTCCTAGGCGTGGTCACAGAAGCACTTTCCACTCCAGCCTTTCGGAACACTCTCCACGGGAGGCCTGAGCTACATGGCAATGACAGGCTCCCCTGCACCTGTCACACTGCACAGCCCACATTTACTCCAGCACACCATCCCACCAGACCCCACCAAAGCTCAAGAAGCAGGGGCAGAGGAACAAACCATTCTGAAAACGTGAACACTAAGGATTTAAAATAAGGTCTTGGGTTTATCATCTAAGGAGCCCTGATGGTGTAGTGGTAACGTGCTGGGCTGACCCTCATGCTCGGCAGTGTGAAACCACCAGCAGCTCCTCAGAAGACTGGACTTTCTACTCCTATAAACAGTTACAGTCTCGGAAACCCATATGGGCTCTCTGAGTCAGCACTGACTCAATGGCAGTGAGTTTGGTTTTTCAGTTATTTATAAACTTAGTAAATTTAATATCAATACTTTTCATGTTGAAAAAATTCCAGACTTGCAAAAATAGTCAAAAGAATTCCTGTATGCTATTCACTCACTCCTCAAATGTTAGCATTTTACTTAACACTGGCTTGCTTTATACATTTTATTTTGAAATATTTGATTATACACTTCTGTATTTCCTCAAACCAGACATGATTACACACATACCCTATGATTAACAAAATTAACACTGAGGTGACAATATTAACTATCTTAAAGATCTATTCAAATTTCACCAACTGTGCCAACTAATGCCCAAATCCAAGACCACACATGGCATTGAAAAATCCTGTCCATTCTTTTTTTGAATCCTGTTTATTTTAATCTTTGCTCCAGAAGAATTCTTGTCTTTGTCTCTCATGTGCTAAATGTTTTTGAGCAAGACAGGCCAGGTGTGTTGTACAAGGAATGCCCTTCACTTTGGCCTTATCTTGTGGTTGCTCCAGATTAGATTCAGGTTATGCAATTTTGGGAGAAAGAATGACACACAGAAGTAAGAGTGTCTTCCTTAGTATAGGATACTGTATTGGAAGGCACTTGACAAGGATTTGTCCCCATGCTGGTGATGTAAACTGTGGCCAGCTTTTTCTACTACAAAGGTAGGAACTTCCCCTTTGGAGGTAAGCATGTTGTGGGTACTTTGAGACTATGTAAAAATTCTTCATTAAACTTCCTCCTGCTATTTGTATAAATATCAAAATACTAAGGGGCGGACACAGCCAACACAGTGGACAGTTTGTGGAGCCTGTTAGCACCCCTGCCTGAGATGCACCCCTCCAACATATCCAGCTATCTGCGCAACACCCCCAGCCCTCACCCACCCCTCAAAACACATCTCTATGAGGAACTTGGCTGATGACACCAGGTCTGAAGATTTCCATGGAGAATATGGCCCCTATGGACCTACAGTTGATATGTATATTCCACCTGATTTCTACACTCGATGCCAAGAGGATTTGCTGATGTTCAATTTGTGGATGTCCGTGCTGCTGAAGATGCTTTACATAAGTTGCACAGAAAAAGGATTCGTAGCCGTCAAACTGAATTCAGTTTGCACAGGGGATCGGAAGACAGCAGAATCAATACTCTAGGAATATTTTGACTCTGGTCTGAGAAGGTTATCGAAAACTACATGGGATAATTCAAGTCCCTTCAAGTTTGAAAGTAAGCATTTTAGGACAAATAAAAGGAAATTCAACTTTGTCCTTATAGAAACGAATCCCTAAGAATGAATAGGTTTATAGTGATTGATGAATAATAGGCCCATGATAAATTACTCAACACGAAGATGTCTGAATAGTAAGGAAGACAGCCATACTCTTTCAAAGTGCTACGGTTGGTCTGTCTGAACCTGAAGCGGGGAAGACATGGTCCAACGTTAACTTTTTCTTGGTTGTTTCTGAAGGAAGGTTCCCCCTCTTTTGCACTGCTGGCAGATCTTGCCTCGGGTTAGGCTGGCGACGTTGTTTCTGCTCGGCTGTTGGCGCTATTGGCGTCCTACGTTTATTTACTTGTACACCACAGCCGCTTACATCCTCCTGAAGCTACTCTTTCCCGGGTGGGTAGCTCCCAGTGCGCTACTCGACAGCCAGCTTGCTGGGCCCTCTCCTCCTGTCTTTTAGAGGATATTCAGGGAACTTTCATGCAGCCCTTAAGTGAAGGCAAAACATCATCCTGCTTAATTGGGGAGAAAAGTAGATACAATTCATTTTCTTTCAATAAATGTCTACTGAGCACAATCTAGTGAATCATGACAGTATAGCCTCAGTGTTTTGAGGCATATTAATAATATTTTATACCATTCATTTTGATGTAATTGTAAAAAAAAAAACAGTATGCTGTTAAAGAGGAGTAATTTTGTGGTTATCCGTCATTAAAAAAAAACCAATCAATATTTCTGTTGTCATCCCATGAATACAAACGAGAAAAATGATGCTTCATTTGTAATAAACTGATTTATTGTGCATCTATCTAAGTGGTTAACTCTGCCTCCTCGTGCACACTGGGAAAATAATCACCCAAACAAGCAATTCACTTTGCTTTGACTATAAAGGCGAGGGAGGCTCTGGGTGCTAAAATTAACATCATTTTGAGGCAGACAGAGCCAGTATCCCAACTGCCTTACCATGTTCTGGAATTGAGCAAATGTTCACCAAATTTACTTCTTAGTAATTTGCACGTACATTTTATAGGGGACATACTTTGTATACAGTAAATAACATTTTTTAGTATTGCAAAACTGCAAAAAGGAAGAAGGAATAGTAAGGGACCAAAAAAAAGTAATAAATCTTACGGGGCATTTTCCCCCCAGCTTCCTTCCTCTGGCAGAGAAATAAATGTCAAATCTGGTGGTTGATTTCCATGGTCCAGGTCAGGATTCCTCACACTTTAAATCACCCGAGGATCTTATAAAAATTCTGCTGCTGATTCAATAGGCCTGAGATGGAGCCTGAGGTTCTGCAGGTCTAACAAATGCTGCTGGTCCAGGGCCCACTCTGAGTAACAGGCACACACAACACTGTCACTGGGGAAACTCACCTGGGGAGCTACCAAGGCTAGCGGGGTCACCCCCAGATGAATTAAATCAGTCTTTGGGAAACTAGGATCCAGGAGGTGTGGTTTGTTTTTTAAGTTCTCAGGTACAGGCAGCCCTCATATAACAAACAAGTTCCATTTGTAAGTCCGTCTTAAGTTAAAATTGCCATCAGTGGAAGCAGCTAGTTTCTTTCTAACATCAGTTGATCAAACGTGTATCACAGATAGTATTTCAAACCCGCCATTGACTGTGCAGGAGAACACACCTGGTGATCTGCTCCCATAAAGACTACAGCCTAAAGCATCTATTGACAGACCGGGAGCAGGCACTGTCTGCTCTTAAGGTTTCCTACAGAAGCAAGATAAAATGTCTTCGCGCCTTCTGTCTGCCTGCCTGTGGCAGCCATGATTGAATAGGGGAGTACAGTAAAACAAGCAAACAAACAAACAAAACTATAGCCTAGAAAAAGATGACCATCCCGAGGAAGTTCTACTCAGTTCTGTAGGCTCACTAGGAGTCAGACTCAACTCCACGGCACCCGCAGCTGCAACCTGGAGTTCTTGGGTAATGCAAACAGTTCATACACTCAGCTTCTAACCAGAAAACTTGAGTCTAAGCAGAGGTGCCTTGGAAGAGAGACCTGGTGATTTAATTCACAAAAATATCCAGAGAACCGCATCTGGGCACACTGAAGCATTTTTAGTATGACACAGTAATGATACTTATGTTTTGATGGGTATCACAAAGAGGCAAGAACTGGCTTGAGCAAAAATGACATTTATAAGTACCTGTTACAAGTTTTATAAATACCTATTATAAGTACCAGAAGTCCCTGCAACAAGGTAGGTCCAGAAATGCAGCCATGGTTAAGGAGAGGACATCAGGATGTAACTTGTCTCACACTTCAAATTCCTTCTGCTCTATCTCCTCTCGATAGACCAAGCTTCTCAGTTTCTCACGCAAAATACGGTTGGCTATGAATCCCCACGGCTCCTAAACTTACACATTATGAGAGAAGCTCCACAGGGAAAATCCATCCTGAACTCTCTTGATTCTCATTTCAAAATCTCAGGAAAGAGGATCGAATGGCTGGCTTAGACTAAATGACCATTGCTCAGTCCACTTGGTTCTGGCTATTGCAAGAAAGGAGTCAGAGGTACTTCACCATTGATAGGGTGGACAATTCTCCAACGAGAGGCTGGGAGATCAGAGAAAGAACAAATGAAACTATTTATCTGTAAGCCAGGCCAGCTGAAAAGCTCAAAAGGGTGGAAAGAGCCTCCACCAGGTAATGAAGTTATCAGGGCTGGGCTGACCCCTTCCTAGTGACTTTGACCCAGTTTTCTTTTTGGTTCCGTTGAGAAAGGTAACCAACACCCTAAAATTCAAGCATGTTACATTCAGGAAACAAGCTTAAATACTGTCTGAACATTGGGGTAAAGTTCTTGTTTGTTAACAGAGACAAGTTAGCAGGGCTGGCCCAACCCCACTCAGAAAGATCTAGGTCCATCAAGTAAAAAACAAAAAACTCAGCTGGAGCCTATGCAAATACTGACGACTGTGATATACACTGAGCCATGCAGTTTACTGCTGAAATGCTCTCTAGACAATTCATTTGAAACAAACCAGCTACTGCAAAAGGTAACAATCATGGTGTGACACACTGTGACACACAGATTTTCCTGTCAGAGTATTTTGAGAAAGCTGAGTTGATTCACTAGCCCAAGCACGAGCCCCACCAGCAAGCAACTCAACCCAGGCAAGCAGCATGACATCTCAGCAAACAATGTCTTCACCAGCACCAGAAGCCCCTGTGAAGGAATCTATCTTGAAGGGACTATTGCATGTGCCCAACTAAATGGGCTATTTCCTGGGAATCTCTACCTACATAACAAATGAACATCATGTCCCTTTCTGCTGAAAAATCAACCTCTAGCAATACTCTTATTTGGGGTGTGGGTGTTGAGCATGGGCTAGGTCCTCTCAATTTCTGTCGCAGACTCTCTTCTGAATAAACTTTTTTGTCTCTGAAGAATCCCCTTTTCTGACTATTCTTAGTTGGCAAGAGCTAAGGTCCCTCTCTTAGAGTTGGTTGGGTGTGGCCCAACAGTGGCATAATGGTTAAAGCGCTTGGCTGTTAACAGAGGGTCAGTATGAACCCACCACTGGCTCTTAGTGAGAGAGATGAGGCAGTCAGGTCTGTACCGATTCACAGCCTTGGAAACTTATGGGACTGTACTACTCTGTCCTCTGGGGTTACTATGAGCTTCAACTTTATGAAAAAAAACTTTTTTGGGTATGAATAGTAAGTGTACAGGCTGCCCACACATTGAAGGAATTTTATATATCAATACATGTTTACTGGGAGCTTATTATGGTGCCAATTACTGTGTAAGACTTCAAAAAGCAATCATGTACAAAAGTCTTCATCTTTAATAAATAGTTTAGGAAATAAAAGTATTAAGATTATACTATGAACTACCATATAGACTCAAATATAAGCTGATCTGAGTATAAGCCGAGGTACCTAATTATTACCTGGGAAACCAGAAAAACTGATTGACTCGAGTATAAGCCTAGGGTGGGAAATGCAGGATGTGAATTAACACAGAGACCAGAGGGGAGAGACGGAGAGCACAGTCACAGCCGGTGTAAGTGAATCACTCCGGGGGCTTCTGTGAATTGGAGCCTTCCATGTCATAGGACGGCTCTGATTGGTTAGATGTGAGTAAACATTCAAAGTCATTCAGTGTTAGTGGGGCTATGAATGGACAGCGAAGGAATGTTACACCTCGCTGGGGTACCACTGACCCGTGTATAAGCCGGACCCGGTTTTCAGCACATTTTTGTGTGCTGAAAAACTCGGCTTATACACGAGTAGATGGGGTAAGTTATTAGGTATTACGTATGAGTACCTACGAGCGAAATCCTATTCAGAATTAAAGGGTATCAAAGAATGTTTCTTGTGTTTCAGTAGTGTCTAAGCTGGGCCCTTTAAGATTATTAGGTACCAAGGAAGTAAGAAAAGGTTGCAGGCAGAGGCAACATCTTTTCCAGGGCTGACAGGCAGAGAGCTCATTGGAGAACTCTGCAAGTTAGATGTGAAGCAGGAAAGGGAAAATGGAGGAAGAATCTGGAAAGACTGACCGTGGATGGATCGTCAATCACCTGGACTTGATTTTACAAGCATCGGCACTGGGAAGAGGATTTTGAAATAACAGGGGTGGGGGTGGGGGTGCTTTTGTTTGAAGCCATGCTGACTAGCCAACAGAACAATGTACTCATAAGGAGCCTTCCTGGTTGCAATTCTTCAATAGAGGATTCTCCTTCAAGCGTTACAAATCTGCTCACATCTCTCCTATAATTCCGAGTCAACCGCTCCACCTCGGCTCGCAAACCACGTCGCAGGAGGCCGTCGGGATGCCCGGGAAGGGAGGCCGTCGGATGCCCAGGAGGGAAGCCGTCGGGATGCCCGGGAGGGAGGCCGTCGGATGCCCGGGAGGGAGGTCGCAGGGATGCCCGGGAGGGAGGCCGTCGGGATGCCCAGGAAGGGAGGCCGTAGGATGTCCAGGAGGGAAGCCGTCGGTATGCCCAGGAAGGGAGGCCGTTGGGATGCCCGGGAGGGAGGCCCTGGCCCCGCAGTGGCGGCGCATTTCCTCCCGCAGCACCCGCACCACTCCGCACGAGAGCTGCCCCTAGGTATGGCCCGCCCCAGTCCCGCAGTCACTGACCAGGTTTCGGGCTCGGCACGGGCCTGGGGCCGGCTTTCCGCGGCGCTCTCATCCACCGGCGGCTCAAAGTAGGAGTTCAACGCTCTCTGAAAATCAAAGGTACAGGTATGGGGCTGGTGCGCTCCACGAGACCAGGTACAGAGCGGGGGGTGAGAAAAGGAGAAGCCCTACTTCCATCTCCCAGTCGTTTTCCGCCAAGTAGCACTGGGCAACAGAGGAGTCGCAGTTGGCGACCAAAGCAAACTCCGCACACTGCAGTCGCCGCTTCTTCACCTCCGGCTCAGCCTCTTCTTCCGCCGCCTCGGGCGGGGCCTCAGCCCCGCCGCCCGGGTCCATCAGTTCAGACTTCTCACCGCCGCCCGGGTCCATCAGTTCAGACTTCTCACCGCCGCCCGGGTCCATCAGTTCAGAATTTTTACGGCCGGCCAATCCCTGGTTCTGCACAAGCGCCCGCCGACCAGGCGCTCCTCCATCAACAGTCCGGTGGGGAAACGTGCTCCGCTGTTGGGGAAGAGGTGCGCCTGCGCAGTTGGCGCGTCCTGGCGTCGGCGCGGTTGGCGAGGACGGAAAGGCGCGTGCGCGGCTGGCGAGGCCGGAAGAGCGCATGCGCGACTGGCTAGGACGGAAAGGCGCGTGCGTGACTGGCTAGGACCGAAAGGCGCGTGCGTGGCTGGCTAGGACCGAAAGGCGCGTGCGCGCCGCGATAGGTCACCACCGACGCGGAACGGCTGTGCACCGGCTGCAGGGAGAGGCTAACCTTTGCCTTCTGTAACCTTGTTCTGCACGCCAATTTCTGGACTCCTTCTCTTCTGGGGTTCATTCGTGACTTGGGCCCAGAAGCCGGCGAGCTGTCCACGATGAGCAGCCTGACACAGAGCATTCAGGAGGTGCTGAAGGTTATGGGCCGTGTGCGCGGCTTTGATAGAGTTTTGGAAAAGGTATTGGAGACCAAGCCACGGCTTCCTAGGAAGGGGAAGCTCCGCTGGGTGCTGGGTGCTCGGGGAACGCTGAATAAATCTCTCTTGCTAGATTCGGATGGAATCCACCTGTAAATTCACATTCATATTTAAATAAGACCTACTTTAACTTAACCGGGCACCTAATAGCCTATTAGGTGCCAGGTCCAGTGCAGAATCGTAGGTAAGTATGTTTATTACTGTTTGGAGAGGAATTCCTCTGTGCTAGTTTCGTCGCTAACCGAGAGGTTGGCAGTTGAACCCACCCAGTGACTCTACGCGAGAAGACTTGGCGACCTGCTCTCTGAAACCCCAAGGGACAGTCCTTCTGGTGACATGACATGGGGTCGTTAGGAGTAAAATTGGGTACTAAACACTGGGGTTGGCAGAGTCCACTGGTTCGAGAAAGATGAGTCTGTCTGCCATAAGATGTATAGTCTTAAAGAGCTACTCTTGCCTATGGAGTGCCTGTGGACGGCAGTGAGTTGTGGTTTTGTTTATTAAAGCTAGGAGCTAGGTGGATTGGTGGAATGAAGGAAAGGGAGTTACTTGACTTTTGTGGTTTAGGAGGTTTCACCCAGGAATTTCAACTAAGTCTTGAAGTGAGAGTTGAAGCCCTGTTGGTGTGGTGTTGCAGTGGTTACTCATTGCCAGGATCCACAGGGTCCGCAATTCAAAATCACCAGCAGCCCCCGCCCCACTGGAAAGACTGCACTTTGTACTCCTGTAAACAAAGTGTTGGAATCCCACAGGGGGTCGCTATGAGTTCAGCATTGGCTCCAAGGCAGTGAGTTGGGTTTGGTTTTAGAAGTAAGAGTTAAACCCCTGGAGGAAGGGGGCTCTGCATCTCAGAGACAAACACTCTTGAAAATTGGGGTGGCATAGTGGTGTTGGGCTGCTAACTGTAAGATCAGAAACTCAAAACCGCCAGCCGCACTGCAGCAGAAAGAGGAGACTTTCTACTTGTGTAAAGAGAAACAGTTTTCAAACTCATGGACTAGTTCTATCTTGTACAGGGTTGCCGTGAGACTGAATGAACTCTATGTCAATGAGTTTGTTTGTTTTGGAAGATAATGTGTGGCAGCATAGGCAGGGCTAATCCTGCTCCACTTTGCATTTGAACTGGCCCAGACCCCCTAATTCCCAGTATCTTTGTAGAAAATCAGATTTCCAGAAGGAACGATTATAAATATGGGAATAACAGAATCCCTTGGTATTATCAGCTTGGTGAGACATTTATCCTCAGAACTTGCAGGTTTTTTTCCCTAAAGGTGTTAATTGTTGACTGTTTTTCTTCCTATTAGAAAAGTACTGGAAACTGGGGGATGTTTAGAAGTGAAAAGTTAAGTATTAATCACCCACAGTTGTTTGTACGAAGACTTATTTTTGTTGGTCCCCCCTTGGAACACAATGTTCTGGCTGCATTTTCAAAATATAAATAGGAACTCTCTATCTCTCAAGGACCCCTGGTGGCACAATGGTTAAAGTGCTCAGCTGCTAACCAAAAGGTCAGCCCTTAACTCGGGGAGAACAAACCTGACCATTTGCTTCTGTAAAGAGGAAGCCTGCTTGGCCGCAGTGCTGCGTCCTAGAAGGTAGCAGTGAATTGCAGTCAATGCATGCCACGCAAGAACCTGTCTTAGAGCTTTTATGACAATAGGAAATAAAATCCTAACGACTAATGTTCTCAAATAGCAAATGCTATGAGAGTCAAGGACACACTACTCTGAGACAGTAAGTTTTTGAACAATATATTATCCCTCTAATGGCAGGGCGATCCATCCCCTAACACAGCATCACGGGTCCGGTAGGCGCAATTGAACAGCGATGATAAGTAAAGATTATAGTAAAGTCATAGCATGAGAAATAGAAGAGAGATTGAAATAATGGAGACAGACACATTTCATGGTAGCATGCTTACCTCTGCCTCACTTGGTGATCTATGTGGAAAGAGAGATATTTAATGCTAAGGCATTTATATTCTCTGGGGACATGCAAGCCCCCTAATTACAGGTGAAGACATACATCACAGGAAAGGGTTGTGCTATAGGCAATACAGTACTGGGGGTGTGTGTCTAAGGGTATACACACAATAGGAAGTGGAAGGATTGGGGGTAGACATGTGGCAAGATGGGCTGGTCCTAGATTCAGGATGGCAGCCTGACTTTGGATGTCACTGAGCTGGTTTGACCTGTTCCCTGGCTCATTATCCACCTACAGGAACCAAGTCAATGACTGCAAGCCTTTACAGAGATGTAACCCATTGTCCTTAGCAGCCTGGAGCAGGGCCTACCTGTAGTCTGGCAACTGCCTGCCTTAAGGGAAGTAGGTAACTTTTACCATCAGCTACAAGCAGTGTCCTAAGTCTAACATCTAGTTGGGGGAGACGACTTGGGAGAAATCCTTGTTTCCCACACCCTAAAAGTTGTGCCAGTCTTAATGGAAGTTTGAATTTCTTTAAAAACCACTAGTCATCTGCCTTGTTCAGTTTTTAGCAATCACATGGATATGCATCTTGTGAAAATCCTGCCATGGGTAGGATTTGCCTTTGAATGTCTACTTAAAATCATTGCGCTGATCATACAGTCATAAGGAGCTGTCCTAAACTGCGTGCAGCCTGTGCCGCCACTTGTGTTGGCTTGCCTTCCAAGAAGGCTGACGTCTATGGATGGAGACTTAGGCAGCAGCTGCAGTAGGGTTGAACAGTGGGACACTGTTAGATTCGGGAAAGGAAGGCGAGCTCACCTTGGACGCACGGAATGAACATGACCACTTGAGATGACAAAACGACAAAAGGAGTTTATTTTCTAACTTGAGTTAGGGCTTTCCTCCCTCCGCTGCCGGCGCAGCGGGGACCCAGCGTCCAAAGGGAATCAGCCCCGAGTCCTTCGTTGGCTGGGCTTTTATGGGGCAAGGGGCAGGGGGCCGTCCAGTGTTGTTGTTCTTCGAATTCATTGGAGAAAACTTCTGGCACCAGCGTTGTGCAGTGATGGTTGGTAGGCTGTTCTGCGTGTGCTTCCGGATTGGTCAGGCGGTGGTGGTCCGCAGTTTGAATTTTATTGGTCAGTCCAGGTCAGGCGATGGGTCTCATTGGTCAGTTTGGGACAGGCGATGTCTCATCCGACGGAGTTGCATCCGTAACCAGGAACTTGAAACTGAAAACTTAGGCCTACTTGGGTTTCAGGCTTTTAGAAGCCTGTCATGGCGCAAGGTCAGGAAAACACAAACAAAAATACAATCTATACAAACAAAAACGCAATCTAACATTCCCCCCTTTTCTTGTAGAGACTGTTTGGAGTAATCATACTTCAACCATGCGAATGAGGTGGACAGAAGCGAGAAACTTAGATTATATTACACATTACCCAGTCAAATTCAGCTTGGTTGAGGGGTGCATAAGTTTGTCTAAGTATCATAAATTGCACTGTGTTAATGCGGTTTTTTACAAAAGCAACTAGTCTATTAAGAATACAAGGCCCAAAGGTTAACAAAAGAAGCAGTATTACTACAGGTCCTATGATAGAGGATAATAGGGCAGTGTACCACGGGGAACTGCTAAACCACTGAGAGTACCAGCTTTGGTTTTCTGACTGAGTTAATTTCCTGTCTTCAATGCCTTTTCGGATATGTTTCATGGAGTCTTTTGTTATTCCTGAGTGGTCTGTATAGAAACAGCATTCTTCATCAAGGGCCATACGTAAGCCTCCCTGCTGTAGAACAATGAAATCTAGCCCTCTACGATTTTATAGGACTACCTCAGAAAGGCAGCTTACAGATTTTTGTACATGAGTTATTGCATTTTCTAATTTGGCTAAATCCTCATCAGTTAAACTCCGGAGATGGGTCAGCCGTTATTCTGGTTGCTCAGAGCAGCTATTCCTGTGCCCGCTCCAGCCACCCTAACTCCAAGTAACAGAGCAAGAGTTATAACAGTGACAGGTTCTCTTCTAGTCCTCTGGTGGTGTAGGTTTGACCATTGTAACCATCCACCCTCCCACGAATGGTAAATAACCCGGGAAAAAGAATTATACCGAATTCCGCAGCATTGGTAGGGTGTAACAACTTGGTATACAGGCAAGGGGAAGGTCCGGAGTTGGAACATATCCACATACTACCTTCAGTAGGGATTATCCACGTATTGCTCTGGTTGACTTGAGAATTAATGTTTATACATGAGGCCTCATATTATTATGGAATTTTTCCTACACATGCTCCAATTTCCTGAACATTTTCTATTGTGAAGCTTTTTCTTTTGCGGCTATCCCAGTCACACCTCACATCAGCCTCCTGAATTAAAGTTTTGTCTATCGGTAGGGCGTCATAATACGGGGGTTCTATACTACAACAAAGCCAACAACTTTTAGTAGCATTGGGGTTAGTCCTGTTTAAAGCATTATACATTGATACTATTAAATCAAACAAGGGAAAACTGAGGTGGGTCCTGTTCTGTGTGTCCTCTGGACCAGCTGTTGAAGTTAAAATGCGTAAGGCTTTTGGGACTGGGGTGGCTATTATTTCGAAAGGTTTGGGACGGCAGGGTACTACCAACAAACGGACTAAATCATAATTGGGTCTTCCGTTATACAAATATAAGGCCCACGTTACTCCTCGGATCCAGGTTTCCCTGTGATGATACCGGCTGTGGATGATGGTTTTTATGGTAGTATTAGCATCAGCACTATTAATAGACGCAAATTTCATGGACACATACTCTTCTTGAGAACTCCATTCCAATCACCATCATTGGCGGTTACACAAGCCCATTCAGAGCGATAGGGCCGTTGTGCTTTCCTGGAACACACCTGTTGCAGGTTACGTCCCCACGATTTTCCTCTGTCTGTACCCTCAGGCCAGGTTGTAGGGCACACATGAAACCCCTGTTTTCTCATGACCAGTTTATTATTTGAACGTAGTAAAGGTGTGCTATACCCAATATACCACGCCACTTGAGGGGCGGGGCCAATTCTTTTTTCTCCCCAGTGTTGGTCAAGGCTGAAAAATATCTCAGGGTACTGCATTGCAGTTATTGGGTGTGTTTTACTTATGGTTGCCAGAGCGTCTCTGGTAACTGGAATTTTAAGAGTCCAGGTGTGAATCCAAGGTTCATGTTGGTTATAGTTGTAGTTTACCCCGATAATCGCAGAGAAGAATGCCCAGAGGGCCGCCAGCCACAGGATCATGAGGGTCTGCTGAGGCGCACCCGAAGTGGGTTGTTAGGGTGCTGAGTTGCTGTTCACAACTTCTCTGGAGGCTCCGCTAGGCGGGTATGGCTGTGGTGAATCCACCTTCAAGGCTGGGGGAGAGGTTAAACAACTTGGTAAGGCCCTTTCCACCTTGTTTCTAAGTTTTCACTACGAAACCTTCGAACCCAGACCCAGTCCCCAGGCGATGTTGATGTGGACTTCCAGCCGCCTCGGCCTGTTCAGTGGTATTTTGGTAAACAGCCTGAATGGCGGGCCAAACATGGGCCTGTAGCCTCTGCAAGGCTTGCATAGCTCCTAATATCTCAGCAGGCTCTGCATAGGGCAGATTGACCACTCAAGGGACAATGTGGGGTGGTTTACCATACACGATTTCTAAAGGTGTTCATCCAAGCATGTAGGGGGAATTCCGCACACGGAACATAGCAAACGGCAGGAGAGCCACCCAGTTTTCGTCAGTCTCAGAGGCCAATTTGGTTAAAGTCTCCTTTAAAGTTCTGTTCATTCTTTCTACTTGCCCAGAGCTTTGCGTACTTTGTGCGCAATGCAATTTCCAGTTTGTCCCCAGAGCCCGGGCTAAATTTTGAACGACCTCGCTTACAAAAGCAGGTCCATTATGGGATCTAATTGTCTGAGGCATTCCATATCTTGGAACGATCTCTTCTAACACCTTCTTTGCTACTATCAGGACTGTCTCTCTTTTCGTTGGGAAGGCCTCTACCCAACCTGAAAACGTATCAATGAAGACTAACAAGTACTAGTAACCATATTTGCCTGGCTTGATCTCAGTGAAATCCACCTCCCGATGTAGCCCAGGTTGCTTATCTCTTTCTCTAGCCCCTTGGTGCACATTTATAATTTTACCTGGTTTCATTTCTTGGCAGACACGGCATTGGCTCACCAGCTGTTCTGCAGTCAGTCCTTGGCCTTTGAACTGGAGTTTGGCAGTTTGCAACAATTGCAGCACCTTCCTTTTTCCCAAATGAGTGGTACGGTGTAAATTGTTCAGCATCTCTCTTCCCACCTCAGCGGGGAGGATAAGATTGTCCTAGGCCATTAGCCATGGCGAGCCCTCTTCAGTTAGGGCAAGCAGCTTTTGTTTGGCCCACAGTTCTTCTTCAGCGGTATATTCAGGCGCACTTTGAATGGACCCCATTCCTGGAGGAGAGAATTGAACAAGGCATACCTGCCCACCTGGTTCTCCAGGTCCATCTTCCTCCTTTCCTTGGAGCGCAGCCTTTCTCGCCTCCTTGTCTGCGGCACGATTGCCCTCAGCGTTCATGGGGTTGCCCTTCTGATATCCGGGCGTGTGCACCACCGCCACAGCTTTTGGCAGTGTCATGCCTCCAGTGGCTGTAACACTTCAGTTTTATTTTTTATTTCTTTTCCTTTAGCAGTTACGAATCCGCTTTCTTTATACATAGTCCCTGTAATATTTACAGTTCCAAAAGCATACCTACTGTCCGTAAAGACCAGCAGCCTTTTACCCTCGGCCAGCTGCAGGGCTTTTGTTAACGTGATTAGTTCAGCCTTCTGGGCAGAAGTCCCTGTGGGCAGACGGTCGTCCCACACCACTTGTCCTTCCACGGTAACAACTGCTGACCCGGCCTACCTTTCACCACCCTGCATGAGACTGCTGCCACCTGTGAACCACACTAGCTCACTGTTAGGGAGGGGCCTGTCGGTGAGGTCTTTTCTGAGTAGGTGGATTTCTGCCCGAATTTCGGCACAGTCATGTTCCACCAGCCCCGTCTCCAGCTCCGGCAACAAGGTGGCAGTATTTAAAACAGTGGGAGAAGAAAAAGTTATTCGGGGTGCATTTAACACCAGTCCCTGGTAATGAGTGAGCCGAGCATTTGAAATGCACTTCCCTGGGGTTGTTTCAAAACTCCCTCTGTGGCATGAGGGGTATAGATCCCCAAGTCCTGCCCCAGATAGTTTGTCCGCGTCTTTCACTAGCATAGCAGTCGCGGCAATAATTCACAGGCAAGCAGGCCATCCGGCTGCAATGGGGTCCAGATTTTTTGACAGGCCACCGGCCTCCTCCAGGACCCAAGCAGTTGAGTCAGGACTCCTTTGGCCACTCCTTTTGCCTCGTCCACAAACAAAGCGATTGGCTTGGATGGGTCTGGCAACACAACAGCAGGTGGCTCCAGCCCTTTTTAAAGTTTTAAAGGCTTGATTTCCGGCTGTGCTCCATTCCCATTGGGATTCCTTCCCTCATAAAGGGACTGGGTGATTTCTGCAAACCCTGGCATCCATAACCTGCAATAGCCCACCGAACCCCGAAACTCTCTCACCTGTCGGGGCCCTTTAGGAGAGGGTATGCTTAGTGTGGTTTGTTTCACAGCTGCGGTTAGCCACCGCTGGCCATCCTTTAACTTGTATCCTAGGTAGGTGACTTCCCTCTGGCAAATCTGGGCCTTATTGGCCAATGCTTGATACCCCAACGACCCAAAAGTTTGAAACAGAGCTCGTGTTCCTGCCAGACACTGTGACTGGGTGGGGGCTGCCAGGAGTAGGTCATCCACGTATTGCAGTAGCGCGAGGGAAGGGTGTTGGGCTCGCTACTCACTGAGATCTTCGTGCAGGGCTTCGGTGAACAGGATTGGCATGCTTTTGAATCTCTGAGGGAGCCTTTGCCAGGTCAATTGTCCATGGAACCCCCCCCCCCCATGTTTATCTGTCCACTCGAAGGCGAAGATCTCCTGGCTCTTGGGGGCCACGGCAAGGCTAAAGAAAGCATCTTTAAAAAAAATTTTTTTTAAATAATAAAAAAAGAGAACATCTTTTAGATCAAGCACAGTGTACCACATGAGTAGGGGGCAGCTAGCTTAACAGCGTATATGGCTTGGGCACCGTAGGGTGCATGTCGACCACACACTTATTAACCTCGCGCAGGTCCTGCACGGGGCGATATCCCTGCCCACCAGGCTTCTGGACAGGGAAGAGCTGTGTATTCCAGGCGGACTTGCATTTGCGCAGGATACCTTTTTCTAGCATTTCCTGTATGACGGGCAATTCCTTCTTTGGCCGCCAGGGCCATGGGATATTGTTTGCTCCGGACCGGCTCTGCTCCAGGTTTGAGTTCAATAAAAATGGGAGGCCTGTGTCGAGCCCACCCAGCTGTTACAGTCTCAGCCCATGCTTCTGGGAAGTTCCTTAACCATTGGCTGATTTTGGCCCCCGAGGGACCTGGTTCAGGTTGAAATAGTCTGTATTCATCGGCTAGATTTACCTTGAGGTCTGATATTCGTCTTGTTCGGTGGTGTAGAGTAGTCAAAGTTTGCCCGTTTGAGTCCGTCAAGCGGACCTGTTCATTTCCAAAGTATATTTGTGCATTGAACTTGGTTAAAATGTCTCTTCTCAGCAGGCGTGTCAGGCTCTCGGGGATGAGCATGAACGAGTGACTTACCTGACCCAAGCTGAGGTCCACTTTGCAGTTGGAGGTCCATCGGTAACAGTTGGTCCCTGTGGCACCTTGCACCCAGCTGGTACGAGACGACAGTTTTCCATTGTCGTGGGTGAGGACCGAGTGTTCTGCCCCCGTGTCAACCAAGAGATCAACCGGTTTCCCCTCCACCAATAAAGTTACCCTGGGTTCGGGGAGGGATTCCGGACCCCATCCCCCCTAATCACTATCTTCTTTGGTTCCTGCATAAAAGATGGGCCTGTTGGTTTTCAATATTTCTTCGTACACCTCCCCGCCCTTCTTCCCACTTCCTAGTCTCTTCTTCTTTCAGGGACACTGATTATCCCAGTGCCCCCTTGCTGACAGGAACTGCACCAGACCTCTCCCTTCTTCATTAGCCCCCCCCACCTTCTCGTCTTTCCCTTTCTGGACAGTCGAGACAGTGAGTGAGTGAGTGAATGAGACAGTGAGTGAGTGAGTGAGTGAGTGAGTGAGTGAGTGAGTGAGTGAGTGAATGAGACAGTGAGTGAGTGAATGAATGGGGCAGTGAGTGAGTGAATGAGACAGTGAGTGAGTGAGTGAGTGAATGAGCAACCCTGTTTCTTACATTAAGCACACTGGTCTTTGTCAAGTCTGACCCTGTGCCCGCTTCTTCTCTCCCTAGGTCCCAGGGCACGCTTTCTGTTTTCTCCTGCAGCTACCGCTGCCACCATCACCTTAGCCACTTCTCTGACCACCTTCTTTGTTTCGCCTGGTTGGAACCTTCGATCTTCCTTTCGCTGTCTTTCTTTCCTTTCTTCCGGGGTCTCTCTATTGTTGTACACCTTTTCTGCCACCTCCAACAGGCCCTTCAAAGTCTTTCCCCCTGGTCTCTCTACTCTTTGTACTTTTCTTTTAATATCTGGTACGGCCTGATCAATAAAAGCCATCATCACTGCAGCCCTCCTCTCCTCAGATGACGGGTCCATGGGTGTATATAGTCTGAAAGCTTCCATGATGCGTTCTAAAAACGCAGCTGGATTTTCTTGGGGACCTTGCCTCACATCACCTACCTTGGCCAAATTGGTCGGCTTCCTTGCTGCCGCTCAGAGACCAGCCATGAGAACCAGGAGATAAACTTGGAGCCTCTTCCTACCTTCCGGTTCATTGAAGTCCCATGTGGGTCTTTTCAGGGGAAATGCCTGGTCGATCGCCCTAGGGTTTATTGTGGGCTGGTCATCACCTGGTACCGCCTCCTAGCCTCCTGTTGGATTCGCTCTCTTCTGTGCTAAAGAGAACACGGAGAAGCTGCTGGCGATCATCCCAGGTGAGCTGATGCGTGAACAGAATTGTCTAAGAGGTTAATAAGATCCTGAGGGTTCTCAGAAAACTTAGCATTCTGAGACTTCCAGTTATATACGCCGCTAGTGGAAAAGGGCCAGTATTGGAGGGCCTGCTCCCTGTCATCTCGCACTGGGCCAACTGCCCGCAGCGGCAGGGCCTGGGTATAGCAAGACGCTGGGTTGGAACCGGAAGGTTTTAAATCCCTACCCAATTGCTATCAGGAATGAGTGGCAGGCCCTGCAGGAGTCTGAATAGGAAGAGGGGGAGAACTAGGGGAAAGGGAGACACTTGAAGGTGGTAGTGTGGGGGAAGGGGTCGGGGGAATTTCTGGTGGGAGGGGTTGGGGTTATAAAGGGGTGGCACTTGCCAGTTTGCTTCTGCATCCTCAGGCAGTGATTCTGCCTCAGTCTGAAAAACCTTTGGATGAACTTTATTAGTAACCAAGATCTGGCTCTGAAAATTTTTTATCCAATTAGGGGGATTCTGCGCCAAATCTTGCCACACCAGGATATAAGGTATTTGGTCAGGATGGCCTTCTCGTCCGGGTCAGAAAACAACATCTTTCACTTTCTGGATGATCGGTAGACTAAAGGTTTCCTTACTCGGCCATCCAACTCTGAACGTCGGCCGGCCACTTCGAATGACAGAAAATAATTAGTTTCTCCTTTCTGACATCCACAGAAAGGTCATTTGCTCTAGTTTTGACTTCCTTAAAATTGTCCACCAATAGGGACAACGGGATGCTTGAAGAGCCTCCCGTAGCTGTGGAAAAATAGACGATTAAAGACAAGACAAGCGACACGAAAGCGAAACAGAGACACAGCGGACGACCACACAGTATCAGCAGTCTCTGGGGCACCTAACGGCTCTCCATCTGAACAGACCCAGTCTGTTGGAACCCAGGTCCGGACTCTAACTGGAACTTACCAGGGGCACAGGAGGACGTCTCCCACTCTGAACCTGACCAGTGACCGCTCTGGCGTGTCCGCCTCAGTTGTATTCTGGCCCCAATTAATGGCGCCACCCAGAAACCTGTCCGGACAGAATTTTAGAAAAACTCCTACCTCAAGGTCGGTCCGTGTGCCTGTGGCAGGGCCCGTGTTCTCAATCCCAGATCCCGGATGAGCCCCCAAATGTTAGATTCGGGAAAGGAAGGTGAGCTCACCTTGGACGCACAGAATAATCACGACCAGTTGAGATGCAAAAACGGCAAAAGGAGTTTATTTTCTAGCTCGAGCTAGGGCTTTCCTCCCTCCGCTGCCCGGCGCAGTGGGGACCCAGCCTGCAAAGGGAATCAGCCCGAGTCCTTTGTTGGCTGGGCTTTTATGGGGCAAGCAGCAGGGGGTAGTCCAGTGTTGTTCTTTGAATTCATTGGAGAGCACTTCTGGTGCCAGCGATGCCCAGTGATGGTTGGTAGGCCGTTCTGCGTGTGATTCCCGGATTGATCAGGCCGTGGCGGGCTGCAGTTTGAATTTTATTGGTCATCCCAGGTCAGGCGATGGGTTTCATTGGTCAGTTTGGAACAGAGTTGCATCAGTAACCAGGAACTTGAAACTGAAACTTGGGCCTACTTGGGTTTCAGACTTTTAGAAGCCTGTCATGGCACAAGGTCAAACAAAAACACAATCTACACAAACAAAAATACAATCTAACAACACAATGCCCACTAGAGATACAATGCAAGCTATAAATGTTAGTAATGTATGATTTCAATTTTCTTAATAAAAATCAAACCCACTGTTATTGAGCCCATATTAACTCATAGCAACCACTTGTAGGGTTTCCAAGACTCAAACTTTATGGGAGGAGACTACCTCATCTTTCTTCCTCGCAGTGGCTGCTGGGTTTTAAACTGCCAACCTTATGGTTAGCAACCCAGTGGCTAACTCCCAGTGCCTTTAGGACTCCTTAATAGCCACATTGAAGGTAAAAAACAAAGAGGTGAAATGCGCTTCAGCCATATTTTATTACTACCTGATTTTAACATGTAATCAACCTAGAAAAGTATTCATGAGATGCTTGACATTTTCCCCCCATACATAGTCTTTGAAATAGAAGCCATGGTGGCTGGCAGAGTGGGTTGCAAGTTGGGCTGCTAACTTCAGGGCTCCTCGGGAGGAAGCTGAGGCTTTGTAAGCACCTGTAGCTCCAGAAACCCACAAGGACGGTTCTCCCCTGCCCTGTGGGGTGCTGCCAGTTGGAATGGACATGATGGCACTGGGGGTGGCCTTTGAAATACACTGTCCCTTTTCATTTATAACAGGACTGCTCAGTCTGACCAGCCACATTTCAGATGCTTGATACCTAGTCATATCATAATCCAGATGGAGGGAAATGAGAAGAGACGGTATACACACAAGTGATTGAGATGAATACACTACAATGGACCCCAGGAGTGCAGTGGTTAAGCATTTGACTGTTAGCCAGTAGGTTGGCAGTTCAAGTCCACCAGATACTCTGAGAGAACGACATGGCAGCCCACCTCCATAAAGATTATGGCCTTGAAAAATCTTACGGTGTTGCTAGCCGTCATCATCGGCCTCTTAGCAATTGAATAGTAGCGAGCTTTGTGAATAACCATAAACGTCGGTGTAGATCTATACAGTAGTAGGTGCTGTGTGTTTGCTAATTTGATTTTGTGGCTTTTGGTGTTTCGTGTGGGTAGAGTTGCTGAGATTTGTATATGTCTAGGGGTCCTGGTGGTGCAAGCAGTTATGTCAGGGGAGACCACCTCCTAAGAAATATCATGGGTCCATAAGCACACCTGTATGGAAATAATATGAAAAGATCATAGTAAACTCATAGAGAATAAGGAGAGGTAGGTGAGAGTAAAATAAAGGAGTCACACATTTCATGGTAGCACATTCACCTCCTGGACTGCCACGATCGCAGCAGCCCCGTCTCTGCAGAGAGTTCTGCTGGAGGTGAGCCCAGAGGGACGGGGAGAGAGGAGGAGGGAGAAAGGGAAAGAGTGGGACCAGATGAAAGGGGGAGACCGGAGGAGAAAATACATTTATTTTTAACCAAGGCTTATATATACTTGGGGGGATGTCCAAGCCCCTTGATTAAAAGTAACCACATACGTCACAGGAAGAGGTTGTATTATAGGCAAGAGAGTAATGGGAGGGGAATGATTTAGTGTTATTCACGCAATAGGAAGAGGAGGGATTAGGGGTACACATAGGACAAGATGGGCGGATCCTAGATTCAGGATGGCAGCCTAACCTTCTCTGGCTCTCCATGGAAACAATCACTAACCTAATCAGCAGGTGTGAGCCCCACCTACCGTGGACCAAACAGTAGCCTGATGGCTCTGGATGATGCCTTCGGGGAGATAACTTCTAACCAGCTTGCTTCCAAGTGCGCTACAATCATTTACCATTAGTTGCAAGCAGTGTCCTGGGTCTGACATATATTTTGGGGGGAGACAGCCTTTTTGTATCCCGCACAGTTAAGTGCCAACAGTTGATGACTCAACCTTCCCAGCGTCTGCACAGGAGAAAGACCGGTATTTGCGTCTGTGACGATTACAGGGGCCGCTCTGCTCTGCCCATGAAAATGGCTCAACAGCACCCCGTAAAAGCAGTGACCCATAAGTCTAGTGGTGGGCATGAGTCCTCTTCCATGACTGTACATTTTTAGGTGATTTTGCTTCCCTGAGGGCATTTGCCAGTGTCTGGAGACAACTTTGGTTTTTCACACCAGAGGAGAGAGGTGGTCATGGTCTCTAGGGTATAAAGACCAGGTGTGGTGCTAAACATCCTGTCATACAGAGTAGCCCCTCAACAAAGATTGATCCAGGCCAAATGTCAGGAGTGCTACAACTGAAATCCCGGACCTCAATGAATCCCTTAATCAGGAGCTCAAACTACATAAATTTCTGTATATGCTCAAATATAAACCGACCTAAGTATAAGTCGATGTACCTAATTATTACTTGGGAAACCAGAAAAACTGATTGACTCGAGTATAAGCTTAGGGTAGAAAATGCAGAAGCTATTGGTGCGTTTCAATAATCAAACAAATGAAAATAAAATTACTAAAAATTGAGACATCAGTGGGGTAATACATTTGAATACTTATTATAAATAAAAGGACAAGTCATTTAACATTAGTAAACCAGCACAGTAAGTGGAAAATAGGTTCAACAAAAACAATAAGGTATCAACAATGATACCTTAAGAGTACTATTCCCTGAGCTCAATCAGCAACCAAGCTAAAATGTAACCAGTTAAAATCCTTCAACACTGGATTCCTCATCATCATCCGTATCCCAACGCAGAGCTTCAGCTGGTGTGAGGTCATCATAGACATTGTCCTCACTGAGATCGCCGCCATCACCATCACTGCTGTCATTTTCATACAAAGCGCAGTCTTCACTGCCATCCATAGCATTACTAATACTACATTTCTGGAAGGCACGTCGCACCTTGTCTTCTGGAATGTCTTCCCATGTGTCTCGAACCCACTTTGCTATTAACTCTGTGTCCGGCTTCATGAGATTACCTCCTTTTGTTAGTCAGGCTCGACCAGATGACATCCATTCATGCCACATCCTTCGCACACGGTCTTTAAAAGGCTTATTCAAAGATACATCCAGCGGCTGCTGTACAGATGTAGGCCCACCTGGAATAATGGCTAAAGTAACTGTACTAGATTTTGCCAATTTTTTTATGTCATCCGATAGGTGAGCTCTGAACATATCCCGAACAAGTAACGGTGGCTTTTTCTTTAAGGCTGCTCCTATCGTCGGTTCCAAATTTCTTCCAGCCGTTTTTTTGTTCCGTCTTCATCCAGCCTTTAACGTGTGTACGCACAATGATTCTTGGTGGAAAATTGATCTTTTTAGGCAAGGTCTTTCTTTTAAATATAATGACAGGACTCAGCTTAGTTCCATTAGCCAAACATGATAGAACAACTGTAAAGTGGGTTGTTTTGGTGGGTTTTTTTTTCATTTTCTGTGGTTTTGAGAAAAATGTTATTTTCTCCTAAACTTGCCACAGTTCTATTGCTTGGAAGATCAACAGTCATGGCAGTTCCATCCATATTCCCAATATCTGCCAGGTCATAATTATAAATCCTTCTTTGTTTTCTAATACATGACTGGAGTGGCATAATTTTTTTCTTCAAGGTCTTAAGGCAATTTCTGGGGAAAATTTGTTCTTTGTCTCAAACATAGGCCAAACCTATTCATGAAGCGGGTACACCATCCTTCTGATGCAGCGAATTTTTCAATGCCTGGTGCTTTATATTTGTCATCCTTAGCCATTTGTAGAGCATGTATGCAGATTCCCATGCATGTTACACTAACCATTTTGACGACACTCCATAACCCATTTATGCAACTCACTCTCTAGAGCCCCATAAAAAGACGTTAAACCATGATGAGCTTTTTTAGCTTTTGGAATCTGTTCCAAGTCAGCCTTCATTTTCTGCCACTCCCTCACTTGCTTTTCGTCAACACAGAATTCCCTACTTGCAATACTGTTATTGCTCTCTTCTGCTCTTGACACAACTTCATTTTGAAAACCAGCCTCATATGACCGGCATTTTTGTTTGGTTCAAGAGTACCCATTTCTAATAGGATAAAAAAACAAGACTTTGTAAAAGAACTTTCAGGGTAATGCCCCCCCACCCCCGCCCGCGACATGTTAGCCAGGAAGTGCGGGGGGGGGGGGGGGGGGTGCGGAGTCTGTGCGGGCAGGTGATGCAGGATGTGAATTAACACAAAGACCAGAGGGGAGAGACTGAGCGCAGTCACAGACACATCCTTATCAGTTCAGCTGCTGGTGTAAGTGAATCACTACAGGTGCTTCTGCGAATTGGAGCCGTCCAAGTCATAGGACGGCTCTGATTGGTTAGATGTGAGTAAACAAACATTCAAAGTCCTGCAGTGTCAGCCGGGCTTTGAATGAACAGTGGAGAAATGGCAATCATCCACGAGATAATGGGCACTCGTCCTGTTACCTCAGGGGGTTCCAGCGAGATGTGATCCCACGAACTTGTGTATAAGCTGAACCCCCATTTTTTCAGCACATTTTTTGTGCTGAAAAATTCGGCTTTTACATGAGTATATATGGTACCACTTTTCATGTCCTTTCCTTAATTTAAAGCCAACTCTATTTGCTGAACTTTTGAGTTGTTTGTTCAATCCACAGGGCATCACTTGCCTTCTAAGGTACCAAACAGAATGTTCTTTCTCTCAATCTCTGGTTAAGAATTTCACCATATTAGGTACCAAAATCTAATGAGGTAAGAGTTGTAGAGACAAACAATCCAACAGGTAAGTGGGCACAAAAAATGTCAATTGTGGGATACAAAAAGACTGTCGCCCAGTTCAACTCCCCCAAATATGTATATGTTAGACTTAGAACACTGCTTCCAACTAATGGTAAATGACTGTCAAGTTATCTCCCTGAAGATTCCAGCCAGCCTGAGCAAGCAGACACCATTGTTTCTCCCATAATAGGCAGAGCTCACTCCCTGCTGTTAGGGACAGTGGATTGCTTCCCCTGACAGCTTAGGCTAAGTCAAGTCTCCAGCTCTAGGGCAATAAAGGTTAGGCTGCCATCCTGAATCCAGGATCTTCTCATCTTGTCACATGTATATCCTTAATCCCTCCTCTTATTACACGTATACCCCTAGATTGTCCCCCTCCCATTACTGTATCACCTATAGTACAACCCTTTCCTGTGACCTGTGTCTTTACCTGTAATTAGGGGTCTTGCACATCCCCAAAAGATATATAAACCTTGGTTAGCAATAAATCTCTCTCCTGACCTGTACCACCAAGAGGAGATGAGGTGAGCATGCTACCAGGAAATGTGTCGGACTCCATGATTTCAATCTCTTATCTCTCATATTCTCTGATTGTACTGTACTCATTACTTCTTGTCACTGTACAATTGTACCTACCAGGTCTGTGGTGATTTGCTAGGGGCTAGCTACCCTGACAGTCAATGGCTGCTCACAGTGAACAAAATGCAGACAAGTCTGACTTAAATTTAAACACTCACTGCCATTGAGTCAACGTTGACTCATAGCAACCCTATAGGGCAGGGTAGAACTGCCTCTTCCGGTTTTTGACTAAATCTTTACAATAGTAAGCAGCCTCATTTTCCTTTCACAGAACAGTTGGTAGAATTGAACCATCAGCCTTGTGGTTAGCAGCTCAGGGCTTTAAAAAAAAATCCACTGCCAGTGAGTCTATTCCAGCTCATAATGACCCTATAGTGCAGGACAAAATGACTCTCATGGGCTTCCAAGACTATAGCTCTTTATAGAAGTTGACAGACTCATCTTCCCCCCCCCACCCCCCCGTGGAGCAGCTGTTGGTTTCAAATTGCTGACCTTGCAGTTAGCATCCCCATGAGTAACCCACTCTGCCACCAAGACTCCTAGCTCCAGGCTTAGGAAAATCAAGAGTTCTTGAGTGCCCTTATTGATTCCAGCTCATAGCATCCCTAGAGGACAGGTAGGACTTCCCCATAGGGCTTCTCTAGGCTGTCACCTTAACAGAAGCAGATCACCAGCTTTCCCCCGTGTAGCTACTGAGGGCTGGTTTGGAATTTGCATTTCTAGCTAGTGCAGTGCTACTAGTTGTGGACCAGTTCTGGGAACCACTGGTAAAAACAGTGGGTCTCTTATGTAAACCATTATACATAAGAATCACCGGGGTACATTGGATTCTGTATATCTAGGGTGGAAAGGCAAATTCTCATCAGGAGGTTGAGCCAAAATGAACTGGTTCAAAGTTGTTGTTTGAACCACTTTTCAGTTAATAGCTGGCACTTAATCATTGTATCACCTGGATTGTACCTTAAAAATTAAGAGTAATCCTATGCATTATTGGTGAGGAATGAATATAAGGCACTTATTTTAGTAACCCTTTTATTCAAGTTCTGATGTTTGTACAGGTCTCAGAAAGTTATCATCTGAGGGCTTTTAATAAAAAACAAAAGGACCTCTTTTAAATATTCGGAATACTGTATAAAAGAAATATCATTTTTACTTAGTCACCCTAGACGTTCCAAGACTTTCTGGAATATTGTTCCTCAATGAAGAGATGATTTGAACTTCTTTGTTATTGTTTAGTTTGAGGCTTCATCCTATAAAAGCTAACCTCACTCCCTGACCTTGGATTCCCATATTCGCTTTTCGCAAGGTGCCGCCCCTGCCTGCTGGCTACTGTATATCTGGGTACTGCATTCCAAACTGGCCCAGCCCCACAGTTTCTGCACGACTCCATGCTTTTGCCTTGAGAGAACCTGTGCCAACATGATTAAGTTACCAGAGGCCTTCACAGCACCTACCCCAGAGGCATTCAGGAATGACCCAACAGTACCTGCTGTGTACCACTTTGGGGGACGATGCCTTGATTGCTGTTATTCTCTAGCCGGTTTTTATTACTATTAGTTCATGGCACGCCTCTCACCACTACCACCACTGCCAACACACAAGAGTACTTTTAGCTCATTTTATCTTCAGAGAATAGTTCTTTAATTTCCCCCTTTTCCCTTAGGGCTTCTTTCCCTCCCACGGTACTCACTTGTAACGTTTGTTATTTGGGGCCTCTCTCGCTCATGCCCACCCCAAGGAGTGTCATCTTCCTCATCCTCGAATCTTCTGCCCCTGCTCCAGTTGCCCACCCTTTTCATGTTTCCCCTTCAAAGTCCATCTCGGGTCACACGCACTGTCCCTGAGAAGTCTCCTCTAGCATCCTCAAATCTTCTCCTTTCCTTCCTATACCTTTGTCTCACTTTTGTTGTCTTACTTACGGAACTGTGAGTATAGTTGGAAAATACTTTGTTCTTCATCTCACTTAATGAGGGGTGCAGTCTGCTGCAGTAAAGATTTACAGAACCCCATGGAGCAGTGCTACTCTGCCCTCAATGGCAGTCGATCAAACTGAAAACTCGTTGGGAGCAAGTCCACAGTGTGTGTATGTATGTGTGTGTGTGTGTGTGTGTGTGTATAATTTTTTAATTGTCAAATTGAACTGTCGTGCCCAGTAGAAAGTGCCCAGTAACATACCTTTCACATCAAAGGTTCTCTGTTGAGTCTATTGTTGAAGCAAATCCATGCTGGTCACGTTGTAAGAGAGAGTGTTTTGTTGAGCCACGTGCTTAGAGGGGTGCACTCCTGCAGCAAACATTTACGTGCTTGCTTTGTGCCAGGCACCAGACAAGGCACAAGGAATAGACTGGTGAGTGAAACTGGCCCCAGCCCCTGCTTGTGTCATGTCTACCGTAGTGGGGTAAGACAAGCCATCAAGCAAGTACAGTGTTGCGTATGTTAGATGGTGGTAAGTGCTGTAAGGGAAGAAAACAAATTTTATGAGAGTGGGAGAGTTTTTTTATTTTGTTTTGTTTTCTTGTTCCTTAACGTGTGGATTCTTGTGGGGCTTTTGATTTGGGGGAGTTCAGTTTTAATGTGCGCTGCCATTTTAAGGTGAACTACCATTTTTCCTTAAATATGCCCACTCTACATAGGTACATAGGGTTTGTTTCTATGACAAAGAGATTGGAGGGTTGCTTGCATTTCAGAACCATTGTTTTCTAGATGAGTCCCAATTTTATCTACTGATAGTCCTTGGGCTTTTTTTAACACCACAGAACGAATGTCGAATGTTGAACATTGCCACAGAATGCTGACATTTTTCTCCTTTTCTTGTTGCATTTAGGTGTCTGTTGTTTCCTCTGCTCCTGGGAAATTGGTTTGTGAAATGAGGGTGGAAGAGCAGCATACCAATAAGATGGGCACTCTGCACGGTGGTCTGACAGCCACCTTAGTGGACAACATATCCACTCTGGCCCTGCTCTGCACCGACAGGGGGACACCCGGAGTCAGTGTCGACATGAACATAACGTATGTGTACAAGCTATTAAACACATGCGTAACATAAATAAAGCAGGAGGTTATTCATCTGGTCATCCTTAAGTGCAGGTAGAAATTTGCCCTGAAATATTCCATGAGGGTAAAACAATATAATGAGAGCAACTAATTTCTGAATACCAAACCAAATCAAAGCCATAGCCATTCAGTCGATTCCGACTTACCTGATAAGACACAGTAGAACATCCCGGAAGGTTTCCCAGACCTATCTTGCCACAGCCCTTTCTCCTTGGAGAAGTCGGTGAGTTTAAACTACTTACCTTTTGGCTGTACCCTTTATCCAATGCTCCTAGATTTCCGAGTACCATATGTATCAAACATAGAAAGCAGACGTTCAGCTGCTGATATGGCTACTGACAGGGAAATCGTCACTAATTCAAGGCTGGTACCTGTTTCATACTCTTTAAATTAGTTACTTGTATATACATTCGTTGCTTTTGATACCTGAAATTTTTATGTCTCTTTTTAAGAGTTTTATTGTCATATATACCATTTAATAGTTCAATCTTATTAAGAGTTATATAGTCACTACCACAATTTTAAAACATTTTCTTCTAATCACTGTTAGCTTCCTATTTCTCTCCAACTGCGCCAGCTATACCCCTAAGAAACCAATAATCCAGTTACTGTCCCTATACGCTTGCCTCTCCTGGATGTAATATACAAAAAGACATACCAAACAACAATAACAAAACCTCAAAGTAAAACAGAAAGACTTTAATCAAAGAGAAAGCAGAAAATATTTTAATTAAATGGGTCAAAAGGGAGACCAAATGATAAGGTACTAAATTTTAACTTTGCTTCATCTCCCAATAATCTACTTTCCAATTCACTTTGCCTGCTAGCAAGGTTGTTCACATCCCTGGTCTGTGGCCAGAGGGATTTCATCAGAGGCTTAATCCATGTGTATTTCCCCTTCACATTTTTTTTGTTTTTAAGAGAGCTCGATCAAATGTACATATAATCTTATGAGGATTTTGTGAAGTCTGTATATTTATAGAAAAGTATAGCTATAACTCAAGAAAGCCTTGGTATGCACATTGTGATATTGTAACAAGATCAACACAGGATACCAGGCTTCAGATCCCGATCAGGATCTTTCCCCAAGGCTCCTGACACAAGCTCGCGGGTTGGTAGCTCGTCAGTGGAAGCAGATATGAGGCTGCCCCCTGTTGTGACAGTGCCGACAAGGGTCACACAGCTCGCAGTGTGGAATTCCTGCACAAACAAATGGGGCTCCCCGTCCTGTTCTTAAAGCCACACACAAGGCTTCCGGACTTAGTTACAAGGCAATTGCTTTTTCTACCAACACAGAAAAGGTACCTATTAGGGGACATGCAGGAATTTTGGTGAGTCAGTGTTAGAGATATGAGGGCCATGGAAATCACCTCCCCCCCCCATTTCCAGTGGGAATAAATCGAGGTCTCAGTAAGCCCACCCACAGAACAAGATGTAGGTGATGGCACTTTTGATGTACCAAAAACCAAAAAGCAGGAAAAGACCACCTGTTGCAGGTGGCCAGGGTAGACTAGCTGATGACTGCTTTTCTATAAACACCTCACGTGAGAATGCAGAGCAACCTGCAAACCTAGCACAGTATTTCCTGAAACTGAAAAAGATCTACTTACACATCCCCACGCTCCCAAAGCTTTAATGGATCAACTTTTCAAAGTATGTGTTGCCCAAACCACCAGCCCACCAGCTAGAGCTCCCTGCGCTGCAGAAAGTCATTCGCTTGAGTAGAGACTAAGGCCTAGCCTCCAAGATTTACTACAGTGAGATAAGACGTTTCTGTGAACGCCCTATGGTTCACTCGGTACTACAACTGACATGGTCCCAAGTTTACACTGTATGTAAATCCTAGATTACACGGACTAAAGATGTGTCAGACTATGAGTTAGGTTAAAAAAAAAAAAAAGCTTTTTCAGAGCGGCTAATGCTGGGATGGGAACGTCATTTGTGTCGTTGGCAGCTGATTCCGACTCATGGTGACCCCGTGTGCAGAGCAGCGTAGTGCTCCAGAGAGTGACAGAGGCCTTTTGGAGGCCAATCCCCACGCTTGTCTCCTGAGGCTCCTCTGAGTGGGTTTGAATTGTCAACCTCTGGGTTAGTTACCAAATACTCAACTGCTTGATCCAGGATAACACTCCCAGGATCGGAGCACTGTGGGAAAATGCCAGACTTCCCAAACTTAAGGCTTGCCATTTATAACACAATGAGTCCTCTCCCTGGTTTCATTTAATGGCCTTTTGCCTACATGTCTTGACTTCTAAGATAAAATTTTGGGAGAATAACAGATACTTGGCATCCTATTTTGATTTCTTTCAATTGAGGTACACAAATTCCAAACTGACCTTTGTTCTCTCTGGCAATAAAGTCACAACCAGTCACAAGTATTGAAGTCTTGGCAAAAATACATCTTTTTTTTTTTTTTTTTTAGTTCCTTGCTCTACAAAAAAAAGCCGAACGATGATGATGAAACTATAAGGAAATGATTCCCTTTTCTTTTTATTTATTTATTTATTTATTTAAACAATTTATTGGGGCTCATAATGATTCCCTTTTCAAACACTAACATTGTTTTCAACAGTCCTCATGCTTCATGGTTTTTAATTTAGTGGAGTAAGCTGAACTGCTGACAACTTCAAGCCCAAACCCACTGCCATTGAGTCATTTCCAACTCCTAGTGACCGATACAGGGGTCTGGGATGGACAGTCTTTGTGGGGGACCCTGAGTGGCTGAACTGCCGACTTTGGTGTTGGCAGTTAAATCCTTACCAATACTGTGTCAGCAGGGCTCCTTAAGGATTAGTAAGTGGGCAGAAAGTAGCGCTCTTAAAAAACCTGGTGGATACAATTCATCATCAGTTTTCTGGACTCTGTTTCTCATAGTCCTTATGTTATCACTTTAGAGTTGATTACATTCTGAATATCAATATGATGCAGTCTAGAAACCAAGTGATCCTTCAAGCTGGAATTAAGGCAGATTAGATGAAAACTAGAGGAATTCTTATACTAACCCCAAATAAATAGTTAGTAAACTTAAAGGAAAGAGGCAAGAGAACTCCTTCCTATATTTATGGAAAAAGAAGCAGGTGAGTAAGATGGAGCGTGGTCAGGGCCGTCTATGTGTGATTGGCCAGAAACCAGAATCAATACTCTTGTACTATGTTTAGGTGTTATACAAGAGACATAGGAAGGCTGTATTGAGGTATGCACCACTTTAACTATATTTAAATTTGTTTCCTTTCAAGGTACATGTCACCTGCTAAAATAGGAGAAGATGTCATGATTACAGCACACGTTCTGAAGCAAGGGAAAACGCTGGCCTTTGCCTCTGTGGATTTGACCAACAAGGCCACAGGAAAGTTAATAGCACAAGGCAGACACACGAAGCACCTTGGAAACTAAGAGCCTAGCAGTCCGACCCCAAGAAACCTAGCAGTGAAAACCAAGTGCAAATGTGACTAATTGTTGAAAATAAATGAGCAGCACCAGAAAAAAAAAAATAGCCAAGCAATATTTTCTCCGGGGAAAAAGGACCATAAACACCAAGTAGGGTAGGGGTCTCTATCGTTTCTTTTATTTGAGGCCTGTTTTTTTTTTTTTTAAATCATGTGACTATTGCCTGAATGAAACAAAATTCTTAAGGTTAACTATAAAAGTACAAAACTAGTAGGAGCCACCTTGTGGAAATATTCTTTTAAAAGTAAATTCCAGGGAAGGTTTGATCCATGCTGAAGTGTGGCTGGAGCGGGAAGACATTTTGCTACGCAAAAGCAGCCAGCCAAAAAAGGACAAATATTGTATCACCTAACTTATATAAACGACTGGAAAACAGATCAGTGTACAGAGATCAAAGTTCGCCAGTGGTTACCAGGAGTGAGAGGTCAGAGCTTATAACGGAAAATTGCATTAAGGGTGGGGTTATACGGCTATTTATTGTAATTACTGTCAAATTACACACCTATAAAAACTGAATTGGGGCCCGTGATTAAAGCTCAGAAGCCAAGAAGAAAAAAACTGAATTGGCTAAAGTTATGCGGTGTTTGTACAACAGAAAGACGAACGGCTAATGCTGTGTATGTTTCATGGGGTTTGCTTCCTTAGAGGTTGAGAGTCATGGTTTCAGGGGGCATTAATTGACCTAATATGTTTACTGCCTCTGTTCTACCTCCTGTGCTGCATCACACAAAGGGTCGTAAAAACCCGCAAGCTTCCATCTAAAGTGCGGTAACTTGTCTCTATTTGTGAGGAGTAACGGGAAGGTAGTCAGGAGGCAGCTGTGGAATGTGTGGCCAATTCCCTCCTTTGACATGAAACCCAAACTGGGGGTGCCCAGCCACCATCCTGAACATTTTGATTAGATCTCATAGCTTCCTGGGATCATTCAAATCCTCATGACCTCCAGATTTCCTGGAGCCACGAACCTACTGCCCTGAGAAAATCATTAAACCGTAAACCAAAAACATTCCTGGGAATCACCTCAAAATCAAGCAACTGTTTCGCTAATAAAAAAGTTTGCCTTGAGCATTATATGACTTTAAGAACTATCTGTATGGGAGATCAAGTTGGAAACAGCAACTCAAAAGATTTCGAAAGATTAGCTAGCAATCTTAAGGGCCAGGCAGCTTGTAATTAAGGAAGAAGTACTCAAAAGGAAGGTAAGAAAGAATGGTTACACAACTTGAGGAATGTCATTAAGCTGAACATGTAGCAACTGGAATTGGTATGTGTGTGTATATTCTCAACGAAATAAAACTTAGGAGGGGCTGAGTCCTCTATTAAACTGAAGGAAACACACTAACCTGCTGCAATTAAGGGCCTTCCTAGCGCTAAGATAACCCTGTCACATTTCCATTTCTTTTCTAGCTGTTTCAAGGTCATGGGATTTCAAAATAATTCATCATAGCCCAAACGATGAATCATGTAATTTTTTTTCTTAAAAAAAGTCTGAGACATTTTAGTGACACGGAATGACCAATGGGTATGCTTGTGCTGATTTATCACAGTAAAACCTGTGAAAGTCACAATCTGTAAAGCAGAAAGCTGGCAGATAAGTGCAAATCATTTTTAAGTGACAGAAAAGTGGGAAGCCTGCAGCCAGTCTCAGGTGGACTGTGAACTCACTGCCACAGAATTAACTAGGGAAAGAGAACACCTCATCTGTCTCCAACTCCGTGGCTTGGAGCTGCTGACCTTGTAGCTAGCTAGCAGCCCCGCTCATCACAATGCTTCAGCCCTCTCCACTCCCAGCTCTTCACCTTCCCTGGACAAAGTGGGCGTCTTTCTTTTAAAGGAGAAACCCATACTACTAGCATACTCTTCCAGTCTACGTATTAAAATGACCAAGTAGGGCCACAATGAAACTTGGCAGCATTTCTTGGTAATGATTGCGCACGATGCATTTGATGTCCTTTCATTACACATGTGAGAACTCGAGTTCAGCAGCTATGTATTTTCACAACCAAAAAAATTTTACAAATTGCTTAGTTCATTTCTCCAAGTTTTGTTGACTGTGGCACTCTTTAATTTTTGATTTCTGTTATTGGGGTCCTTGGTGAACATGTAATTATCAAATTGAAAAGAAGCAACTTTCGATAAATTTGGAAACATAGTACAGCTACCAGTCAAGCCTTGCTTTATCCCTTGACTGTTAGAGTGGGTGTGTGTCAAGCTGTCTACACAGAGAACACAACAGCAAACCCAGATCTTTATTCCAAGTACTTCCCAGTGAGAAACCTGGGTTTTCTTGGCGTACTGCCTGGTTCAATGGGAGGCTGTATGCAGTCCAGAGAAGTGACAAGATCAATCTTGTGCCTCAAGGGAGGCCTGGTGCTTAAGGACTCGGAAACCAAACCAAGCCCATTGCCATCGAATCACTTCTGACTCGGGACCCGATAGGGCAGGATAGGACTGTGCCGTAGGATTTCAGAAGCTCTGAATGTTGATGGGAGCAGAAAACTTTTTGTCCCAATCCTGATGGGTTTCAACCCATCACACCCAATATGTAATCTGATAAACTGCCAGTGCTTAAGAAAGACACAGGTGTTTGAATTATTCATTAGGTGCTATTTAGATTGATGACACTAAACAAAGGATTGGCTCTTCCTTACAATGGAAGGCTGACAAATGTCCCTGAGAATGAGAATAGACCAAGGGCAGTCATGCAAAAACACCCCCATGACGTGGGAAAAAAAGTTACTACGTCAGGCTTTAAGTATTCCCCTGAGCAGTCAGGGAACTTTCACCTATTTTATTCAGGGTTTCATTTTTTAAATTCCAACCAGAAGCTAAATACAATTGGAACCCAGTAAGCACTAGTTGTACTCCAAAGGAGTAGGATCATTCAGATTTACTCCAGTAAGTATGCAACCCTTAAGCAAAGCTTTTCTTCATTTAAAAGGAAAAAAAAAAAGGAACCAAAAAACCCTATACAGTAGTCTTTCTGTATGTTCATTGCACAACATGAATTCTGTTTTGACACTTTTTTTTTTACAATTTTAAGATCCCAACTTTCATAACGTTTTTTCCTCCACTCCCAACAAACCCTCAAACTTTTAAATATGGTGTAGAAACCTGTATTTAAGCACAATTGACTTTCTTTGTAATATGATCTCATCTTTAATACCAAAAAAAAAAAAAACCCCAATAAGGAAAATCCTCTATCACGGTTTCTGCAGCTATGAAGGCATTCTCAGTTTCGTAGCTGCATGCAGAGCTGCATCAGCTGCTTCAGACTCCAGGTCTGCTTCCACGTGTGTAACTATGTCTACACCCAGCAGGATACTCCTTAATAACAGCAACTTGGGGGAAGAGATTGGGAAAATAAAACCACAAACTCATGAATTTATGAGTACCAGGAAACAAGCGTGGCCAGTAATACATGAGGCAGACTGCCTACCCGATGCTTGCTTTCTTTTCATTCAAGACTTCTTTCCCGTGGTTGCCTTTTCTTTTAACATGAAACAACCACTTCTGGTCATTAGACTGAATCTGACAGTGCTCTGGAACAACGGTGATTATACCAAAGCTAGTAAGTTTTTTCAAATGTTATTTGTACCTGTTACATTCACTTCTCACCCTCTAAATACTGATGACAGGTGTCACAGAGGCAAAGACCAGCGTACGTGGGAAGACCATCAGAAATGAGCATCACCTTGTGCTTTCAGAGACCTTTAAGCATTTCAGTGCGCAATAGTCCTTTCACTTCACATTTTAGCAAGATGCTGATGCAGTGCAGCAAATATGCAAAGCATCTTCTTTCACACAGTCCGTGCAGAAGACTTCTAATTTTTTTTTAAAGTTCTGAGACAAATGATTTTTTAAAAAATCCAAAATGAACAAGTTTCAAAATGCATAGTGTTCTGTGCGTGAGTCCTTTTTCCCCTTAAATTCTGAAAGAATAAAGTGGTAAGAAAACAAGAAAAACATTGCTGCTGCATTCTCCGATCTTCTCCCCGGTGCTGGTCGGCGCTTCAGTCTGGCATGTAAGGACGGAGGTGGTCCTCTATGGTGCCGACTGCCCAGTGGGTGAGCTGCTCCTGTGGCAGGTAGAGGCAGATGCTGCATAACTTGAAGATTGTAGCTTTGTTTTTTGGAGTCTGAAAAGGAGAAAATATTTTAAATAGTCTCAATAAGATTTTCAGCAATGGTTACACAATCTCTTAAGCACCAATGGACACAGTAACAAAATATACAGGGTAAGGGAATAATGTATGGTCCCTATTTGTAGAGCATATCGTCTATGAAGACAAATGCCCTATCTAACCCCTCCAAACTCTCTCTCTTCCAACTCAAAGCGAACCTACAGGGCAGAGAACTGCGCCTTTGGGTTTCTAAGACGATAGAGCTTTACAGGAGCAGACAAGCCTCATCTTTCACCCCAAGAGGGGCTAGTTGGTTCAGACTACTGACCTTGCAGTTAGCAGCCCAAAGCATAACCACTAATGCTAGGAGGGGGAAGCATTCTGATTACCCATCACAATGGCCTTATGAATATGCTTTTCTCAGTATACCACAAGAATATGCTCGCTAAAGCTACTTGCTCAAGATCACACAACGGTGTCTGTATCTGAACTGGTACCCATTCATCCCAGTGATGTGCCTTATAGCAGCACAGGCCTATCCAACAGTAACTTCAATCGTGGCACTTCAACCATGTGGTATACTAAAGGACATAGGATGGTAAGTGATTCTGACCAAAGTACTTAATTTCTTTCTCTCTTCTCTCAGCTGTAAAATAGTAGAGTTAATACTCTCTTTTCAGAGGACTGTTTGTAACCCTTCTAGGCCATGCAGATACACCAACACACTTTCAAGTTCGGAAGATCGACAACAAAAGCTAGGAGGAAGGGGAGCCTGAAGACCAAATTCATCTACTATGTGGCCAACCAATCGTGGAGGGCCAGTCAACTGAGGCGGGCCATTCCAGGGAAACAGACTGTCCAGTCGCCTGCTTTTAACCCAAACTTAAAGAGTTTAAAAGAAATTGGAAACAGTAACCAAAAAAGCCCTATCTAATTCACCTTTGCATTTTAGCATCTTGCACATAGAACCTCTAAGCTAAAAATAAAAATTTATGTTATTAATTCTACTTTTAAAAAAACATTTTTTGGGGGGAGGGAGGGCTGATCTTTAATCACCTTCTTAGAGACCTTCTAAAACTTTAAACTCCCCAACAACTTAAGTCCCTTTTACTTGCTTCCTTTTCCCCTGAGCGCCTACCATGGTTCTTCAACAGTCCAACACTACATTTTATTTATTGCTGGGTCTCAGCATTGGAGGGCAATTCCAAGGAGGCAAGAATTTTTATCTATCTTATTCATTGTTGTACAAGCCTGACGCTCATCTATTAGATAGTAAATCACAATGCTATTTTTAATAGCTTATAACAAATTATCAAAAATTTCAAATGCTGATATTCAGGTTGTCTGATGAGAATAAGTACTTTTAAAAAAACTAAACTGGAATATCTAGATTACTGCCTGAATTCTAAGTATGTAAGTCTATTTTAAATCCAAACATCCCTTACATCTTTAGATTCTGATTTTTAAGACCTAGGGCAGTGCGTTTCAAAACAGTACTGGTCACCTGAGGATCTTGTTACCATTGTAGACTGTGGTTCAGAAGGCCAGAGTGGGGGCTGAGATTCATTTCCAACTCATTTTCAGCTGATGCTGACCTGCCAACTAGACTTGAGGTAGGAAAGCTTTAAGGAAGTCTGTCTGCTCTAGTCCGGACTTTGAAAACCTTCCTGGAGACTGCTCAGGGACAGCAATGTTTGGACGTCAAGCCACAGAACATCTTTCCTTTAAAAAGTAACTTTAAAGACAATGTAGTGTTGATGGAGATCATATCTTGCCAAGAAAACAGGTTTACTAATCAGTAAGTCTGTATCATCAAAGGACCTCTGGTGTTTTATTATTGTGGTGGTGGTACATTTGTTGTGTTTTAAATGCTTATTACCTGCAAGTGCTGTCTGTCAATGAAGAGAAACACTGACTGGTTAGGATTGTTGACAACAATTCCAGTCTTGTCCTTGCGGCTCAGTACATGCAGAAACTGTTTTTCATAGTCACCGTGATGAAACTCAAATTTGGCCTACATAAGAAATACAAACATTCCTGTGTAACTACGAACACTTTAAGCCACCTGACACACCAACTGTACCCATATGCATGCTGTGCGCGCTGTCTACATACACACTGGCTGATGGTCACATGTGGCTATTTAATCTAAATAAAATTAAATGGTTCAGTGACACTAGCCATATTTCATATATTCAATGTGCATGTGTAACTAGTGGCCACTACCATGAACAGCCTCCAAAGATGGATACCATTTCCTTCATCACAAAATAGTTCCACAGGATGACCACAATAAAAAAAGTCTCATAATTTAACTTTTGCATATTAACAATGTGTGGTTATGAGGGCTGTGATTCTCAGTGATTGAGAGGTTATGTAACGATGTCTGATGTGGACATCCTCCACTTTTGCCTGCCAATTTTCCAAAGCAACATGGTATTATGTCCAATACAGTAAGAAATGCCAACATGGAAAAATGGTTAATTAGGATTTTTATCACTTAGTAGCTTTTAAGCCAAACGAGTCTTCACTGTAATGAAAGTGTTCTTTTAAAATTTACATTTAGTACCCCAACCACAGAAACGCAGTATACGCATAATAGAAGCTGTGAAGAAAGTTCTCAATCTCGAGATGCTGCTCAACAACATCTGCAAAAACGGGCAAGCAACATGCTTCCAATTCTTTTCTAGAGAACATCAAAATGCTATAAAGGTAAAAGGAATAATTAAAAGAGTGGGCAGGTAGTGCAGGGAGCATTAACAGGTGATATTTAGATAGGGTCTTAAAAGATAAAGAGAATTTTTCCCAGGGAAAGTCATAATAGTTAGCAATTTGGAAAAATGTCATTCTAGGAAATGAGATGAGCACAAATATAAACCATGCCAAAATCGAAATATCCTTCAAATAAAACTGCCAAGTGTTCCACAGGGGCAAATAGCACGGTGCATAGAAGTGAATTTAACACACTGGAAGAGGTTTGGGTGAGAGCGAAAAAAAGCCTTCAAATATAATGTGATAGCATTCGAAGTCTATGCCATTGAAAACAGGGAGTTGTGATTTGAGATGGAATGGTCTGGCCAAAAGATAGCTATTATAAACTGAATCCTTTATTACTTCTTACTGAATAGCGTACTTAATGCTAACAGTGGCATGAAGAGCAAGCCTGGAACAGCAGCATCAGGAGACATATTTTAACGCCATCCATAACCCTAGAACTCTCTGATGCTTGACTATACCAGAAACTTGGTATTTAAACCTTTAATGGGTTCCTATTAAACCCACTGTCATAATTCAGTGCTTCAACACTTACACACACACACACACACACACACAGTTTACAAAGTTAAAAAGTTTGGCTTCTTTTTGTTTACCTTTAACAAAACACTGGAGCACTTATATTTAAGCTCCTTATGCAAACACTTCAAATATTTTTAGGGACACAAATGAGTTCTTACAGGGTTCATTTATTTACTAGACTGACGTTCTAAAATCAGATCCTGGTGCTATGTTCAGTCCAGAATGTAGTAATAGTAGGCTTGTCATACACAGTACACCATGGGAGGGGTTGAGAGTGCAAGTCAAGTAGACTAAGGTATCCCAAATAAGGTCCCAGAGGGAGAGATAATCTGATGGGATGATAAACGGACCCACAAAACTTTCCTATGAGAAATTCTGAATTTTAAAAAATCCTAACACTCTAACAATAGTAAGAATGGAGGGGTTTAGACAACCTGCCGGATAGCAATAAACATGCCTTTTCCATTCCTACGGTTTTCCTCTTTGTATTCAAGTTGATTTGCCAACATACTCATGTTAATCAGAAACCTACTAAAAAACACACCAATCTGCTTCCACTTGGGTAGTAGAAATGGTTAAAATGCTTGGCTGACTAAGAGGTTGGAGGTGTAATGGGCCCAGAAACTCTGAAGAAAGGTTAGACTTCCAATAAAAGCAACCACTGAATTCTATGGATTGATTATAGGTCTTTTCCAATGTACCTAGAGTTGCCATGACTCACAATATTTTTTTTTCTTTTTAGATTGTTCTATTTACTTCTGTCTAGCTGATGTATCATCTTGAGACTTTATTACTATCAAGGAGGTCTTAGAACAAGGAATGCTAGTTTATTTGAACTGATGCGGCGTCACCCACCACAGGACCTGGGAGCGTATTTCAGCATACCCATCATCAATCACACACAAAAACACCATCAAGCGCTATCAGAGTAATGTACAGATGCAAAACAGTTTCTGAGCATCAATTAGTTTTCACACTCCTAAACAACTTGCTCAAAATAAATCTTCTAATGTTTAACTTCAAGTCAATTTTTCTTAGGGTGTTTCCCTCTCCTTGATTATAAAAAAATGTGTGTGCTCAGTATAGAAAATTATGAAAATACCAGGGGACATCACAAAGTTCATGGAAAAATGGAATTAAAAGTAAAATTATCCCAAAAACTGCGTGCCCTCATGACCATATTATCTTTTTTCAAGTACTAAGTTATTCACACCAGATCTAGGACTACCATCAGTAATATTTGGGTGGACCGCCTCTTGCTTCTTCCTTATGCGACGTACTATCTATAAAATTGGCATCAAAACATAGTCAAGTAGTACCCATAATTTAACCCTAGAAATTGTCAAATACATCAAGTGGCAAAGCAGTCAAATGTGAGCAAGGTGTCAAGGGCAGTTACAAGCCATTACTTCAGTTCCCACCCACAGACTTTTATAGACTAATAAAAATATTTATGTACAAATCAACTTCTAGAGCAGTTTCTTAGACCACACGCCTTCGAGGGCGAGGCTAGATGAGGAAACTGTTTCCGAGGTGGAGCGGGCAATAGACCATTTACGGCTCCCTCTATAAACCAACAGCTATCATAGATGATTTTCTCCGGCGATAATTTCAGACACACGCGAGGGAGTTAGAACTCAAGAGACCCAGTAATCTAAATGCTTTCTCCTTTCACATCACAGCATTCAAAAAGAACCCATGGTGGTGGGGCGGGGACGGATAACTTATTAGCATAACCCAAGGAATTTCTATCCCAAGAATTTTTCCCTTCAATGAAGTGTTCATCACACTTATTTTAGAATATACTACCTGAACAGGCCTAAAAGGCTCATCAGATTCCTTCCACCTAGAAAACAGGAGACAGACAATTTTTTCAATGTCATTCCGAGGCCAAAGAATGAAATCCATCTCCTGAGTACAGCCAATGACATCCTAGAAAATGACCACAAAAAAAAAAACTTTCAAAGAAACATAAAGGTGAATAATGTCACACAGTTCGAAGTTTCACAACATATCAAAAAGTTTCTGTTATAATAGTAACGGCCCTGGATACACTCAAACAGCCCATGACCAAAGTGTAAATTTTGCCCGGTAAAGCCATCTTCAAATCCAATGTTTCTCACTCCGAGACTTAGATTCACCAGTGCATGGTGAAAATTTGAACTAAGATTTTGTTTGTTGTGGGACTGTTGTTTTTCTTGCTAACCCCTGTAGCTTTACTTCTCCGCCTACAGTCAGAACCTGGGTAAGCAAAGATGTCTTCAACTTTCTAATACAAGCAACTACACTACCGTATTCCAGATGAAATGCTATTTGTTAGACGCTGGCAGAAACTACTTTTCCTCATTCCTCTTCCCCTCACAATCACAGTCCAGTCGTATCTTCTAGGCCCCCCAAAAAAACTTTTCGAGACAAGTACCTGGTCTTCTAACATTTATCACTAATTGTTACTCGTGTTCCAGTACACCCAGATAAGCTCTCGGCATGTGGCAAAAGTTTAGAAAAGTTAGCACCAATGAATACCTCCCACTTTAAGCTGCTTATTTATAAAGGGGATGATGTGCGTTTTCCCCACGAAAAGGAAAAGCATTCATCTCAATAACATCCAACCCTGTAAGCACAACACCACATAAAAGTTACGCTTAAGCTACCAACACAAGTTTCATTTGAAATCAGCTTTAAAACAAACTAACATCTTTTTAAGAATTTAAAAACTAGGTTTTATGTGCAGCACTTGAGTTATTAAAAATGAGATCTGTCCATATACTTTATCCATATAAGAACAGTCCAGTGCAAGAACTGTACTTTTCCAATCCTATGAAACACAGTAGAGTTCCTGGGTGGTGCAAACCATTTAAGGGCATACCCGTCCACCTAAAGGTTGGAGGTTCAAGTACACTCAAAGGCACCTCTATATTATGTAAGCCATGGTGATCTACTTTCGAAAAATCAGTCATTGAAAACTATGGAGCGGAGTTCTTTGACAAACACGGGTTACCATGAGGAGGGGGTGGTCCCAAAGGCAACTATATATGTGATGCTGCTTTCAAGAAGCAAACCAAAAGAACAGACGTGTAACGATTGGAAGGCCTAACCAACAGGGCTTGACTATTGAAAGCATGGCTTTGGACAAACATTAATTCTCAAAAAAGTAGTAAAATTTTGGAGGCTCGATAATAACTGAAAATGAATCCTACCCCCTGGAAGACTAAAAAAAAAAAAAATCAAACCTCATTTATAAGTAAAATTGGTGAAAATGTAAATATTTACTTAACCACAACAAAAATTTTCATTCATTTACTTTATTACTAACTGATAGGACTTACTAACTACACTTTGCAGGCCTGACAAAAGTTCCTTAATTTCTTTTATACAAAACTTGTGTTACTGAGAAATCCATCACCACAGTAACTTGACTTTTATAGAAAAAATAATTAAGCTGAGCTCACAAAACTTGGCAGTCCAGTCAAGTCTGACAACAGAACTGACTTACCCTTCTCATAGACTGGTATCGAGGAGCGTGGAGCTGTACCACATCCTTCTGCAAAAGCTCTATGGAACTTTCCAAGGAATAGCTGGAATCTCGCACACCTTTCAGGATATTTTCTTCATAATTATTTGTCATGACTGGTATAACTTCAGACACTTCAAAAAGTGCCGATTTTTTCTTCTAAAAAGCAAACACCAAACAAACAACTACGTTAACCCACTAGTAGCACATTATCTTTTAACTCGCAGTTCACATAGCAATGTTAAATGTATTTATTCTCATCAGTAAAATCTTAATTTCCCTAAAAAAAGAAACAAAACATTTTCAGTATGGTCTTTTTTTTTTTAACACCACCCTTATCCTTTATACACAAATGCTCCTAGCAGAATTTTTACCTTGCCAGCTTAACAGTGCTATGACATCCATAGCAGATATTGAGAAAATAAGCATTCATATCTATATGCTATGAGGAACACCAGCCACTTAATAGTTGTGATGTAATCATCTCACTTATTTGGTCTACAGTTAAATTTTTTAAAAATCAGCCATTCAGAAAAATTGAGAATGAAAGTTTTCTTTGTACAGTTCCATCTTCATTTCTCTTTCTGGACATCCTACAACTACACAAGTGTCAATATTTGAAAGGCAAAAAAAAAATTCTACTGAAGTCGAGTCTCAAAAGTATGAGACCAAGATCAACCTAAACCCACAAAATTCTCCGAGTATAATCGTGAACTGTGCATGGTAACTCCCTCAATACTGTCCCTCAATTGTTATTCATACAGTAACACTTTTCTACAGGTATTTTAAAAATAGTACAATTTTCCAACTCTTGCAGCTTAAAAACAAAGATCTGGTTCACCACTTGTATCTGATTCATTTTCTAGTCAATCCACCAATAATACCTTCACCTACAAAGGATCCTATCCTTGTTTTTGTGTTATTGGTTCAAGGACTTTAGGAGTGTTTTCCAGTCCAGTCTGTTGGGGTGCTAAGCCCTAGCCCCATAGTCTGTTTTTGGTATTCCCTGGGGACTTCGTTGCTCTGTTCCCCTTGCTGTTCTATTCCACGCCCCTTAAGTGTTTTGCCTCGGTGTGGTGGGATCAGATAGGGCGATCCTATCCATTTTGAAGATTAGAAAAGGGAGAAAGTGTGGAAGACCATCTTTGGTAATATCTGATCTTGTGACAATCACTTCAAAATAAATTCCTTTTGAAGCCACTTTACAGTTATATTCCTTTAACCTCTAAGAGCCAAAGGTAAAAACTTGGGAAACTCCCAAATATTAAACAGAAACCATATGAAGAGTCTAAGTATGGATATGAAATTAGCCTACAATGTGTGAAAATCAAAGTGATCTTTCCTTATATTCCTAACAGAATCACGAGTCAAATAGCCTTCTTTATTAGAAACTGTCCATTTTAATTGAAAAAATATTACTGCTTGTATCATGTCCTCTGATTATTGATAACCCACGACATTGCTTAATTATAGAATTCTATCCAAGACCATCCACCTCCAGAAAATTAAACTTCCTCTTTAGAACATTTTGAAATTTTAAAAATTATCACTTTAAATCACACCATGACAGTATTAAGTGTTCTTAAAAATAAAGTGTACTGTATCTCATTTAGTATGCCATAAGAAAAGGTACTTTTCAGAGTAGAAAAAGTCAAAAGCCAGCTGACTTTAGTGTGTAAGCAATGTGATTCTGATTTACCATCTTCAGTCTTATTTACTTTCACTTTACATTCAATAATCCTTACATTGTTAGTTTGTTATGTAACATCACACAGCCTATAACCTTACAATATTATCAATCCAAATTAACTATAAGCGGGCCCTAAGCTGTAGAATTGACTATTTCTAAGTCAAAGAGGACTCCAGGGACTTCTTTCCATTCAGTTAGAATGAAAATACTCAAATCTACAGAATTAGACTCATGAAAGACAAAGGATTCAAAGTAAACTTTTTCAACCACTCATTAGCCTAATATTCATGGTTACTTAAGAGTAACAGGCAAAAGCATACACTTCTGAGAAGTCCTAGTGCCAAGGCAGAGTTTTAGAACTTTCAATTACCTTCTCCTTGAATACAAAGGCAATATACATCTTGAAGTCAAACTGGTCAGCTAGAGATTCTTTTTTCTTTCTAAGCTGAGCACGTAGTCTGTTCAGAGCTTGTTTCTTCCGGGAGTTTGGGTCCCCCATTTTGAGATACAGGTGGTACCAAAGCCTTTGGAAATTGTCACTAAACTATGGGCACTTTTTCTTAAGACTCAAGTACAACAGAAACAAGTCATTTTTCCCCCTGCTAATATGACTGAATAGCTAAAATCACAACTGTAACCGCAAAACTGCACCTTCTGGCAATATTAGCAAACTGTCATATTACAGGGTCAGGAAACAAAAGCTGCTGTCCAGTCATATTTGGACAATAACGCTGGAGGTCATACTGGAAAAGGGGGAGGAAGGAAAGAAAGAGGAGAAAAACTAACTTTTTGGAAAAGACATTTGGCTCAACTGCCAAAAGAAAGGCTTTGGGGAGAAGTGAAAAAGCCTATTATCGGGACTCAGGTGTGCAAGAAGCCACAGCTGACACCAGACCAAAAATCCCTACAATCCATTCGGACTGTTTTTTCCCTTTTTAGAAAACAGGTTATGAAAAGGAGTGGGAAGGGAGAAATGTGATCCTTGCTTTCCAAACACAAAAATAAAACAAAAACAAAACACCAAAACCGGGCAGGGGAATGAAACTGAAATATCCAATTGGATGTTACCCAGCCAGATCCATGGCTGTAGTACCTAATTAACTCTTAGTTATTTCAGATTTCACTATTGCTAGCTATTGTCAGTGCTTGTTATTGATTACAGTTGGTGGTGAGCAAAGAGAAAAGTGCAAAATCGGTCGAGGACGGGGAGAGGCACAGGGATTCCCTGCAATCAACTACAGTGTATACCGGGGGCGGGCAGCTGCTGCCCAAAGGAGCCATGAGAAAAAAGCGCGGAGTCATGACCAACTTCCCCATCACCCACATTTTCACCCTCAGGCGGCTGCTATTGCTGCTGCCAAGGAGAATCATGATGGCAGAGGGTTAGGGGGTATATAATAAGATCGAATAATTATTCCGGCTCGGTGGTTAGACCTGATTAATACCCGGGATCCCACCTCCCACAATCCTGCAAAAGAGCCCTACATTCCCGGAGGGAGCCTTCTCTCGGAAACTGCCCCCGTTCAGGAAGACGGGGAGAGCGATTTACCTTCCGGAGAGCATGGCTGAGGCAGGGGGTGCCGGATCTCCAAAACCCCAGGCAGGCAGTGCCCGAGGACCACTTCGCCTTCCAGCCCAGGCCCCAGCCCCGCCCTCTGCCCTCAGCGGCAGCGACTCACTGACAACACGGGAGACGCAGGATCACTCAGGGTTTTCCCTCATTGCATCGTGGAAACGATTCCCGCCCGGGTAGAGTAGACGGGAGAGGATAAACGGGTAGGGACCGACGGGGTGGGGTGGGGGGCAAACAAAGAAAAACAATTGTGTTACTATTAATCACTTTTAGAGTTCAAGCCCCACCCCCCAAAAAAAGTTTGAGCCCTTCCCAACCTGCAAAATAAAAATTAAAAAAAAAAATTTTAAGGGCAAAAGGAAGTTCCGGGATGCCGGATTTACTCGCTCTCACGTTGGACAGGCCATGCTTTCCCGAGTTTGGATGGTAGGGGGTGGGGTCGTGAGTTTTGCTTCCCGAGGAGGCAGGCGGTGACGGGGAGGCAGCTGGGGGCGGGGGGTGAGGGGGGAGGCGGGTGGCAGGGAAATCCCCTCCCTGTCCCCTCGGAGACCTGGACTCGCGGACCGGCTCTCGGGCGGGGCTCGGGCCCTCTTAGCCGCAGCCTGCGGGCGGAGCGGTGGCGGCGGCGGAAGAGGCGGCGGCGGGGGTGCTGCTCGCAGCGCGGGCAGGAGCCATGTCAAGAGAAAACCACCAGCCAACTGCGCCCCTCCATCCCCGCTGCAGTGCGCACTGGGACCGCGCCGCCCGCGCTGCTGCCGCCGCTCGGCCCCCACCTGGGACCCATAGTCTGGCTCGGCGCCCCGGCGGCGGCGGAGGGGAGGGACGCGGGGGTAGCGGCGACGGAGGACGAGGAGGAGAGACGAGGAGAAAGAGGAGGGGCGGGCGGCAAGGGGGGGAGGGGAGCCCTGCGCTAACGGAGTCTGTCTGCCAAGGGAGCCCCCCAAATAAAAGTTAGTTCAGTCCGTGCATCGGCTCGTGAGCGTTTCTTCCCCGCACAGTCGAGCCTCCGGCTCTCGGCAAACGAGGTCGCGGAACCGCGGAGCGGCCAAGAGCCGAAGCCGAGGGGGAGCGTCGGCGGCGTCGCGGCGTCACGGCTTCGGGCCCCGCCACCGGTGGCTGCGGAAGCGGCGGTGGAGGCAGGGGCCTCAGGCAGCTCCCGGGTCCGGGCTGAGCCGCGTTTGAGGAGAGGAGCAAGAACAAACAACTTAAAATGGCAGCTGCGGCCACTGAGTCACCCGCCCCTGGCCGGCACCGCCCCGTCCCTCTGCGGCTGCGCGGCCGTGGGACTGTACCATCTACGTAAGAACGGGGGGGAGGGAGAGACCGGAAGGCGGGGGAGTCACCGTGGTTATTAACTATGAAGGAAAGAAAAGCAAGGAAAGAATCTACAAAAGGCTCTTCAAAGGCTATTCCTTTCAAGTAAAACTTTCCAAGTAACATGCCCGACTGAACGGGAAGTTTGCGAGCGGACACGCCCCTCTTCTCCAGGATGGTCTCTTCCATGGGGCGGGGAAAGGGCCTCTCCGCCCCTCCCCCTCCGCCCCTCAGTCAGGAAGTCCCGGTCCCAGTAGTTCGCGCATCCTCTGTTCCTCTGGTGATGTCACAAGCCAGGCCCTCTGCCCGCCCTCCAAGACCCGGATGGATTCGCTCCTTCCGGGAACTGGACTGCATCCCGGGCTCAGATCATCACGAGACCCGCCGGGGCAAGAGTCAGGGGAAGGCGGCGAGGGTGGGGAGCGGAGTGTGGACGAGGCCGGAGGCGGAGCTAAGGAGGAAAGGGAAGTGGGTAGGTGGGTGGGCTTGTAGGGGCTAAGAATAGCGTATCACCGGACTGTGGCTTTATTTCTGCACCACTGATGGACAGTCCTTCTGGGGTCCCCCTTGGAGTATCTTGAATGGGCGTGCCATGAATTCAGTGCAAACACTTGATTTAAACTTTTAAAGACATGTTGCAAAAAAATGTCTCTTGTTAGTCCCTTGGGCTGCCTCCTCCTCGCCACGTGTCCGGGCTGGCAGTAAAGCAGTGGCCTCATTAGAGGTAGTGTACCTCTGTGCCACATCTCATAGTGTCCGCCCACCCCATCCCTTGGACTTCCTCCCCTGAGACTGTACTGAATCCTTAGCAATACAACAGCTTTAGTGGTCCTGTGATAGAGTTGTAAATTGTTCGAATATGACATTTGCTAGACTCGATGACTACTAACAGAAATTAGCTTGTAAAACGTGTTTAATAATGAAACATCATTTGTTACACAATTAGTATTAACTGAGTAATGGAGTAATGACAGCTCTGACCACAGAGCTCGTTACAAGGTTCACAAAGTCAATTAGGATAGAGGTTGAGCTTTGTAGGTGTATTAACCATTATAAGCTGGATTTATGAAAAATATTTTGCTGATAAACTACCTGAAGGGGTATTTTTTAATAAAAAATAAATAAAATTTTACTGAAACAGCGTGAAGACTTTATAGACAGTCATTGTGGTGTGGTTCCCACCGGCCTCACCCCCACGTTACACTTTGAGTTAAAGATGCACAGACAACTGTGCACTCAGCTTCTGTACTCTAGCACGGTCCCAGCCCCCAGCCCATCTTGAGAGAATGGCTACCTCTCACAAGTGCTGCTCATTGTTCCACAGCTCTATGAGGAGAAAGCAAAAGTCTGTGAGTTGATAAATCACCTGCTGTCCAAGGACCAGATTACAGCAGGAATGCAGCTAGAAAGAATTGCCTGGCAGGCAAAGCTGAGATTTCCAAAAAAATCACTTGTTCTACTTTTCAGGTGTTACAGGTAGCAGGTGTCAAAACTGTTTTCATCAAAATATGGGGGGGAGACAGTTGCTCCCAGTGTGAAATGATTCCCATTGAGTGGGTGTGTAAAAGGATAGCAACTGGTTCTCTTCTCAAAAGGAACTCTGGTGTCAAGGAAGGCTACAAGTTTTACCCACACAAAGTGGAGATGTTTTTCGGGGATGATGCCAACAATGATCCACAGTAGTCTGAGGAACAGCTCATTGCTGCCAAAGTTTGCTTTGCTGGACTTGAGATAGGCCACACTGAAGTGGACCTCATGAATCAAGACACAGGACATTTTGAAATACTAGAAAAATCTTGGTTCCCCCAGGACTGTTCTTTGGTGAACATGAAGATTGAATTTGGTGTTGATGTAACCACCAAAGTAACTGTTCTTGCTGATATTATTGGAAACGATTCCTAGAGACTCTGACCATCAGGGAATCGAAGCCAACAGAAGGATAAACAGTCACATCATGACCTCAAAGAAGTAACTCCTGCATGGCAGTAAATGGTCAAGAAAAACTTTGAGTGGGTTGCAGAAAGAGTAGAGCTGCTACTGAAATCACAAAGTCAGGGCAGGGTGGTAGAATTGATGGGCTCGATCTCTGCTCTCGTCACTGTGAGAAAATCAAGGAGGCTTATGGTAACATCTCCCCCTGAAACGCTGAGGATTAAAGCGGAGTCTGAAATGGATGACATCCCTACCGCCTTTGTGGCAGTAGCAGACAGGAGCAATGGTTTAGGACCAGTGTTATCTGATAACACTACATGTCCAGTGGTATCTGTACACACACACACACACAACCCCCACCATACTAGGGGACTTAGGGTGTGTGCTGAGTGCTCTCAGCTGTTTGACTATACTTTCTCCAGAAGGATCAGCTCAATTTACCACTCAAGTCTTTGGCTTGAACAATCATTTGGTGTGGGCCAAACTGTGAGGAAGTATCTTCAATACGTGGATTTCCTTGAAGCAGGCTGACAGAAAATCATAAAATGCAGTTTCTTACAAATGCATAGTGCTTATTATATGATGAGTATTAGGATAATTTCTAATTCAGCTACAGGGAAAAATCATGTAAGATGAAAAATTTTAAGAGAAAAAGAAAATTATTGAATTTTTTAAAAGACTATTGTTTAAAACATCTGTTGGTACCATGTGAAAAGGAATTTCTACCTATTGCCTTTTAGAATCAATTTGAAGAAAAAAAAAGCAAATGCCATAAGTTGTTTTGTTTTACGTTCATTTTCCTTACCTCAGCCTCCTCCTGACATTTGCATGTTGACTATTTCCAATTTCATTTCAGGGCTCTCTTTTGATCCCAAGTGTCACTTCTATAATTCCACACGCTAATACTCATGATGTGTTTTAATGTGTCTGTAGTTACCTGGCTCATAGTGACCCCATAGGGCAGGATGGAACTATGCTTGTGGGTTTCTGAGTCTGCAACTCTCTCTTTTTTGTCAGCAAGCTAACTATTCTACAGGCAATAGGGACTCCATGCAAGTTTTTAAAAATCACCTTTTCCCCTCTTCAAGCTTTTTTGTGCATTATAGAAAACTGAAAAGCAAAGACCAAACGCAAAGAACACAAAAGACAACCAGAATCATTTTGATGATGTGATCATTACAGTTTGACATGTCTTTCTATAGCTTATGCATGTAACCAGCTGAGCATACAATCAGTGGTTAAGGTCACACTGGATGGATGGATGGGAGTAGAAAGCCTCAGCTTTCTTCCCAGGGCAGCTGATGGTTTCCAGCGGCTGACCCTGCAGTCTGCAGCGCCACATTGTTACCCACTACAGCATGAATGAGAATGACCAATGGCCACACATTTGGGTTTGGAGAACTGTTACAGGAGCCCTGCTGGCACACTGGATTAAAGCACCGGAGAGCTAACAGCAAGTTCAGTAGTTCAATCGGACCATTTGCTAAGTAGGAGAAAAGTGAAGCTGTTACACCCCATAAAGATGTACACCCGTGGAAACTGTTAGGTAGGCTAGCGTAGGACTAGGGAATGTCCAGTAAGCATGCCCAGAGAGCCAAGCTAGGGAAACAAAGGAGTGGCACTGCACATGATCAGAGGTTCAGGTTTCCCGCTGGTAGGCATGGGTAGACGCTGAACCTGGATTGGCCCACCTAGGCCAGGTGAATTCAATTCAGCCAATGGGGTGGATCAGGGGTGGTCCACCACGCCTCCCCGTGGAATCCTTGAAAAGTCAGGAGCCCAGAGTTGAGACGCACTTCTGCATGATGCTGAGCAGCTTTCGCCAGGCTGCATGTTTGGGCGGAGTCCTATGGGTGCCGTGTAAACCTGAAACAACTTCTCTCATAAAACTCACTTGGATCACGAACCAGGCTTCGGTGTGAATTCTTTCTCGCGTGGAGCCAAGGACCGAGGTATAGAACTAGCTCCAGAGAGATCTAACAGAAACCTTTCAGGGTAGTTCTACTCTGTCATTTAAGGGCCCGCGGACTTGGGATCAACTCAATAGCAGTCAGTTAGCCCAGTGGTAGTAGATAACTTATGGAGCCTCTCTGATGCTTTGTTAGAAATGCATCACCACCGCTAGAAATAAAATATCAAGGTTTTGCCCCATTTATTCTACCCTAGTCCCACACAAGGGTTGGGTGTTGGAAAGGGAATGGGAAAGATAATGTAGCAATGATTTGTGGCATCACAGCTTAAAGGTCCCAAATGAAACCCACTGCCATCAAGTCAATTCAGACAACTAGTGACCGGTAGGACAGGGTAGAACGGCCCTGAGGGTTTCCGAGAGCAACACTTAATGGAAGTAGAAAGCCTTGTCTCTCCTGTGGTGTTTTCCAACTGCTGACTTACAGTTAGTTGCACAACCTGTAACCACTATGCTGCCAGGGCCTCTCTTGGTGCAGGGCACAGTGCCTGCAATACTTCAGACGTCGCTTGCAACCTTGAGAGTCTCTAGGCCGCCCTCACTTCTAACCAGCTGATGTTTTCAGCCACCCAGTTTGTGGTAGTTTGTAATGGCAGCACTAGTTAATAGAAAGGTCTAAGTCAGGCCCAAGATCTCACCTATAGGAGTTCTAGAAAAAGCCCAGAGAACATGCAAGTACATCATTGCAGAAACTATGGCAAATCTAATATAGCTATGAATCTTCTGATTGAAGAATTGGGGGAAACAGAAGGATTTCTCTCAAGTTATCTCCCCCAAATATATGCCAAACTTAGCTGCTTGTGAATGACTATACACTTGGAGGTCATCAGACGTAGTTCAAGGGTAGACACATCTCCAAGGCTCACCAGCACAAAGGTGAAGGCAAACAGAAGGGGGGAAGGTCCCCAGGGCCTGCCTTATGAGAAGGCCACACCCACAGGCTGCGCTTTGATTGACAGGCTAGACTCAATCCCTACACTTCTATATATTACATGAAATTAAGTAACTACCACAACCCCAACCTCAAACCATATACAAAAATGGAGATGAAGCCTTGAAACAAACATAATAATCGAAATAAGAGAACATCTTCATGATTTAGGAATAGGCAAAGTTTCTTAGGCAAGATATAGGGGAAAAAACCCAGAAAAGAATAAATTCATTCAATATTAAAATAAGCTTATCAAAAGACATTTTAAAGAAAGTGAACAGGCAAGCTATAAATGGGGGACAATATTTCCAAAACATATTTGTTGCAGAATTAACATCTATAAAATATATGGAGAATGTCTGCAATTCATTTATAAAATAACCTAATTTTTAAATAAGCAAAAAAATGTTTGCCCAAAACTGGTGCAACTGAGATGGCTGTGTGAGCGGGTGCATTGTCATGGTGGAAAAAGCAGTCCCCATCTGCCACAAATCATTCCTTTTTTTGTCATACACTGTTGCAGAATCTGTTTAGAACCGCTAAATAGAAAGTTTGATTAACATTTTGACCTGGTGGAACAAACTCCAAATGCACTACGCGTCGATATTTTCCCCTCTTTGGGAAGTTGACAGATGTCCAGAATGAGGTTTGTCATGGATCGAAATGTCACCGTTTTTGAAATAAGAAAACCACGTGTACACTTGAGTTTTTCCCATACCACTGCCCTTAGAAGCTGTGTCTGACATCACAACAATTTCTGTGGCATTTTTCCCAAGAATGAAACAAAATTTCACAGCTACACACTGTTCTCTTAAATCGGCCATCACAAAAAAACGAGGCTCAAGGGAAGCTGCTTTTATGAAAAAACTCACTGTGACCAGAGAGATCCTTCCCTGGTGATGCCACTCACTGGGTGCACTAACACCATAGTAAGTTGCTAGATGCTTGCCTACCAGAAACCAACACAATTCCAAGGTTTTTGGGTTACCCCTCATAATACTTAAGCGTTTGTGTCAGCTTGACTGGGCAAGGTTTATAAATGGATTGGCCTTTAACCAGCTGACCTAACATTGTAATCACAATCAGTCCTAAGCCTGCATAATGGGATAAAGTTGAGATGAAATGCAACACTCTTACTCAGGCCAAAATTCTCATGCAATTAGTTGTCAAGGGTTGCGTGGCCTGCTTCCAATATAAGTGGATGCTGTGTGAAACTTGCTTACATATTGCTGGCTCTGGCTCCTGCGTCTAGCTTATCAACCTCCAGATCTTTGGACTTAAGAAAGTGGCCCATTATATTGCCTGTGGAACCTGAGTCTTCAGCCACCTGTCTTCTGACTTGCTAACCTTGGATTCATCGTCTCTGCAGCCACCACGCTGAGGTCTTCCTGCCAATCATCTGCTGCCGAGAGAAGCCTCCAACTTAACACCCGATCCACAGACTTAGAACCTGCCAAAATGTAGACTTGCTTGCATCAACAACCATGACAGCTAGGTTCTTGATGAGAATGTCTCTATATAAGTATCACTGTGTTCGCTCTCAATGGGAAGGTGAAGGCAGAAAGAGACTGGCTCACCACCAAAGAGTCACTGATCTTGGTGGCACCTACAAAATGAGGTCATCAAGCTGCAACCTGATTGACAGGCTAAACTCCACCCCTTAACTTTTATATCTTCAAGTTGACACGAAATTATGTAACTACCACAGACCACCCCTTGTCAACTTGACACTATTACACAACTCTTTAGCCATACACATAATTTTTAAAACAAAGAAAATAGTAAATTCATATTTTTGCCTAACAGGATAAAACTAAAATGTAGACAATTCAAAATGTGCCAGCCTCATTTAAACATAATATTCTATAAGTTAACAAAAACATTCTATGCCTAACAATTGCAGTTATTTGAACACCTATACCATTATCCTAAAATCCTATGAACACACTCCCCTATCCATGAAATTTTGTAACCCAGAGACTTCTTGCCTTTATCCCCCAATTTTGGAGTACAATTTTTATACTGCCCATTTATAACAACCCAGCGCTCTGAGGAAACACGGATATTCTTTGATGTGCAGAATCTTCATTCTAGTTGGAACCTTGTGATTCTGCATCCATAAGCAAAGTTAAATCAGAACAAGCCATCCATAAATTAGGCAGCAATATGCACCAATTCTCAGGGTCCAAAATCTCTTCATCTGGTTGGGTCTGGTCAACTCAATGTGGGCCACCTCACTGAGCCTCTCCAGGGTGCCCACTGGCTGACTCATCTATTGACCATGGGCAAATTTCTCGTCACTAATTCTCAACAACTCTAGCTCCATTGGGCTAGGTCATGCCATGATTTGAGTTCCTAACAACTCTTTAAACTTCAGACCAGCCAACTCTCTCTTGTCTTCTCTTCTAGTCCCTGTGAACGAGGCCACCGGGTCAGTGGCCAGACACAACCATTCTCTATTGCGGCATTTCTCCCACTTCCATTCAACAAGTGGATCCAGGTAGTTAGTTACCTAGCAAGCATTTCAGGTTCCTGCAGGCTCCCTTCCATCAACGATCAGTACTAGAAAGGATAGTTCCTTTGTGGCTCCAGATTTTTCCAGTTGCAGGTGCAAACCACTAGCTCAAAATTCAAAAAGTGCCCCTTCCCCCCCCCCCCTTTTCCTTCAGTCAACAGCTCTCTAGGCAAGTCTCTTCAAATACAAATGTACTGAGCACTCAAGGAACTGGGAAGGGCAGGGGGTGGTCGCTTCTCCTTTCAGATCCTTCTTTGCAGGCATGTTTATACCCATTTAAAGATCCAATTTTATGGCTCAAGGCAGTGAGCTTACAAACTATCTGTGTTAGTCTGGGCACTTTAGAGAAACAAATCCACAGAAATGCATGTATAAAAGGGAGTTTTATATAAAGGTTAAGTGCACATCAAGAAAACATCCCAACCCAGTGCTGCCCAAACCCGCAAGTCCAACATTAACCCATATGTCCAACACCAATCCAAAAAGTCCTCCTTCATCTCACAAAACACACACTCTGACTCCGACAGCAGGAGGAAAGCCGTATCAGTGAATGTGTAAGCATCTCAGCACTGGCAGGGGTCTCCACCCAGCTGCTCCAGCACCCAGGGCTGCATCAGGGTAGGTCCATGTGGCTTGTCCTTAGGGATGTGTTGCAGCAGGTGAGCCTTGCTAGCTGAAACAGGTAACTAACTGGCTAAGGCAGCTGCACCCTGGTCTGACCATCACAAAGCAAGAGACCTAAGAACTAGAAAGACGAGGCTCACGGAGCCATTTATCCCTCCGCCCTTCAATCAACCCCACATGTCTTTATTGCCCAGGTAGGCACAATAAACTGCCTCACTATCTTATACTCCCAATAATAATTTCTGTCAATCATTATATATAAAAAAGCACAAGAAACCAGTATAAAACTAGGAGAGTCAGATCCTAAACACATTCTTAAAACAGTCAAATTCAATTCCTTTCTCATCTACACTATCCCATTCATATGCAATATGGCCTTAGGTCTTTGACTGCGTTAACTGAGTACCAGCCCTTCAGTCAGCTACCTTGACTAGGAAGCATGGCCTCTGCCAGAGAGAGGGTCAAGGGGCAATTTCGCCACTTCAGCTCAACATTTACATTTATCACCTTCATTTTCACCATTTCAAACAAGAAAAATGAAAGACAACTTCTAGAAATCAAAATTTTCACTTCCCATGTTCTTTCAAGAAAACAGCCCAGATTTAAAAAAAAAAGAAAACAATCCAGTAAACTGCATCTGACCCCCAGCAAGCCAAAGAAGAAACTGCCATAAGACAGAGGTCAGACAAGCATCTGTTCTCCATGTTCGTGATTTCTCTCTCTAGTACCCCACTCCCAGGTACCATAATGTGTTAAGCTGGGTTGACTGGAGAAACAAATTCAGTGACACTCATATATGTGTAACAGAGAGCGTTATATCAAGAAGCAATTCTATATCAAGCAAACATTCCAGCCCAGTCCAGATCAAGTCCATAAATCTGATACTAGTTCATAAATCCTTCTTCAGACTTACACTGCCACATGCAATGATGCAGAATACAGGAAGATCACAGGCCGGTGGGTGCAAAGTCTTGTGGATCCAATGGCGTGGAAGCATCACAGGGCTTGTGTGGGTTTCAGCATGACTTGTCAACAGGTAGGTGAAGGCAGAGAGAAATAGTAGCCCGTCTCAGTGGCACCTCCAAAATGAGGTCATCAATCTGTGATCTGATTGACAGGCTAAACCTCACCCCCTTCATTTTTATATCTTCAAGTTGACATGAAATTATGTAACCACCACAATACAGCTCAAATTTTAACAACACTAGCTATACCAAATGATGTTGAGCAACCAGAGCTCTCAGACATTGTTGATAGCCTATCAAATGATACTGCCATCTTGGGAAAAGATCTGGCATGTCTTATAAAACAGCCTGCACCTACTGAGTGATATAGCAACTCACTTCTAGATATTTATCAAGAGAAATGAAAGCTGTATATACTAAAAGATGAGTTCAGAAGTATGTATTAGCAGCCTTATTCATAATAGCTGAAAACAACCCATGTGCCTAATACTGGGAGACTGAATACATGAACTGGTATATTCTTAAAAGGGAATAGTTACAGACTAAAACATTAATGACTCTCAAAAACATCATGCTGAATGAAAGAAGTCTTTCCCCAAAGTGTGAATACTGTGTGAATCCATTTATATGAAATCTTATGGTTTCCTCTAAAATGGTGTATGGAAGAATTTGCTGGAAACATTAGTAGGGAAGATTTCAAAATAAAACAAAACAAATAAAAAATAAGTATCAGCAAATGCTGGCAAGGATATAGAGAAACTGGAACCTTCACACATTGCTGATGGGACAGTAAAATGTTGCAACTACTGTGTAAAGTGGCATGGTACTTCCCAAAAAAGTTGGGAATATAAATATCATCTGGCTCAGCAATCCCTCTTTTATACTTGGTATTTATCATAGAGAAATAGAAACCACAACACAAATAGACATGTGCACACCCATGTTTGTTGTAGCACCATTCACAATGGCAAAAAGATGGAAACAGCCTAAATGTTCTTTAGCAGAATGGATAAAAATACTTTGGTATATACGCTCAATAGAATACAATGGCACATTCAATAGAACGCAATGATGGACTCAATAGAATAAAATGCAGCACTGAAGAATATTAATACTTCTGAGAATTACCTCTCAACATGGGTGAACCTGGAAGACATTATGCTGAATGAAAGTAGTCAAGCCCAAAAGGGAAAATACTGTATGAGACCACTATTATAAAAGTCCAGAATAAATTTTCACATAAAAAAAAATCTTTAAAGATTTTGAGGGGTAGAAGGGGCGGGTAGGAAGGGGAAGTCACAGGCTAGAGGGTAGATAGATGTTAATTGAGGTGAAGGGGAAGGCATCATTCAATAAGAGGAAGATTGGCAAACATGGATGGAAGCAGAGCTAGACACTGGGAGATTTGCAAGAGTTCAAAGTAACAGCAAATACTGTTAAGTCCACAGTCCTGCAATAGTGGTGATCTACAAGTAGATGCTTGGCTAGATATGCAGGCAGAACAAATGTGGGAGCAGCAGTGGAAGCATACCCACCCCCCCCAAAAAAACTGGAATTTTTTCCCAAAGCTATGTATTTGAATTTTTTTTTACAAAACAACCTTAACACCTTCAAAGTGCTCTCCATTACACTTAATACATTTGTCAAATCTGTGATTCCATTCTTGGAACCATTTTTCAAACTGATCTGTTTGGATGGCTGACAGCACCTCCCTTGGTTGTTTTTTTTCTTGATCTCTTCTAATTCGTCAAATCACCATCCTTTCATGTCCCTCTGCATTCTCAGAAACAAAAAGAAGTAATACTGAGCAAGATCAGGTGAGTAAGGTGCTTGGGCCAAGAGAGGCATGCTAATTTTTGTGTTGTTTTTTTTAAACCAAATATCGGTGCATTAAAATGACTGCATGAGCAGGTGCATTGTCATGATGGCAAAAACAGTCCTCTTGTGCCACAAATCAGGCATTTTTGTTGTTGGTGGTGCACACTGTTATGCAATCTTTTCAGAATCTATAAATAGAAAGCTTGATTAACAGTCTGACCTGGTGAAACAAACTCCAAATGCATATCCCCCTCACATCAAAAGTACAAATAAGTCTCACCTTGATCTTTCATATCACTTGATGAGCTTTTTTTGGACAAGGTGACAATGGCGTCTTCCACTGGCTTAATTGATGTTTGCTTTTGAGATCTTAAGACTAGCACCATGTTTCATCGCCAATAACGGCCTTGGGAAAAGAAAGTCTGGGTCACTTTGAAGTTGTTCTTTCAAAGCACAGCATGTTTCCACTCAAAGCTCTTTTTCCTGCTCAGTCAGAACCCAAGGCACAATTTTCACAGTGACCCTTCTCATTTGCAAATATTCCATTAAAATTCACTGAACCAAGCTCCCAAGTAGTGCTGATATCTTCCCTATCTCATCAATGGTCTGTTGACAGTCTTCCAGCACAAGTGCTTGAATGTAACTGACATATTTGTCCATTCTGGAAGTTGACGGACATCCAGAGCGAGGTTTGTCTTTGGAATGAGAAAACCAAATACACTTAAGTTTTTCCTATCGTGCTGTCCTTGTAAGGTGTATTCAACATCACAACAGTTTCGGTGGCATTTTTCCTGAGCAGGAAATAAATAAGCCATACGCTGTTCTCTTAAATCGGCCATCACAAAAAAAAAAAAAAAAAGAGAGAGAGAGAGAGAGAGATTCGAATAAATCTACTTTTAAGGGGCCGGGGCAGGCGCAGAAAAAAAAAAATCTACTTTTACAAAAAAATTCACTGTGGCCAGAGAGAACTTTCCCAGGTGAAGCCACTGGGTGCACTAACTCAGAGTGAATAGCTCATTGCTCTCCTAGTGGGGAAAATGTGTGCTACGAAAGAGACTTTTCACATTTTTTTGTGTGTGTAATTATTTTTTTGGAGGGTACCTCCTCGTATATATTCGACAAAATATTTGTGCATATTTTTTAACTTTGCTGCAGATATATCCATGAATGTGGTGAAACATACAGGGGACAACATTCTGATAAGTTCCTAGAGATCACCAAACACCTGGAGAGAATGAGTCATCAGGCCGGGGAAGAGAGGTGGGGCTGTGGTAGGGAGGAGACTCAGGATCACAGTTCCAGGGGACACGAAGGTCACGTAGCATAACATTGTTCACAAGTATCTTGCACCTTACTTTGATGAGTAGTGACTGGGGTCTTCAAAGCTCATGAATAGCCATCTAAGGGGCAGTGTTTTCCATTTGGAGGGAAAAAGAGTGATTAAAATGAAAAAATTTACCGAAACTATTAATCCAGTGCACTGATGGACCATGCACACACCAGTCTCCATAACCTGGGATCAGAAGGGCTAGATGGTGCCTGACTGCCACTCCCAACTGCTCTGAACAAGATCCCGTCAGAAGGTCCAGAATCGAGTGGGAGGAAAATGTGCAATAGAATTTAAGATCAAAAGAGAGACCAGACTTACTGGTGAGACCCTCACCTTCACTTTTAGGTCTGCTGCTGAGCTCACTTCTGAATTAGACTAATCCAATATTGAAGGTGAAAAGGGCAGCATTCACCCAAGGACAAAGGTGAGAGGGTTAGGAAAGGAGAAATAGAAACGGGAATCAGAGGGAGTAGGATACTGGATGGTACATTGAGGAGATTATGGTTGATGAGTTGAATCAGAATTGTGTATGAATTGTTAAAGCTATGGTCTTCTCTGTCAACCATCACCTAAACCCACAATCAAATCAATTTTTACTTAAAGCAATCCTATATAGGTTGTACATTTAATGTTCATTTTTCTCTATAGGAGCAGCTAGTAGGTTTGAACTGCTGACTCTATGGTTAGCAGTCTAATGTTTGCTTACCTTTCAGTACCACCAAGGTACTTAAACCATCAACTAATTCACAAGAATTAATTTAAAAAAACTGGGAAGAAACTTGAGAGAATATTCAATGTTTTGTATCTCGATATGATTTTGGCTTACAGTGTTAATGCTCCCTGAGATGTCTCTATTTGTTATATTTCATAGTTGAATACTCAATGAGTAATCCTAGAAAGAAATACTGAGAATGTGTGAGAGTAAAAGATACTTATTGGTGCCTGCAGTATCTTTTGAAATGTGTAAAAGAGAAGATTAATCCACAGATTAATAGAAGGATGGGTAAATGAATAAGGCAAATATATAATGTTATAGAATCTAAGTGGTCAATACATGGGTGTCCACTATAAAATTCTGTCAACTTTTTTTTTTCCTTTTGAAATGTTTCATTATACAATGTTTCACTATAAAATGTTGGGGGGGGGGAAGAAAATTAAATATCACTTTAACATTGTGAAAGGAAATTACCACAAAACTAGAAATGTATCTAAAGCTAACTTGTCAATCACGTATGAGGACAGAATATTGTGTTTGCAGGGATGCAAGAAAGCTATGACAAGATTTGGACAAGTAAGCTGCTTCATACCAGTGAACAGAGAGATTAATCTAGACATTATTTAAATTCTTAAGCTGTCTCACACAGAATTCTACTTTCTAAGCCTCGTGGTCCACAGCGCTCGCTCTCTACTTTTATTTGCTACCCTTTTTAATCACTGCAGTGGCCCCCACAGAACTCACGACAATGCTCATGATTATAGGGTTTATATTGGAAGTTAAAAAGTTACAATTCAAGTGAAAAAATCCTCAAGATACATTTGTTCAGTCAGGGCTTGTTACAAAGTTCTTTCAAGGGTGTTGATGAATGTCCAAAGGGCATGCCACTATAGTGTAAACATCAACACAAGGGCACATGGCTCCAGCATGGTGGGTAGCAAACTCAGCTCCCCAAACCAAGTGCCCGGAGGCACCCTACTCCACAAACCAACCCTCTGGCCCAGCGCACTCAGATTTACTCAAGTTCTGGGCTGAAAGTCCAGCACTCTGTCTTGTGTTCTGGCTCCTGGCTCTGCTGCTGCTGCTTCTTTGTCACTCTTCTGGTCAAAGCTGTCCTCCTGGATCAAGGAGGTTCACTGGGCAGAGATCTCAGTCCACGCCTAGTTCTTGGTAGTACTGGGAGCCCCTGGCTTGCTTTCCCTCAAGCTGAAGTGCATAACAATCAGTGTCTTCCCCTACCTTCTTACCCAGATGCATCAGGGAAAACTCAGTTGGTAGAAGTAACAAAGACGATGGCTAGAAGAGAAATAATAAATAATGCCTGCTTCTCCCAGCCATTCTCTTTTTCATACACGAAGGAGTAACTTCCAGCCTTGAATCATTTTACTGTGACCACATACTTAAAAGCTTGTGACCCAGGCACTTCATGCTTCTATCCTCCTTCATTTTACATACCCAGTTTCTAAATTGCCTATCCCTAACGATCCAGTACTCAGATACGACAAGAATGTTTGTTTTTTTTAATCATTTTCTTGGGGCTCGTACAACTCTTATCACAATCGATGCATCCATCCATCCACATGTCAAGCACATTTGTATATTTGTTGCCATCATCATTTTACTTTTTTTTTCTTTTAATCATTTTATTGGGGGCTTGTACAACTTGTATCACAACCCATACATACATCAATTGAGTCAAACACTTTTGTACACTGGTTTCCATCACCATTCTCAAAACATTTGCTTTCTACCAGAGCCCTTGGTATCAGCTCCTCATGTTCCCCCTTCCTCCCTCCTCCCCCCTCCCTCATGAACCCTTGAGCCTCAGTGTGCAGACTGTTCACTGGGTTTCATCCATGTCCACCTGTCTGGCTCTTCACGTAGCTCACTGCAGTCTCCACTTCCTCTACCCATTAAGCTGACAATGTGGATCCACAGCTTTTACAAACAAAATCACATTCTTAGACTGTCTGGGTGGCCAAACGGTACCCAGTAGACAGATACTTTTTTCAAGTATTTTAGAAGCTCAGACATTACTTCTTAGTAGCTGACTTGCTCTGGGCAAAGTTAAGTTCTTTACTCACCTACCACTCCATAGGGTTTCAGAGGATGTCCCTTCTGGAAAGAGCCTGTTTCATCTTTTTCCTTGCGGACCTTTGAACTACAGACCTTTCCATTTGTTCAACCCACTGCAGCACCAGGGCTCCTAGTTCTTTGCTACAGAATAGAATAATACACCTTGATGGAGGGTATTTGTTAATTTTTTTGTTAACATTTAAAATGCACATACTCTTTGATCTGCAATTTCTACTTCTTGAATGTTTGCTATAGATTATAAAATTCTATGTATCATGCTGTGAACAAGCTTACTAAGAGAGTAAAATATAAACAAGGAGTGGTAAAAACTAAATATTCACCAATTAAAAATTAAGTGTTCTATGGTACATCTTAAATATGGGAATATAATGAGGCTATAAAGTATCAAAGTGAATAAGATGAATGAGGAATTTCATTCCTACACAAATACAGCCCCAAAAGACAATATGCACACGTGCACTGAAAGGTGTACAAGGATATCTGTAGCAGCATTAACCAGAAGAACCATTGTCATTAAGTCAATTCCTATGAAAGATGACTCCATATGTGTCAGTATAAAACTGTCCTCTATAGGGTTGTAGCAACTGTAATCTTTTGGGAGTAGATTGCCTGACCTTTCTTCCAAGGTGTCTCTAGGAGGATTTGAACAACCTACCTTCTGGTTGGTAGGGGAGTGATGAACCCTTTGTGCCTCCCAGAGACTCCATGTGTGGCAGTTACATAATTTACTGTCAACTTGAGGAAGGGGTGGAGTCTAGCCTGTCAATCAGGTCACTCCTAATGAAGCCTCTGTCCGGGCATGGCTTTCTCCTGAGGATTCTGGGAACTCCCGTCTTCCTTTCTGGAGGTAGGACACACTGTCTACTTCACTTTCCTGATGACAAGCCACATGGAGCTACACTGATGGAATCAGAGCCCTGGAGCTTGAGGAGCCATGTGGAGACCCATGCCAGGGATGAGATGTTTCCACTGCCCCTGGATCCACAAGTCTTTCCACCCACTGGCCTGTGATCTTCCTGCATTTGGCGTCATTGCATGTGCTTTGTGAGTCTGAAGAGGAATTTATAGACATGGGCTAATATTGACTTATGGACTTGATCTGTACTGGGCTGGGAGGTTTCTCAATATACAATTGCTCTTTGATACAAACTTCTGTCTTACACTCATATGAGTGTCTCTGGATTTGTTTCTCTAATCAACCGAGACTAACACACCATCCATTATTCATAAGAGCTTCAAATTGAGTACAACCTAACTATAATGTCCAGTAAACTATGGCACAGACATACACCAACACTTGTCTATCAGTTTGATGTACTCTGGTGCCTAGAGTGGGGTTGTAATGCTGGCAATTTATGCAACTAATATTTGAAATACTAGTAGAGTCAAACATAGTGGGCAGGTTTCAGTGGAGCTTACAGACTAGGATGAAGAACAAGACAGTCTTCTTCTGATAAAGATGGCCACTAAAACATTATGAATAACAAAACACTGTCTTTGTAGTGCTGAAAGTGAGCCCCCACCCCCACCGCCACCCCTGGCTGGAGGTACTCAAAACACACCTAGGGAAGAGCTGGCCATAAAGAGCAAAAAGGTCCTTAACTGGGCAGGAAAGAGGAGGGGTGGGGGTGAGGTAGGGTGGGGAAGGGACAAAAATGTATCTCAGAAAAGATCCTGAAACAAACTGAAATGTAGACTAAAACCAAAGCCAAAATCATTGCCATCAAGTCAATGTTGACTCATAGTGACAACATGTGGATTTCGGAGACTGTAACTGTTTACGGGAGTAGAAAGTCTAGTCCTGGTCCCCAGGAGCTGCTGGTGGGTAGAAACTGGGGACCAGGCAGATCATAGCCCAACACTACCACTTACAGTCAATGATTAAGTTAAAGAGCTAAACAGAAGGTTCCAAAGGCTGCTTGAGAAGACAAAATATGAACTGTGCAAAGAACTATGAAGAAAAATGTCCATCACAGAATTTAATATAAAAAATTAAAAACAACAACAACAACAACAACAACAAAAAAGAATGTAATATTAAAGGATTCTATGGGCAAAATAGGAACCCTGGGAGTGCTGGATCCTCTGGAAAGCCTTGAACTGCTAACCACAGGGACAGTCATTCAAATCCACCAGCCACTTTGGAGGAGAAAGATGAGGTTGTTGGCTCCCATAAAATATTTGCAAAGCCTCAGGCACCTGTATAAAGTCACTATGAACCAGAATCAACTCAATGGTAATGGATTCCTTATAGGAAAAGTATTGAAAGGTGTAGGAATTACAGAATGGAGTAGAAGGAATGCACAAAATGTCTGTGCCAAGGGGACCTGGTCTATAGTCAATGATTTCAGGAGGAAGTATATGACCAAGAACTGATAGTATTGAAGGAGGAAGTTCAAGTGACACTGAAAGCATTAGCAAACTAAACAAAAGAATCGTGGAGAAATTGACAGGAAGCCATTAAAATATTTCCACAAATGGATGAAGCCCTAGAAACACCAGCGTCTATGCCAAGAAATTTGACCAACTGTCTAGAAAAGGTCCATCTCTGTGCCCACCCCAAAGTATGTAAGTGTTGTTGTTAGGTGCTATCAAGTCAGCTCCAACCCACGGTGATCTACCCTATGCACACCAGCATGAAAAACCATCCCCCTCATTGACCGTCTGCTGGAGCCCATTATTGTAGCCATTGTATCAATCAATTTCCTGGGGGACTGTCCTCTTTTTTGTTGCCCCTCTATTTTATCAAGCATGATGTCCTTCTCCAGGGACGGGCCTCTCCTGATAACATGTCCAAAGTATGTAAAACAAAGTCTCACCATCTCTGCCTCTAAGGAGCACTCTGGCTGTACTTCTTCCAAGACAGATGGGTTTGTCCTTTTGGCAGTCCATGGTATTTTCAATCTTCTTCTCCAGCAACACAATTAAAATCCTTCGGTTTTGCTTATTCAATGTCCAACGTTCACTTGCTTATGAAGCAATTGAAAATACCATGGTCAGATGCACGTTTCTCAGTACTCAATGGAACCTCCTTGCTTTCCAACGCGTAAGAGGTCTTGTGCAGCAGATTTACCCAATGCAACTCATCTTTTGATGTCTTCATTGGCGCTCCCATGAGGATTGATTGTGGATGCACACACAAAAAAATCCTTCACACCTCCCATCTTTTCTCCTTTTTTCATGATGTCACTATTGATTCGCTTGTCAGGATTTGGGTCTTCTTTACATTGAGCTGTAACCCATCCCGGAAGCTGCTTGTCAATCAGGTTATAGCCTTGCCAATCTTCGCTCTTCATCAGCAAGTGCGTAAAGCCCTCTTGACTTTCAGCAGGCAAGGTTGTGTCATCTGCATAACCTTCAACCCTGATGCCAGATTCCTCTTCATATAATCCAGGGTGTAAGTAAGTTATCTAATAATAGCATCAATATCACATGCAAGTCATCTTCTGTTGAAAACAATTTTAAAATGGTTGCAGTAGTATATGGACAGGGGATTGCCAGAAATTCAAGTCAGATTCAGAAGGAGATATGAGACAAGGCATAGCATTGCTGATGTAAGAGGGATATTGGCTGAAAATTCACAAGCATTAAACTGTGTGGATTATAACAAAGCATGGGTAGCATTGCAGAGGACTTATTTCGGTTTATGCTGAACTTGTACATAAGTCAAGAGGCAGTTGTGTGAACAGAACGAGGGGATACTACATGGTATAAATTTAAAAAGCTGTGATTTTAGCTTTTCATCATAATTAAAGAATCTGTTTGCTGAGCAAAGAATCTCAGAAGCTGGACTTTATGAAGAAGAACACAGCATCAGGTGTAGTGGAAATCTCTTAACTCTTAACATGCAATATCCAAATGACACACCTTGCTTGCTAAAAGCATAGAGAGCTTGAAGCAGGTACTGATGAAGATAAAACTACAGTCTTCAATATGGATTATACCTCAACATAAATAAAAATTCTCATGGCTAGACCAATAAATAGCCATGATAAATGGAAAAAAATTGGAATGATCAAATATTTTATTTTACTTGGGTCCCACAACTAATGCTCATGGAAGCACCAATCAAAATAAATGACATATTGCATTGGGAAAAATCTTTAAAATGTGAAAAATCTTTTTTGAAAATCAATTTATTGGGGGTTCGTATAACTCTTATCACACACAATCCATACATACATCTATTGTGTCAAGCACATTTGTACATTTATTGCCATCATCATTCTCAAAACATTTGCCTTCTGCTTGAGCCTTTGGTATCAGCTTTTCATTTTTCCCCTCCCTCCCTGCTCACCTTCCCTCATGAGCCCTTGAAAATGTATGAATTATTATTATTATTTTGTCATATCTTACATTGTCCAACATCTCCCTTCAGCCACTTTTCTGTTGTCCGTCCCCCAGGGAGGAGGTTATATGTAGATCCTTGTAATTGGTTGCCCCTTTCCACCCCACCCTCCCTCCACCCTACTGGTATCTCAACTCAATACTGGTCCTGAAGAGATCATCTGTCCTGGATTCCCTGTGTTTCCAGTTCCTATCTGTACTAGTGTACATCCTTTGGTATAGCCAGATTTTTAAGGTAGAGTTGGGATCATGATAGTGGGGTGGTGGACAGGGGAGGAAGCATTTAGGAACTAGAGGAAAGTTGTATGTTTCATCGTTGCTACACTGCACCCTAACTGGCTCATCTCCTCCCCACAACCCTTCAGTAAGGGGATGTCCAGTTGCCTACATGGTCTTGGCTTCCCAATCTGCACTCCACCTCATTCACAATGGTATGATTTTTTTTATTATTTGATGCCTGATAACCTCATCACTTCAACACCTCGTGATCACACAGTCTGGTGTGCTTCTTCCATGTTTGCTTTGCTACTTCCAAGCTATATGGCTGCTTGTTTACTTTCAAGCCTTTAAGACCCCATATGCTATCTCTTTGGATAGCTGGGCACCATCAGCTTTCTTTGCCACATTTGCTTATGCACCCATTTGTCTTCAGCGATCGTATCAGGGAGGTGAGTACACAATGATATGATTTTTTGTTCTTTGATGCCTGATAACTGATCCCTTCGGAACCTCATGATCACACAGACTGGTGTGTTCTTCCATGTGGGCTTTGTTGCTTCTGAGCTAGATGGCCGTTTGTTTATCTTCAAGCCTTTAAGACCCCAGACCCTATCTCTTGATAGCCGGGCACCATCAGCTTTCTTCGCCACATTTGTTTATTCACCCACTTTGTCTTCAGTGATTGTGTAGGGAAGGTGAGCATCACAGAATGCCAGTTTAATAGAACAAAGTATTCTTGCATTGAGGGACTTGAGTGGAGGCTTAATGTCCATCTGTTCCCTTAATACTAAACCTATAAAATATGCACATAGATCTATTTTCTCATCCTCATATATAAATACATATCTGCATGCCTTTATTTAGACCTCTATAAATGCCCTTTGCCTCTTAGCTATTTCCTCTATTTTCTTTTACTTTCCTCTTGTCCCACTATCATGCTTAGCCTTCATTTGGGTTTCAGTAATTCCTCTGGGTAACATTACCCTTGATCACACCCTACCAGGCCTCCTACACCCTCCTCACCACCAATTTGGATCACTTGTTTTTCCCTTGTCCTGGGTTTGTTAACACCACTACCTTTTACCCCACTTCCCCCTCTCCCATGTTCCCGGAACCATCAATCCTGTTGTTCTCTCCTCCAGATTGTTTATCCAGCATATCTTATTTAGACAGACTGACATAGATAATAATATGCACAAAAACAAGACAGAGCAAAACAAAGCGACAAAAGAAAACAAAAAAAAACAAAAGTCAATAAAGATAACAGCAACAACAACAACAAGAAAGAAAAGCTTGTAGTTAGTTTAAGGACTGTTTGTTGGCCTTTAGGAGTGTTTTCTGGTTGAGTCTGATGGGGTGCCAAGTCCTGGCCCCAAAGCCTATTTTTTGGTATTCCCTGGGGACTTTGTTGCTCTGTTCTCCTTGCTTTTCTGTTGCATGCCCTTAGTGTTTTGCGTCGGTGTGGTGAGATCACATCGGGCAGAATTCCCTCACTGTGTCTCCAGTGTTGTCTCCTGGAAGGCTATGGGTCAGTGAGGGATATCAGTGAGGGATGTCTCATAATGGGGCCGGCCATATGGTCTTCTCTGTGGATTGGCTGCTCCAAGGGGGAATGTCCTCCTCCAGACTTTGTGGGCCAGGATGTGCTCCACTCTTTCTTCCTCCCCCTCATTTACTCCTGTGTGCTCTGATCAGACATGTCCCTCTCCCTGAGCTGCAGCTTCAGTGCTGTCCTCTGAAGTAAATTCTTCTGGGGGGAGGGGCATCTATCCATGTAGTTGGGATTGGGGCCGCCCCTCAGATGCTGCTGTGTTCTTTGAGTTTTGTGTTTCTGTTTGCAGTTTCTCCAAACAGCTTTTCTATTTTTTCACTTTTTCTCTCAAACACTTCCTTCAGCTCTTCTATGAGTGACATAATCATTTTTTTTAAATTTCTTTTTCTGCTAAATCCACATATGTTCAATTTCAGGCATTATTTGGTTATTTGTTCTCTTTGTGTGTATGTGCACCAATCTCTTCTGTTGTTTCCTTTGCATCTTGGAGTTGCTGTTAGGGGTGTTATGTAGGTGATGTTATACAGGAGTGGTGTAGCAGAAGGGTGATGGACAGTTTGTAGTAAGTGTCTAGGGGAGAGTCTTAGATTGGATATCAGGGGAGCATTCAGAGAATGTGGAGGAAGTGTTCAGGAGTGGGAGCAAAAGGAGCAGTAGCCCAAATAAAAAATGGGCGCAATCAGGTAGTGTTACTTGATAGGTTAAAGGAAGGGATCATAGGACCCAAAGTCCCTGCTTGCAGCGATGAAGGAATGGGTACTAATATTTGATAGACAAAACCTTTTTTTAAGAAATGTAAGATCAGCGTCAGCTTTGGATGTTGTGTGGGGGAGGGCAGCACAGGTTTGGCTATAAGAAAGGTGAAACTAAAGGACAGGTTAATAGTGTTATGCAGTGACATTTCAGGTCTTTAGGTAAGAGAAAGGAAAGTTAAAGGAGAGGGCAAGAGACAACAGTTTTAAGAATACTAGTGGGAAAAACAATGCTAGCATAAGACACAGGAGAGTTGGTAATGTATGTTTTCTGGGGCTCTAAGCTTTGCCCAGGAGCTCAGTTTCTATTGTGGCTGCTAACTTCTGGGTAGGTGGTGTGTTAAGGGAATAGAAAGTAAACAGGTTAATTTGGAAGACAAAGGAAAACCACTATCTACATCTGTATCTATTTCCCCCTCTTAACACATATATCCACACAGGACTAAGTCCTGATGGAGGATCACTTTTTAAAAAAAATGCATAACTTCGTGAAGAGGGGAAAGTAGGAGTGTCAGAACACAGAGCAACAACAATGCCAGGACCAAGACCCACTGGGTCCCACCCCTGGTCCTGGGGTAGGGGACTGTTTGGCACAGGGGTATCTTGTGCAGTTCAGGACAGTGTTTGGCGGTACGTTGTTTAACTGCATTCTAATCTTGCATGCCACAGTAGAGTTGCATCTCAGACTTGGTGGGGGGGGGGGGTGATCTTGGTGCCTGGGATGACTGTGAGACCGGTGTTCTTGTGATTTAAATGAATTATCTTGAGAGAACAGACCTCTGGTGAATACTGTCCGAGAGGATGAGGTTGGCTCTTTTCGGCTGGTGGTGGCAGCAATGTGGGGGTTGGGAATGGGGTCTATTCTTGTCGCCTACCTAGGGAGCCTGGGAGAGCGAAGTAAAGCAATGGCCTACTCAGCAGGGTGGTGTTTCATGTGAAAGGCTTTGTGTACTGACGAGTTGAACGTGTGGGCTGGGAGCATCCTCTTAGTTCCCTGGACTCTCTCTCAACCTAACCTTTGCAAAACTTGCTACTAGTAGCTGCTGCTGTTTGTATAACCTGGTGGCTTTCCTCTGTCTTGTCATGCTAAAACTTTGTTAATGAACCATGGCAATCCAGGGATGTTTAAGACGCACACAAAGAAAACCCCAGAGTAGCCACATTTTAAAGGCTTTTTGGGAGTCTTGGTATAGGTGGGGATGGGACTGGGGTGGGGAAGGGAGGCCTGCACCTCACTATCCTCCAGGGAAGGGGATGCTTAGATTTGATGAGTGAGGCTGAGGCTTACTGTGTCCGAATTCGCCACGACCCTTGCTTTCAGCTACCCTGTTGACTAACCCCTGTGCAGCTTGGCACGATGTGTTGTCCCTGGTATTGGGGATCCCTGTAAGTGGGGTCTCCAAGTGGATCTGTGCAGAAGGTCAAATCTATTTATGTTTATCCATGCAGGACTGATCCCTTTGAACTATGTCCCTGTTGATCTGTCTTCCCTCATCCCCCAGGTAGCTCCTCTCTGCAGACCCAGGAATCTGCCCTCCACCAGCCAAATGCTGCAGGAAACTGATCCAGGGGATTCCAATAGACATACATCACTGCCCTCTAGTTTTAGTAGATCTGTGTCTACATATCTTTTATTACACCACCTTGGTGGGCTGCATGCAAAACTAGGGTGACGCCATCCTTCTGGTGCTGGCAGGGGAGGGCTAAAGCTCATGAATGGACACAGAGGGAAGCATGGGAGTATGATCCTTCTTTGAGCAACAGTCTGTATGGGGATGTTACACCATGCTGGTTGGTCTCTGATCAAGGTTGAAGGTGGGGGTGGTGGACGCCAGCCCTCTGGTTCTGGTAGGGAATGGGGTAAAGCCCGTGAGCAGGGGTAGTGAAGTAAAAGTGCCACAGCTGTTGGAGGACCAGCCTCCACAATGGAATGGTTCCTAGCGGGTGGTTGTGTAATTGAAGCGTAAGTTAGAGAAATAACAGACAGGTATGCAAAGGTTCACCTTTTCTGATGACGGAATCAAGAGAGAGTGTGAATGTATTCTCTCACAAGCTGATATAATCACAGGCATGCAAGCCACACCATACACATATGTAACAGGAAGATGTGTTAGAGGCATACATGTAATTGGAAGGAGAAAGTCTAGGGACCTACATGCAACAGGAATGGGACATGCTAGGGACCTACATGTAACAGGCAGGTACATACATAACAAGTTGGGCGGGTTCTAGAGTTAAGATGGAGGCTTAACCGTGGTTGTCTCTGAGTTGCCTTGACCTTAAGTGTCCCTGAGCTCTTCTCCAGGGGAGCAATCTACGATCCTTATCAGAAGGGAGTGGCCATACTTAGGGTGGGGGGTCTGATTGCTCTTGGTGGCAGACAACCTTCAGGCAGATATTAATTAACATTCAAGCCCATAGTAGCAGCCATGTACTTGCAGGCAGCACCTTAAAACTGGCATTATTACAGGGGGACATCGTGGGGAACCACTTTAGTTAGGAGAATGTTTCTGGGGTTCATCTCCAGCCCATGAACGCTAAGGCCTCCCTCCATGAGAGTTTCAGCCTTCCAGATTTCTTAAAATATGAGCATAGAGAATTTTTTCTGCGTACACTCTCTTCCCAATGCTCAGTTTTCCATACACAGTGAGCTCTTGAATCACTCCATGGGTAAAAATCAGAAGGCTGGGGGTAGGGGTGGTAATGCACCATGAATCCTAGGCTACTAGGATTCTAGTTCTAGCACCTGTTTTCCCAAGGTTGGCCTCCTTCCCTCTTTAATTTCAGGTCTCACAATGGGAGCACAAAGTGGGCGATTCTACATGGGTGCCATATTTCAGGAAGTCCAATGTCTAGTTTTAGAAGATCCCTGTCCTCTATTTTGTTTTCTGTATTTTTCATTATGTTTGGAAGTAAGTGTATTTATGGCTTGTATTAGTGCCCTTAAACTTGGTCCCTATTTTTTCACTGATGGTTCTTATGACTCTAGGAATTATATTTAGGCCTTCAATCCATCTTGAGTTCATTTTTGTCTGTGGTGTGAAGTTTTGGTCCTTTTTAATTCTTTTGCAGTTAGAGATCCAATTTTTTCAGCACAATTTATTGAAAGTCTCTCTCCTCCCCATTTAATGTGTTTTAGTCCTTTATCAATTATCAGGTATCTGTAGATAGTTGGTTATATTTCTATGTTCTCTATTCTAATCTATTGGTCTCCATATCTATCTTTGTACCAACACAAAGCTGTTTTGATTAACATGGCTAGAGCATTGGTTTAGAAATCTGAGAGTACTTTATTTCTTTTGTGTGTGTGTGTTTTAGTAATGTTTTGTTTATCCTGGATTTCTTTCATTTCCATATAAAGTTGGTGATTAGTTTTTCCATTTCTTTGAAAATTGTGCTGAGATTTTAATTGGAATTGCATTGAAAGTATAAAGTGTTTTTGGAAATATTGCCATTTTCATTATACTCAGTCTTCCTATCCAGAAATACAGAACATGCTTCCATTTGGGCGAGTCCCTTGGTTTCTTGTAGGAGTGTTTAATAATTATCTTTGTATAAGTCTTTTTATTAATCTTGTAAGATTTATTCATAGATGTTATCTTTTGGGTAGTTTTATTAAATTTCTTTTTTTAATATCCTTTCAGTGTCATCTTCTTTAATATACAACAATCCAACTGATTACTGTATGTTGAGCTTACAGTCTGCTATGTTGCCAAATTTTTCATTAGTTTCAGAAATTTTTATATTGAATCTTTGGGGTTTTCTACATATAGGATCATATCATCTGCAAATAAAAAGAGTTTAATTTATTCTGTGCCAATGTGGATTCCTTTAATATCTTTTTGCTATCTAATAGGTCTGGCTAAAACTTACAGGACTATATTCAGTAAGAATGGTGATAAAAAGTCAGTCTTATTCGTGTTTGAAGGGGAAATGTTTTGTTTTAATTTCTCTCCATTAAGTGAGATGCTAGCCATTGGTTTCACTGGCCTTTATTATTTTGAGGATTTCCCCCTTATATTTGTATTTTATTGAGTGTTTTATCATGAATGGGTGTTGAATTTTATCAAATGGTTTTCTTGTATCAATTGATATAATCATTTGCTTCTTTCCCTTTGTTTTGTTTTTGTGGTAGATTGCATTGTGTGTTGGGTTTGTTCTCTAGCGAAGCCTAACCAGTGATTCTTGTATGTGTTTGAATAGAGAAAGAGATTTGTATCAAGAAAAGGGTTTACACAATTGTAGAAATAGGTAACTCCAGTCAGTTTTAAGTCAAGATTCTCCTGAAATGTGTAGCTGTGGAAGCTGATGATCAGGAGGCAGGATAAAGAAGCATCAGGGGCAGGATGGGGTGGTGGGGTACACAGGCTGGTGGATGCAGAGGTAAATTAACCCAAGGTCAGCTGAATGAATCTACTGTTAGTAGTCTGATGACAATTCCTGGAATTGGCAGGCGACACAAAAGGAAATCAACCAACCAGATGCAGGATCCAGCTCCAACCAACCAGATGCAGGATCCAGTTAAAGAGAAACTGACTCTGCTTAATCTCTCTCTTATACAAAAGGCCATATCACAAAGATGTGTCATTAGGCTGCAACCCAACTGATAGGCTGACCTCCAGTCCTACCCTTAGCCAAGAGTGCCCAGTTGTCATAATCCCTAACCATCCCAGACTACCCTTGCCAATTTGACACCTTGACACAGTTCTTTAACAATTCATAATCATCAAAGACAATAATAAAATCATATGCCTACCATGATACAACTAATGTGTGTATAATTGAAAATCCACCAACCCCATTTTCATCTTTTATAAATGAACAAAACAAAAACATTTGGTGCATACATTCAAATAGGAATTACTCAAAACATTTATAGTCCTCACTTCTGCAGCAGGTCACATGGATGCAACTGGTATTTAGAGCTACCTTCTTCCCCTAACTATTCTGTATTGCCTTTGCTCTCAACATGTACTTCAGCTGGTTGTAGTTCTTTGCCTGCTGGGGTAACTCGAATATCCATTCCTGAAAACGCTGGGCTATTAGTAGCCCTGTCATAATTAAGGTGCTTTAGTTTGCCATTGACTTTAATTATAGGACATGGTAGTCTTATGAGATGACTAGAGGAATCTCCTGGATTTCAAGCACTTTTTTTTTTACCACCATTATGCAATACATACCTAATTTCCTTTTGGTAATCAGGATCAATCACACCACTCAATACAGTTGTTATTTGTTTGCCATCGAATAGGCTCCGACCCAGAAAGACCCTATGCACAGCAGAATGAAATACTGCAAAGTGCTGAGCCATTCTCACAATTGTTCGTTCCTATGCTTGAGTCCATTGATTACACCACGGTGTCAATCTATCTTGTTGACGGTCTTGCTTCTGAAGAGCACACTAGTGTTACTTCTTCCAATACATAAGCATTGATCCAAGTCTGACAAAATCCTTGAGAATGTCAACCTTTTCTCTACGATGATATTACCTCTTGGTCCAGTTGTGCAGATGTTGGTCTTCTTAACATTGAGTTGTAATCAGCAAGTGCTCCAACTTCTCCTGACTTTCAGCATGCAAGGTTGTGCCATCTGCATTTCAAGGTTGTTAATAAGCCTTCCTCCAATCTAGATTCTGCATCCTTCTTCATATTAATCAGCTTCTCTGAGTATTTGCTCAGCCTACAGATTGAAAAAGTATAGTGCAAAGATAGAATCCTGTCGCACACCTTTTCTAATTTCAAATCATACAATAGCCCCTTGTTTGGTTCTCACAACTGCCTCAGCCCATATACAAATTGTACATAAGTACAATGAAGTTTTTTGAAATTCCCATTCTTCTCAAGGTTATCCATAGTTTATTATGGTCCACACAATTGATTGACTTTGCAGAGTAAATAAAATACAAGTAAACATCTTTCTAGTAGTCTCTGCTTTCAACCAAGACCCATCTGACATCAGCAATATCCCTTGTGCCACAACCTCTTCTGAATCTGGCCTGTATTTCTGCCAGCTCCCTTCTAATGTATTACTGCAATAGTTGTTGGGTACTCTTCAGCAAAATTTTACTTGCATGTGATATCAGTAATATTGTTATATAACTTGAGCATTATCTTGGGTCATCTTTCTTTGCAATGGGCACAAATATGGATCTCTTCCAGTCAGTTTCTTTCTTCCAAGTAGCTGTCTTTCGAATTTCCTCACATAGATGAGTGTGTGCTTCCAATGCTTCTTCAGCTTGTTGAAACATTTCAATTGGCTTTCCATTATTTCCTGCAGCCTTGTATCAGTGCAGTTTGAACTTCTGTCAGCACCATTCTTTCTTGTTCTGAAATGGTGGGCTGTCAGCTAGTTCTTTTTGGTGCACTGACTCTGTGTACTCTTTCCACCTTCTTTTGATGCTTCCTGCATCATTCAATATTTTGTCTATAGAATCTTGTAAGATCGCAACTCGAGGCTCGAATTTTTTCTTGGGTCATTTCAGTTTCGGATATGCTGAAGGTGTTCTTCCCTTTGGATATTCTAATTCTATGTCCTTGCACATTTTGTTATATTATTTGGCTTTGTCTTCCCGAGTTGCCCTCTGAAATGTTCTATTTAGCAACTTGACTTCATCCTTTCTTCTACTTGCTTTAGCTACTCTGCGATTAAGAGTATGTTTCAGCATCTCATCTGACATCCCCTTTGATCCTTTCTTTCTTTCTCATCTTTTTATGTCCTTTTGCTTTCTTCATGAGTGATGTTCTTCATGTCCTCCCACAGCTCATCAGGTCTTCGTTCATTAGTGTTCAGTGGGTTGAATCCGGTCTGAGATGGTCTCAAAATTCAGATGGGATAGACTGAACTCTTGTGGAGTTGTCTTAATTTTCTTCAGCTTTATTCTGAACTTTCATACAAGCAATTGGTGCTCTGTTCCACAGTTGGCCACTGGTCTAGTTTTAGCTGCTCATATCAAGCTTTTCCATTAACTCTTCCCATAGACCTAGTGAATTTTATTTCTTTGTTTTCCACATGGGGAAGTCTATGTGTATAGTTTCCTTTTGTGTTGTCGAAAAATAAGTATTAGCTTATGAATAAGACATTGGTTTTGCAAAATTCTATCATGTGATCTCCAGCTTCATTTCTATCACCAAGTCCCTATTTTCCAACTAGTGTTCCTTCCTCTTTGTTTCCAACATTTACATTCCAATCACTAATAATTATCAATGCATCCTGAAATGCATATTTGATCAATTTCTATTTATTTATCACTAGCTTTTGTGACTGGTGCTTAAAGTAGGATAATAGTTGTGTTGATTGGATTTCCTTGAAAGCAGGTAGATATAGTCAATCACAGATAACATTTTACTTCATGGTGTATGTAGCAAAATCCGTTCTGACAATGAGCTTGATTGTGTTATTCCTGCCATAGTAAATCTTATGATTTTTCTGATTCAAAATGGCCAATACCAATTTCTTTCAGTTCAGTAATGGCTACAAAGTTGATCTTAATGCATTCCATTTCATTTTTTGACCACGTCCACAGGGGTTACCTGACTCAGGCTACAATGGTTGGCTCCCTTCAAGAAACCATCCCCTCTTCAGTCAAATTGTGAGTGTCCTCAGCCATGAGGGACCCCTCTGGCAGCAGTATCTCTGACAAAGATGTTTCCTTTCCTTAGGCTTTCAGTATTTGACAGCATTTTGCAGGTCTGGGTAAGATTTTTAGGGGTTTAATTCTCCACAAAGTGGGGAGCTGAATCCTACTGAACTGTCTTTTCTGCTGAAACCTGTTCACTCTGGGTGCGCCTGCTAGCATTTGAAATACCAGTGACATAGCTTCTAAAAACACAGAAGCCACCATGGTAGGAAAAGCTGACAGAGATGCGGTGGTAGTTTACAGTACGGACCACTTATTGTAAATCTTTACAGAAGCAGAAAGCTTCATCTTTCTCCTGTGGAACTTCTGTGGGGGTTGAACTGCCTATGTTATGGTGTTGTAGGGGATAAAAGGAAGCCCAAGTATCAATAGTTTTTAGAGAAACATTGTTAAGTCTTAATCAAGATAAAGCAGGATTAGGACAAAAACAATTAATTCAGATCAGGAAACCCATTAGTATGTGGTCTCACAATGAGATGGCTTACAGACAATCAGCGGTTATCTACATGTGAGATCAAAGAACACTGTCACAAAAGCATGACTGGTGGCGGATCAATACATCACAGTTGTTGGTGGGACTACAGAAATGGAAGTAGTATAACGTTTTTTTCTTAACAGTTTTATTTGCACTGCATCCACATGTCATAAAACTCAGTAATTCAGTCATACCAAGAAGAACGGTACAATCATTACCACAATTAATTTTAGAGCATTTCCTTCTTACACTCATTGTTATTTGTGCAACTAAAGAAGTCATTTTATTGGGGCTGCTAGAGCTTTTATTACAATCCATCCATCCATTGTGTCAAACACATTTGTCCATATGTTGCCATCATCATTTTCAAAACATTTGCTTTCTACTTGAGCCCTAGTATCAGCTCCTCATTTTCCCTCCCTCCCCCACTCTTCCTCTCTCAATAATTTTTTTTTCATGTCTTATACACTGACCAATGTCTCTCTCCACCCACATTTCTGTTATCCATGTCCATGGGAGAGAGTTTTATGTTGATCATTGTGATTGGTTTGCCTTTTCTACCCCCACCTTCCCCTTAATCTTCCTGATACCACTACTGTCATTATTGGCCCTGAGGGGTTTATCTGTCCTGGATTCCCTGTTATCTGTACCCATGTATATGTTCTGGTCTACCCAGATTTGTAAGGTAGAATTGGGGTCATGATAGTGGGGGTGGGTGGAAACAAGAAGCAATAAAGAACTAGAGGAAAGTTGTATGTTTCCTCGGTACTATACTGCACTCTGACTGGCTCATCTCTTCCCTGTGACCCTTCTGTAAGAGGATATCTAATTGTTTACAGATGGGTTTTAGGTCCCCACTCCATACTCCCCTTCATTCACATTGATATGATTTTTTGTTCTGGGTCTTTGATGCCTGATACTTGATCCCATTGACACCTCATGATCACAAAGGCTGGTGTGCTTCTTGTATGTAGACTTTGTTGCTTCTGAAATAAATGACCACTTGTTTATCTTCAAGCCTTTAAGACCCTAGGTGTGATATATTTTGATAGCCAAGCACCATCAACTTTCCTCACCACATTAGCTTATACACCTATTTTGTCTTCAGCAGTTGTGTTGGGAATGTAAGCATCACAGAATGCCAGTTTAATAGAACAAAGTGTTCTTGCATTGAGGGAGTACTCAAGTAGAGGTCCATTGTCTGTCTTCTACCTTAAGACTTAACATGTAAATATATGCACATAGATCTATTTCCCCATCATTAAGTATGAATATACTTACATATTCACATGCCTATATTTAAACCTACATAAATGTCATTTGCCTTCTAGTTCTTTTTTTTTTTTTTTTGTTTTTTTCTTTTTTTTTTTAATTATTTTTTATTTTTTAACAAATTATTGGGGCTGATACAATTCTTTTCACAGTTCATACATATACATACATCAATTGTATAAAGCACATCTGTACAGTCTTTGCCCTAATCATTTTTTTCTCCTCTTTTCTTCATTTACATTTTATTAGGGACTCCAACAACTCTTACCACAATCCATACATATACATACATCAGTTGTATAAAGCACACCCATACATTCCCTGTCCCAATCATTCTCAAGGCATTTGCTCTTCACTTAAGCCCCTTGCATCAGGTCCTCTTTTTTTTTCCCCCCCTCCCTCCCTTTTCCCCCCTCCCTCATATGCCCTTGGTAATTTATACCTCGTTATTTTGTCATATCTTGCCCTATTCGGGGTCTCCCTTCCCCCCTTCTCTGCTGTCCCTCTCCCAGGGAAGAGGTCACATGTGGCTCCTTGTAATCAGTTCCCCCTTTCCAACCCACTCACCCTCCACTCTCCCAGCATCGTCCCTCACGCCCTTGGTCCTGGAGGTATCATCCACCCTGGATTCCCTGTATCTCCAACCCTCATATGTACCAGTGCACAGCCTCTGTCCTATCCAGCCCTGCAAGGTAGAATTCGGATCATGGTAGTTGGGGGGAGGAAGCATCCAGGATCTGGGGGAAAGCTGTGTTCTTCATCGATACTACCTCACACCCTAATTAACCCATCTCCTTTCCTAAGCCCCTCTATGAGGGGATCTCCATTGGCCGACACTTGGGCCTTGGGTCTCCACTCTGCACTTCCCCCTTCATTTAATATAATATATATATACGCATACATATATACATATACACATACATACACACACTTATATCTTTTTTTTTTTTTTTTGCATGATGCCTTATATCTGGTCCCTTGGGCACCTCGTGATCGCACTGGCCGGTGTGCTTCTTCCATGTGGGCTTATTTGTTTCTGAGCAAGATGGCCGCTTGTTCACCTTCAAGCCTTTAAGACCCCAAACACTATCTCTTTTGATAGCCGGGCACCATCAGCTTTCTTCACCACATTTGCTTGTGCACCCATTTGTCTTCAGCGATCCTATCATGGAGGTGTGCAGTCAATGATATGATTTTTTGTTCTTTGATGCCTGGTAACTGATCCCTTTGGGACCACTCGATCCCACAGGCTGGTGTGTTCTTCCATGTGGACTTTGTTGCTTCTGAGCTAGATGGCCGCTTGTTTATCTTCAAGCCTTTAAGACCCCAGTCACTATCTCTTTTGATAGCCGGGCACCATCAGCTTTCTTCACCACATTTCCTTGTTCACCCACTTTGGCTCCAGCCGTTGTGTCGGGAGAGTGAGTATCATAGAGTTCCAATTTAATAAAAGAAGGTATTCATGCATAGAGGGGCCTTCTAGTTCTTTCCTCGATTTCCCTTTACTTTCCTCTTGTCCCACTCTCATGTTCAGCCTTCTTCGGGTTTCAGTAATTCCTTTCGGTTACATTGCTCTTGATCAAGTCCCACCAGGCATCCTTTCCCCCACCTCCCCCTCTCTTCTGTCCCTGGAGAACTATTGATCCCTTTGTTTTCTCCTCCAGATTATTTATCCCAGCTATTTTATCTAGATAGACACGCAGAGACTATAACAAGCACAAAAACAAGACAGCGCAAAACAAAGCAACAACAAACAATACAGCAACAACAACAAAAGAAAGGCCCATGAATAGTTCCAGGTCTGTCTGTTGACCTTTAGGAGTGTTTTCTAGTTGAGTCTGATGGAGTGCCATGCACTGGCCCCAAAGTCTATTTTTGGTATTCCCCAGGGACTTCATCACTTTGCACACCTTATTTCTCTGTTGCATGCCCTTAGCATTTCGCACTGGTGTGGTGGGGTCAGATCAGGCACAATTCCTGCAGTGTGTCTCCAGTGTTGTCCTCCGTAGCGCTATGTGTTAGTGAGGGACATCCTGTCTCATTGTGGGGCTGGTCCTATGGTCCTCCTTGTGCATTGGCTGCTCTGAGCGGGAATATCGTCTTTGGGGTTTGATGGGCCAGGATGCGTTCCACTCTCTCTCTTTCCCTCTTTGTTTGCTCCTGTGTGCTCCCCTCTCCCTGAGCTGTAGCTTCAGTGCTGTCCTCTGAAGTGAATTCTTCGGGGTGGGGGGAGGGAGTAGCATAACTTGTGAAAGACAGAAGAGCTTAAAGGACTGGTTTGGGGCTCTCTGATCAAGGCAGGCAGGGAATGACTGACTCATGACTATGTCACCACACTGTTGGGTCAGGTACTGGTTAGGGGACATTAGGAGAAACCTACCTGCCCTTATGAGACCAAGAGGGCTAGCTTCAAAGGGCCCCAGTACAATGAGCCATCTCCTCTTGGTTTCAGACTAAATGATCAAGGAACTGCCCTACGTAGGTGGAATTTTATGGATAGAGATGGCTTAAAGTCCCTGCAGCTGCAACTTCTACCCATCCCCCCTTCTTGTTTGCCCACGTGACCAGCTTAAAAACTTGTTCTCCACCACAGATAAGCACGATTTCACTGACTCCTTGCTGGAGACCATGAATCTCATGTGGAAGCTCAGAATAACCGTCCCCTTTTCTTTCTCTCTGGCCTGGCCTCAGTTTATCTTCATGGCAAACCTAATACAAACTATCCCACAGTTCCTTCAAAAACAAGGGTCAAGCCACTCATGTCTGGACTGACTTGGGAAGTGGTAGTGTTAGGTCTCTCTCTCCGGGACTAGATTTCAGCCTCGGTCCTTGGCTCTGCGCGAGAAAGATTTCACACCGAAGCTGGGCTCGTGATCCAAGTGAATTTAATGAGAGTTAAAAGAAGTTTCAGGTTTTACGCGGCACCCATTAGTATTCCTTTGACCATGCAGCCTGGCAGAGACTGCCCCTCTCTCCTCCCATGAAGACAACCAGACCGCCCAAGCAAGACAAGCCCCTCTCCCTTCCGGTCCCTGCCTTTTCAAGAGTTCCCGGGGGAGGTGTGGTGAATGACCCCAGGTTGATCCCATTGGCTGAATTGCAATCACCTGGCCCAGGTGGGCTGCTCCAGGTGTAATGCCCATCCGACAGCTTTGTCCTATGCTGGCTCTCCTGGGCATGCGTAAATGGACTTCCCAGTTCCCTAGGCTAACCTGCCTGACAGTAACGATGCACTCTCTAAAGCACTCTGCCTATTCACATTGCCTGGGAGAGACCAGAAAGAAAGTCAATGGAGACTTAATCCATGGAGGCTTAATATAGATCTTGGACTTCTGATACAGGGGGTGAAAGAGTTAGCTTGCTGTTAATCAAAATGCTAGAAATACAGCATAATTTAAGATTTAGTTGGTAAGAAATCCAAAATGCAACAGCCTCTTCCCTTTTAAGCTCAAATAGTAGGGTTATTCTAATTGAGGAAGAAGGTAGTAAGCAAGACCATTAAGATGAGTAGCCAGGCAGGAAGCAGCCCCACCCCCTATTTAGAAGCGTCAGGGGATGTGGTCTGATAAAGCTAGGCAAGGCAGGATCCTCCAATTTAGATAAACACGAGTACTTGCAGTTTCCAGGGCATCTAAAGCCCCTGGAAAAATATAAGTATAGAAGATTCCCTATAATCATTGCAAAACCTGCTCCCCTTTTGGCCACTTTGTTTAGTGTCAATTATATCCTGGGATCATTACAAAACCTAATCACTTCCTGTGACTATAGTAAAACCTATTTTATTTATTTTTTTGTTGTTGTTACGAAGCTTAAGGTATATGATTTGCTTCTGTTTCACTGAACCTTTGAAGAGTTAGGAGGTAGCAAACCCCACTGTTTCCTTCTGTTTTGTGCTTCAGAATAAATTTAGAGATTCTCTAATCAACCTGGTCCCTGTCTTTGGCTGAAATAGTAGCAGGAAATCCTAGACCATTGGTTTCTGGCAACATTTTCACAATAACCTTCGCCTTAATGATACTGTCTTTAATTTCATCTCTAATACAGTGGTTAGCATACAAATAGCAAAACCCAAACTCATTGTCATTGAATTCATTCTGACTTATAGTGAACCCTATATAGACAAAATTTATTCAACCATTTGTTTCAAATATCTTACAATTATAAAGAATACTGTAATCAAAATTCTAGTACATTTTATTTTGAATTTACATATATTTTTGGTGCTAATTCCTAGAAGTAGAACTGCTAGGTCAGAATGAAGGGGCTTGCAATGAGTGAATGGAATCCGAGTGTGTGAATTGTTGAATGCAAAACTATGATCTGCTATGTAAATCTTCACCTAATTCAAAAGCTAACAAAAACCCCAATAAATTCCCTTCAATAAGTCTCTCTCTCTCTCTCATTGAAAGAAAAGTGGACACATCATACATCAATCTAACTTCCTTATTTGTAACTCAATGTGATTTATTACGTTTTTTCATTTTTCACCATTATAAGCATTATTCTCATGTAAACATTCCACCACCACTAACATGAAAACATTATATGCCCCCCCCACACACACACACAATAAAACCAACCTTCCTTTTCTCCTCCTTCTCATGTCTGGAAATCATGGATAAGTTTCACATTTTATATATTTTCTTATTTCACACAGCATTTCTCCTTTTGTTGATGACTTCTTTCTCTGTTTTAAAAATCAATGTGTTCAATGTATAATTACCATAGTTGTTATTTATTATTTTTTTACATTTTATTAGGGGCTCATACAACTCTTATCACAATCCATACATATACATACATCAATTGTATAAAGCACATCCATACATTCTTTTCCCTAATCATTTTCAAAGCATTTGCTCTCCACTTAAGCCCTTTGCATCAGGTCCTCTTTTTTTTGCCCCTCCCTCCCCGCTCCCCCCTCCCTCATGAGCCCTTGATAATTTATAGATTATTATTTTGTCATATCTTACCCTATCCGGAGTCTCCCTTCCCCCCTTCTCTGCCGTCCATCTCCCAGGGAGGAGGTCACATATGGATCCTTGTAATCAGTTCCCCCTTTCCAACCCACTCACCCTCCACTCTCCCAGCATCGCCCCTCACACCCCTGGTCCTGAAGGTATCATCCACCCTGGATTCCCTGTGCCTCCAGCTCCCATATGCACCAGTGTGCAACCTCTGCCCTATCCAGTCCTGCAAGGTAGAATTCGGATCATAGTAGTTGGGGGGAGTAAGCATCCAGGATCTGGGGGAAAGCTGTATTCTTCATCGGTACTACATCGCACCCTGACTGACCCATCTCCTTTCCTAAACTCCTCTTTGAGGGAATCTCCAGTGGCCGACAAATGGGCCTTGGGTCTCCACTCTGCACTCACTATGGTATATATATATTCTTTTTTTTTTGCATGATGCCTTATACCTGGTCCCTTTGGCACCTCGTGATCGCACAGGCTGGTGCGCTTCTTCCATATGGGCTTTATTGCTTCTGAGCTAGATGGCCGCTTGTTCACCTTCAAGCCTTTAAGACCCCAGACACTATCTCTTTCAATAGCTGGGCACCATCAGCTTTCTTCGCCACATTTGCTTATGCACCCGTTTGTCTTTGGCGATTGTATCATGGAGGTGTGCAGCCAATGATATGATTTTTTTGTTCTTTGATGCCTGATAACTGATCCCTTCGGGACCACGCAATCACACAGGCTGGTGTGTTCTTCCATGTGGGCTTTGTTGCTTCTGAGCTAGATGTCTGCTTGTTTATCTTCAAGCCTTTAAGACCACAGACACTATCTCTTTTGACAGCCGGGCATCATCAGCTTTCTTCACCACATTTACTTGTTCACCCGCTTGCCATAGTTGTTATTGACCAGTTTTCTACAGGTGAAATGAAGACTGTAGCCAACTTGAAGACCTTTGATGTGCATCTTAAGAACAACACAGCACAAAGTTTCCCATGGATGATGCCGTGTTTGTACGGTGTCATAGAGTGCGCTCTGACTCATACTGCAACAGAACAACAACAAATGCCCAGTCACTGGTGCATTGGGTTATGTGATAGGCTGCAAAACTCGAGGTCAGTAGTTTGAAACCACCAGCTGCTCCTTGGGAGGAAAAATGAGGTTTCCACTCTTCTGAAGAATTAGACTTGGAAACCTACAGGGGCAATTCTTCTCTGTCCTGTGGGGTTGCTATGAGTCAGAGTTCACTTAGTGGCAAGTGTCCTTAAAAGAATGTTACTATGTTATAGTAACACTCATAATTACCTTGCGATGGTTATGATGCTTGATTCCATGGTTATAGCTACTGTGTCAATTCATCTCATTGAAGATCTTTTTCTTTTCCACTGACCTTCTACTTCACCAAGCTGATGTACTTCCTCAGGTGCCGGTCTCTCCAGATAAGATATTCGAGCTGCATAAGGGGAAGGCTCAGCATCCTTGCTTCTAAGGAGCTTTCTGGGTCTACTTCCCTCAAGACAGGCCTGCTTGTTCTTTTATAGTTCGTGGTATTTTCAACATTCTTCCCTGACACCATAAATGAACACATCTATTCTACTCTAGTTCTCCATTCACACGAGGCGATTAAAACGACCTTCCCTTGGGTCAGGCGCACCTTACTTCTCAACTTGATACCTTTGCCCTTTGAACGCTGTCAAGATGTCATTTACAACAGATTGACCAGGAAATACTTCTTTCCATTTCCTGACTGCTGTTTCCATGGGCTTGTAATTATGAATCCATACAAAATGAAATCATTGTCACTAAACAATTTTTTTAACATTTTATTACGGGCTCATACAACTCTTATCACAATCCATACATATACATACATCAATTGTATAAAGCACATCCGAACATTCTTTGCCCTAATAATTTTCAAAGCATTTGCTCTCCACTTAAGCCCTTTGCATCAGGTCCTCTTTTTTTCGTCACTAAACATTTTTTGCACATACTGTAATCATTTTTAATTGGTCCATTGTGAGAATTTTTGTTTTATGTTGTGGTGTAATTCAAAGTGAAAGTTGTATATTTTAAAATCCTTATCAGGAAGTGCTTCAATACCTTTTTGCTTTCAACAAGCAAGGTTGTGTTTTCTGCACATGACAGGTTTTTGTGGGCTATTAACAGAGACTGGATAGTGGACTGACTGAATTATACTAAACAGCAACAGTGGAGATTTGTTTACATCATAATAGTTTACTTAGTTCGAAGGAGGAAAGCAAATGTAACAAAATGTTAATGATTTTTTAAAAACAAATTAATTTTCACAAAATGTAGAAGGCGTCTGGTTTTTATGTGCTGTGGAGTCAGCGCCAACTCAGAGGGGTCCTTTGTACAAAGGAGCAAAACCCGGCGCTGTCCTGGCTCATCCTCACAGGTGTTCTATCTTCTTGTTGCAGCCACGGCCACTGTTGTGGCCACAGCCAGATCCATCCTGTTGATGACCTTCCTCCTTCTCAGTGACCTTCGATAGTGTCGGGTCCTTCCTGATAACATGTCAGAAGTACTTGAGATGAAACCATCCTTGTTTCGCAGGAACATTCTGGCTGTATTTCCTCCGAGACATTGATAATGTTTTTTGTTGTTCTTTTTGGATAGAACTACTCTAGTACTATAGTGTTCTGCTCTCCCTGCCCTGCTTTTCCTGTGTTTTCATTTACACCCCCTGGTGCTGTATGACAGGCTGTGTTCCAAAATACACGTCACGTCAGACACATCGAAGAGCATACGGCACTGAACTTTGTGATATAAACGAGGTTCAAAGTTAATTTCTGTCCATTGATTTTTACCTTCGCTGTAAGTTCTAGTATTCACCTTCTTACAAGCTGAGACTCACAGTATTCATCAATATAATATGAAAAGATCAAATGTAAATATTTTCTAAATTTCAGTAAAGGTGTTTGTAGGACAACTACAAAAGTAATCAAAGTCATTTCCTTTGATTGCCATCTGCTGGCGAAATTGAGTATTTTGCCCAGCCGGTTATTACCAACTCAATTCATCAGAGTCCTGCTTATGCATTGGTAGCATATTGAGCTGCTAAGCTTAAGGTCCCCAGTTTGAAACCATCAGTTGCTTTTCAGGAGAGAGTTTCAAAAAAGGTTATAAGCTCAGAACCCTACACGGGCAGTTCTGCTCTGTCCTATTGGGCTTCTATGAGTCAGAAGTGACTCAACGGCATTAGAGAAGCTGCCCTGAAACCTGTTCAGTTGCGGTGCCCCCGCTGGCATTTGAAATACCAGTGACATCGCTTCCAGAATCACAGCAACATTACACGCCACCACAGGAAAAACTGACAAACAAGTGGTGGAATCTTTGGGAAGATTCTATAGGCAAAATATTGCATGATGCAGGACGAATCAAGAGAATACACAAAATCAGTGTATGAAAAAGAACTAGTCAACAGTCTACAGTTTCAGGAGGAAGTATATGCACAAGAACAATGGTGCTGAAGGAAGGACTTCCAATTGTATCGGAGGCATTGACCCAAAACAGGTTCCCGAAATTGATGGACTACCCATCAAAGCGTTTCACAAAGCCGAAGAAGCCCTGGAAGAACTCACTCATCTAAGCTAGGAAATTTGGAAGACAGCTAGCCACCTGGACCCCTGACTGGAGTGTGTCCATTCCAAAGAAAGATTACCCAACAGAATGGTCAAGCTATGGAATGATATCATTGATATGCCCACAATTAAAATTTTACCGAGGATCATCCAACAACGGTTACAGGAGTACACTGTCAGGGAACTTGGCCAGAAGTTCAGGCCAGATTCAGAAGAGGACGGAGGTGGAACAAGGAATATCATTGCTGATGCCAGACCAATCTCCACTCAAAGCAGAGAAGACCAGACATATGTTTACTTGTATTTCATTTACTAAGCAAAGGAATTCACCTGTGGAGACCAAAATATACTGTGGATAAACTTGAGAAAACTGGGACTTCTGGAAGACTACATTGTGCTCATATTTGGGCTCTCAAGCACATGGTTGAATACCTTCAGCTTCCATCTGATCTTGCTCATGAGAAATTGATGGTTGGTTCCACAGTTGGCCCCTGACCTGCTGTAGCTGTTGATATTGAGCTCCATGACCTCTTCCAGCGATGTGGTCAAGTTGATTTCTCTGTGTTGCATCTGGACAAGCCCACGCATGCAGTCAGCATTTGTGTTGTTGGAAACAAGGATTGGCGATGAAGACCTTGAACAATTCTATCGAGCAAACTCCAGGTTCCTTTCTATCACCACGTTCCTATTTTCCAACTACTGTCCTTCCTCTTCACTTCCAACTTTTTCATTCCAATCACCAATAATTCTCAATGCATCTTGATTGCATGTTGATCAAATTCCAACTAAAGACTTTGATATAATTCTTCAATTTCTGCATCACTGCTTCTAGTGGCTGGTGCACAAGTTTGAATAATAGTTATATTGACAGGATAACCTTGCATGTGGACAGATAGAATCCTATCACAGACAGCGTTTGTACAGCGAGGGTAAGAACAGTCATTTATCTTGAGTCTCTCATTCCTGGCATAGTAAACCATAGGATCTTTTTATTCAAGGGACCACTACCAGTCTATTCAGTTCACCAAGCTCTAGAATATCAATCTTTATGCATTGCATTTCTGATAACCTCAAATTTTCATAGATTCATACTGTGTACATTCAGAATTCCACTTATTGATAGATACTTGTAGCTGCATCTTTGCATTTGGAGTCAGGCCTCATCGCTGATGGAGGGGTCAAAGACTATGCCTGCAGCCTTGCCTCCATCCGCATCATCGTAGGTGACTCTACTTTGAGAAGGCAGCTCTTCCTAAATCATATTTTGAGTGTCTTCTGACCTCAGGAGCCCATCTTGGGGCAATATCCCTGAGGATGTTCTGCTGCTGTTCATTAGGCTCTCAGCATCTGATGACGTTTCCATTTCATTGACAGGGTCTTAAGTGGCTAAGTTCTCTATTTCTTCTTTGTAGCCTATTCCTAGTCTGCAAGCTCCGCTGAAATCTGTGAATTTCTGGTTAACGTGCTGGAATCTGAAAAGAGCAGTGACATAGCTTCCAGCATCATAGCCACATGCAAGCACCACAGTGCAACAAACAGACTGACAACTAGGGAAAAGATTGAATAAATGTTATAAAATATGGAACTTTCTTATGATAAAAAGACCCAGAATAGTATCAAGATAAAACAGGTTGTTTTAAAGCTAGAATGATAAAAATGAGCGAAAGGCTAATCACAAAATTATTAATACACTTCTAAAAAATATGAAAGAAGAAACAATGACAGTAAATATCAGCAACAACAACAAAAATCAGATAAAAGGAGCTCAGCCCAGACAAATACACAGAACAAAGAAGACATCAGTTTCACAACTAAAGAAAAAAGAATATAAGCAAGAAGCTCATAAAATCAAAATCCACTGCCACCGAGTCAATTCTGACTTATAATGACCCTAAGGGACACAGAGGAGCCCTGTAGGCTTCATGGTCACATGTTGGGATGCTAACCATAAGGCCAGAATTTCAAAACTAGCAGCTGGTCTGAGGGAGAACAATGAGACTTTTTAATTCCATAAAATTGAGGCTCTTTACTTCCAAGACTCTTCTTGGAAACTCACAAAGGTAGTTCTGCCGAGTGATATAGAGTCACTAGGATTCATAATCGATTCAATGGAAGTGATTTTTTAATAAGACACAGTAGAACATCTTCATAGGATTCCAGAGACTGTGAATCTTTCAGAAGCAGATTCAGTTTTTCCGGTAAAGCTTCTTTTGAGTTTAAGCTGCCAACTTTGTGACCAGCGGCCCAAAGGTTACTATCATTAATCCAGGGAATGGAAAAATATGACTGTACCACTGAAGAGAATAAGAAAATAGGATCCATTGATATGCTACCTACAAGATAGCATATCCCCTTACAGACCCATCCTAAATAGAAATAATAATAACTGAACAGTACAGGGAATTGTATTTCAACAAAGTAGAAAAGCTGGAAGACATGGATCAGTTTCTAGAAACCATGACTTAACTAAACTAATAAAGACCCAGGTAAAAATATATATATATACTATATATACATTTATTTATTTTAAAAATCATTTTATAGGGGACTCGTACAGCTCTTATCACAATCCATCCATCCATCAATTGTATCAAGTACTTTTGTACATTTGTTGCCAGCATCATTCTCAAAACATTTGCTTTCTACTTAAGCCCTTGTTATCAGCTCATGTCTTCCTCTCCCTTCCCCCTCCTCCTCGCCCTCCCTCATGAGCCCTTGATAATTTATAAATTATTATTATTTTGTCATATCTTAAACCGTCCAACGCCTCCCTTATGGAGGAGGTTATATGTAGATCCTTGTAATTGGTTCCCCATTTCTCCTTCACCTTCCCTCCACCCTCCCAGTGTGGCCACTCTCATCACTGGTCCTGAGGGGATCATCTGTCCCGGATTCCCTGTTTCCAGTTCCTATCTGTACCAGTGTACATCTTCTGGTCCAGCCTGATTTTCAAGGTAGAATTGGGATCATGATAGTAGGGGAGATGAAGCATTCATTAACTAGAGGGAAATTTGTATATTTCATCATTGCTACACTGCACCCTGAATTGCTCGTCTCCTCCCCACGGCCCTTCTGCGAGGGGATGCCCAATTTCCCACAGATGGGCTTTGTGTACCCACTCCGCACTCCCCCTAATTCACTAGCCTATGATTTTTTTTTTTTTTTGGCCTTTGATGCCTGATCCTCGATCCCTTCAACACCTTGTGATCTCACAGGCTGGTGTGCTTCTTTGGGGGCTTTGTTGTTTCTCAGCTAGATGGCCACCTGTTTATCTCCAAGTCTTTATGACCCCAGACACTATATTATTTGATACCCGGGTACCATCAGCTATCTTAACCACATATGCTTATGCACCCTATTTGTCTTCAGAGATCGAGTCAGGGCAAACTAGTGTGTTTCTTCAATGTGGATTTTGTTGTTTCTCAGCTAGATGGCCCCTTGTTTATCTTCAGGCCAGGTAGCAAATTTATACAGATCCAAAACAAATGAAAAAATTCAATGCCTATATAAAAATTTCCCCAAAAAAGTCCTCACCAAGAGAGCTTCATTGAAAATACTGACCATACATCCAGGGAAGAGTTGACACCAATTCTATTCAAACTAATCCCGAACATAGAAAATGATGGGCTACTTCCAAATTTGTTCTATGAAGCAAGCATAACCTGATATCCAAATCAGTCAAAGACTATATTAGAAGAGAAAATGACCTATTGATACCTCTTGAACATCGATGCAAAAATTCTCAGTAAGATCCTAGCAACAGAATCAAGCACCATATGTAAAAAACAGCACATCATGACTAAGGGATCCATACCAGGTATGCAGAGAGGATACTGTGTCTGGAGATGGACAACATGCTTAGAAAAAAATGTAGGGCCAGCAAAAAAGAGAAAGGCCTCAGTGAGCTGCACTGACCCACAGGCTGCAGGAATGTGTTCAAATACAACAAGCATTGTAAGGATGGTGTCGGGCTGCGCATGCTTTGCTTGTGTTGTGCATAAGGTTACCATGAGTTCAAACTTGCCTAATGGTGCTTGATAACAACAATATGCAAGGATGATTCAACAGCAGAAGAACAACCAATACACTCTACTATGTAAAGAATTAAAACAAAGGAACGAGCCACATGGTCACATCAATTGATAAAGAAAAGGCATTTGGTAATATCCATCACCCTACCCTGATTAAAAAAATAACTCTCAGCAAAATACAAATAGAGGAGAAATTCCTGCATGAGGGTCTATAGACAAAACCAATAGGAACCCTGATGGCATCGTGGTCATAGATTGGGCTGCTGACCACAAGGTCAGTAGGTGAAAACCACCAGCATTGCTATGTGAGACAGAGGAGCCTTTCTATTCCTGTAATTACAATCCCAGAAACCCTCAGGGGCAGTTCGACCTTTTCCTTGAGGGTCGCTATGACTTGGAATCCTCTCACTGACAATGCATTTTTTTGTTTATTTTGGTTTGTATTTGAGACAAAACCAGCAGCCACCATTTTCTAAATGGTGATAGACTGAAAATATTCCAATGAAGTGAGGAAGCAGACAAGGATACACTCTATCACCACTCCTATTTGGAGAATCCATAAGAATTCCAGCCGGGCAATAAGGCAAGGAAGGGAAGTGAAAATCACACCAATGGGCAAGGAGGAACAAAACTATCCCTATTGTCAGATTATGTGGTCTTATATGTAGAGAATTCCAAAGACTCAGTAAGAAAATTTCAGGAACTAATAGAAAAAATCAATCATGTGATAAGGTTACAAAGCAATATTCAAAAATCAGCTGAATACTTTTTTACCAAAAAGTGGATTTTGAAAAGAAAATAAGGACAAAAAGTTTTATTTACAATAAGGCATCAAAGAAAATATGTAGGAGTAAATATAAGCAAACACATAAAAGATTTACACAAGGAAATATATAAAATACTGCTAACATAAACTTAGAGAACTCCATGAATGGAAGAACATACCATGGTCATAGATAGCAAGACTTATCATTCCAAAAGTGTCAATATTTCCCAAAGCAACCTGTCTCTATATAAAGCAATCTCTCTCTATAAAATGCAATCTCTCTCTATATAATGCAATTATGATCCAACTATCATCAATATTCTTTAAGGAGTTGGTGGGGGGCGATCTCACAAAATTAGTTGCAACAATCACAAATTTTGTATGGAAAGAAGGAGACTCTGGGTGCTATAGTTTATTGTGCCAGCCTGGCCGATAAACACAAGTAGGATTAACTGAAAGGCAGAGGGATAAATGGCTCAGTGAGCCTCGCCTTGCTTGTTCTGTGCCTCAGTTTAAAGGGGTACACTACCTGTGGGATGCCTAGCCTGTGGACTGTGTCGCTGTAAGTTGAGGTCCCTTTAAGCCCACACGATTGGAATGTTCATCTCTGGAGCTGGGGACTGACAGTTGATGACAGTTGGGGACCTGCCTTGCTGTTTGCTGCCTGGATATATATAGCCCAGCTCTCTCTACAGAAGGGGACTGGCAACTGGCAGCTCTCAAAACTTGAAGGACTGCTAGTGTCTCACTGCTTTATAATTTAACTGTTAATTTCTTGTATTATCTATCTGTATATTATTTAATGGTTCATTTCTTGAATTATATATCTCTCTTTATAAACATATTTATATATAATTACTAGCAATCTGGTTTGTCTCTCTAGAGAACCCTGTCCAAACACGGGGTAAATGAAGCAATACTGGAGAAGAACAATAAAGAAGGCAGTCTCACTCTTCCAGATCTCAAAACCTACTATACGGCTATGATGCTCAAAACCACTTGGTACTAGTCCATCGACAGACTCACACACCATTGGGTCAGAATCAAGAACACAGAACTTAACCCATTTACCTCTAGCAGTTCCCCTTTGACAAAAACAGGACATCCATTCAATGGTGGTGGGTGGAGTGGAGAGAGTCTTTTTAACAAAGGATGCTGGCAAATAAAATTGCCATCAGAAGAGAGATGAAAAACAGATGCATACCTAACATCATACAGAAAAATTAAATTAAATGGATCAAAGATGTAAATATAAAACCCAAGCTATAAATGTAATCAAAGAAAGAGTAGGAACAAATTGTGGGACAATGGAATAAACCATCCATCACCTATAAAGAAAAATACACAAATCACCAAAGATAAACTAGATAACTCAGACCTCAGAAAATCTACATAAATATGAGCATCAGAAGAAATCATCTAAGATTAAAGGGGAAACACATAAATTGTGGGAGCATATTTTACAACATGCTATCTGACAAGACACAGACTCAACAATTTTATAGAAAACTTGAAATCCTCAACGATAAAGAGAAAAACAATCCAATTTTAAAGTGAGTAGAGGACTGGACTGCTTACTAAATAATATTTACAATGTAAATAATATCCTATATTTATTATATACATATGATATATCAGTGTTTAATAAACACATGGAGAATAGCTCACCCGTGTTTGCCATTGGAGGAATGCAAATCAGAACACTATGAGAGATCCTTAAACCCCAGAACTAATGGAAAATTCAACAAGCCAGAAAATAACAAGTCCTGGGGAGGATGTGGAGAAAGTGGAACCCCAATACACTGCTGGTGAGACTGTGATACGATGCAACAGCTGTGGACAAGCGTGTGGTGCTCCCTTTAAAAATGTAGATAAAGTATTTCACCCTGGTATCCCACTTCCAGATATATGAGGACTCTGAATGTTCAAGGAAAAAGGAAACAAAATATAATGAAATATTTCCATGAAGCTTTGAATGTCCCCATACGTTCTAAGGAAATAAGAGATAGGATTCAGACAGATACACGCACACCCATGTTCATTTCAGCATCATTCTCAATAGCACAGGGATGGAAACACCTCAGTGGTCATCAGCAGATGTGGGATACACAAACTGTGGTACAGACACACAATAGAATAGCATGTAACGTTAAAGAATAAAAAGGAATCCATGCAACATTTCATTACATGGTGACCCTGGAGGATATTGTACTGAGTAAAGTAAATCAGTCACCATGGACAGCCATAGTACAGTAAATCATCTTATGTGCATGTGAAAGTTGGACATGGAATAACGAAGACCTAGTGCATTTGAATTGTGCTGCTGGAGAAAAACACTGAAAGTACCACGACAAACCCATCTGTCTAGGAGGAAGGACAATCAGAGTGCTCCTTCCAGGCAAGGATGGCAATACTTACTTTGGACAATTTGTCTTACTTACTTACTTACTTTGGACATATTGTCTTACTTACTTACTTTGGACATATTGTCAGGAGAGATCAGACTCTGGGGAAGGATATCATGCTTGGTAAAATGGAGGGGCAGCAAATAAAAGGTCTTCAATGAAACGGATTGACACAGTGGCTCCAACAATACATTTGTGCATAGGAACAACTGTGTGTCAGGCTGGTTTGACCGGAGAAACATATCCAGGAACACTCAGATATATGTGTAAGAGAGAGCTTTATATTTAGAAGTAGTTCTATATCAAGCAGACATCCCAGTCCCATCCAGATCAAGCCTGAACGTCCACTGCTAGTCCCTAAGTCTGTCACTATTCCATCAGTCCCTATTCAGACTCGTGCAGCCAAACCCAATGACGCAGAACGCAGGAACACCACAGGCCAGTGGGCGCAAAGTCTTCTGGATTCAATGGTGATGGCGTCATCACAGGGCTCTGCTTGCCATCCGTGTGGCTTGAAGTGGCTCCTTAACAGGAAGGAAAAGCACAGAGGGCAAGGAAGTACCTAGGTTCCTACTTATGACAAGGCCACGCTCAGCAGGCTGTGACCTGACTGACAGGCAGACTCTACCCCTTCCCTGTATTTATCAGGTTGACATGAGATTATGTAACTTTCACAAATTGTGAGGATGGTTCCAGGACTGGGAGTGTTGTTTCCTTCTGGTGTGCTCAGGGTCCCTGTGGCTCTGAACTGACTCGATGGCACCTAGCAGCATCAACACAGGGGAAATATTGAGCAATGCAGAAAACATCCATCCAAGATGGAAAGAACACGGAGTTTCCATTTAAAAGACAACAAACGGATGATGGCAACATATGTACAAGTGTGCTTGATACAATGGATGTATCAAGCCGTAAGGGCCCCCAATAAAATGATTTATTAAAATAAATTAAATTTTATTAAAATAAACTAAAAATATAAAAAATATGAAGCAGAGAGAGAGAGAGAGTTACTGTACCATAAAAAATTAGTCGACAGTTCACCACTTCAGCAGGTAGCCTATGAGCAAGAACCCATGGTGCTGAAGGAAGATTTTCAAATTGTACTGAAAACATTAGCTGAAACAAAGCTCCAGGACTTGATGGAACACCACGTAAAGTGTTTCCACCAGCTGGTGAAGAACTACAAGCATTCCCTGGCCTATGCCAAGAAATTTGGATGACATATAGGTGGCCAGCTGACTAAGTCTGTATTTATAATGATTCCAAAGAAAAGTGACTCAACAGAATGTGTAAAATAGAGAACAATATCATTAATATCACATGCAAGATACATTTTGCTGAAAATCATCCAACACCAGTATCTTGACAGGGAACTGCCAGAAATCCAGGCTGGATTCAAAAGATGCCAAGGGACAAAGGCTATCCTTGCAGATGTCAGACAGATCTTGTCTGAAAGCAGAGACTACCAGAAAGATGTGTATTTGTACGTTATTGACAATGCACAGGCATTCCCCTGTGTGGCTCCTAACCGACTGGGGATGACCTCGGAAAGAATGGTAGCTCCAGAGCCTCTCCTCGTGCTCATGGGGAACGTGGACATGGATCAAGAAGCAGCTAGAAACACAGAACAAGTGTACTCTGTGGAATTATAAAGACACCGACTATTCTTATACTTTGTGCAGCCGGGGATCCTGTAGAGAGTCACCATGGGTCCAAATCCATCTGATGACAGTGGGTTAGGTAAGCTTGTCATAAATGAATAACACCAAAATTCTCTATGAAATACAAACAGAAATTGAACATTTGTAATCTTGAGGGGATTGATCATGTTTTGGTTAATGTTTTTACAAGCTAGTTAAATAAGTACCTTTTAAGTTGTGATGGATACTTTTTATTTTAAGAATATGCCAAAGATCCTCAAAAGAAATCCCATGGCTTTTCAATAAGTTTAATATACTCAAATTAATAAATCATACAGTATCTTTTTTGAGGAAAGTTGTGAAATTCAGAACCCTCTAGATAATGTCGAATATGGTACCTAATATTTAGGTGTGGGCATTTAAATGAATTATTAAATCGAATATTCAATTGTTCCGTTGCACCAGCCTTATTTCAAATGCTCCACATTCAATCAGGGTCAGGAATCACTCTACTGGACAGTCCAGATAGACAGACCCACTGTCATAGAAAGCTCTATTGACAGCCTTCCTCTTAATGGACTATGGACCTCAGGTCAGAATTTATAACGAAGCTGTCTTTTTTATTTTTCCCACAGAGAGCATCAGATTTCCAACCGTCTGAAATATGGATGTACATTCAGCTCACGTGAAATCCAATGAAAACACTTGATGAATGAAAACACAACCCTGTGTGGTGGATCAGGTATAAATATTTCCAGTTCCAAAAGGATACGTTGTTTCCCGCATCTGAGATGTCTGATACGCTCTGGCATTAAATTTCCAGGTAGTAAATTCTTGTTTGGAAGAGCACAACGGAAAAGGACTGTGGTAGTTACATAATCTCTTGTCAATTTGAGACATAAGTGAAGGGGTGGAGGTTTGCCTGTCAATCCGTTCACAGCTTAATGATCTCATTTGGAGGCGCTAAGGAGACACATAGCTCTCTGGAGGCCAGACACATACTCGCTACCTGCCGGACATGCTTGCTGACAAGACACCTGGAGCTAAGCTAGAGCCCTGGAGCTGAAGAAGGCATGTGGGGACCCCTGCCAGTGCTGAGATGCCTCTACCGCCACTGGATCCACAAGACTGTCCACTCACTGGCCTGTGAGCTTCTGTATTCAGCATCATGCCTGTGTTTCGTGAGTATGAAGAGTAATTTATAGGTTGGTATTGGACTTATGGGCTAATATCAGACTTGTGGACTTGAACTGGACTGGGTTGGGTGTATGTTCTCAATATTCAACTGTTCTTGAATATAAATCCCTTTCTTATACACATAAGGGTCTCAGTGAATTTGTTTCTATCGTCTACCCAGACTAACACAAGGACTAAGCTAAGCATTGGGGGTGGGGCGGGGTGGGGGTGGCTCACAAAGGGAACAGGGAGTCCAGTTCAGGGAGAGGAATTCTGGGAAGTGAAGAAGAGGCAGAAGCCAGGCAGGAGACTTCTGGGTTTAGTCAGAACAGCAGTTCTCAGAGTGTCATCTGTGGAACTCTGGGAGTCACAGAGATTCTTCCACAAGATCCGTGAAGTCAAAGGTGTATCCACAGCACTCATGGAGGTGATCAGTGTTTCTCAATGTGTGGACAGTTGCAGAGGAAAGTCAGCTGGAACTGAGCAGGACTCCAGCTGTGCCGTCAGACTGCAGTAGTCACTGTCCTGGGCCATCTCTCCCTTGTCGGGAAACGGAACCGAACCAGCTGCACTTACAGGTCACTTATGGAAGCCTGGACATTTCTTACCGTCATTACATTCTCAAATAGAAGGTTGTCCTGAATTCACGTATCTTAACTGTATGTCAGAAATGGGAAGTAAACATAAACCCGTCTGCATTCTAAAATATGACATTTATCTCAAGGAAAATAATTTGTATGTCCTGAACTAGCTACTTTTTTAAAAAAAGGAAGATGCTCTTTATTTGGAGGAAGGAATGACGGCGGACCTATCTTGACTATTTGACACTTTCTCAAGAATTAAAAAATCTAGGCGGGGGGGGGGGAGAAAAATCTACTAAGAGCATTATTGCCAATGATAAACTGTAACTTTTAAGAAAGTAAAACTTGTTTGGAGCAGAACATGAGAGCTTTTCAAAATTAAACACTTCTTCCTGGGGTGGAGGGTAGGGAGGGGGCTGGGATCAGTGGTGATACTAACAAAGGTGGCTTTTTAATGTGATATTTCCTAGTGGAATGTGCCAACACTGGAATATTTGTATTCTCAATAGACTAACGCAGCACTTCAGAGAAACTTCATCCATTAGTACACGAGTCATGCGGTGTGCAAGATGGATCTCTGGGTTTCATGAACAGAATATAAAATCTTCCACAAGATTTTTCCAACAGCTACCAACCTTTAATAAACTACCTCTTCTGTAGCAGCAGTGAAATATGAAGGATGGGCTTTCGCAGTTACTTGGAGAGCCTATTTGAAGACTACCTTCTCCAATATTGTATCTGAGACGGTGAATGCTCTTTTATTCAGCACAAACAGGATGACACATTGGATTTAGAAGCAGATATGAAAATCCAGAAGACTCCTAGTGACACAGAAGAGACGTATAAAGTGATTCCCTGTTTTCATGATTGTTTTGTTTTGAAACACATTTCTTTTTCCTGAAAACATATGATCTGTTACCGTTTAATGGGTTATCAGTAGTATTTTACCCTACTTTTACAATGTTAATTGTTTCCCTTTCCCATGTGTTTGCTCTCATTAGACAGAACCCACAGAAGTAAAATCCCTTGGTTTCTTCACAGTGTGTGACTGTGAACAGAACCTCTAAGGCGCCCTGTGGCAGAATAATTAAGCTCCTATGGGCTCATCCAAGTGGCTAGGCAGGAGAAAAGACTGGCGACGGGCTTATTCAAGTGTTATAATGTAGGAAAGAAATCCCGAGAGGAGTTGTCCATCCTACAGGGTGGCTTTGAATTCACCCCAGGATCTAGACAACAGAAATTCTGAGAGTCAAAAAGCCATTGTCTGCAGCAGGTCCGGCCCAGGGCTCAAGGAGACAGTGTGGAAAGATGGCTCCGTGCAGGAGGAGACCCCTCTCAGCGTCCCAGGGCGCCCACTTGTTTCTCGGGCCGGGATTGGGGGTGTCAGGGGGCGCGGAGAGGCAGCGCTGGGGATTCCCCTTCTGTGGAGTTTCACTTCTCCCTCGCACAACCTGTGTCAACTCCTTCTGCCTGGTTACCCGTGACGCGGATCGGCTTCTCGCCCTTATTGGGTCTCCGATTCCTGCAGAAGCCAATCCCCGTCCCCGCGGTTCCGGGTTATAAGGTTTCCTCAGCGGCACCGGCGGCAGAGTCTCTGAGGAACCCAGGTTTCCCAGCATCATGGCGCCCGGGATCCTCCTCCTGCTGCTCCCGGTGCTCCTGCTTCTGACCCAGACCCGGGCGGGTGAGTGCGGGGTCGGGGGCGCGGGACCCTCGGGGGCGCGGGGCGGGCGGGGGTCGGCGTCTCAGCCGCTCTGGTCCCCTCCCCCCAGGCTCGCACTCGCTGAGATATTTCGAGACCTCCGTGTCCCGGCCCGGCGGGGATTCCCGCTATATCGCCGTCGGCTACGTGGACGACACGCAGTTCGTGCGCTTCGACAGCGACGCCCCGGACCCGAGGATGGAGCCGCGCGCGCCCTGGGTGCAGCGGGAGGGGCCCGAGTACTGGGAGCAGCAGACCGCGACCTGCAGGAGCGGCGCGCAGACCGACCGAGTGAGCCTGCGGAACCTGCGCGGCTACTACAACCAGAGCGAGGCCGGTGAGGGGCCCCGGCTCGGGGCGCAGGGCTCGAGCCCCCGAACCCACGCGCGGTCGCCCTCCCTCAGCCTCCCACCGCGTCTCCCCGCTCAACGTCACCCCGCGACCCAGGGACCCCCTGCCCTTCGCCCTTAGCGGCGCGGGATCCGCCCGGTTTCGTTTTCGGTTTCGCTGAGCGGGCTCTGCGGGCGGGACAGGGTCTCACACCCTCCAGAGGATGTCTGGCTGCGACCTGGACCCCGACGGGCGCCTGCTCCGCGGGTTCAACCAGTACGCCTACGATGGCGCCGACTACCTCGCCCTGAACGAGGACCTGCGCTCCTGGACGGCGGCGGACACGGCCGCGCTCATCACCCAGCGCAAGTTGGAGGAGGCCGGGGTGGGGGAGCACTTAAGGGCCTACCTGGAGGGCTTGTGTGTGCAGTATCTCCGCAGATACCTGGAGAACGGGAAGGAGACCCTGCAGCGCGCAGGTAACAGGGACCCTGGACGCCTCCCCAACTCCCTTGGACCGGGGTCTGTGTGTCCGCCCTGCTGGCCTCTCAGGGGGGAGGGAAATGGGACAGACTCCAGAAGACCCCCGCCTACATGTGGAGAGGGAGGGGTTCCCCTGCACCCCAGGTCCTGTAGGACAGTGACTTGCCCAGAGCAGCCCTCCTCTCCCTGAGACAATGAGGGACCAGGTCTCCCTGGGAGAGGAGGGGACAAGATTCCCGACTGAACAGCACTGCCCTTTGACCCGGGAATTGACCTTGGACCCCAAGGGGACTTGCTCTGCATTGTCTTGTTCTCCTTCACATTCCCTATGGGTTTACAGATGTGATTCACATGATTTCAGTTTCTGAGTCTCCACCCAAGTCTAAAGAAGAAGTCCATGTTTTCTTTCTCAGGCAGCTTTACCCCAGGCCTGTGGGCTGCCTCAGGCTGGTTCTAGAAATTTCTGTTCATGAGTGGGCGATGGAGCACCTGGGCTCCAGGCTGGTGTCTGGGTGTTGGCCTTCCTCTCCGACCCCACTGCCCAGTCCATCCTCCGGGCAATCACAGGAGCCCTGCTGACTGACCCCAGGGAGCTCAGGCAGAGTTCCTCAGCCCTCTGACCCTCCCTCCAGAGCCTCCAAAGACCCAGGTGACCCACCACCACGAACACCATGTCCCTGAGGGAGAGGTGACCCTGAGGTGCTGGGCCCGGGGCTTCTACCCGGCGGACATCGCCCTGACCTGGCAGCGGGACGGCGAGGACCAGCCCCAGGACACGGAGCTGGTGGAGACCAGGCCTTCGGGGGACGGCACCTTCCAGAAGTGGGCGGCTGTGGTGGTGCCCTCCGGGGAGGAGCAGAGATACACGTGCCAAGTGCAGCACGAGGGGCTGCCTGAGCCCCTCACCCTGAGATGGGGTGAGGACGGGCATGCGGTGGGCCTCCTCTCAGGGAAAGCAGGGGCCCCTCTGAGCACCAACAGGGACAGGGTTCTTCACCATCCCGTCTCTTTCCAGAACCGTCTTCCCAGCCCACCATCCTCATCGTGGGAATAGTTGGCCTGGTTCTCCTTGCAGCTGGGCTCATTGGAGCTGCGGTTGGATTTGTGATCCGGAGGAAGAAGTGCTCAGGTAGACGTGTGTGTGTGTGTGTGTGTGTGTGTGTGTGTATCCAGTTTTTCATCCCACTGCTGGGTGTCATTTCCCAACTAGGAAGATTGGCCATCTTTGGCTTACTTAAGGGAAGTATCATCCATTTATGTGCTGCCCCCGTGTGGCGCCCTGTGTGCTAACAATTACTCTTCTGTGTGTACCTGCACATCCCTCTGTGTACCTGTGAAAAAGGAGCACAGATCTTTCACCTTTATTGTTCCAGTGATGGAGACTCGATTCCCAGGTCCTAGGGAAAGTTCCTGCTGCAGACACACTTCAAGCAGGATGGCGGTCCAATCTGTGCACATCCATCCCTGTCCTACCCAGCCCTGCAGTTCAGGAAACCTAACTGGAGCCCAGCACTAACCAGCTCTTAAAGGACCTGATGGTCTAGTGTCGTCCCCAGTCCCTCATGGAATGCTTTCTTCCCACAGGTGGGAAAGGAGGGAGCTACTCTCAAGCTGCAAGTGAGTATGGGGGAGGGGGCTGAGATGAGACCCTTGGGAGGGCGTAGATGGAGCCCAGGGAGGAGGCCCTCACTCATAATCCTTGTTCTCCGGGTCTCATCTCCTGTGTACTCTGACCACATCCTGTTTCTGTCTTCTCCAGGCAATGACGGTAGCCAGGCCTCGGATGTGTCTCTCACAATTTCAAAAGGTGAGAGCGGCCCTGACACGGAATAGAGGAGACAGAGGGGACAAGACTGTGTGATAGTGTTTCTTGGATTGAGACATTCTGAGAGTGCAGTGGACTCCACAGAGTGACTGACCTGAATTTGTGGTTCTTTTTATCTGCAGCCTGAGTCCTTGTGTGTGGCAGAGTGATACAGGAATTGTTCACAGCCTGCTTTGTGATTGAAGAGCCTTGGACTTCTCTCTCTACAACCGGGGTCTGAATGTGTCTGCCCTCCTGTCAGCATGATGGGAGGATGTTGGGAGAAACCCATCCTACCAGGATCACCAATGCCCCGCTGACCTGTGTCCCTTCACTGATACATTTTCCCCATCTCTGCTAGAACATCTCCCTCCCTGTATAACTTCCCTCCCTCTCACCTGCTTAGTCTCTCTTCTCTATTGAAAATAGGACCTGATAATGAATTTGGTTACTAATTTTTGTCATGAGATGGATATATAGGTTAATTAAATTGATAAAATGCTGAAATTTCAAAAGAAGAAATAAAAACTTAAGCCTATTCCAGAATCTGTGTGTATTTTCAGTTGCCTGTATTGGACAGAGCCTGGAGAAGATGGGGGAGGAGCTAGAATGGGAGGGGCCTGAACTCAGCCAGTGCTCAGGACAAGGTGATTTTGGTGAACACTTCTTCTCAGCCGGGTCATCTTCACATCTGTCTTGTCTTTATTCCTTCAGTAGCACCTAGTCCCTTTAGCATCTCTGACCACAGGCCCCCAGACATCATCCGGGCTCTCCTGTGTTGGTGCTGTGGGCATGAAGGGCTTGGTGTGGCCAGGTTAGCCTGGCTCAGGTTAAAGTTTGGGCCTCGGTTCGTGCTGTTTGTTTTATATTTGTGTGTTTGTTTTCATAGACACTGTACCTGCTCCTGTTTTGTGTATGCATCTGATCTCATTTTTTCATAATTCACTCATAGGCGGACAGACAACAGAAAAGTTGGTGAAGCCAGACAGTGGTCAGTGTAAAACATGAAAAAATATGTAATTTATAAATTATCAAGTATCATGAGGGAGGGTGGTGGAGGGGAAAAAATCAGCTGATATCAAGTAGAACGAAAGTGTTTTGAAAATGATCACAAGGTCAGGGCCAAATCCCAGCTACGTGGACACCTGCCCTTCCCCCCAGAAAAATTTAATTCAGAGGACAGCACTGAAGCTCCAGCTCAGGGGGGAGGACAAGTGTGATCAGAGCTTACGGGAGCAAATGAAGGGGACGAAGAGAAAGTGGAAAACATCCTGGCCAACCAAGCCTTGACGATGAGATTCCTGCTCAGAGCACCCAATGCACAGGGAAGACCATATGGCTGGCCCCACTATGAGACATGACATCCATCACTGACCCATAGCCCTATGGGGGACAGCATTGGAGACACAGTGTGGAATTCCCCAATCTGACCCGACCACACAGGCAAAACACTAAGGGCGTGCAACAGAACAGCAAGGGGAACAGAGCAACAAATTCCCCAAGGAAGGCCATAAATAGATGTTGGAGCCAGGTCTTGGCACCCCTTCACCTGGAAAATTCTCCTGAAGGCCAACAAAGAGTCCTTGAGCTAGCTACAATCTTTTCTTTTTCTTTGCGGTTGTTTTTGTCATTGTCTTTTTGTTATTGTTTTATTTGGTTGCTTTGTTTTGCTCTGTCTTGTGTTTGTGCATGCTATTATCTCCACAGGTATGTCTAAATAAGGTAGGCAGGGGGAACAATCTGGAGGGGAAAACAACGGGATTGACAGGTCCAGGCAGACAAGGGAGATGGGGGGAAAGGAGGTCAGTGTTAACAAACCCAGGACAAGGGAACAACAAGTGATCCAACTCAGTGGTGTGGACGATGTAGGAGGCCTGGTAGGGCTTGATCAAGGGTAATGTATCCAAGAGGAATTACTAAAACCCAAATGAAGGCTGAGCATGATAGTGGGACAAGAGGGAAGTAAAAGGAAGTGGAGGAAAGAGCTAGGAGGCAAAGGGCATTTATAGAGGTCTAAATAAAGGCATGTACACATGTAAATATATTTATATATGAGAATGGGGAAATAGATCGATGTGCATATATTTATAGGTTTAGTATTAAGGTAGCAGATGGACAATGGGCTTCCACCCAAATACTCCCTCGATTCAAGAATGCTTTGTTCTACTAAATTGGCATTCCATGACGCTCACCTTGCCAACATGATTGCTGAAGACAAAACAGGTGCAGAAGCAAATATGGTGAAGAAAGCTGATGGAGCCCAGCTATCAAAAGATATAGCATCTAGGGTCTTAAAGAATTGAAGGTAAAGAAGCAGCCATCTAGCTCAGAAGTAACAAAGCCCACATGGAAGAAGCACACCAACCTGTATGATCATGAGGTGCTGAAGGGATCACTTATCAGGCATCAAAGAACAAAAAGTCATAATATTGTGAATGAGGGGGAACGCAGAGTGAGAACTCAAAACACACCTTTGGCCAACTGGACATTCCCTTACAGAAGGGTCGTGGGGAGGGGACAAGGCAGTCAGGGTGCAATTAGCAACAATAAAACATAAAACTCCTCTAGTTCCTAAATGCTTCCTCCCCTTCCACACCCCACTATCTTGATCCCAATTCTAACTTACAGATCTGACTGGACAAGAAGATGTACACTGGTACAGATAAGACATGGAAACAACGGGAATCCAGAAGGGGTGCTCGCTTTAGGACCAGTGGTGAGAGTGGTGATACCAGAAGAGTGGAGAGAGGGTAGGTTGGAAAGGGGGAACGAATTACAGGGATGTTCATATAACCTCCTCCCTGGGGCATGGACAACAGAAAAGTGGGTGAAGGGAGACATAGGACAGTGTAAGATATGGCAAAATAATAATTTATAAATAAACAAGGGTTCATGAGGGAGGGTAGAGATGGAAAGGGAGGAGGAAAAATGAGGACTGATGCCAAGGCTTAACTGGAGAACAAATGTTTTGAGAATGATGAAGGCAATGAATGTACAAAGGTGCTTGACACAAAGGATATATGTATGGATTGTGATAAAAGTTGAACGAGCCACCAATAAAATGGATTTTTAAGTGCATGGACAATAATTATTATAAAGAAAATTCATTGGATCTAGAAAATAAATGTCAAAAAATTAAAAAACATATATTAATAATGCACATCTACTATCTTATATTTCTGCAGGTCAGAAGTTTAACCCAGGCCACAGAGCTGTGCTCCACATGGATGCTCTAGGGGAACATCAGATTTCAGGACTCTTCCATCCTGCAGAGCCTGACCGCCTGCCTTGGTTGTAGGCCCTTCTTCCATCCTCAAAGCCAGTCGCTTAGGATCTCCTGTTGACACTTGATTCTGTCCTTACATCTTTCAGTGCCTGCCCCATCCCCGCCTACCGGATAGAAAGATCCTTGAGACCATATCCTGAGGGAACCTAGAGAATGCGAGATAATTACCCAATTCCAAATCCTAAGAAAGCCCCATACCTTTAAAAGTTTCTTTTACATACAATGTAATATTTTCCCAGGTTCCAAAGATTAGATTGTGGTCCTGTGTGGTGATTATTTCAGGTTACCCTGGAGAAATCTCATGGACGTGCCTTTGTTGCCAGCGGCACATGCTATGAGGAAGGGGATCAGAGTGTGGTGTGTGGAGAGCAGGAAGACACCATTTGAACTCAGGTAGCAGGATGGCACCCGTGGAGAAGGTGGCTGTTGAGGACAGATGTGGAGGGTGTGAAGGGATTGGCCAGGAGGACCACAGGAGACGTTGCAGGCAGGGCACTGTCCAGGCCAAGGCCAGCAGGGCGGGGCAGAGTCTGTTGTGGGAGCAGCAACCCCGTGTGGCTGCAGCACAGTCACTGAGAGGAGGTCAGAGGGGCGGCCAGAACATGTGGGGACTGAGGACACAGGAATTCATTGCAGGTGGGAGTGAGATGGGGGATTTCACACAGTAGTGAGGAGAAGAGAGATGGGAGGAGGTTCAAAGAGACATCTGGCTCTGCAGGTTGTCCTTGGCTAGAAATGAGAGGGCAGGGGTGAACAAGGTGGCTGAAAGCACAGTATGCAAAATGTTTGCTTTCTCACATGTGGGCGATAAAATTGTGGGAAGTGACTGGTTTCTGGATTTATTTTGAAGGTGGAAATTATAAGGTTTCCTGATGGATCAAATTTGAGTTTCATAAAGATACAATGTACACCAATGGCCTGCTGAGCAGCATCAGTGGAGATGGGAAGGCCCTGGAAGGGGCATGGTGAGGAGAGGCCATCACCAGCCCACAGTTCAGACAAGGCGGAGTCTGAGATATGCAACGGAAATGGCAGTGCAGTGATCAGGGTGGCAAGTGGACATGTCCTACTCCAAGTTAGTAAATATGCTAATTAGAGAAATAGATGTGAAAGGGGACAGGATATGAATATGTAAAGTGTTGAGACTGAATTGGATTAGCTAGTCCTGTCTTCAAACAGGAATGATTATGTATAGGGAAAAAAAAGAAATAGATATTATCAGGATGCTCCAGTGCTGAGTGATGTGATCAGACCACACACCTGAACCAGAGTGCAATGCATTCAGCCCCTCCCCCACCCCATGCTCACCCAGGATGTCTCCACCTTTCTGTGCAAAGAACCTGCAGGAAATCTCTTTAAGACGCATGTGTTCTGGAGGAGAGCATGGGATTCTGTGTTTGTAAGGAGGTTGGTGCTGGGCTGCTGGACTTCAGATCACAAGGACTTAGAGCAGGGAGGCCCACATCGCTGTGCATCAGCCTCACCTGGAGGGCTGGTGAAGTGAGTGCAGTCTGGGCTCTGGTCCTAATAGCTAGAAATTTGAGGGGAGGGCTGAGGCTGTGGTAACAAGTCCGCATGCACTCCTGATGCTCAGCCAGTGAAACTACTGAGAGCACTGATGAGAGGGCCCCCAGAGTGGAGAGGGCTCTTACACCACACTCAGGTGTGTTTTCCCTGCAAAAGATGAGGGCAAGTCTGAGTGGGGATGTGATGCTGAGAGACACCGGCCACTTCTGTCCCAGACAGTGCAGCCAGGTGAGGGTGTGGAAAACGGCTCTGAGCTCCTCAGGAACCACCTGAAAGCTCGCTGTCTGAACACTCCCAACACGGATTCCTTTCCACCCTCGGGTGCATACAGTGGCATCCAACACTGTGTAATGAAACAGAAAAGCCTTCACAGATCTGCGGGATATTGGGGCTCATTTCATTCTGGGACAAACCTCAGCACTGGGTTCGAAGCTACACAGACAGGAACAGTTTCTCCTCTGCAAGAAGTGACCTAGACTTCTAAGGAGTCCTGGGGGTACAATCCTGAAGCTGCTGGCGCTTCCCTCAAGCTGCTCCTCAGGAGAGAAGCCTGGGGAGTGCTCCTGGAGGGAGTAACCAAGGACAGAAACCCTGTGGGCAGCTGTCCATCCCATTAGGGATCTTTGAATCCACCTCAGGGCAGACCACCCAGGTTTTGAAATTAACTCAAAGAACCTCTGCAGGGGGCCCAGGACTCAAGCAGACAGGGCACGAAGATGGGCCCTTGCAGGAGGAGAGGGGCCTGGCCAGAGGCCCAGCTGCAAGTCTTGACTCATGGACCCCTATGGCCTAGACAGCTGTGGGATGGCCAAGTAATGGGGATTAAGGATTCCCTATTTCACTTCCTCTCTAACAGTCTGTGTCTGCTACTTCTCCACGACACTGGTGAAGCCTGAGCTTTTCTGATTCCTATTGGATTCTGAGTCCCGGAGAAGCCAATCAATGCAAAGCCAGATCCAGGTTAGTGTTGGATTAGGCCACAAGAACTTGGAATCTCCCTAGAAGAGGCTCCCAATTCAGCTCCCTGCAAAACATTCCTCCTGTTGCTCCTCAGGATCCTGATCCTGATCCACACCAGGCGCCTGAGTTCTGGTCTGGAAGGAAGAACCAGGGTCTGGCAGAAGAGAGTGCAGGACTGCTCTGGGGCTCCCAGGGTGGGCGGGGGATCTGGAGTCTCAGTTGCCCCCAGACCCCAAGGACAGCCAAACCCCAGTCTCAGGGCCAAATGTCACCGGAGTCCCCTGGGTCCTAGTGACTCATCCTCCTTAAAGGGCCTCAGAATTCAGACCCAAAATGGGCTGGGAGTGGTCCCTGGGGGGTGGTTCAGGGTCCTACACCCTCACGCAGATGTCCACCACCGCCTGGGTCCCTACAGGCACCTCCTCCAAGATGACAAACAGTTCACCTATGATGGTGCCCAATGCCTCCCCCTGAAGGGGGACTTGCGCTCCTGGATGGAGGTAGACTCCTGGGCTCTGATCTCCCAGCACAAGTGGGAGGAGGACAGGTTGGATGGACACTGAAGCCCTATGTGGAGGGCATTTGGCGTGGATTCACTCCGCAGATACCTGGAAACCCTGCAGAGACCATGTAAAAGGGGGTTCCCTAAGGCCTCCCTGAAATCCCTTTGACCTGGATCTGTGTGTCCTCCCTGCTGGCCTCTCAGGAGGGGAGGGTAATGGGACAGACACCAGCAGACCCCTGCCTGGGTGTGGAGAGGGAGGGGTTCCCCTACACCCCCAGGTCCTATAGGACAGTCACTTGCCCAGAGCAGCCCTCCTCTCCCTGAGACAGTGAGGAACCTGGTCTGCCTGGGAGAGGAGGGAACATGATTCCTGACTGATCAGTACCCTTTGACCCTGGAATAGACCTTGGGACCCACTGTGGACATCTCTCTCATATCTTGTTCTCTGTTCCACATTCAATGAGTTTGAAGATCTCATTCCAGTTTTTAACATTTCTTCACCTCCATCCAAATCTGAACTAAAGATCCATGACCTCCACCTTAGACACCTGCAGCCTTCACCTCTGCACTACCTCACTGATACTAGAACTTTCCAAGGCACAGGAGGTTATGAGCACCTGTGTTCCAGGCTGTCCTAGGTGTGGCACTTTCCCACCCCAACTGCCCAGCCCATCCTCAGGATGGTCACAGGAGCCCTGCTCACGTGACCCTGGGAGGTCAGCGTTCCTGCATCAGTGAGCTCAGACATAGGAACAATTGTGAGGATGGCACAGGACTGTGCAGTGTTTCCTTGTGTTGTGCACCACGTCGCTCTAGGTTGGGGCCAACTCCATGGCACCTGACAGCGACAGCAATAACACAGTGTGTATGGACCATAGTTTCTTTAGTCATTCGCCCACTGTGTGGAATTTGAGCTGCTTCCAGCCCCTTGCTTTGGCGAATTGCACTGCTACACACAGGGGAGAGCACTTATTCCCTCCTGTTCTGTCTCTCCTTCCTCTGGGGTTAATGCCTAATAATGGTATTGCTGAATCGTGTGGGATTTCAATTCCCAGCTCCTTTAAGTATTGCCACATCATTTTTGAAAGTGGCTGTATGTATTCACAAGTCCACCAACAGTGTATACAAGTTCCAGTCTCTCCACAACCCCTCCAGCATTTCTTTTCTGTTTTGCTAAATTGGGCTAGAATTTGCGGTGTAAGGTGGTTTCACAGTGTGATTTCAATTTTGTCTATTTTTGTATATTTGTATACACTTATCCGGTGTATCTTTGTTAAATTTTTCTGCCAAATTGTAGGCTCTCCTTTTACTTTTTGATGTATATAACTGATGTATTCTCAACATGTCCCGGTCTTCCATTTTGTCTAACAGTCTGTGTGCTTCCTGTATTATACTTGATAGGCAGTGTGTCCTTTATATCATTTTGTATATTTCCTTGCTCTTGTAAATTTATCTAAGGAAGTGATCCACACACTGAAAAAAGACTATTATAAAGAGCTAAACGTCATGCTACTCAATGGTGGATCACAAAGATGACAATTTAAAAAATACCAGTACAAAATTAGAAACTAAAAACCATCTGGTTGGTTTTTAAAATGATATTTTAAAATAATGCAACAATATTTCTTACATATGACACCAAAAGCCTCACTTACATCACAGTAGTATTATTCATAATAGTCAAAAGATGAAAACATCCCAAATGTCCATCAGCAGACAATGGATCCGCAGAATGTACTGTAGCTCTGCAATGGACTTTATTCATCCATGAGAAGGAATGGAGCTATGAGGCATGCTACAGTGGGAGGGACATGAGAACATATGTTAGTGGAAGACCCCAGTCACCAAGGTGCACATAGTGTTTGATTCTACTGATTGGAAATGTCAGGAATAAGCAAATCACTAGAGATGGGAAGTAGACTTGTGTTTGCCTAGGGTTGCGGGTTTTCAGGATAAATGGGGAGTGATTATTATTAATGACCATAAATCCCCATTAAGATGATGAAAAAGATCTCAGACTAATTTTGGTGATGGTTGCCTACCTGTGAATCTACGAAAACTCATTGGCTGGAGATGCTAAGACCATGGGTGACTCAGTCAGACACACGGCACCATCGCCCTCCAACAATGTCCTCAATGACCAAGCAACACGGATGGAGCTGATCACTCTGGAATCCTGAGCATCCAGTGAAAAGGTAAAGAATTAGATCCAACAGTGTGGCAGAAGAAGCTGTAGGAAAGCTGAGGATGGGGACAGAGGATGAGGGGAGGTACGCAGCCACTGTCCCAAGCACAGGGTGACCGGTGTGAATCAAAGCAAGCAATCAGAAGCAGAGAAAGGCAAATTCAGGGAAGCCCAATAATTTAAAAATGCAGCTCAGACAAACATGGATTAAAGATAATTCGAATATAAACTATGTTCTAAGAAATAAAGTGAAGGAAACAGGCAAGAACTTGAGATTGAGGCTACCATAGAGCAGGGAGGGGATCAACACAAAGAACCATCCACCAAGACTGGTCCTTGGCCATTTGAATGAGGGACCCACATGGAGAGGAAAGTCCCTGGGGAAATTACTAGAAACTAAACTAAGCTAAACTCTGGGTGCTCCCTCACTTGTATTGAATTGGCTGGAATCACCCAGCAGTGCCCTGATGCCCAAGCTGGTGTCAGAAAAGGGAGTGGGCTCTCCCTTCTTCCCACCCCTATCCTCCTGGTGAGCAGAGGTGTGGGCACTGCCCCATCTCCCTCACCGCCTATGATGCCCTCTGCTGCCTCCTTCTCCATGCCAGACAATCCTTCTGACCCTTCACCACCACCACTGGCACCATGGAAATGAATGTTTCATCACCCTGTGTCCCACTGCTGCAGGCCACTCTCTCCCAGGTCATAGGTAAGAAATCATGCAGATAGTGTATGTATGCTTGTCATCTCCATTGTTGGCAGGCGATGTTGGAGCATGACTCGGTGCAGATCTGTGGAGCCTACTGCCAAGGTTCAGCCACAGCTACCAGCGATGGCCCTCCTGTCCATTGACATGGCAGCTCAGCACTGGTCTGCTTAGTGGTAATGGACTGTCATCAAGTCCCTCCTTCTCAGGTTAAACTTAAGACCATTGATGGCTAACCTTAAGGCCATTCCTCCTGACTCTCTAGCTCACTGAATTGGCCACGCAACACCCCACACATACCTGGTGAGTGGGATTCTCTGTCCCCTCTTCCTCCTTTCATTTGTCAAGGAGACTGTCCAGTCCTGATCCTCCTCACAATGGTTGCTATGTGTGAGCTCACTGTTATAATCTGTGTGTCAATTCATCTCATGGAAATGTTCCTCCTTCTCTCTGACCCTCTAGCAAGCACCATGCCCTCAGCTACGAAAGATATTTGCCAAATTAGAAAGAATTTCTTAAATTAATGACTGGTTTACATCAATTAATGAACCCTGAACTTGACAGTTAACCCAGGAGCACTCACTGTTATTACCTCCTGTGCTGGACAGCGTTGTCAATCCAGCATCCTTCTTCTAGCATCTTCTCTGTAGCAGAGAAGCGAGAAGATACATGTCCACAGTCCCCTTGTCTCTATATGTCTCAGTACTAGTTTTTCAATGGGAGGGGCCATGTGAAATGTGGGACACAAGAGAGGGAGGAGCCACCCTTCTACAGAGCTGGTTGCAGGCAGCTGCTGGGCCGATGTGATTCTCAGCATCTTCCCTGCAGGCTTGAGCAGCCTCCTGATTTGACAATACAGACTGAGGCAGTGGGTGGAGATTTCTCAGAAGGTTTAGAGAAGGGTAGCAAGTTCTAAGCAAGCTCTGAGAGTCACCTCGACCCATGCTTCAGACTGAAGTCTGAGCATCTGCTCCCCCAATCTTCATAGATTTTCAACCTTTAGTGTTAGCTCTCATTTCTTTATTAAACCTTTACTTCGGTGACACCAAGATGACTCCATTTTCCTGAGAAAACATGGATGGACACAACACCCTTCCCAAAAGTGGTGACCTTACTTATCCTTTCATGTCTCTCCCCTGCTATGACCAGCCAGGCACCTCACACTGGCATTCCTCTCACCTCATCCTCTATTCCCAAGCCCAGGATACAGATCTTTCATCTTTTCATCCAAGTGACAAAGGACAGTTCACAATGTTGGTGGTGGTGTTGTTTAGGCCTCTTTTCATTATATCAGAGCTTTACCCTTTATTTATACACCTATTCAATGAGTATGATGATTATTGGTTGGAGGAACATAATTAGTCACCATGTGTTCACTTTCTCAAAATACTACATCAGTTGTCCTAATTAAAGAGAGAGAGAGACAGAGACAGAGAGAGAGAGAATTCAAGCAAGATGGCATCTGAGTAAAACATACCAGAGGGACTCTGCCGAAATTAGCACAGGAATTTTACTAAGAGGGAAATTCCACACTGCTGGGTTACAGGAGGAGCATCGTAAAGATGAGCAGCCATACATGCACAAGTTTTTGAGGAACTTAGGCTTTTGGCTTACCACAGTGGACTTAAGCTAGGGATTAACCATAGGCCTGCCACTATCTCTGCCAGAGCTGGAGGAACAACATCAGAATAATTGGATTACCGATAGGAGACATAGCAAAGAGGTCATCTGCAAAAGTAGTGAGAGAATTCTTGGAGGAAAATTTCCCCAGTTTAATGAATGAAAGCCAGGCAACCATTCAGGAAGCTAAAAGAACACCAGCTAGGCTGAATCATAAGATGTCACGAAGGCACATATTACTTAAACTATCCAACTTTGAGGAAAAGGAGAAAATCATGAAAACAAGCTAAGGAAAGAACAAGCAATCACATATAAAGGTTCCCAAATAAAAATATGCTCAGACCTATCATCGGACAATATGAAGATGAGAGAGTGGAGTAATATTCCAAAAATTGAAGAAAAATAATGCAAGTCCAAAAATACGCTATCCAGCCAAATTATCGATCAAGATAGATGGAGAAGTAAGAGTCTTCCAAGACAAGGAAAAATTCAAAGAATACGATAAAAGAAACCCAGCCCTACCAAAGGTTCTAGCCGAGCCAATGGGCAGAAGAACAGCACTCACTAAGCACAAGTATGAGACCGCCACATAGAACAACCCCACCCAGAGGGCAAAAAGAGAAAACAGCCACCAAAATAGCATTCGCATAAGGGTGGAAAGAAGTAAAGAATGAAACACACACACACATGCACAACACACTGATAGAAAGGAAGGTAGGAAATTTCCCAACACAAAAGGTATCAGATGACATCACAGAGTCCACCCTGAATATCAATGGACTGAACTCATGCATTAAAAGACTGTTGATAGCAGAGTGGCTTAGAAAACACAACCCATCAATCTGCTGCCTACAGGAGACACATTGCAAGACTACAAACAAAAATAGACTGAGAATCAAAGATTGAAGAAAAACATACCAAGAAAACAGCAATTCAAAAAAAGCAAGGGTTGCAATCCAAATCTAGGATTTGGGTAGTGACATTTGTTAAGATCTCAAAGTGGATGATCTATAAAGAGGCTATTTATTAAAGAAAGGATAGTCGTTACAATGGTGGTTCTGTTGCTGGGTTAATTTAAAAGAGTTTGCAAGATGGGACAAGACTTTCCAGAAGAAAAATCTTTAGAGCATGAATTTCAAGTAACAGAGGAACTTAATTCCTACAGATGTAGGAGAACATGACCTCGTCCTTTCTGTCTGTCTGCTTGTGGCAGCCGTGATTGAATAGGGGGATACAGTAAAGCCTCTATGAGAAGCAAGGATCCCAGGAGAACATGAAGTAAGAGAACTAATAGAAAAAAAAAAAAGAACTAATAGAAACCTGGCCCCAAATTATATGGAGTGAAGATGAATCAGAATTGTGCTTATAAGAAGTACTAATTTTTAGTGGAATGGCGCTGGAAATCAAAAGAGGAAACATGAAATGTTGTAAAAGAAATATGGCAGGTTACTACTTCTGAACTGACCATGCGTCATTTGCTATATAACTAGTGAGAAAATTGAAGCCTAGAGAAAAAGAAAGCTTTCCAGAATGAAAATGGTGTGAAAAGTCATTGTGGAAATCCTTGTATTCACACATACTAAACATGGATAGCTCTCAGTTTTGCAATACTACCAATATTGTGACAAATTGGCATGAGGAATTGAGTAGGACACAGCGTACTGTGTAATATTTTTGCCACACATGCCTTCTTTGAATCCAGCAATTCTAAATTAAAGGCCAGAGTACAAAATAGCTGATGTGGACTTTTCAAAGATGCCAGTATTAAACAATCAGCTAAACACAAAACCAAGAGTGCAGATTAAAAAAACAATTTAGGTGAAAGTAATGTGTTTCCTGACGGCACTTTTGCTGCAACTCTTCTGAAGGATTTAAAATTTTAAGCATGAAAGACTGGGAAAGGTTAAATGGAAAAGAAACTGACTTTGTTTTCTAATGATCTTCTGAAAGGGATGTGATTAAATAATATTTTGCCAAGATTGGAAATGTTTTTAAAATAGAAATATTATTAACTTTTTTGGGAACACTAATGTGTAGCATCCCTGCATGTGAAACAGTTTATTTCAGAAACTCCATCTTCTCAATATTGGAAGGAAACAGCAGCCAAATGAAAGCAGGCTGTGTATGATACGCTGGAGGAAAACGAGAAAGTACGTCTTCACCATAAGGACCTGTGTCGTTTTCTAAACTCTGGGGTTGTTTGTTTTCTCCTGCTTAGAATATTTGGTTACAGCAGTACAAGCTAGCATTCATGTTGGCCTAACTGAAGTATAATTACAAAGACAACTCTGTGACCAGAACTATTTCACAAAGAGCCTCCTGGGGTGAGAACATTATCACCTGGGCGAAGGGCTTCTATCAGTTGTTTACTCGGACGCATACGGTTTGGCCTATAGCTTAAGCATAGATATGGAATACTCAGCTTCTTTTGTTTCATATAGCTTCATTGAAAGAAAGAAATTGAAGACAAGGACAGTGAAATTGTGCATCTGAAAAGGGGAATAAAGATTGAGCAGATGAAGACAAATGGGTGCATAAGCAAATGTGGTGAAGAAAGCTGATGGTGCCCGGCTATCAAAAGAGATAGTGTCTGGGGTCTTAAAGGCTTGAAGGTGAACAAGCGGCCATCTAGCTCAGAAGCAAAAAAGCCCACATGGAAGAAGCACACCGGCCAGTGCGATCAAGAGGTGCCCAAGGGACCAGGTATAAGGCATCATGCAAAAAAAAAAAAACCCATATAAGTGTGTGTATGTATGTGTACATATGTGTATATGTATATATATACCATATTAAATGAAGGGGGAAGTGCAGAGTGGAGACCCAAGGCCCAAGTGTCGGCCAATGGAGATCCCCTCATAGAGGGGTTTAGGAGAGGAGATGGGTTAATTAGGGTGCGAGGTAGTACCGACGAAGAACACAGCTTTCCCCCAGATCCTGGATGCTTCCTCCCCCCAACTACCATGATCCGAATTCTACCTTGCAGGGCTGGATAGGACAGAGGCTGTACACTGGTACATATGAGGGCTGGAGCTCTCAGGGAACCCAGAGTGGACGATACCTTCAGGACCAAGGGTGTGAGGGACGATGCTGGGAGAGTGGAGGGTGAGTGGGTTGGAAGGGGGGAACTGATTACAAGGATCCACATGTGACCTCTTCCCTGGGAGAGGGACAGCAGAGAAGGGGGGAAGGGAGACTCCAGATAGGGCAAGATATGACAAAATAACAATGTATAAATTACCAAGGGCATATGAGGGAGGGGGGAAAGGAGAGAGAGGGGAAAAAAAAAGAGGACCTGATGCAAGGGGCTTAAGTGGAGAGCAAATGCCTTGAGAATGATTGGGGCAGGGAATGTATGGATGTGCTTTATACAATTGATGTATGTATATGTATGGATTGTGATAAGAGTTGTATGAGTCCCTAATAAAATGTAAAAAAAGAAAAGAGGAGAAAAAAAATGATTAGGGCAAAGACTGTACAGATGTGCTTTATACAACTGATGTATGTGTATGTATGAACTGTGATAAGAATTGTATGAGCCCCAATAAATTGTTAAAAAATAAAGAATGAGCAGAAGTAGCAGAACACGTACAGTCCATGGCAGAGGAGACAGAGGTAGGTACTTGTGACATTCTAAGTCATTCATTTTCTATGAAACTAAAGCAGCGTATGATCAGTGTTTTAATTTCCCACAAATGTTTTAAGGTCCCTTGTATTAAGTTAAGTTGTTTATTTTGTCAGAACTTCTTTTCCTCATCTGTAAAATGGGAATGGTGGACCGACGTCATAGGTTTGTCCGGGAATTCAATGGAATGTTGAGAGGAGTAAGAGCTCAGTAACTGAGCTATTGTTTAGTCACATGAAGCAACAGAACATGTTTCTTGTAGATTTGTAAAAAGTAATGAACTGTGGAAAGGTATGCGTTGTAGTTGACACAAACATTAAAGTAGGTAATGCAACCTTAGATAAGTTTGATGGCTTTGTCTCTCTAAAAGATTTGGAAATAGTTAATATTTGAACAAGAATTGTCCTGATGATTGTTACTCTAGCAACTTAAAAACCAACCCCAGTCATGATACGTGCATTTCAAGTCACAGCAACCCTATAGGGCAGGGAAGAACTGTGCAGAGTGTCTGAGACTGTCAGTCTTCACAGGAGTAGACTGCCTCCTTTGCTCCCTCAGCGCTGCTCAGGTTCCAGCTGCTGACCTGTTTGTAAGCAACCCTGCACTTAACCCGCTGCACCACCAGTGTTCTCTTATTGTCATCTGGAGGGACCACTATGTTTGCATGTTGATAATGGGTTTGGGCTTTAAAGTCATTAAACACTATTGGTTTGTTCTTTAAAAGAGACTGAGTGGTGGCCCTCTGGAGGACTTCAAATCATCGGATGGTCAGGCATTTGAGTCTGAAGAGGAAACTGGTGAGGATTCCCAAGTGGAAATCTGAGAAACTGGCTGAAGAAATTCCCTGTCAGACGGACCTGTTTGAATCCTGGGACCCTTTGTATTAAAATACAAATACTATGTATTTTTACTCCCTGTTTTATGTAAATAGCGTTTTCCTCATTTGTTTGGCAGGACTTGTGTACATGATAAATACACATCAACCTGATCTTAAGGAGCACTGTGTATGTCTTCATACAGTGTGAAGTTCAAAGGTCTGTTGAAAATGCTTCTCTTTCTGTACTTTCTATTGTTCACTTTCTCTTCCTCTGTTAACTATCTTGGTGGTAACAAGGGGGAAACCATTGTCTCCTTATTAGACTGAGATCCTTGAGGTTTCACTTCCACATGGGTTGCACCTCACATTCCCTGGAGGGACTGTTAATTTCTGGACTTCATCCAGACACAGTTCTTTTGGAGTAGCTTTCATGATGGAGCCTGAGAATCTTTTTCTAGAGCTTCTCCAGTGAATCTGATGAAGCAGATGAAGTCTTTCTTAATTGCTAGGATAATCAGGTTCTTCTTGGGAGCTTAAAATGATTAGTGATGGTGACAATCCTCTAGAGAAGCAAAGGGAGGGGCAGGTGAAACTCCAAGAAGAACTGTAGGCAAAGCAGGGTTCTCTATTCACACACGCACATGCTGATACAGGTGCAAGGTATACACATCCTGAGAAACGTAGATGTAATTGAGTGCAATGGATTATAGATCTCTCATATGAACTATGAGAGGGCTTCAAGTAATATGTGGAAAAACGAACAGATAATGAGATGGAAATTTTCCATGAACTTTAAAGCCCCCTCATATTTTGAAGGACGAAAAAGACAAAATACAAGTTGCTTGCAAAATGTACAGCATTGGGATTGATGCTGTAAGATGCACCCAGTTAAAAAATAATAGTAATAATAAAATAATATGTAAAATAGAAGCACCCAATTAATGTTTGAATACATTGACAATGTCAAATTTAAAGGATTGCTTTAAGCAATTACCCCCCTTTTAGGGCCTTCATTTTCTTAATGAATGTTGGGATGAAGTCTACTTTATCGTATTAGATGAAGGATCAGAAGCAGGACCAAGTGATGCATCATTAGAAGCCATTACTAATGTTTAACAGTAACATCTAGTAGAACTTTCTGAGACGCCGGGAGATCTGTGCTGTCCTGTGTGGTAGACACTAACCACATGTGGTTATTGAGCATGTGACATGAATGAGGAAATGAAATTTTCATTTATGTTTGAGTAGCTGCTACAGGAGACTAGTGGCTACTGTACTGGACCAAACTCACTGCCATCGAGTCATGGCAACTCATAGCAATCCCCTGCTGTCTGTTTTCAGGATAACAGTTGCAGGAGTAGAAAGCGCCTTGCTTTCTCCCAAGGAGTGGCTGGTGGTTTTGAACGATTGACTCGCAGCCCAATGGTGCAACCACTTAACTTCATACAGTATTCAACTGTGAAACTCTGTTGTAGTTGGGTCACTAGCCTATGGGTAGACTTAGGGGAGGGTTCTGGAGTGGGCAGAGAAGAGAATGATGTGGAAAGCCGTTTGAATGAGTAATAGAGCAGAAAGCTGAGTGGAATGCTTTTGTAAAGAGTTTTCATTTTTTTTGAGAAACTTCTGAAAAATAGCAAAAATGGACTATCCAGAATATGATGGTTAGGGAACAAAAGAGAAAGAATCGAAAGAGGCTATCAGAGACTCACGAAAGTTAAAACTTCCTTTAAAAACACACATAAGGGAAGTAAAAGGCATTCCATAGACTAGGAGAAACTTGTCTAACCACAGACTAACTTTTAAAACGTTAATGGAAAAATTCCGTTATCTTTTCAGTCCATGTCCCCAGGACGTTTTTTGAAGCTGCCGCCCATTAGACATCTGAAAAAGCTTTCCATTATCTACAGAACCTTTACAACCTAATAACTGGACAGTCCAATTTTTATCATGGAGGAGTGACTTGGATACTTGAAGGTGAGATACACAGATGAAAAGCACAAGAGGATACAAGCTGCTCAATATCAGTCACTAGAGAAATGGAAATGAAAGAGACATTGAGATATGGCTAAACACCTATTAAACTAAACAAACAAAAAACCAACCAAACACTACTAAGTCACCTGTTACCCCTGGCGACCCCTTAGGACAGGTAGAACTGCCCAGCCTGTTTTTGAAACTTGCAATTAGCAGTCCAACTCATAAGGCTCTGTGCCACCAGGACTCCTAAGACACCCATTGGAATGGCTACTTTAAAAAGCAAAATAAAAGTCACCATCAAGGTTGTGGAGAGACCAACTTTCCTAGGGCTCCGGTGGTGGAGGAGGTTAAGGTGGGCTGCTAATCACAAGGTCAGCAGTTTGTAAACCACCAGGTACTCATGGGAGAAAGATGAAGCTTGCTGCTCCCATAAAGATTTACAGTCCTGGAAACACCAGGGGACGTTCACTCTGTCCTATGGGGTCCCTGGGACATTGAGTGAGTGGTGAGGCAAAGTACACCTGGAATGGATACCGTCACGGCCAGTTCTACCTGCTCTATAGTGTTGCTGGGAGTTGAGTTGACTGAATGGCAGTGAGTTTGGTATGGTTTGAGGTTTTTGTGTGGAAACTTTCATAAAAGTTGAATGTTCTGAATGATGCATTCTTTAAGAAAAATGAAAGCATGTATAATTTTATTTGTAACATTATGCATCAGTAGGTGAGTAGATAAATACATTTTATATTCACATAAAGAATGTACTTGGTAATTGAAAGGAATGATTTTTTGATAGACACAACATGTGAGTATTAAGTATTCTGATTGAAATAAACCAGAAAACACATACTCTTGGCTTCTATTTATATAAAATGAAAATGGTAAATTCATTAGCGAAAGCAGATTAATAGTTACCCTGGGGGATTGGGTGGCCTGGTTTTATGCTTGGATTTTGAGGAGGAAATTTATGCAGGTGATGGATTATTTTAAAATTATATTTTGTTAAGGATATGCAGAGCAAAACCAAACCAATGCAAATTGATACAAGTGCAATCATGTGAGTTGTGCGGCTATTCTTGCCCTCCTCCTCCTCCTCGGAACTCTTCTTCATTACTGTGCGCTCATTGCCCCTTAAGGTTCCCATCAGATCTTTTTAGTTGTTTTTGTCAATTGGAACGCGTTTAGATAAGTCTTAAAAGAGCATACTATTCAAGGCAACAGCTCTTCATTTTGTTAGCCAGGATCCTCTAGAGCAGCGGTTCTCAACCTATGGGCTGCAACCCCTTTGGGGGTGGAACGTCCCTTCCACAGGGTTGCCTCAATTCATAACTGTAGCAAAATTATAGTGATGAAGTAGCAAAGAAAATAATTTTATGCTTGGGGGGTTCACCACCACATGAGGAACTGTGTTAAAGGGTCGTGGTATTAGGAAGGTTGAGAACCACTGGCCTGGGGGATCTCCTAAATTCCCAACATATTCTTCTTTACCTCCATTATGTAGCACCAGTCCAATTTCTCTTTGGTAATCAGAATCAATCACACCACTCAGCACAGTGACATCCTTCCTGACCTGTTGATCCAAAGGCATGAGAAGCCCAAAGTGGCCAGGGGGAATTCCCAGCTTCCAGTTTAGTGGAATCTGTGCTGTGTTTCCAAGTGGGAGAGTCCCTTCCTTTGGCACAGGACCTCCAGGCCTGAAGCACACAGGGTTGCTGGGACAAGAAGCAAAAATGCTGCAAGAGGATCGCTAGGAGTAATAGTGAGTGGTGACACTCCAGCTTCCACCCCTTGGTTCCTGGACCCATGAATTCTGGCTCTTGGAGACACAGCACCATATATTGGCTGCTGGTTTAGACAGAATATAGCCTGCTGGAGAACATTGCTCCAGCCCCATAAGGTGTTGCCACCAAGCTGGTGCCGTAATTGTGTCTTTAACAAGCCAGCTGCTTCAGGATGATGAGGGACATGATACAACCAGTGGATTCCATGGGCATGGGCCCATGGCTGCACCTCGTTTGCTGTGAAGTGAGTTCCTTGATCTGAAGCAATGTCGTGTGAGATGCTATGCGGGTGGTTGAGGCATTCTGTATTCCACTAATGGTAGTTTTGGCAGAAGCATCACGTGCAGGGAAGGCAAATCCATGTCCAGAGTAGGTGTCTATTCCGGTAAGAACCAAACGCTGTCCCCTCCATGATGGAAGTGGTCCTATGTAATCAACCTGCCACCAGGTTGCCGGTTGATCTCCTGAGGAATGGTCCCACATCTTGCACTCAATGTTGGCTTCTGCTGCTGGCAGATGGGGCACAAAGGAGTGTCAGTGGTCAAATCAGCCTTGGTGAGTGGAAGTCCATGCTTCTGTGCCCGTGCAAAACCTCCATCCCTGCCACCATGTCCACTTTGTTCATGTGCCCATTGGGAAATGACAAGAGTGGCGGAGGAAAGAGGAGGACTATTCTCCACAGTGCAGGTCATCTTATCCACTTGATTGTTAAAGTCCTCCTCTTCAAAGGTAACCCCTTGGTGAGCGTTCACGTGAGACACGATTACCTTTACTTTCCTGGCCCATTCAGAGAGGTCTATCCACATACTATTATCCACATAGTGTCTATCCACACTACCTTGTCACCAATTTTCCAATCATGGTCCTTCCAATTCCCTGACCATCCACCCGAGCCATTAGGAACAGCCCACTGATCAGTATAAAATCTCACATCTGTCCATTTTTCCTTATATGCAAACTGAACGGCCAGGTGCACTGCTTGAAGTTCTGCCCATTGGGAAGATTTCCCTTCACCACTGTCCTTTAGGGAGATCCCAGAAAGGGGCTGTAGTGCTGCTGCTGTCCATTTATGAGTGGCACCTGCATATCGTGCAGAGCCATCCGTAAACCAAGCATGACTTAAAGTGTGGTAAGGAACTCCCCAGGAGGCCATAGGTGCAGACTGGGAGAAAGGTGGCAATGTGACAGGAGTGGAGACTGTGGGCATTTGGGCCACTTCTTCATGCAGTTTACTTGTTCCTTCAGGTCCTGCTTTGACCCGATCTCGTATATACCACTTCCCTTTAACAATGGAGTGTTGCTGCGCACGTCCAACTTTATGATTACGTGGGTCAGACAGGTAATTCAGGTCTCATGGTGACTTGGTAGCCCATGGTGAGGCGTTCAGTCTCCACCAAGGCCCAGTAACAGGCCAACATCTGTTTTTCAAAGGGGGATAGTTGTTTGCAGGGGATGGCAAGTTTTTACTCCAAAATCCCAATGGTCTACGCTGTGATTCACCAATAGGGGTCTGCCAAAGACTCCACACAGCATCTTTATCTACAACAGACACCTCTAGCACCATTGGGTCAGTTGGATCATATGGTCTCAGTGGCAAAGCAGCTTGCACGGCAGCCTGAACTTGTTGAAGAGCCTTTTCTTGTTCTGGGCCCCACTCAAAAATGGAGGTTTTTCGTGTCACTTGATAAATAGGTCGAAGTAGAACACCCAAGTGAGGAATATGTTGCCTCCAAAATCCGAAGAGGCCCACTAGACGTTGTGCCTCTTTTTTAGTCGTTGGGGGAGCTAACTGTAATAGCTTATCCTTCATTTTAGTAGGAATATCTCAACATGCCCCACACCACTAGACCCCTAGAAATTTTACTGATGTTGAGGGTACCTGAATCTTTGTTGGGTTAATTTCTCAACCCCTTGTACACAGATATTGTACCAATGAATCTAGAGTCTTTGATACATCCTCCTTAGTGGGTCCAATCAGCATAATGTCATCAATATAATGGACCAGTGTGACATTTTGTGGAATAGACAGGTGACAAGGTCCTTTCGGACTAAATTATGGCATAGGGCAGAAGAGTTGATGGACCCCTGGGGGAGAGTTGTGAAAGTATATTGTTGCCCCTGCCAGGCGAAGGCAAACTGCTTCTGGTGGTCCTTTGACACTGGTGTGGAGAAGAAGGCATTAGCCAGATCAATAGCTGCATACCATGTACCAGGAGAAGTATTAATTTGCTCAAGCAATGTAATGACATCTGGGACAGCAGCTGCAATTGGAATCACCACCTAGTTAAGTTTATGATAATCCACTGTCATTCTCCAGGATCCATCTGTCTTCTTTACAGACCAAATTGGTGAATTAAATGGGGATGTAATAGGAATCACCACCCCTGCATCTTTCAAGTCTTTGGTGGTGGCACTGATCTCTGCAATCCCTCCAGGAATGCGGTACTGCTTTTGGTTTACTATTTTCCTAGGTAATGGCAATTCTAATGGTGTCCACTTGGCCTTTCCTACCATGATAGCCCTTATTCCACATGTTAGGGATCCGATATGGGGGTTCTGCCAGTTACTAAGTATGTCTATTTCAATGATGCATTCTGGAACTAGGGAAATAACCACAGGATGGGTCCGCGGGCTCACTGGACCCACAGTGAGGCGTACTTGAGCTAAAACTCCATTGATAGCTTGACCTCCATAAGCCCCCACTCTGATTGGTGGGCCTTTGAAACATTTTGGGTCTCCTGGAATTAGTGTCAGTTCTGAGCCGGTGTCTAGTAATCCCCGAAAAGTTTGATTATTTCCTTTCCCCCAATGAACAGTCACTCTTGTGAAAGGCCGCAGGTCCCTTTGGGGAAGGCTAGAAGAAAGACTAACAGTATAGACCTTCGGTGATGTAGCAGGATCCTCCTTACAAGGGACCCGGCCTCCCCTTCATTCAAGGGGTTGTGGGTCTGTAAACTGGCTCAGGTCTGGGAATTCATTGAGCGATCGTGACTGTCTATTCTGCTGTTCACCTGATCTACCATTCTTTCTCCTGTACAGATCACGTAAATATTTAGTAGGCTTTCCATCTATTTCATTCCTAGGGACACCGTGGCTAAGTAGCCAATGCCATAATTCCACACGAGTAGGTTGCTTTGATTATTATTGAAAACTTGTTGTCTATTATAACCACGCCCACCCTGTCTCTGTTGATTCAGTGCTGACACCTGCCCTCTACCATCACGGGGACCAATCAGCCCCATTGTGGGCACATGTCTAAATTCGCTTAGGGCAGTGCCCACTGTTAATCCTGGTGCACATAAAATAGCAATTACAGGAGTCTTAAGAGATGCTGGGGCCCACTTCACAAACTTGTTCCTTATGGTTGTGGTAAAGGGTATGTCCTCAGGACACCCCCTTTTGGGGTCTGTGGGAATAACTTGATAGCTCCATTCTAACATACCAATTTCTCTAAGCTTTTGGATGCCTTCCCCTACAGTGTACCAAGGTAGGTCAGGTACTTCAAGTTGGTCTAATCTAGGCCATCTGGCAGTCCATGCTTCTTTGAACCAACCAAATAAAGACTTAGATCCTTTTTTTAGCCTGTCTCGCAGAGACATTGAAAGAAGAGTCTGTGCTTAGGGGTCCCATATCCAGAAACTCAGACCGGTCTAATATTACATTTCATGCACCAGTATCCCACACCCTTAGCAACCATTTCCAGGGATATTCTCCAGGCTTTTGAGAACCCAAGCACGTCTTTATGTGTGTAGCGCGCTTCTTCTTGGATAATCATCTCAACCTCACCTTTAGGAGGTTTCTGAGACTTCATTTTAGTGACAGGTCTAGCGGTAATAATGGGTGGTGAGGGTGTTTCCTGGGTGCTCTCAGCAATATCTTGCAAGGCATCTTCCTCAGGTAATGCTACTGATGCAGCCCCACCTGGCATATCAACTTGAATAGTTTGGCTAATCTGCTCAGGTATTTCTAAGGGCTCAATATCCTCTTCTGGATCATCAGCCCATATGTTCCCATCCCATGTTTCAGGGTCCCAACTTTTCCCAATTACTGCCCTTACTTTGATTTCAGACACTACTCTAGATCTGTAATTCAGCTGCCGTTGTAATTCAGCCACTCGTATAATGAAACTCTGGACCTGGTTCTCAGCAATGTCAGCTCTTTTACTAGAGGAGAGAAGGCTCTCCTTTGTAGCACAGATGGAAGTTTTCAAATCTGTTAGTCTGCACCAGAGGCATGCTTTTGGGGCTCTGAGATCATCCCTCTCCTTAATAACATTTTCGATTGTACGAAGGACCAGCCAACCAGCTTCCCTATACTTGTCATTATCACAAGATTCCTGGAAAATATCAAATATATGATTACCTAGAGCATCTCCTTTATCCAGCATGTCATCTACCGGTGGTATCTACTTTAGGTATTATCTTTGCTATTTCACACCATGGATTAGTAAGGGTAGCAGACGTATCCACGTCAAGACTAAATAGTTTGGAAAGCCAATTTAAGAAATCCATATTTATAGTTTATTTCTCTAGAAGCACTCCTGGTACCAAAATGTATCGGACAGGGTTCTCTAGAGAGACAAACTAGATTGCTAGTAATTATATATAAATATATTTATAAAGATAGTTATATAAAACAAGAAATGAACCATTAAATTATAAAGCAGTGAGACACTAGCAGTTCTTTAAGGCTTGAGAGCCGCCAGTTGCCAGTCCCCTTCTGTAGAGAGAACTGGGCTATATATCTCCAGGCAGATAACAGCAAGGCAGGTCCCCAACTGTCATCAACTGTCGGTGCCTAGCACCAGAGATGAACATTCCAATCGTGTGGACTTAAAGGGACCTCAACTTACAGTGACACAATCCACAGGCTAGGCATCCCACAGGTAGTGTACCCCTTTAAACTACCAGAAATGGGGAAGGACGCAAATACACATGAGTCACAAATTGAGAAATGAGATATACTGAAGATAAAACAGCTGTGTACATCGAAATAATTCACCAAGAGAGGAATAAGAGAGCTCAGACTGGGAAAACATCTTTAGCAATGACACATCCAACAAAGGCCTTATTACTAAAATCTACAATACTCTTCTTCCAAAAATAAGAAGAAGAAGAAGAAGAAAAAGGAATTACCCACTAAGGATGTGGGCATAGGACCTGAACATAAATTTCACAAGGGCAGAAATCTGAATGGCCAATAATCATATGAGAAAATGTTTCCAGTCATTTGCCATAAGAGAAAAGCAAATTAAACCAATAATGAGATACCACTTAACATGCTCAAACATAGCCCAATTCAAAAATCAGAAATCAACAAGGTTTAAAGGGGTTCAGGTGAGATAGGAAGTCACATCCACTGCTGGTGGACCTGTACGTACATACAGCCACTACGGAAATCAATTTGGCAATATATAAAACATATGGAAATTGAGCTACCATATGGCCCAGCCTTACCCCTAATGGGCATATACCCAGAAGAGACAAGAAACAAACCAAGGCCAGAAATCTGTGCTCCAATGTTCATTGTGGCACAGTTCATAATTGCGAGGAGTTGGAAACAAGCCAAATTTCCATCAGCAGATTAGTGGATTAAAAAACTGTGGAACATACATACAATGGAGTACTCCACATCACTAAGAAGCAGTGATGAACGCATGAAGTACATTGCCACATTGGAAGAACTGGAAGAAATTATGCTAAGCAAAGGAAGCCAAGCACAGAAGGACAAGTAAACATGGGTCCGCTGAGGTAAACTTAAAAAATATATGCAAAAGGGGCACAGGAAAAAGCTACTGTATGCAAATGTTCCTGAGGAGAGAACCAGGTCGTATGGCAGGGGCCAGAACAAATTCAGGCATACATATGGTAGCCATCTAAAAAGAAGGGGGGCAGGGAGGGGGAAAAATGGCATGCATAGCTGGGTAACAGGGTACTAACCCACCCAAGGGAAGGGTAATATTTATATATCCACAGGGAAAGAGGGACCAGACTTCAACCCGATGCTTCAAGAAGTGAATGCAACATACGGACATGAAGCAGCAAACCAATAGCGAGGTCTGAGGAGCCGACCCCAATCCCAGGTATGTGGACAGCCCCTCCTCCCCGCAAAATAAGTCACTTCAGAGGACAGCGCTGAAACTACAGCTCAGCAAAAGGGACTTGTCTGATCAGATCACACAGGAGCAAATGAAGAGTGCGGAACAGAGAGTGGAGCATATCCTGGCCCACCAAGCCTGGAGGATGACATCCCTGCTCAAAGCAGCCAATGCACAGAGAGGACCATATGACCAGTCCTACTATGAGACACGACATCCCTCAATAACTGATAGGCCTACGGGGACAACACTGAAGACGCAGTGTGGGAATGGCGCCTGATCTGACCCCAACACAACACGGCAAAACACTAAGGGCGAGCAACAGAAGAGCAAGGGGAGCAGAGCAAGGAAGTCCCAAGGGAGTGCCAAAAACAGACTTTGGGGCCAGAGCGTGGCAACCCATCAGACTCTACTGGAAAACATTCCTAAAAGTCAACAAACAGACCTTGAATTATTTATAGGCTTTTCTTTCTTTCATTCATCATTGGTTTGTTGTTGTTTTGTTTTCTTTTGTTGCTTTGTTTTGCTCTGTCTTGTTTTTGTGCATATTAATATCTCTGCAGGTCTATCTAGATAAGATAGGATAAAGAATCTCAAGGAGAAAAAAACGGGACCAATGGTTCCTGGGGGACATGGGAGAGGGAGAGGCAGGGGAGAGGAGGGGGGTATTAACAAACCCAGGGACAAGGGAACAACAAGTTATCCAAAATTGGTGGTGAGGAGGTTGTAGGAGGTCTGGTAGGGCTTGTAACCAAGGGCAATGTAACCAGGAGGAATTACTGAAACCCAAATGAAGGCTGAACATGATAGTGGCACAAGAGGAAAGTAAAAGTAAATAGAGGAAAATCTAGGAGGCAAATGGGAATTTATAGGTATCTAAATAGAGGCATGTACATATGTAAATATATGTATATATGATGATGGGGAAATAGATCTATGTGTATATATTTATAGGTTTAATATTAAGGTAGCAAATAGACATAGGGGATCCAATCATATACTCCCTCAACACAAGAATAATCAGTTCTGTTCTATTAACCTGGCATTCTATTATGCTAACCTTCCCGAAAAGATCGCTGAAGACAAATGTGTGCATAAGCAAATGTGGTGAAGAAAGCTGATGGTACCTGGCTGTGAAAAGATATAGCATCTGGGGTCTTAAAGGCTTTTGGGTAAACAAGCAGCCATCTTGCTGAGAAGCAACAAAGCCCACATAGGAGAAGCACACCAGCCTTTGTGATCATGAGGTGTCAATGGGACCAGGTGTCAGGCATCAAAGAACAAAAAGTGCATAAGGGGCAGTGAGGGGTGGAGACCCAAAGCCCATTTGTAGGCAACTGGACATCCCCTCACAGAAGGGTCATGGGGAAGAGATGAGCCAATCAGTGTACAGTATAGCAACGATGAAACACACAACTTTCCTCTAGTTCTTTAATGCTTCCTCCCCCTCTCCCGCTCCACTATTATGATCCCAATTCCACCTTGCAAATCTAGTCAGGAGAATGTACACTGGTGCAGATAGTAACTGGAAACACAGGGAATCCAGGGCAGATGATCCTTTTAGGACCAGTGTTGAGAGGGGCGGTGGGCTGGAAAGAGGGAACCGATCACAAGGAAATACATATAACCTCCTCCCTGGGGGATGGAAAACAGAAAAGTGGGTGTAGGGAGACATTGGGAAATTTAAGATATAAAAAAATAATTTATAAATTATCAAGGGTTGGTGAGGGAGGGAGGGTGGGGGAGGAAAGGGGGAAATGAGGAGCTGATACCAAGCGCTCAAGTAGGAGCCCCAATAAAATGATTTTTTTTTAAAAAAGTGAATCTAGCCCCTCTCTGCCATGAATGGGCAGACTCTGCCCCCTGCTGGACAAGACCTACAGTTTGGGAGGAAAATTAGATCTAGGGCCCAGTGCACCTGAACAAGCCACATCCCCTCACTTAGCTTGTATCAGTAGTGAACTGAATCTTGGTATTTCACTTGTCTGATTCTTGCATCAATTTCTCAGCTTCAAACTCCAGAATAAATGTTTGAAGTCCAGGTTTTATTTCCCTAGTTCCTTCATGGCCTGTGAATGGAAATGAGAACAGATCTGAATTTGTAAAATATGGGTATGCAAAGACTATAAACTGAAATGTGTCAAAAGCCAGGTCAAAACCCTGCTAGGAACAGAATCTCCCTCAGAAAACAAGGAAAGAGTGAGGCTCACACAGGAAGCAGGTTTCTTGATTGTCAGAAACAATGGTGGCCACTCAAAAGATGTTGGCACCAACACCACCACTTTGAGTACGTTCCCTCTCCATGGTCCTGATAGCAATCCAATCTCCCAGAGATGCCTGAAAAAGCTCACCACACCTGTTCCAATGCTCCCCTATTAACCTGTAATTTCCCCCGTTTCTGTTATCATACTGGTATACCCATAGTTTAGAAATTGAAATCTGCTCGAATTTTGCTGTGTTGGGAATGTCTGAACCTATCTGACGTGGTTGAAGCCCAGCTTCAAATCTCAGAGCCAGTCATGTCTGGTTAATGGAAGCAACAATGGCATAACACCCTGCAACAATCGTGACAGCCCCTTTAGAAAACAACAAATGCTGGAGAGTGTTTGGAAAAAATAGAACTTTCATCCACTGCTGGTAGGTCTGTAATTACACAAGTAATGTCAAAAGCAATATGCCAATACCTAAAAAAAACCAGAATAGATATCACATATGATCCAGCAATCCCTATGCTTATTATATACCGCAGAGAAGTAAGACACATAGCACAAACAGACAGAAGTGATCCCATGTTCATGGTAGCACTGCTCCAAGTAGGAAGAATTTGGAAACAACCAAAAGTTCATTGGTAAACTTTGCTGCACATACATAATAGAATGCTATACATCACTAAAGAACATTAATGAATCCGCAGAATCTCACAACTCAAATGGACTGGGAGAACATTCTGCTGAGCAAAGTTAGTCAATCTCAAAAGAATAGATATTGTATGAGATCACTATTATCACGAGAAACACCAAGATACGTCTGGCATCTGTTCTCGTTTAATCTGGTCTCCCAAGCAACATTGTGGTGCACATGTCGAAAGCTTATGAACTGTATATCACTTCCTTATGTGTGCACTTCAAAAACCACTTCGTCAGTAGAGACTCCCACTTCAGCGTCAGTTTGTTTTTCATTAAGCAGGTACTGGGATAGTACCAAATAGTTTCTGTCAAATACCACTGATCATGTGAATGTAATGGATACTCCTACAATGGAGTGCAGTGAAGTGCAGTGGAACTTTAGGATCCTGGGAAAGGGCACATGTGTGTCTCAGAGCAGGTACCTTCGCTTCTGTTAGTGCATGTGGCACCCCCAAATACAACTGCTGATGTTCAGGGCGGTGATCCTGTGACTACATTATACCTGTAGTCAGGGATTGTGGGAATCTCTTCCCTATTCCATTTCAGGTATGTTTCATTGTGATCTCTGAACTTTGGCTTCTTGAAGTTGTGTGGGAGACCACTCCCCACCCCCCACCAAGTTTCCATTTAATTATAGTCATCTTCTTTTGTCTTGGAGAATTTCCCTTGGGTGAGAAATAGACTTACTCAATGTGATGCATCCCAAGATATGGCCTTGGGAACTGGGCACAAAGGAGATCTGATGCTGCTATGCCCATTTTGTCTTTTGGCTCCAGGTCATAGTCAAGAATTCCTCCTTTTACTGTGTGAACATGCACCTTCCCTCCATGCTTTGGAAGGCTTCATATACTGTACAAGGGGCTGCCAGATTTGCACATTGTTATTCCTCAATACATTTTTTGCTTTGTTTTTAATAGAATTTGGGAGTTTTGATCTATAATAAACTGGATAGCTCATATAATCCACCTACAGAGTTATTCCTGCTACTCCAGTGCTTGTCGTTGCTCCTGTAGGTGTCGTGGGACTCATGGTAACCCCAGGCACAGCACAGCGAGGCACTGTGTGCTCTACACCAACCCTCGTAATCACTGCCATGCTTACCCACACGGTTGAAGTCCCGGTGACAATCCATCTCAGTCAGGTTTCAGATTCTGTGTCATCTTGACCAGGACCGGATTCTCAGTGGTTTGGCAGTTAAGATCCCCCACTCCCCGGTCACGCGGTCTTACACCATGGTGGGTTCTCAGTGGGGGCTTCCCTGCCTGTATAGAACTTCCCCAGACATCCTTATGGTTACCTCATTGATGCGGTTCAAATACTCCCTCACAGGCCAACTTCTCCATTCCTCAAAGGCCCACCCTGTCCACCAGCATTGTCTCCCCTCTCCCCACACACCCACCCTCTGGGCCATCTTCCTAGTGCACATACCATCTTCTAACACAAGGACTTTCTTATTTCCTATTTGTAATAGGCTGAACCATGATCAATGAAGATCTATGATCCACACTCTAATCCATGGAACCTGTGAATATGCTACATTATAAGCCAAAGGGGCTTTGAAGAAGGGGTTTAATATAGGGGTTGAGACTGTGCGATTATGCTGCCTTCTTAAAAATGTAATCACACGAATCTTTAAAGAGGGGAGACAGGAAAGCCAAAGTGAGAGAGATAAAATGTTAGGACAGAATCAGGTGTCAAAAAAAAGATTGTAAGCTGTTGACTTTGAAGGTGGAAAAAAGGGCCAAGAGCCCAGGCAGGTGGTCAGGCTCTGCAGGATGAAGAAGGTCAGGAACAGGTGTTCCCCCAGAGTGTCTAGGCGGAACACAGTCTTGTGGCCAAATGTAAACGTCTGACCTCCAGGACTAAAAAGAATAAGTTTGTGTTATTTCTAAGTTACCAACTTTTCAACAAGGAGTCTAGTAGCATAGTGCTGCTATCGTAAGGGCAGTAGTTCAAACCCACCAGCCACTCAGAGGGAGAAAGGTGAGGCTACCTTCTTCTGTACAGATTTACATACTGGGAAACCCTCCCCAACTCAGACCCAAACACCCTGCCATCTAGTCACTCATAGTGACACTGTAGAGCGTGGTAGAACTCCTCTTACGGTTTTCTGACACTTCACCTGTGTCTGGGTGTGGCAGGCCAGGTTGTCTAGAGAAACAAATACATGTTATATCTATCTATCTAGATGTTATATAGCTATATAAAGATATGTGTGTGGGTATATATGAAAGAGCTTTATTTCAACCAGTAATCTTTATATTAACAAGTAATCCATATGTTATATATGTATAAGAAAAAGTCTTATATCAAAAGAAAGCAGCTCAGCCCAACTCAAGTTCACAAGTCTGATGCAAGCAGGCTCTCTTCAGACTCACAGAGCTGCAGGGCGGGAATGTAGAATAGTGAAGCAGGAAGCAGGAAGTTCACAAGCCGGTGGTGCGGAGTCCTGTGGAACCCAGACGAGTGGAAACTTGGCAGGGCACTGACAGCTAACAGGGTCGGTAGCAGAGCCCCAGCAAGCAGGAAGGCTAAATGACCGATCAAGATGAAGATTCCCAAGTTTCCTAGTTACGAGGTCACACCCCCATCATCAAGCTGTGACCTGATAGACAGGTTGGATTCTACCCATAAACTTTCATAAAAATTCAAGTTTGCATAAAATCATCTAACTACCCCAAGGGGAGTAGAATGTCTCCCCTCTCTCCTGCTTAGTGGATGGTGGTTTATAGCTGCTCGCTTTGTGGTTAGCAGCTCCACACAAGCCCTGCATCGCCAGGGGCCTCATCAGAAACCCTGGGGAGCCATGATTGAGCAGATGAAGTTGGAAGTTTGTGGTGATTTGTTAAGTGACAAGGAAATCAACACGCTATGCTTATTCTCTCTAGTCACACATAGGCTTCACAGTTGCAATGTTCCCAGATAGCCAGCGATCGACAGATGTCAGTCAGAAGCACCATCTGTATAGGTTAGAGCGCATCCAGACAGGGTCTTCACTCACGCGGCCTCAGACCAAATGCTGTCTGGTGGCAGCTGCAGCCCCACATCCCCTCATTTGGACATTAATGAGGCCCGGACTTCTCTCACATGGGATGTTGTCCACACAACTTCACTTCCGTCTTCATGGAAGAACCCCCCTTAATGGAAGGGTACACTTTATAGCCAACTGTGAATTTAAGATAGTCTCTGCTTATGAATCCCTGGGCTTGGATTGGAGGCAACACTCGAATTGTGGAGATAGCAAGGAGAGCAGAGGTGGATGAACCTAAAAGGTTGAAAACATAACGAGAAATTTATCTCAGATGAATAGCCTCCGCCCTAAGGAATGGAAGGGAAAAGATGAAAAGACTCATCTGTAGAAAAGCCATGGAAAGAGGGCCTGATCTGGATGAGCCTGCAAACCCATTACCACTGAGACTCTTGTGCACAGAAGCTGCCCGTGGTCTTTTAGGGTCAATGACAGGCTAACTGACTCCTGGAGCTTCCAGAGAGGGTGTCACCCAGAGCAAATAAGACCAGAACTTATCCGACACAAGAACGGGAGCAGGCACGGTCAGTTACACACACACACACACACACACACACACACACAAATCACACAAATGATGAAATCAAAACGAGGGTAAGACAGCCCTGAGCTCACAGGGACCTGGTTGCAAATCCCTTGCTGCCCACAGAACTGGAACAGGACAAGGTCAGGCAATGTCTGAGTGAAAGTGATCACAAGTCATAATGGGACAAAGTTCTACTTAAGGGACAACAGATATGTGAAGATGGCCTTGTGAAGAAGGAGTGACCACGTCAAGCACACATTGTCCTGAGCACTGACTGGGCACAGGTGCCACCCGAGCTCAGCTCCTACACCCCTTCCCCCTGTCCCTGCCTGAGAGAGACTCAACACAGTAAACAAATGGGTTCTGGGTCATTCCTGGATTTTTATTTCCTCTCTTAAATTCTCAGATTTTTTTCCTGTCTTTTAATTGACTCATCAGCTCTACCTCATGACAAAAATTGAATACTCAAATTCATTCTTGGTTTCTCAATTTCAAGAGAAAAGTGCGATCAGCATGGAGAGCAACAAGGCATTACACCAGGGATGGAGACATTCCAGTAGAGATGGGGGACCATCAATCAGGGAAGAGACTGACTTACTTGACGGTGGGAGGGGTCCCGGTGGGCTAATCCCATCACATCAGCACATTATGATTAAAGGAGTGTAAATACATTCAGACACCAGTTACCTCACAAAGTGGGTGGTGACCAAATACCCATCATTCAGTCAGACATAAAGAAGGGGTCTCACGCTACAAAAGAGAAGAATCAAGGATAAACCCAGGACAGCCACTGTACATCTCAACACTAAACAGCTCACCACAGTCTCAGACTATCAAAATCCAAATAATCTCTTTAACTCTGGTTTATCCCCTCTGCTCCAATCCCAACTCAGTTCCCTCAGCATCTCACCTCTGGAAACCTCAAGAGACACATCAGAGTCTTGGCAGTTGTTGCTGTCTTGAGAAGAAAGAAAGTAGGAGCTGGTCAAAACTCACAGGAGATGAGACCATAAAATTAGGAATGATGGCTTCACAGGAGAATTTTTACCAAGCATTCATGAAAGAGCTGACACCAAGCCTATACAAGCCCTTCCAGAACATATAAAGGACAGTAAACTCCCAAACACATTCTATGAAGGCAATTCTGACACTGATACCAAGCCAGGCAAGGATCCCACAAGAATAGAGAACTACAGGCCGATATCTCTAATGAATATAGATGGAAAAATCCTTATGAAAATCTTAGCCAATAGAATAAAGAAGTATATAACAAGAACAATTCATCATGACCAAGTGGGCATGTAGGGATTGTAGCATACAAAAATTCATCAACCTTATTTACCATGTTGAGAAGAAAAAGGACAAGAACTACATGATAATACCAATAGATGCAGAAAAAGCATCTGACACTGAGATAGTGAATGTTTATTGTGCCAACCTGGCTGATAAACACATGTGGAGTTAATTGAAGGGTGGAAACATAAATGGCTCGGTTGGTGAGCCTCGTCTTTCTAGTTCTCGACTCTCTTACTTTGTGATGGTCGGACCAGGGTGTAGCTGCCTTAGCCAGTTCCCTGCTTTAGTTCGCAAGGCTCACTTCCTGCCAGGACATCCCAGAGGAGAAGCAGCATGCACTTACACTGGTGCAGCCCTGAGTGCTGGAACAGCCATGTGGAGATCCCTGCCAGCATAATATGCTTACATGTTCACTGACTTGGCTTTCTTCTGCAGTTGGCATCATAGTGTGTGTTTTGTGAGATGGAGGAGTACTGTGTGGATTGGTGTTGTACATATGGGTTAATGTTGGACTTGTGGGCTTGGGCAGTACTGAGTTGGGATTTTTTGGAGTTTTTATTTTTGATGTGTACTTACCCTTTATATATAACTCTCTCTCATACATATGAGTTTCTGTGGATTTGTTTCTCTAAAGTACCAAGACTAACACAGACACCATTCAACACCTATTCTTAATTAAGATACTCAAGAAGACAGGACTGGAAGTGAATGAACTCAGTATAATTAAAGATATACATGAAAAACCCAACAACCAGAATTATAATCAACGGAGAAAAGTTGAAAACCTTCCCAGTGAAAAGGGAACCAGACAAGGATGCCTCTTATTCCCACTTTTATTCAACGTTATCCTGGAGGTCCTAGCTATATAAGGAAATGGAAGGATATCAAAGGTATACAACTCAGGGAAAAAGAACTGAAGTTATGATTTTCAGATGATATGATTTTATATATATTGAGAGCTCCAAAGTCTACACAATAGGAGTGCTGGGAGTGATAGAGGAAGATGGTAGAGTGCCTGATACAAGATCAACAAGCAGAAGTCGATTGCCAACTGATGGGATTACAGGCAAAGAGATCAAGAAGGTAGTACCCTTCACAGTAGCCAAGCACACATGGAAATATCTAGGGATATACCTAAGCAAAAACAGCAAAAGAGCTGTATGAGAAAACTACAGAACATTATTACAAGAAACCAAAAGGGACCTTCACAATTGGAAAAATATCCCATGCTCGTGGATCAGTAGACTCAATAGTGTAAAGATGTCAACAGCCAGACTAAACACAATGATGCATACATCATTTAAAAAAAAAAGGATGCAGATAGCCCCTGTGCTGAAAGACATCCACTACCCCACCCTACCCCCACCCCCATGCCCGCACTCATTTGGCTTTATGGTCCACAGAGGGGTGGGGGTGGGCAGAGAAAAAAGATGACCATGTGAGAGCAGGGCACTAATCCACCCAAGGGAAGGGTATTGTTTATATCTACACAGGAAAGGGAGAGGAAGTATACCTCATTCCTGTGTGCCAAGCCTTCACGGCAACATTCCTGCTCAGAGTAGCTTGTTCACAGCGAGGATGGCAAGGTCTTGAGACATGACTTGCCCTCCATAGATGACAGTGCTACAGAGGACACCACTGAAGATACAGTTCCAGGAGTGCAGTCTGTATGACCCGCTCACATGGGGGTGGACCAAGAGGGAATCGCAACAGACCAGCAATGGAAGAAAAATCATGAAGTCCCTGAGGAATCAGATTGCAGACTTCTGGCTCAGGTGCTGGGTGGCTGGGGGTGGGAGTGGAGCAGTGCTTGGCACCTCATCTGAACTGGTTGGAGGATATTCACAAGGGGGCCACACTGAAAGTTTAAAGTTGTAACAGGGTGCTGGGGCACTAGATGCCTCCATCCCTGACTGCAGGAAGAGCAATGGGAAGGCGTGCCCCTCGATCATGAATGCTGAGGATTCAAAGGGTATAAGTGCTGTTAGGTAAGCAGGTCCTGGGATGTGGATCCCTGAAAGAAAAGGGGATTGGACTCATGGACTATAACAGGGCCTGCTCGCTATTTGACAGAGATAATCATTTACTCTGGGTCAGGACAACAATTAGACTGGGAACTATTTGTACAGTCTCCCTCTCCTTTTCTTTCTTTTGGTGTCTGTCTATATAAGATAGGCAGGATAAGCAATCCCAAGGAGACAGCAACAGACTGAAAGTTGGGGGTGGGAGGTGGGACAGGAGGAGGCGGGGGAGGGGGTATCATGGTTGGGGGGAGGTGAGTGGTGAGCCAATAACGACACGGACAGATGAATAGCAAGGGACTCAAAGTTGACAATGAGGAGTGTATAGCATTGCTGTTAATTTTTTATCTATTGAAATGTATCCAAGAGGAATTACTGAGAGGTGAACGATGGGTGAACATGAAAGTGGGGCAGGAGGAAAGAAAAAAGAGAAAAGAACAAGAAAGTAAAAATTATATATAGGTATAAATATAGATGTGTATATGTAATTATATATAGGTGTATGCGTGTGTGTGTGAAGGAAGCAGATGGGCTTTGGGCCTCTACTTAAATCTTACCTCAGTACAAGATCAGTTTGTTCTAATAATGCGGTGATGTATGATGCGCACATTTCCGACATGATCGAGGAAGCCAAAATGGGGGGATAAACAAATGTGGTAAAGAAAGTTGAAGGCACTCGGGTATTGAAAGATATAGTGCCTGGGTAATTGGACAGTCCCTCACAGAAGGGCCATACAGAAGGGATGAAATATCCAGGGTGCAGTATAGCGCTGATGACACACATAACTATCCTCTAGTCCTTTAATATTTCCTCCCCTTGCTAGTATGGCCTTTGTCTTACCTCATTAATCTTTTCAGACCTGAGTATGTTCATTTGTATTAAGATCTTTCAATGTATGAAAGCCAAGATAGACAACCCTTCAGAAACAGTAATGAAATAATGATTCCTTGAGGGTACGGGAGGGGGGTGGGGAAGGGAAACTGATAGCAATGATGACTGTTATACCCCACTTGAGGGGAACAAATAACAGAATTGTAAGTGAATTGGATGATGTAAGAAACGGCAAAATAATATATAATAATAAGGCTTCTTGTAGGGTAGAGTAGGGGAGGGAGGGGATAAAGGAGAGCTGATATCAAAGAGTTCAAGAAGAAAGGAAATGTTTTGAAACTGATGGTGGCAGCAATTGTCCAATGATGCTTGAGCTAATTAAATTCAGGCGTGTTATAATATCTGTAAGAGCTCCCAATAAAGTGATTTAAGAGAGAAGGATGAGACCGAATGGGACTTTAAATAATTTTTAAGAGAGGCTTTAAATAATTTATGGCAATGACAAATCTTAGTACCATTTAAAAAATTATTTTATAAAATAATTTCATTTGGGGATCGTACAGCTCTGACCACAATCCATACATCCATCCATCGTGTCAGACACATTTGTACACATGTTGCCATGGTCTTATAAACCATAGACGCAGAAAATCCTGCAGTAGATATTTCACTGTTCATTAAAGAAGCTCTCTGCCCCACCATCCATGCCCAAAGCTGAAAGTCCTCCTAACGTCTTTCCTGAATACCCGGAATTAGTCTACTTTCTTCGCCAGTGCACTTGGTGCATATCTTCTATTCACACCTCTTATAACCTATTTTTGCGTACGTTTAGTGACAGGAAATACATGTGAAATAAAAATTCATGAGAAAATCCAATGTGCACAAGAATATTTTAATGTTAACCTCCTGAAAACTTTATGGTTTGTACATAGTTACATACACTAGTACATATTCCAAAATGTTTGCTGTGGTGAATGCTGAATGACAGAACACAATTGAGGAAAAAATGAATTTGGTTTCCAATTGTCCTCAATCCTCTTGAATTAATTGGAAATCTGAGTCCCAGAACTTCCCCCATATATCAGGATGAAAAATGTTGCAGCACAGTTTTTATTTTCTGCAGTGAAACCATAGAAGCATCCTCTTCCCCAAACAAGAAAACCAAAGCTGTGGGTCCTCAGCGCTCAAGGTCCAATGCAGGCAAACAGGTTCATAGTGGCAAACGACTCTAGCAATCAGTGCTCCGGGAAGGAAACACGGTACCATGGGAAGGAAGCTTAGGCATCAGGCCCCCTTTGACCTTCAAGGTTTCTCGGATCCGGAGGTGCATGGCTGTCAAGATGGCTTTTCACCAGGCTAAGTTGTTCCAGGAAGGAGTTGGTGGAAACTCGTAGCCCAAGGGCGTCTTCTTCACTCCAGCTGACAGTCAGGACGCTGCCCTGAACGGTCAACTGCATATTAATGTGTTCTCCGTAGCGCCATGAAGTTAGGGCCAGGATATGGCGAGCCTTCTCCGCCTCCAGGGGAGACCGCAATGGGATGGCGACTGTGAAGTCGAGATTTCGGTGTGCTGGACCGCGAGGCACACGCACCGGATCTCTAACCGGCCCCGGGGCAGCCTGGGCCTGCACTGCGCCAGGAGCGGGAGCGTCTGCTGTGTCCACCGCCTCTTCGCCACTCTGGCGCTCAGGATCCCCAGGTGCCAGCTGGCCGCAGAGGGCAACGGGGTGCACTTGACGGCCACCGCTAGAGCCACCAGGGCCATGCGGATCGATGCCCCTGGAGCTACTTGCATCTTGGGGACCCTCGGGGCCGCTGGGCGCCTCGTGGCCCCCCTGGGCTCCATCCTGGCCCGCATGGCCACCAGAGCCATCTAGGCGGTCATGGCCTCTGAGGCCTTCACGGCCACCTTGGTCACCGGCATCCTCGGCTCCTCTGTGACCGCGCTGGCCCTCAGGGTGGTGCGTACCTTGTTGGTCATCCCCTGCGCTTGCTGAATCACGGGACACCCCACTGTTGCCGCCACCTGAGGCCCACATGGCGTCTCAACGACCTGCGATTCTCTGCTCCGGAAGTCGCTGATCTCTTCCTTAAACTCCTCCCCTCAGCCACGAGTGGAGCCCAGTGCGCCTGCGCAGGCCCCCAGGCGTCACATGATCGCTTCCCTTCTCAAAGACCCGGATGTTGAGTAATTTTTTAAAAAATAATTAAAATAACGAGATAGCGACTTGGAAACCCACAAAAGACATTGCAGCCTGTTAGTGAGAGTCGCTATGAGTCAACATGGACTCCATGGCGGTGAGTTTGGTTTGGGTTGTTTGAACTGGTTTTTAAACCCGGGGCACCAGTTAGTCTGGACCAGGGAGGTCCAGCCCATGGGGCAGAGGGGACTTGTGACCTGCAATGCAGGCCTGGCGCCACTCACCAGCCTCACTCTGGTTGTAGCAGTTGGCGACCCCTGTCTCCTGCTCCCAGTACTGCAACCCTCCAGCTTCGAACCCTCCCCCCCACACCAAGGTGCTGGAGCTAGGTTTGGGGGTCACTGTCCAAGTGTGAACTGCGTGTCATTCACGTTGCCGACAGTGGCAAAGCGGGACTTCCCGAGGCCCAAGCCAGCCGGGATATCACAGTGTGGAATATCTCAGGAAGTGGGAGCCTGGCGGTGGGGAGCGGCTGAGATCACTGACCTGCGCTTCTCCCCAGCATCCTGCATCCCCGCCTGGAAGTGCCCTCATTGTTACCCCCTGACTCTGCTCTCACTGGTCCTTCCTGGTTCAGGACCAAGATCACTGGGGGCAGCAAGAGCGTCCAGGGCCATGACTATAGTACCAGGGAGTTTCTAGAAAGAATCGGTCACGAGTTCATCCTAGTGGACTCTCTAACTGAACCAAGGTGACAGTGGTTGGATCTCCATGAATAGGTGGCCCAATAGGCGTGAGAACTAGGCCTGCTCACTTTTAGCCAGGCAGAAGAAGCTGACTCAGGTTGTGTGAGGGAGAAGTGAAACTAAAGAGACCGGGAATCCCCAGCCTCGCACCCGTGACCATGACTACCCTCTGGGCCTGAGAGCCAGGCCTGGGTGTTCTCCTGCTCTGAACCTTCTTTGTGCAGTCTCCTGAAGAGCCCTGGACCGGGATGTGCTGCAGGCAGAGGTTTTTCTTAGTTTCAGAATCTCTTTTCTGTGTGCCCTGGGGTGGACCCTAAGAAAGCAAGAATGAATAGTAGTTCTAAGAATGTAAGGATTTCAGAATCTCTTTTCTGTGTGCCTTGGGGTGGACTCTTAGTTTATTTCTTCAAGTGCCTGACAAAAGGAAACAGTGGGCTCGCTACCTCCAAAGTGTTTGAAGGATTCAGTGAAAATCACACAAATTACAGTATGTACCCAAACTACCCAGTAAGTTCAAGGGAATGTTTAATGGGGGTGTTACAATGAACATAGGACTTCAGAAAGGGCCAAAGGAGGCGTGGTTCACAGGATCAGAGGCATCTTCCGACCTGTCACTCCCTAGATCTCAGGCACCGTTGCTAATCTAAATGATCTTCCTTGCCTGGATGGTTTTCCTGAATTAGAACATCCTACTGATTATGTTTTAAAAGTTTTTCTTTTGTTTTTTTTTTTAACTGCAAGAGAAGGGGCTCTTACTATTCCAGTGTTTCATTAATAGCAAGCTAACTCTTTCACCCACTAGATCACTAGGTTGCTGTCTTACAAAGAACAGATCCTCAGTCCTTTATCCTGAGGAGCAGCTGGGGGCTGGCGTGGGGGTGGAGGTCCAACCACTGATGCTTGCATTTGCTGCCAGGCACTGAACTGTTGTGCTACCAGGGCTGCTCAGAATTGCTGTTCATTCTTACAAGTTAATAAGGAACCCAAAGAGATTTTATTTAAAAAAATTTTTTTAGATTTTGTTCATGCATTTTCTATCTACCAATATTAACCATGTGAAAAATTGGAGCAGAATTAACATTTTCAGATGAGTTTAAAATACTATTAATAATTCATTAAACATTACCGGTGATAATATATTTTCATAAATAAATACGTTCCATAGTAAAAGTATACAGTAAGAGTGGATCATTTTACAAACTTACAGTCAGTTTGAGTTGAAGATTTCTGGACTTTCACATCTGTTTCTGTACTAAGTAATTTTGCTTGTGCTGTATACTAAAAAAGAATCTAGCATCATACAAATAAAGTTAGAAAAGGGAGTTTTGGGGGGTTTTCTCCTCACATGAGGAACTTTATTTGTCTTGGTCTGGGAAGGGAGACTGGGATGCGAAGGACCAGTGCCCACCTCTGGGGGCTTTCCCGGACAACAGATGTTCCTCCTTTCGGGTTTAGAAGAAACACCCCCATTGATGAAATCCCTACAGAAGGCCACAGAGTGACCACCAGGCAGCCTGCAGGAGGGCGGTTCGCCCCAGACATTGCCAGGCCCTTGGAGAGCAGGGCCTGGAGGTCCACCTCCACTTGGATGGTTGGGGAGCACACAGGCACACCATCGCGGCCCACTAGGAACTTCTCAAAGTTCCAAGTCATATCGTTGCAGCACATGGGCGACCAGGTGCTAAGCTCAGGGTCGGTCATGAGAGCCGTGGAATTGTTACTGGGCGCGGCAGGGCATCCCAGATGAAGACAGAGCGGGTGTGCCTGTGGCGCCATTCACCCCTCAATGCTCCAACAGGGAGAAGTGGGGCTTGTACCCGATCGGAAGTGCTTGAGGGAATTCAGAATCTGTTCGTTTGTGGCGTTCTCCTGATGTGCAAACTGGTGGCCCTGGAAATCTAGCAGGACCAGGCCCCGGGGGCCAAGGCGCCACTGCAGATCGTTCATCTGGGTGTAGTTAAGGACCGCAGTGCCACAGAGTGACTGCGGTTCTCGATGAGCAGCACCTGGCCCTGCAGCGAGGCCGGGTTCACGGGCTGTAACAGGTTTTGTCATTTGGGTGGGCCAGGATTCTCCCCGACATAATCTAAAACAATGTAGTCCACTCCAGGACTGGACCATCTGTGAAGAAACCAAGCAGCTGTGGGAAGAATGGAGTACCTCTTTAGTCTGGTCACCACCTTGTACTTTGAGGGAGATTTCTTTTGGGGTGTAGCCCTACTCTTAGTAATAGATGGACAGTATTCAGAAACCAGCACATGTCTGTTGAATCTGGATCCTGCGTGTGGTTCATTGGCCTCCTATTATATTACCTGGTGATGACAGGTCCTTTCAGCAGACTGTTGACTTCAGATTCATTCAGCTCAGGATCCACCAGCCTGTGATCTTTCTCCTTCATCTTCTTACTTCCTGTTCATCAGTGCCTGCAACTACACAAGTCAGGAGCAGACTCCAACTTACATTGGACCCCTGGAATTGAACGGGGTCGGACTTACCCGTTTCTACAATGGTATGAGACATTTCTTGAGATAAATCTCTTTCTCTGTACACACCCACACAAGTGCCACTGGGAGGGGTGTGGGGAGATTGGAAGCCTCATACAGTGGTGATGAGACTGGAAAATAGTACCAACCACTGTGTGAAGCCGTATGTTGCTTCCTCATACAGCTGGGAATGGACATGCCCTTCAATGGCACTACTAGGAATATCCCCTACAGAAATAGGCAGCAGAGGGTGGACATGTTCACTGCAATACTATTCACAACAGCAAGAAGCTGGAGAACAACCTCAATGCTCATCATGGGAAGAATCCTTAAATAAACTTTGCTACACACACCCAAAGGGATTTTATGAATTGTTAAAGAATGATGATACAACTGTGACACACCTCACGACATGGATGGATTTGGAAGGTATTATGTTGAGCAAAGTGAGAGAAACACAAAGAGAAAACTACTGTGCAAGACCACTGTTACTTTTAAAAACCAAGGAAAGATTTTATGACCAAAGAAACAGACTCTGAACAGCATCTGTGGTTGTCTTAAAGTAGTCATCTAAAGTGTCAACTAAATCCACAAGGAAGAAGTACACCAACCTGTGTCATGAAAATCTCAAACTCATCATCATCAACTCAATGCTGACTCATAGCGACCCCCCTGTAGGTTTCTGAGCCTGTAACTGTTTAAGGGAGTAGAAATCCCAGTCTTTCCAGAGCTACTGGTGTGGTGGAACTGCCAACCAAACGGGACGCAGCCTAACTCATGACCTTTATACTGCCAAGGCACAAGGATCGTAAATAATAAAATCAGAATCCCTAGGAGGGAATGGTATCAGCATAAATTGTGAACACTTGGTGTTCAGAAGGCTGGGCTGGAGCGAGGAGACAGGTACAGTGTTCCAGGGCTCCAGGAAGGCCACGTGGGGGCTAGATGGCAGGTGCCCAAGACTGGCCCTTGACTTCAACAAGTAACAACAACTGAAGGATAAGTCAGTCAGAGGTCCAGCTTTGATTTCTAAACAGGTACCAATCCAACTAGTGAGGCCAGGGCAGTGATAGGAGCCTAGGGTGAGAGGGAGGACAACCAGGCCCTGCAGGACAGCAGCAGAAGGCCCATAGCTCAGGTGCAAGGCTCAGAGCAAGCACACCCAGCAGCAGAGCTGTCTCCACACACAGGAAGACTTGAGGCACTCAGGAATAAGAGACACCCAAGTTAAAGCTCGCTGTCAGTTCAGGTACAGCAGGCCCTGGAGCTGCTCTGCCCTCTGCCTGCTGACTTAGACTTTGGAAAGGCGAGTCCTGTGGGCAATGAGAGGAGGCCCCGCTCCAGGGAGAGGCACTCCACATTCCCCAAGGAAATGCCATTAACTTCAAACGTGTTTCTCTAGAAAATATCTGACTTCTTAAACAGTAATAAATGTTTAGTTTCTGAGGTAGTTAGTTTGTTGTGCCAACTTGGCTGATAAACACATGTGGGGTTAATTGAAGGGTGGAGAGATAAATGGCTCGGTGAGGCTCACCTTTCTAGTTCTTGGGTCTGTTGCTTTCTCATGAACGGGCCAGGGTGAAGCTGCCTTAGCCGGTTCCCTGCTTTAGCTGGCAAGGCTCACTTCCTGCAAGACATCCCTGAGGAGAAGCCACATGGATCTATTCCAATGCAGCCCTGGGTGCTAGAGCACCCGTGTGGTGACCCCTGCCAGCGCTGAGATGTTTGCACATTCACTGACTTGGCTTTCCTCCTGCAGTCGGCATCATAGTGTGTGTTTTGTGAGATGGAAGAGGACTTTGTGGATTGGTGTCAGACAAACTATCACATGGATTAATGGGTTAATGTTGGACTTGTGGGCTTGGGCAGCACTGGGTTGGGATGTTTTCTTTTTGTTGTTGTTGTTTTCATTAAGTTTTTTTTTCCTTTTTTAAACATTTTATTGGAGGCTCATACAACTCTTATCACAATCCATACATACATCAATTGTGTAAAGCACATCTATATATTCATTGACCTCATCATTCTGAAAACATTTGCTCTCCATTTAAGCCCTTGGCATCAGCTCATTTTCCCCTCCCTCCCCGCTCCCTTCTCCCTCATGAGCCCTTGATAATTTTTAAATTATTATTTTGTCATATCATGCCCTGTCCAATGTCTCCCTTCACCCACTTTTCAGTTGTCCGCCCCCCAGGGAGGAGGTCACATGTAGATCCTTGTAATCGGTTCCCACTTTCCAACCCACTCTCCCTCTACTCTCCCAGTATCACCACTCACACCACTAGTCCTGAAGGTATCATCAGCCCCGGATTCCCTGTGTTTCCAGTTCCTGTCTGTACCAGTGTACATCTTCTGGTATAGCCAGACTTGTAATTTAGAATTGGGATCGTGATGGTGTGGGAGGGAGGAAGCATTTAGGAACTAGAGGAAAGTTGTATTTTTCACCCTTGCTACATCACACCTTGACTGGCTCATCTCCCCTAGACCCCTCTGCAAGAGGATCTCCAGTGGCCGACAAATGGGCTTTGGGTGTCCACTCTGCACTCCCTCCTTCATTCACTATGGTAAGACTTTTTTTGTTCTGATGATGCCTTATACCTGATCCCTTCGACACCTCGTGATTGCACAGGCTGGTGTGCTTCTTCCGTGTGGGCTTTGTTTCTTCTGAGTTAGATGGCCACTTGTTTACCTTCAAGCCTTAAAGACCCCAGATGCTACACCTTTTGATAGCTGGGCACCATCAGCTTTCTTTGCCACATTTGCTTATGTACCTATTTGTCTTCAGCGGTCCTATCATGGAGGTGCGCATCCAATGATATGATTTTTTCTTCTTTGATGCCTGATAACTGATCCCCTTGACACATCATGGCATGTTCTTCCATGTGGGCTTTGTTGCTTCTGAACTAGATGGCCCCTTGTTTACCATCAAGCTTTTAAACCAGACTCTATATCTTTTGATAGACAGAAACCGTCAGGTTTCTTCACCACATTTGCTTATTCACCTGCTTTGTCTTCAGTGGTTGTGTCAGGAAGGTGAGCATCATAGAATGCCAATATAATAGAAGAAAGTATTCTTGCATTGAGGGAGTACTTGAGTGGAGGCCCAATGTCCTTCCCCTACCTTAATACTAAACCTATAAATATAGGCACATAGATCTATTTCCCCATCCTCATATATAAATAAAGTTGCACATATATACATATCTATCTAGACCTCTATAAATGCCCTTTGCCTCCCAGCTCTTTCCTCTATTTCCCTTGACTTTCCTCCTGCCCCACTATCATGCTCAGTCCCCACCTAGGTTTCAGCAATTCCTCTTGGTTACCTTATCCTTCATTATGCCCTACCAGGCCTCCCACACCCTCTTCACCACCAATTTGGATCACTTGTTGTTGCCTTGTTCTTCGGTTTGTTAGCACCGCATCCTTTCCCCCCACTTCCCCATCTCCCATATCCCCCCGGAACTGTTGGTCCCATTGTTTTCTCCTCTAGATTGTTCATCCAGCCTATCCTACTTAGACAGACCTGCGGAGATAATAACATGCACAAAAAGCAAAACCAAGCAACAATATACAACAAAACAACAACAACAAACCACTAACAAAGAACAAAACAAAACATAACAAGAAAGAAAAGCTTGTAGTTAGTTCAAGGATTGTTTGTTGGCCTTTAGGAGTGTTTTCCAGTCCAATCTGTTGGGGCACCATTCCTTGGCCCCAAAGTCCACCTTTAGCATTCCCTGGGGACCTTGCAGCTTCATTCCCTTGCTGTTCCCCTGCACTCCCCCAGTGCTTTGCCTCGGTGTGGCGGGATCAGATCAGGCACAATTCTCACAGTGGGTCTCTGGTGCTGTCCCCCGCAGGGTCATTGGTCATGGGATGTTTTCTTGATGTGCATTTAACCTTTATATAAAACTCTTTCTTATACATGGGTTTCTGTGGATTTGTTTCTCTAAAGTACCCAGACTTACACAGTTTGCAACCAAGGAGCAGCGAGCCAGAGGCAAAGAACCTCTGTGGTGGTACTCAGGGTCAGAATTCTAGGAGGGAATTCCACTTTCACTGTGGTGGCCTGTGGAGGTGGGCCAAGGCAATTCGCAAGGCTGGGCTGCACACCCTGTGGCAGAGACCAGGCTGGGTGAGGAGGTTCATGGCGGGCAGGCAGACCCAGGGGTGGAGAGGAAGAGGACACTAGGAGCTCTGGGAGACAATGCAGAGGGACCACAGGGCCCCTTGCTCCGCCCTATCTCTTTCCTCTTTCTGCCTCATACAAGGCTCTGGGCCACCAGCGGCTGGTCCAGTGGTTGCTGGCATAGGCAGGGGAGGGGCAGGATGTCGGCTGCTGTTGGTGAGGCACACCCATGTGTGCATTCCTGTAGCCCTTTGCTGCAGGGCATATTCCACCTCCAGGGCCAGAGAGGGTGATGACTAGCCTTGGCTACAGCCAGGTTGTTGTCAGTTAGTCGCCGCCCCCCCCTCCCTAAAACCCCTCCCCACACTGCCCCACCCCACCCTGCCCCAAGCAGGACTGTGCCCAGCTCCATCAGCTGGTTGCTGAAGCAATTGCAGAGGCAACTGCTCTGTTCCCTCAAGCCACAAAACGGGGGATGCTTCTGACTCTGGAGACACCAACCTTTACTGCAGGGTTTCTATGAAGGCATCAGACTCCCTGACATTCTTCTCTGCACTGCCAGCTTCTCTGTTGGTGGTGGCGCGTCTGAGTCCTCAGCCATGGACCATGCCCTGATGTCTGTGGAAAGGCTGTTCAGCTGATGGGGGTGTTCTGATATTCATGATAGAAGGTCCCCAGGTCCATCGGGAGAATGTCGTCTTTTGAAAGAGCTGGTTTGAAATGGATCATCATGAAGTCGTTGTGGGTATTGCTGCTGCTGCCCCCCTGGAGCCCTCAAGGGCAGGCTGCCTTGGAGCAGAGACCCGGTCCCGGGAGGAGGGGGATACACTCACCATTGGGTCTGTACATGCTTGAGAGCAAATATGACAAAGGGGATGTCTAAATTGGTCAGTGTCCCCTGGTTGGTTGGTTTGTTGACAAAAGCTCCCACTTTGAGGACAAAGGTCTGCATGACATCGTGGGGGAAGGCCGGTCCCTCCATGCTGGTTGACACTATCACAGTATCCTCTCTGCTGGAAGGTGAGACAGCACCATGGACATCTCTCTTGGTCAGCTTGGGCGATGTTTGCAGGCTGGGTGTAAGGAGCAGAGGGTAGCTGACAGCTTTCCTTCCCAGGAACCTTGGGTTGGCTTGGAGGGGTGGTGAGAAAAGAGGTGGTGCACCCCTCCTGAGAGTCTTCCTCTGATGGGCATGTCACCCCAGTATCCTCCCAGGAGTTCTGTACTGCAGGAGTTCTGTACTGCAGCCGACAGGAGGAGCTTGAATAGGGACAGCCCACAAAGTGATCAATGATAGGTGGGATTCTCTCAAATTGCATGGTAGACATGGATGCCAAGCTAATGCGGTGAACACAAGACAGAGTGACGGTACCCAAAGGGGTGCCTACTGTGCCCACACGAACTGTTTGGAAGCCTTCTCCTAAGCCCTTCAGCTGAGCTCTCCCCATATATATATTCAGTACTGGATGACATATTCATGCCCTGTTTTCCGGTGAGTCTATTGCCTGGTGTTCCCCAGTTATCACAAGGAAACACGAGCAGCAGAGACAGCCGGCTGTATCCCACGTAGAAAACTTTTATCTCATTATCACACTATTCACTGCTTTCAAGACACCAAATCTCCCACTCCATGGAACCTCCCTCAGACGTCTTGAATGAGATCTCCACACACAGAGAGCTGCCCACAGCAGGCAGCTGCCAGTGGCTTCTGTGCTGCGTGTGCATGTCACCTCTGGGGTGTCCTTGATGGCTAGTGGAACCAAACTGAACCCGATGGAGGTGAAGATGAACGAGTGCAAATCTCCTCGCCAAGTCGAGCTGGACAATCACTGGGACAGTCTCTAAATAGTCCTGAGGGCGCAGCGCCAACTAATTAGACTGATCATGTCTGAGGCTGGGAAGCTGCACATGGTGGCCCTGCCTTGATGGCCAAAGACTTAATGAACTTGTCCAGGTCCTTCCTGTCCTGGGAATGGCTATCACTTTCCATTTCCTATAATAATCCAGAGACTTATTTAATGAGAAGCGGTCGCAGGTTTCCACAGGCCTTTCCACTGCCAGGAAGGAGATAGTCGGGAACCCGGGGTCCCTTTTTCATTGGTTCCCAGGCACCCTCCCCTGCCAGGTGGCCCCAAAGAGAAGGGCTCAGGGCTCTCATTGCCAGAGGTCAGACAGGGCTCCGCCCACTGTGCCTCCTGGCTGAGGGCCCTGAGCTCCTGGGCTGCAATGACAATGCAGGACTGGCTGCAGAGAGAGAACTCAAGCTCACAGGCCTGTGTTTCACATTGTGCACCCATTGTGTCCCTCAGGACATGCTCTTCAGGAAGCCCCTCGACGTTCAGGCGCCCACTCCTGCCTTAAGCCCAGCAGCAGGTCTCTTCCCAATGCCACGGTCCTTAGTGTTTGTTTTTCCACTCTTTAAAATTGAGTTTTCTCTGCGTTTTGTTTAATCATTGTTGTTGTTTTCTTTTGTTTGTCTGCTTCCTGTTGGTGTTTTGTATGGTTTTCTGTCTATGAAATCCAGGAGCGCTAGCTCTATAGAGACAGTAACTGGATTGATAATTGACCAGGGACACGGCAGGGGAGGATGGAGGGAAATGGACAGCTGACAATGCGTATGAGAAGAGAAATGCTATGAAATATATTGTGGTGATAAGTGCACAAATCTTAATATGATGGATAATTAAATTGTAGCATATGTGATGTATTACAATTATACATATATCTATATGAAAGGCTGCTGGTGTACAATTATGTATATATATACATATATATTGCTGGTTAGGAGGTGTGGGAAGGGATGGGGAAGTCTTGGGGTACACAGATGTTAACTGGAGTGAAGTGGAAGAATATATGAGCACACAAGAGGAAGAGGTTAAAGAGAGGGCAGGAGAGGAAACCGAGTAAACCAGTGGGGGGAGGTGATAAGTTGTTGAAATTGTTTAATGCCCAATGATGATCTGATACTCAAACCCCTACATACTTCACAATAAAAAAGTTTGAGAAAAAAAAACAGAACACTTGTGATGGAAACAAGTTTCAATATTCCATCCTCTTAACATGTTTCATTGAGTCATTAGCAACAATACTGGCCAGTTGGTCAGAGTTACTAGTCCATTTTCAAGAAAGGATCAAGTGGCCCAAATTATGCTCCGTCATTCCTTCTTTCAAATAAAAAATATATTCCATAAAATAGAGGTGGCTAGAAACTTCAATAGATCCGTGGATTAGACCGACCAGGCTGCCAGTTGTAGAAGTACAAGGCCATGGGCATGCGTTGGTGGTATAATGGTGAGCATAGCTGCCTTCCAAAGATATGGGCGCTCCGGTCCGCGGAAAGCTGTGCTCAGGATGGATTTGTGAGGCTGGCAGCTTGTCATGCTGTACAGCAAGCACACTGTGGATGGTCCTGGAATTCCTGCTGGTGGTGCAGAAACTGATTCTGGAGTCCCAGGTAAAGTCCGGAAAATCATACAGAAAGGGATAGAACAGGGGTCAGTACACTGTGGCTTGTGAGCCCTCTGTGAGACGTCTTTTGATATGTACATGTGGCTCTGGAATTGAAAATGAAACTATTATGCTGTCATTTATAATATTTAAAATTTTTCATATTTGTAAAAATGTATTCATGGCTCTCGAATAAGTTCTAAATCATGGTGAGGAACAGGAATGGCTCTTCCAACTTAAAAATTTGAAGAGTTTTCCTTTGTGATCCTAATGATCTCTGGCATTCTGGCCAATTGATGCACAGATAGTGCATCAGTGAGCACAAATCCATCATCTGCCCAGGTTATAAAGTGGTGCTGCACACTCATACCTGTATTGAAGAAGTCTAAATAACAACTATTTCTGCTTAGTATACAAAAAATCCAGAGGAAAAATGTAAGACTCAACCCTGATTCATGAAACAAGATGAAGTATGCATCCCTCATGTAAGCACAGCAGAAGCCATCTGTTTGGAGACCTTGAAAGACTTCCCCCAGATGGATTGCTTTACCTTAAAAGATGAGGATAAGACCATTGCAATTGGAAAAATTCTCAAACTGGTTCTAAAGAAAGATTCGTATTTTCTTGATGATCCTGACCAATATTGTGAGGAAAACTGACTACAAAAGACTACCTCACATCGCCTTCTCTTAATTTCTACCCATTGACATCTCTTCCCCTGCTTTAAAGAGAAAATTCATAGCAAAAGACCACCCTGTGTCAGCTTTCTCATACTGACAGCTCCGCTAAGGCACCGTTGTTCCCGCAGATTTTTCCCTTCCCCTCTCAAACGCTGCTTCCTTGGGTACATTTGGTAAGAGCTTTGTAAGTGATGTTAACACAATTGCCTACAATAATGAAAGCTGACGGGTGTATTTTTCAGTATCTCCCTAGGCTTTTTTCCCAGGCAGATATGTCTGAGTGTGTGCACCTGTTACAAAGATTATTGAATGGTAATAAAATATTCAATTTAAAAAATAGAGGTGGCTGGTGCAGCGCATATGTTCTTTTCCTTAAGCGTGTATTTTGGAATGTAAGAGAAATGTTTCGTATACTTTTTCCATATATATATTTTCATATATATTTTCCACCTCACATAAGGTTTTATAAGATGCGGACTCAAGGATTAGGATTTAATAAACTTCAGAATTTGTAACGCTTCAATAGGAGAAGCTGATTTCCTTCCCACCGCTTCCACCGCCTTTTCCCATCTAAGAAAGGACGGGGAAGAATGCAAGCGCGATTGCAGTCTGATGACACGGTCTTGATCCTTGCTCAGTTCCCAACCGATTGACCGAAGTGCACACATCAGCACAGTGAGAAAGAAGAATGCGTTCTTAGTAAGGCTTCAAAACAGTTTGGCTTCGTGGATCTTGTTGAAAGATCCCAATCACAGGTAGCACTTTTCGAATCGTTGTCATGTCCCTCACCCATCCTACACTCTGCTTCTTCACTTCCCAGAATCCCTTTCCCTGAGCTCCATTTTTACCTACTAAAACTTAGCTCTGGCCTCTTCCCATGGGCTCTGTTAGAAGAGAGCTCATTCCCCAGAGATTTAATGCCTGAGAGTGTCCTCAGTCAGAAATTTGAGGTGCGTGGAAAGACTTTTTCCCATTTGGAACTGGGAGCATCTTGGCCTGAAAACACCACGGAGAAGTTCCCTCAAAATGTGTTTTGGTTTTTGTTACACACAAGTTTACTGATTCCTAGGATATCAATATTTATCCACTTCATTTTGTTTTTTTATGATTTCCAATTTTCCTAATCTTGCTTTGTACTTTTGACATTGTAATTATTAATAAATGTTTGCAGCTATCTATTTTCATCTTCAATTGTCTGCTATCCATAAGTGAAGTCTAGAATGTTTCCCCCCCCCCGCCACCCCATTATGGTTGACCCTGCTTTGAGAAGTCAGCTCTGTCTGGCTCCTATCTTGAATGCCATCCCACCTGACCAGCTCGTCCAATGGTCTAATGGTAGATCTCTGTGTTCTGCTGACACTGACACGGTGCCCACATCAATGAGTATCCGTGGCTAGTTCCTCAGTAGTGGGAAGCCTTGACATGGTATCTAGTAATGTTCCATCATTATGCATAAAATTTTCAATAGTGAATTCCTCAGAAGAACACCTGTGTTGTCTTAATTTGTGGTCTTTATGTTGCCTCTTTAGGAGCTAGTATCCATGGCAATGACTATACAGAACCCACAGACAAAGTTAATGATTAAAGTGCATATTAATGAAGTTTGCAGGTTATAATATCAGTGAGAAATTCTCACAACTGTTTATCAGGACATGTCACAAGTTATTTCAGGTCTGCTAATAAATGTCCAAATGGGCATACCGATCTACTGGAAGCCTCAACCCGAAGGCATTCAGCTCAAGCCCTGTGAGTCAGCAAGCCAAGCTTCCCAAATGAAGAGCACAGAGGCACCCTACTCCACAAGCCAGCCTCCTGCACAAAAGCACTCAGCTTTACTTGCTTGGAGGGTTGGGAAATCCACCACTCTGTTCCCTTCTCTGCCTCCAGTTTCTACTGCTGCTCCTCTGACGTCACAGCCGTGTCCTGAATCCAGGAGGCTTCCTGCACAAGGATCTTGGGTTTAGAGGATGCACTCCACTCACACCTCTTGCTGGTAAAGAGACACCTGCCTCCTGCTTCTTAGCTCATTTTATGCACACTGGTTGGCTTTCCATGGACTCCTGTTTACAATTATTCACAGGTGACTCCTATCTGTCTCTTACCCCATTTCTTGCTAAATAAACCCAGTGGGCTGGCAGAACAGACAAGTCTGTCTTGGAAGAAGTACAACCAGTGCTTGATCAGAGTGGTGAGGCAGCCACAGCTGCCCAAGACTAGGCAGAGCAGCAGCTGCAGCTGCAGCTGCAGTAGGATGGCCTGTCAGTGCTTGGGTCTGTGTGTTAGCAGCAGCATCCTCGAGCAGGAGGATGTGGCAACCGCGGTGTGACTATCTGTGCCTCCGGGAGACTAACCACTGACAAAGGGACCGGCAGCATTGATAGGGAGTGGTGAAAAAGTTAGACTGCTGTTAATCAAAATACTAGGTATGTAACATAATTTAAGTTTTAGTTCATCATGAATGTAAAACATAATGCCAGTAAAATTTCCTGTTATGTTCAATCTGTAGGGATGATCTTCTAACTTGGGAATGTGCTAAGCAAGGCTATTCAGATAGACCAGTGGTTCTCCACCTTCCTAATGCCACGACCCTTTCATACAGTTCCTCATGTTGTGGTGAACCCTAACCATGAAAGTGTTTTCTTTTTTTGCTCAGGGATTGCTTATTTTATTGCTGATCTTTGCCAGTACAGACACATTTCAGGGACTTGGGAGGATCAAATGGTGAAGGTGCTGCCCATGAACTCCAGGAGAGAGACCTCCCACAATCAGGTCTTCTAGAGATGGGGACGGAAACGAAGCTCCTGAATGTGGATTCTGAGGGCCATCTCATGACTTCTCATGACAACTGGACATAAATAAAGAAGGTCTATTTCAGGAAATCCTGCAGCATCTGGACACCGTGCACTTGGAACTCCATGACAGGTGGTCCCATCCACAGGACCAAGCCTCTCAGCCACCACCTTCCACGACTGGGCCCCACTACAGTGACTCGCGTCTGTCCAGAGGCGGTGAAGCCCCGCTCCTGCTGTATGAAGGTGCTGCTGTGTTCCTCTAGACGGCGAAGGTCAGCATCTGAGGAGCCAAAGATAAGCTCCTCCACCTCCTCGTCCACGTAAAACACCAGCGGATTCAGAAAGTTTTCCGGCACTGTCCACCACGGCTGCTGCGTCTGGTCCTGCAGGTACTCATGATCCTGCTAAATTCTGACCCGGTCCACAAGAGAGCAAGTTCAAATCTCCATAAAAGTGTTTTCATTGCTTACTTCATAACTCTAATTTTTATAAAGTTATGAATCATCACGTAAATATCTGATATGCAGGATATATTTTCATTGTTACAATTTGAACATTATTAAAGCATAGTGATTAATCACAAAACACTGTGTATATATTGTGAAATATTTATTTCTAATTTCAAATAAATGAAATTTTGTCTTGAAGCATGGTGTAGCAGGGGTAACAGTCTTCACGCTGGGTACTAGTATGTGGACGTATCTGCATGTGGGTAGATCCATCTGGACACAGATAGAGGAGTGGTGTCTCGGTTCCTAAGACCATCAGAAATATGTGTTTTCTGATCGTCTTAGGCGACCCCTGTGAATGGGTCGTTTGATACTCAAATAGGTCGCAACCCACAGGTTGAGAACCACTGAGATAGATGGTGAGCTATGAGCATCACCCCTTTGGAGAAGCAGAGGGGCAGGGTGCTTCAGGGGAGGTGGTCTGGTAATTGTTAAACTCATAATAAACGTAACCCCTGGACAAAAGCATGTACAGATAATTGTTTCTTTCTTTTAATCATTGTACAACCTTTGCCACATAGATTGAAACAAGTTGGAGGTAGTAAACCTACTGTTTCCATCTGTCTCATGCTTGCAGAATAAACCTAACGTTTCTTGAATACACCTGGTTTCTGTCTTTGGCTGAAACAGTGACAGGCAAACTTGGAACAACCCTGTTCCCAGAAACAAATTTTGGTGACCACGACGGGATTTTTTGGTCCCCTCCAGTATGTTGGAACCCTCATGTGGGGAGCCTGCTTTGCCAGGGGCAGCCCCATATGAGTTTCCTGCACTGGGAGACCTTGAGTAGAAGTACAAGAAGTATCAACTGATCACTGAAGGTTTTTTCTTCCAAAGCTCCACATCTGCCACTTAACATCTCCTGTAGCCTTTCCTTTTAGATCTGATAACTCTGGGTTTCTAGTTCCATCTGCTGGGTGCCCTTGATATTGTGAAGCCCTGAAAAGTTGCGATTCATAGGGCTGACATTGTCTGTATCTGCAGCTGTGTCTTTGAGATCTCTACTCTGTCACCTGCAAGTTTGGTTGCTTGTGATGGGCTCAAAAACTGCCATTCAACTAGGGCTTATTGTGTCCAGTTGATCTTCCTATGGTTATAAACCTATGACTAAAAAAGAGATTGTCTTTTATTGTAACAATGCCTGGCCTTTAAATAATCTGGATTCTGGGGAGAAACGGCCATTCAATGGTTCTCTAATAATTCAATCATACTATCTTACAGTTGAAATTGTTTAGGGATGAAATTACTAATGCAAAAGCTTCTCTAACGCTACAAAAACAGGATTAAGGGCAGAAGGCATATGAATGGATGGTTCGGAGAATGACATCTTGCCCCACCCTGGGCTCCCTGTCTGTGATTCTGAACCCCTTCCAAAAACTTCCATTAAGTCCTTGGCCTAAACATAACTCTTAACGCTTTCCTTGGACTTCTAGACAGAAACCACTGCTGTTTCCAGGAGATTTGTTGGACGTGAGTGTGGGCGTAATCACAAGCTGCCCTCCCTGAGTGTCTATGGCACTTCCTCCTCTGCTACCTCCACCTCCTCCCTCTTCTCCTGGTCTTCTAGCTTATTCCCCTGCAAGGAGAGCAAGGTAAGGGTCTCACCTCCTCATAGTCAGGTAACTGATGTGGCCGGGGGTATGCCATGGTTGAGATAGTACAATGCCCACTAGGAGAGCTAGCTCTCCGTGGAAATTAATGCAGATGGATAGCCAGCAGGATACTTTCGTTCCCGTTTTCTCTTGTATGCTTAGAATTTAATTAACTAGAAGAATGCTTACCCATTCTATTGGGATGATCAAGATTGGAAACAGATTTTTTTTTTTACCTCACATCTCCCTAATGGGAGTGATGTGCAAGTCATGTTAAATCCTTGCTTACAAATGATGAAAGGAAACTAGTTTTAAATTAAGCTAGGGAGAAATCCCAAAGCTTCATGAGGCATTTCCAAATGGAACCAAAGACCCTGCATCTGCCATTCCTAAATCTGAGCCCAATTGGAACCCTAATAATGGGGATTTAGGGATGCTGGCACATTATTAAAAATGTATTCTGGAGTGAATGAGGAGAGGCATACCCTAGGAGAAAAGTCTCAGTGTGGTGCAAGCTTTTCAACAATGGGTAGAGGAGGACTCTTCTTTCTTTTAGGAATGGATTTATCAGGCCTCTGGAAAATACACTGATCTGGTTACTGAGGCCTCCAAGAAACATGTAAGAGTCACAGTAGCTTTATTCTCCAGAGTTAACCAGACAATATCACAAGAAATTGCAGTCAGTGGAAAGTGTCAATGGAACGAGTTAGTGGACATCGCCTTCAAGGTATTTAATAAGATGGAGAAAGAGAAACCCAAACTACTAGGGATGCGTTGGCCATGTTTCAACAAATAGAATAAGTTGGAACTGGGGCCAGGAAGAGGACAGGAAATTGTAAAGGTAATTTAGATGGAACCATATGTGCTTATTATAAAAAGCCAAGCCATTAGAAGAAAGAAAGTATAAAAAGAAATTTGAAAAAAAGAAAACCAGAAGAAGGTAAGAAAACTGGTGCCATTGAGCGACAAAATATGGATTTGAACTCTGATGGAGATTGACAAGGCCCAGGGCCACTTGCTATTACTCCTTGGGAGCCCTGGGTAAAAAGAACAGTGGAGAGTAACATAAAATCTCTGGTAGGCTCTGGAGCAACATGTTTCAGTTCTTGGTTGTTGTTTTTTTAATGGAAAGCTCTTTTTATTAAATATTTTTATCAGGCGCTCTTACATTTCTTATCACAATCCATACATTCATCCATTGTGTCAAGCACATTTTCACATATGCTGCCATCATCATTCTCAAAGCATTTTCTTTCTACTTGAGCCCTTGATATCAGCTCCTCATTTTCCCCACCCTCCCTCATGAACCCTTGCTAAGTTATAGATTATTATTTTCATATCTTACATCATCTGTTGCCCTTCACCCACCTTTCTGTTGTTTATCCCCCTAGGAGGGTGTTCTCTATTGATCCTTGTGATCAATTTCCCTGTCCTCCCCACCCCCACTCCCCCAATCCTCCTGGCATCTCTATTCTCATTGTTGGCCCTGGGGGGTTCTTCACAGACCTTGGGCGTCTCCCACAAAACAAGCAGTCACTGTTGCTGGAGTAATTAGTGGAGCTATAGATGCCGTCATTGGGGTGTGTGGTTTATTGGGATGACTCTGGAAAATACACTAATCTGGATCCGGAGGTCCTAGAAAATACTTGTGACATAGCAGTGTCTTAGTTGCCCAGGATGGAAGTGGTCATCAGAATGAACCCTTCATAGTTGGTGGACATAGCCTTCAAGCTACGAATAACAAGAAGAAACAGAAAGTCCAGCCCTCAGCGTGTCAGCCTGCTTCATCAGGTAGGAGAAGCTTGGACTGGGGCCAAGAAGGGAACAGGAAATTTAGAAGGAAACTCTGACTGAACTACATGTGTCTATTGAAAGCCAGGCCATTGAGAGAATGAGAGTCCAGAGAAATAGCAAACTGGTAAGGAAACTGGTGCATTCTTTCCACAGGGTATGTACTTGAACTTTGATGAAAACTTAGGGACCCCGGGCCTCTGTTCCAGTTACACCAGCCTCTTGCCGCGCTCCTCAGACGCCCAGGTAACAAGAACAGGAGGGAGTGCGGATGGAAATTTCTGGTCCACTCTGGAGCTACATTTTCAGTTCCTAACCGACCCTTGACCTCTTGTCACTGTGCCAGAGTGACAGGTGGAGCTAAAGATGGGTCCATTTTGCAGCCATTGGTTAGTGTGACTGGTGAGAGAAAGCTCACACGGTTCCTTCATCTGCTGTGCAGCACGTTTCCATTCCTTTGTGGGGACTGACTCTCTACACTTCATGCCTAGATTTCCTTCCCCGGAGGAGCCTAAAGAGACAGGATGAAGGACTGAGAGCCATGGCAGCCGGCCCTTGGGCTCCAAAAACTACCTCCACCAGAGTTGAAGTTCACGCGGGAAGTCAAAGGGGGTGGGCATACAGTGGGGGCATGGTCTGCTGTGAACCAGAGCACCCGAACTTCAGCTCTGCCCACTCCCCGCCTGGTCTCAGCAATCTGGGCATCTGTGTGGATCCCAGCTTCCTGAGGAAGCCCGCACCCCTGGATGATGGCAAGATGGGTGAGGGGCTATGGACTGGATGGCGCTGCCTGGAGGACAGGTGCTCGGGATAACCGCCACAGATCCCAGGAGCTCCAGAGCAGATGCTGGGGGGCAGAGAGCAGCGCCGAGTTGCAGCGTTCCAGGTCCGCCCTCCGTGGGGGCTGTGGCCTTTAGTGGGGTTCCTAAGGCAGGCCATCCAACAACAGCCCCTCAGAAGGCGGAGACCTGGCAGCTGGTGGGTTGGTTACACGTGGGATTGCTAATCGCAAGAGCAACGGTTGGAGACCACTAGCCATTCCGCAGGGCAAAGATGAGGCTTTGTACTCGCGTACAGTGATAGTCTTGGGGACCACAAAGTAAGCTCTACCCTGTCCTATGGGGTTGCTCTGAGTCGAAATCAACTCCATGGCAGGAGATGATGGGGAGGCTGAGTGGCTTGGTCTCTGGGCTAGGTGGGGCACACAAGGAGCATGAAGTGTGGAGTGGACAAACAGTAGAGAAAAGGTCCGGGGAAGTAATGGAGTTGCAGGTTCTATGGACCTAGCCTGGGAGGCCAGGTTCTATTGGGTTCGCTTCTAAAACTCCTACCTGAGCCTGCTGGTCTCCTGCCTTTTACCCAAAGCCAGCAAACATCTGACCCGGGAATCTCCAACACCCAAAGACTAGCGTCTGCTTTAAGATAGCATTTCCTTACAGACTCCTATGAATAAAGATCATTTTCATTTTCCCTCCCCAGTAGTCCAGGCCACTCACACAGTGCTGACCCGTGGAGCCCACTCTAATGGATAACAGGAGGAAATTCAGAGTCAGAATTCTTTTGAGCCTTTTTCACAGAGCAGCCCCCCTACTACCTGACTCCTTACCTTGCTGTCCTGATACTCATGGGGATCCTTATCAACCTGGTTCCCCTTGGCGCTGTGGTCCTAGGTTCTCTAGAGAGTGGAGTTGTGATCTGAGGGAGGAAGGGCTCAGGCAGGGGAGGGGTGGGAGTTTAGGCCAGCATCTCCACCCCACGCGGTGGAATTGCCTGTCTCCAAAGGAGCCCTGTTGACAGGGTGGATTTATCATTCAGCTGTTAACTACAAGCTATGCCAACCATACTTCTGTGGGAATAAGATGAGCCTATCTGCTCCCAAAAGATTTAAAATCTTGGGAAGTATGGGAAACAGAAAGATTTCTCCCAAGTTGTCTCCCCCAAATATATGCCAAACTTAGCTGCTTGCTACATGTGGTGAATGACTATACACTTGGAGGTCCACAGAAGTAGGTCAGGGATTATTCTTCCTAAGGGTTATCAGCCATCTAGAGCAAGCAGTCACCACTGTTTATCCCACAACAAGTAGGACCCACTCCCTTCTGATCAGGATAGTAGTTGACTGTTTCCCTTGAAGGAGGCCAGAGATGCCAAGCCCACTCAAGGGTGACCAAGGTTAGGCCGCCATCATGAATATGGGTCCGCCCTTCTTGTCACATGTATACCTCTAGTTCCACCCCTTCCTATCATATATCCCCTTCCTGTTTTACTTTTGTATATTCCCCCCTCCTATTGCTTGTATTACCTATTGTGCAACCCCTTCCTGCGACGTGTGGTTACCCATAATCATGCCCCCCCACCCTCGAGTAGATATAACCCTTGGTTGACAATAAACAGGGTCTCCATCTCCCCGCCGGTCTCTGCCCCACCTCACCTTGGCCCACGCTGTGCACGGACCTCACTGGTAATATCCTGGCCATCCAGGAGGTCAGCATGCTACCATGAAATGTGTCTGACTTCTTTATTTTACTCTCCTATCTATCTCATGCTCTCTGACTTTATTGTAATCTTTATATATCGCACCCCTACAATTGCTCCTATCAAAGCCATGATTAGTTGTGGGGGGCTAGTCTTATTCCCCCCCCATAGGGAAGCCTAATGAACAATTCTAATTTGTTTTATAAGGGCCACTGAATTTTTATTTTGTCCCTGCTCAGCTGAGTCTGAGATAATGACCCACAGATGTTCAGGACAATTTGGAAGAGGGGTTGACTGACAGGTGGGTGGAGTCTCAGCCTGGATAGGGACTGTCTGCATGGAGCCTGCCAGGTGGTTTAGAAGGGTGGGGTACAGAGGATGCTGGGAAGTGGGGCTGAAAAATAGGTTGAGAAGCTTCAGTGAGGGAAACTGAGGACCAGGAAGAAAGTTTAATGACCTGCTCTCTACACTCTTGAGCACAGGGCTTGAAAGACCACAAAGGTTCCAGGAACGCCTCCACAGTCCTGAGATGATGACTAGCACCAAGTGCATGTGTTCTCCAAGAAGGACGCTTCCTCACATCTACCCTCCATACAATGATGAGCTGTCTCCGACAGACGCCTAGCTCCCCACGTGCACAACGGATCCCTATCTCTTTTCTTCCTTCTTTTTAAACAGTTTTATTAGCACTTCATCCACATGTCATATGACACCACTCGTTTCTCACTTGCCAGACACTCCCTTTGAAGTGTTCCCCTTAGGGCTCAGGATATTCAAGATGAACACATCTCCCAGGTTATTGTATGAACTAACAAGAGGCCTGCAAGCCCCATGACTACAAAGCCTTATAGCGGAATAAACTAGACTCAGGGGTCCTTAAACTTTTTGAACAGGGGTCCAGTTCACTGTCCCTCAGACCCGTTGGAGGGGCGGACTACAGTTTATATAAAAAAAACAAACAAATTCCTATGCAAACATCTTATTTTGAAGTAAAAGCAACAACAACAAAAAACAGGGCAAAAACACCCGGCGGGCCAGATATGTGTCCTCAGCAGGCCGCATGTGACTCACGGGCCGTAGTGTGAGAATGCCTGCTTAGAGACTCTTTGTGGTAAGGACCTAATCCGGTGTCAATTTGAGGACTAAGAGTGTAGGGATGGATTCTAGCCTGTCAATCATTGTATAGCAAATGAAGCCCCCATGGGGGCCTGGCATTCCCTTGAGGATTCTGGGAAATCCTGTATTTCCTCCTTGAAGGTGGTGAACACTCTCTGCTCACACTCTGGGAGATAGTGCAGCTGAAAGACACATGGTACATTAGTGCCCTGAACTGGAGAAATCACATGGAGACCCGGACAACACTGAGATGCTTACATTGCCACTGGATCCACTAGACTTCCCATCCACTGGCCTGTGATCTTCCTGTATTCAGTATGATTGCATGTGTTTCGTGAGTCTGAAGAGGACTTTATAGATCGGTATCGGACATATGGGCTAATATTGAACTTATGGACTTGATCTGGACTAGGCTGGAATGTTTTCTCAATATTCAACTGCTCTTGTATGTAAGTCTCTTTATTATACGCATATGAGTGTTTATGAATTTGTTTCCCTAGTCTACCCAGAATAACACAGCCTTTTCTCAATATCAAAGAAGCCAAGATCTCCCTGTATTCTGCTTTTCTGTCTCCTTCTTTTCTATAATTGTTCTGTTGTCTCCTCAGGGCCCTGTTTGATTGTGGGGCTGGACTCCCCATTTCAGCATAGAGATAAGGCCTGGAGGCCAGAGAAGGGCCAGGTCCCATTGTACCAGGCAGGCCAGCCCTGTGTCCATCCCTGAGTGTCAGATGCTGAGTCTGGCCCAAAATTTCTCCTAGTGCTCCTTAGGATTCTGGACAGCAGGGCTGGGGGAACCTTGGCAGGGCAAACACTAGAAGTTGAGAATTCAGCAATTGACTCTTTCATCGTATATTATAATTTATATAGAGAATATAAAAGGGATATGGAGTCTTTTGTTTGGGTCCAGGCTTTGTTTTGCTTTTGTCAAATAATTTATTGTTGGTTAATTAATTAATTAATTTTCTACATTTTTTTCTTTTGTGGTGATTGTGAGACAAACACAGTCCAGACATTAGACTTCCCATCTTCCCCTCCCGAGAACTATCTGACTCCATAGCTCATGCACCCCAATCACAGCCACTGTCAGGCCAGGACCATGGCTTCTCACCAGGATACCAGTGTATCCCTTCAGTGTACCTTTCTCATTTCTTAGCAAAAATGCCATGTCTTCTTTCACTCACCACCAGGGGCCGAATGGGAGTACAGCATGATTCCGAAGGCTGCCACGGCCTCAGCCTGATGGTCCACCTTCCCTGAGTCTTAACCCGGAGCACTAACTGAAGGGTCTCTGATGAGTTCTTAAAAATGCGTTCCCTTCTCTGTCATCTCTAACAGGAGAATGCAGGTCTCTGTGAGATCAGGATCCTCTGGCTCAAGGCTTCTCCCTTTTCTCTCTCTTCGTTGCTCACACTCTCATTTCGAGTTACCCAGTTGTCAGATCCCCGCCCCACTAATAAGTTAGATACATGGGGTGAAGTGTCAGGGGCGTTAAAGAAGTGACCAGAAGTCAAGGGAGGTTGAGGAGGGGGTGCAGAAGATACTACAGAGTGGCATTCATCTCCAAATAGCAAGCCTCAGTCAGAAACTACCTGCAGGGTACAAAAGGCCCTAGCAGAAAGGCCAAAGGCTCTTGTAATTATTCCTGTAGTAGGGAAGGAGGTCCAGCCCACTGGGACTCTAAGATCTAGGAGACTGGAGGACCCACAAATCAGCCAACCTGCCGAAGGAAGCTCTGGAAGCCAATGGGCCCTGTAGTCAGCAATCCAGTCATGTGAAAGCAAGAGGTCTATGGTGTGCTGAGCATTCCTGGAGGTCCTCAGAGAGCCCTGTTGCCTGCCCTTGTGCAAGGGGAATCCCACCCACACCTGCACAGACACCAGGTACGTGCATGCACACACCTCCCCCCACCCCGCCAGCCTCAGTGATGACTTAGCACCTCACTGCCAGGAGTATCTTCTTTAACAGCTATGCCTGTGTTGGAAGTTCATGAACACCCAACAGCACCCATATCCTGCTCTGCCTGGGATGCCCATGAATTAACCAAGACAGGAAAGTGGATGGCAGGAGGCCGAGCTTTCTCAGTGTAAGGAGCCCAGTGCCAGCACCTAGAAAGTATTTCCCACAATGGAACCAGAGATTTTCCTACATCTGTCTCCCATATGTTAAAACTACTCCAATTTTCTAATTCAGCTTGTAAACAATGTTGAGCCAATGACTTTTCGCTAAACTCAGTTCCCTCTAGCTCTAGAATCCCATTTAATTTAGCAGAAGAATACTAAAGATTTATTGAGGGAAGTTAACAAACAAAAACAAAACAAAAAAACAGAGAAACTCCCCCCTGTGGTAGTCTTGCACATAAGTACAGCTGAGTTGACCAACCCATAGTTACATGCAATGGACACAACTGCATGCTGCTGCATGTATAACGGTTGGAGATTAAATGAAGCTGGCTATTGTTTCATTTTTTGCTCTGAGCAAGCATTTGACTCATTGTGATCTGCTGGTCTAAGTCACTATAAGGGGTCAGTCACAAGTGAATGAACAATAGCAGGCTCCTAAACAAGACATCCTGCTACGCTTCGCTAGACTGCCCTCTATGCTTGGAGGAGTCAGGGTTTGTTAACGTTGCCCTTCCTCTTCAACTTCAGTACTGGAACAGGAAATCCACCACTTCCTCTGGCAGCCACAAAGCCCTGACAACACCCAGCATGTTGATGAAGGTGAACAACTCATCCGCCAGCTCCTGTAGCTTCTGCTTGTGTTCTCTAAACCGTAGGGCCTCCTCGTGATTCTGCTCCAGGCTGACACAGGGCTCCAGTGAGTACCCGGGAGGACTCTTAAAGGCCTCATTCTTGAAGGGATTTGGAGAGTGAATGAGTGGAGTCCAGAAGTCCCCGACCCCCCTTTGCCGACTTTGATTTGTGGTGTAGGCCTCCTTGAACTCAAAGTGGGCTCTTTGCTTAAGAAAACCCTGCAACGCTACACCAATGAAATTCTTCATAAGCAGTGAAGTTCCCAGGGAGTACCAAAACTAGACTTTGGAGCCAGGGCATGGTACTACAACACATGGGTTGGAAAACACTCCTAAAGATTTAACAAAACAAAAAATTGACCTATTTATATTTTTATATAAATGTATATATTATCTGTAAACATATATTTATGTACAAATAAAACAGACATAACTATTTATAGACTTTTTTGTTGTTGAGTTTTGTTGTTGTTTGTCTAGTTTTTTGTTTTCTTTTGTTGTTTTGTTTGCTGTTGGTTTTCTGCTTATTATTGTTTCTGAATGCCTATCTAGATAAGATAGGCAGGATAAACAATACAGAGGTGAAAACAATGGGACCAACAGGTTGGGGGGACATGGGAGAGGGGGCGGTGGGGAAAAGAGAGGGGTGCCAATAAATTCAGTGACATGGGAATGATAAGTGATATAAATTGATGTCGAGCATGGCATGGGATGCCTGGTAGGGCTTGATCAGGGCAATGTAACGGAGAGGAATTACTGAAACCCGAATGAAAGCCTAACATGATCGTCGGACAAGAGGAAATTAAAAGGAAAGAACTAGGAGGCAAAGGACATTTATAGAGATCTAAATACAGGCATGTACATATGCAAATATATTTACATATAACAATAGGGAAAGTGGAGGGTGAGTGGGTTGAAAAGGGGGAACTGATTACAAGGATCCACATGTGACCTCCTCCCTGGGAGATGGACGGCAGAGAAGGCGGGGAAGGGAGACTCCGGATAGGGTAAGATATGACAAAATAACAATCTCGGATTATCAAGGGCTCATGAGGGAGGGGGGAGCGGGGAGGGAGGGAAAAAAAAAAGACGACCTGATGCAGAGGGCTTAAGTGGAGAGCAAATGCTTTGAGATTGATTAGGGCAAAGAAGGTACAGAGGTGCTTTATACAATTGATGTATGTATATGTATGGATTGTGATAAGAGTTGTATGAGCCCCTAATAAAATGTTTAAAACAAACAAACGAACAATAGGGAAATAAATCTATGTTGATATACTTATAGGTTCAGTATTAAGGTAGCAGATGGACATTGGGCCTTTTCTCAAGTACTCCCTCAATGCAATAACACTTTGTTCTAATAACCTGTAATTCCGTGATGCTCACCTTCCCTACACGATCACTGAAGACAAAAATGAGTGCATAAGCAAATGTGGTGATAAAAGCTGACGGCGTCTGGCTATCAAACGATATAGTGTCTGGGGTCTCAAAGGCTTGAAGATAAACACCAGCCATCTCGATGAGAAGCAGCAAAGTTCACATGGAGGAAGCACACCAGCCTGTGTGATCATGAGGGGTGGGTGGGATCAGATACCAGGCATCAAAGACCAAGAACCAAAAAATCGTATCAATGTGAATGAGGGGGAGTGCAGATTGGAGACCCAAAGCTCATCTGTAGGCAACTGGACATACCCTTACAGAAGGGTCATGGAGAGGAGATGAGCCAGTTAGGGTGCATTGTAGCACCAATGAAACACACAACTTTCCTCTAGTTCTTTAATGCTTCCTGTCCCCACCCACTATCATGATCCCAATTCTACCTTATAACTCCAGCTATACCAGGGGATGTACACTGGTACAGATAAGAGCTGGAAACACAGAAAATCCAGGGCAGATAAACCCTTCAGGACCAATATTGAGAGTAGCAATACCACGAGGGTAAGGGTAAGGTGGGGGAAGAAAGGGTGAACCGATTGCAGTGACTACATATAACCCCCTCCCAGGGGGATGGACAACCGAAAAGTGGGTGAAGGGATACATTACACAGTGTTTGTCAGGGGAAGCCAGCCCCTAACACATCATTACGGGTCCGGTAGGCGCAATTGTACAGCGATAATAAGTAAAGATCATAGTAAAGTCATAGAGAGCATGAGAGATAGAAGTGAAATATTTAAATAAATGGGAGTCAGACAAGTTTCATGGTAGCATGCTCACCTCATCCCCACTCGATGGTCTACGTGGAGGGAGAGAGCGAGTTTAATGGTAGCCCCGGCTCCTTTTATCTTCTCTGGGGATGTGCAAGCCCCCTAATTACAGGTGAGGACATACGTCACAGGAAGGGGCTGTACTATAGGCAATACAGTAATCAGAAGGGGTGGTCTAGGGACATACACGCAATAGAAAGGGGAGAGATTAGGGTTATACATGTGACAAGATGGGCAGATCCTAGGTTCAGGATGGTGGCCTAACTTTGACCTATTCCCTAGATCTCCATAGGAACCATTATCAGTAGGGTGTGAATGCTTGGTCTCAAGCTTCAAGGAGGAATAGTCTATTGTCCCCAGTAGCAGGGAGTGAGGCCTGCCATATAGTCTGGTTGACTAACTGCCCTGGGGAGGATGTCTGTAAGCGGTTGATCTCTCCCCACAAGTGTTAGACATGAAAAAATAATCTATATATTATCAAGGGTTCATGGGGGAGGGAAGGCAGAGAAGGGAGGAAGGGAAAATGAGGAGCTGATACCAAGGGCTCAAGTCAAAAGAAAATGTTTTGAAAACAATTATGGCAACTGTAGTTGTTATATAATCTGGTGTCAATTTGGGACTTAAGAAGATTCAGAGTGAAGGGGTGGAGTCTAGTCTGTCAATCGGATCATATTGAATGAGGCCTCTGTGTGGGCATGGCTTTCTCCTGAGAGTTCTGGGAAATCTGTTTTTTCCTCCTTGGAGGTGGGAGACTTTGCAGCTGATAAGACACACGGAACTTTACTAGTATCCTGAGCTGGAGAAGCTGGAGCACTCACATGGACCTACCCAGACGCAACCAGAGCCCTGGACCTGGAGAAGTCACGTGGAGACCCCTGCCAGCGCTGAGATGCTTATAATGCCACTGGATCTAAAGGACTTTCTACCTGTGATCATCCTGCATTTGGCATCATTGCATGTGTTTCATGAGTCTAAAAAGGACTTTCTATAGATTGGTATCAAATATATGGGCTAATTTGGACTTATGGGTTTGGACTGGAATGGGTTGGGATGCTTTCTTAATGTAAAATTGCCCTTTATAGAAAACTCTCTCTTATGCACATATTCGTGTTTATGAATTTGTTTCTCTAGTCTACCCAGACTAACAGCAACAAATATACAAATGTGCTTGACACAATGGATGTATGTATGGATAAGAGCTGTACAAACTCCCAATAAAATGATTGAAAAAAAGAGAACATCTTCATAGGACGCAAAAGTGAGGATAAACAGAATTTTATTCAGCTTATGTGGCAAAACGAAAAGAGAGATGGGAAACGGACTGACAAGCCCATCAAGGCTATATCTGACCCAGTCCCTAAGTTTCGTTGTCATTGGTGAAAAAGAAATCTCTTTGTAGAAAATACAATAATTTACAACGAAAAAATTCCACAATTACCTAATATACGAATCAGTGCATGAAGGATTTTTACTTGAAAATATACATTATACAGATAAAAATAATTTTGAAATATTAGAATTGAACTTAGTAATGTTTTCCCAATACCTTTACCTCTACTGTTATTTCATAAGCTTTTTCTCTACCAAATTTTATCCTGCTAAATTTAATTTTAGTAGCATCATGATGGAATTTAGCAGAATATTTAGTGACGTTGAAATGTTTAGTAGAGATAACGTCCTTTTTCTTTTTTATACTAAGAGTAGAGTGTGATAGGACCAGTGGTGAGAGTGGTGATACCGGGAGGGTGGAGGAACCGATCTACATATAACCCACTCCCTGGGGCATGGACAACAGGAAAGTGGGTGAAGGGGGATGTTGGACAGTGTAAGACATGACCAAATAATAATAATTTATAAATTATTGAGGCTGAAGGAGGGAGGATGGGGGAGGGAGGGGAAAATGAGGAGCTGATACCAAGGGCTCAAGTAGAAAGCAAATGTTTTGAGAATGATGATGACAACAAATGTACAAATGTGCTTGACACAATGGAAGGATATATGGATTGTGATAAGAGTTGTATGAGCCCCCAATAAAATGATTTTTTAATTAAGTTTTTATAAATGCAAAAGACTCTGAGAAAAGATTGCAAATAATGTGGGACACAATAAAGTGACACAATCTACATCTTATAGGAACTTCAGAACAGGAAGAAACAAAAATCCACACAGAGAATAGTCCAAGAATTCCTGAAAAAAAAACAAACCTTTCTTCAATGCCTAAAGCAGCGGTCACTATGCCTTAATGATGTTTAATTATGTTCAATTTGTAACAACAAAAATATAGCCTGCATATCTGATATTTACATTACAATTCATAACAGCTTCAGAATTTCAGTTACAGGTAGCAAAGAAAATAATTTTATAGTTGGGAATCACCACAACATGAGGAGCTGTATTAAAGGGTCGCAGCATTAGGAAGGTTGATCACTACCAAAAGGATGAAAAGAGAATTACTCAAGAAGCCAAAAGGACACCAACTGGAAGAGATTCCCCAAAGGAAAATTCCACAGCACATTGTAGTCAGGAGATCTAACATCAGGACAAGAAAAAATATTTTAAGAGCAGCCAGAGAAAAGAGAACAATTATGTAGAAAGGGTCAGCAATTAGAATAACCTCGTATTTCTCAGCAGAAACCATGGAGGCCAGAAGACAACAGAGTGACGGTTACAGAGCCCTGAAGGGAAACAAACCACCACCAACCAAAAAAAAAATGTCAACCTAGACTTTTGTAATCAACAAAAATATCCCTCAAATATTACGGAGAAAGAAAACTATTGTAACTCACGGAGAAAATAATTAACAAGAACACAACTATAAAAAGTACTCAATGACATATTATGGCAAAAAATCAACAACAGCACACAAACTGAAACCAACATACCAGATAATTTTCATATAAACCCTCACACAGAGCAATATCCAAAGCAACAATGTAATACAGGAAAAACAAAGATATGAAACACAACAAATGTATACACTCACACACATCATGCACAAATACAGAGCAAAATAACAGTAACAAATATATACATATCAATAATTTCACTGAAGGTTAAGGGATCTAACACACCAGTAAAGAGACAGAGAATTGCAGAATGGAAAAGAAAACAAAATCCATCCACATGCTGGCAACCAAAACACACCTCAGAAACACAGTCATGAACACACTAAAAGTTCAAAGCTGGACAAAGGGGTACAGGCAAACTGCAATCAAAGAAGAGCAGGGGTAGCAATATTAATCTTTCTGAAAATAGATATCTAAATAAACAATATAAAAAGAGACAAGAACAGGCATATAATGATCAAGGAAAGAATAGGTCAATTGACATAAGTCTAATAAATATATATATGTACCCTTAAAAGACTCTCCAAATATATCAATCAAATCATCACAGAGTTGGGGGCAAAAATAGACACTCAAACAGTAATAACAGTAGACTTCAATATGCCACTCTCAAGGAAAGACAGAACATCAAAAATGAAACTTAAAAAAGGTACTAAAGAGCTCAACTACCCAATCAACTAAATCGACCTCATAGGCATATATAGAATTTTCTGTCCAACAAAAACACAGTAGAAGTTCTTTTCCAACGCAGTGGAACATTCTCAAGTGTAGACCACAAAGCATACCTCAAATTTTTGTTTCAAAATTGAAATCCTACAACTAACCATTTCAGAGAGCAATGCCATAAAACTAGAAATCAACAATAAAATGAACAGAAGCATAGAGAAACACATGCAGATTGAACAAGATAATACTAAAAAAAGTTTGGCTTATATTACAAATAAGGGAAGAAATTTAAAAGTTCCTTGGGACATAACAAAGACAGCAAACAAAGACAAATTTAATTTAAAAAAACAATTTATAGTGATCAACGAACACATGAAAAAGTAGGAATAATCCAAAAAATCAATACCCTAACTCAGTGGTTCTTAACGTGTGGTTCACAACCCCTTTGGGGGTCGAAAAACCCATTCAGAGATATTTTCTTTCTACTTGAGCCCTTGGTATCAGCTCCTCATTTCCCCCCTCTTTCCCTGATCCCTTCCCTCACCCTTGATAATTTATAAATTATTATTATTTTGTCATGTCTTACACTGTCTGACATCTCCCTTCACCCACTTTTCTGTTGTCCATCCCCCAGGGAGGGGGTTATATTTAGATCCTTGTGATCAGTTCCCCCTTTCTACGCCACCTTCCCCTTCCCCTCCTGGTATCGCCACTCGCATTATTGATCCTGAGATGTTTATCTGTCCTGGATTCCCTGTGTTTCCAGTTCCTGTCTGTACCAGTGTACATCCTCTGGTCTAGCCGGATTTGTAAGGTATAATTGGGATGACGATGGGAGGCGGGGCCAGAAAGGAGGGGGAAGCATTAGAGAACTAGAGGAAAGTTGTTATATTTAATTGTTGCTCTACTGCACCCTGACTGGCTTCTCTCCTCCCTATGCCCCTTCTGTTGCCTGGGGGCGGGCTTTGGTCTCCATGCTGCACTCCCCCTCAATCACATTGATATGATTTTTTTCGTTCCGGGTTTTTGATGCCTGATACCTGATCCCATCGACACCTCATGATCACACAGGCTGGTGTACTTCTTCCATATAGACTTTGTTGCTTCTCAGCTAGATGACCATTTATTTTGTCTTCAAGCCTTTAAGACCCCAGACACTATATGTTTTGATATCCAGAAACCATCAGCTTTCTTCACCACATTTGCTTATGTACCCATTTTGTCTTCAGCGATTGTGTCAGGAAGGTGAATATCAAAGAGTGCCAGGTTATCAGACCAAAGTGTTCTTGTGTTAAGGGAGTATTTGAGTAGAGGCCCAAAGTCCATCTGCTATCTTAATACTTATATAAATATATGTACATTGGCCTCTATCCCGGTCATTATAAATTAATATATTTACATATATAAATGCCTATAGTTTTACCTCTATAAATAGCTTTTGCCTCCCATTTCCTTCCTCTATTTCCTTTCAACCTTCCTTCTCTCCCACTATCATGCTCAACCTCCATTCAGCTCTCAGTATTTTCCTCTGGTATACATTACTCTTGATCAAGTCCCACAAAGCATTATACATCCTCCTCGCCATCAATTTTGGATCTCTTGTTTTCCCTTTATCTCTGAGTTTGTTAGTTCCCCACTCCTCCTTCCTGCTCCCTCTTCTCTCATGTCCCCCAGAACTGCCAGTCCTATAGTGTTCTCCTCGGTATTGCTCATCCTGCCTATCTTATATAGATAGACACAGGGCAAAAGATAAACAAAAGCAAAACTTAATAAAACAGAACAAGAGAAAAAACAAACAAACAAAAGCCAATAGATCGTTCCAGGTCTGCCTCCTGACCCTAATGTTTTCCAAGCAAGTCTGATGAGGTGTCAAGCCCTGTCCTCCAAGTCAGAAATCTTTTCAGGATTCTTTGGGGACTTGGTTACTTTGCTCCCCTTGCTACCCATTTGCACTCCTTTTATATTTCACCCCGCTGTGCATGGGGCAGACTGGGTATAATGTCTCCAGCTCCCCTGTGGTGGAGCTGGCCCTCTGGTCCTCTCTATGCACTGGCTGCTTTGAGCAGAGATGTTGTCCCTGGAGTTTAGTGGGCCATGATGAGGTTCTCTCTCTCTCTCTCTCTCTCTCTCTCTCTCTCTCTCTCTCTCTCTCTCTCTCTCTCTCTCTCTCTCTCTCTTTCTCTCTCTCTCTCTCTCTCTCTCTCTCCTTCTTAGTTTTCTCCCATATGGTCTGGACAGACCCGCCTCTCTCCCTGGGCTATATCTTCAGTGTTTTCCTCTGCATTTCCTTCTTCTGGGGTGGGGGCTGGGGGCGGCAGTCAACATAGCTCAGCTTGGGCCTGGCCCCATTGTCCTCTCTGTTAGTTTGCTGCTCCAAGCCAGTGTATTACCCTCAAGGTTTGGCACTCAGGGATGGAGTCTGGTAACTCTCTTTCCTGTGGAGACGTAAATAATATCCTTCCTTATTTTCTCTTTTCTTTTTTCCCCTTTTATTTCTTTCCCTCTCTCTTTACCCTCCTTTTTAGTTGGCTGCCCTTTGCATGTCTGAGTTGAGTCAGACCCCTGCCAAAATGTCTGGACCTCGACCTGGGATTTATGCATTAAATACGTTATCTTTTATGCCCATTTAAAATTTTGAGCTTACCTCAGTGGGCTCATGTTTTACGTGCCCCTTTGCGCTTAGCTAACTTCGCTTAGCATAATTTCCACCAACTCTTCCCATGAGGAAATGTGCTTCATGCATTTGCCGCTGATTTTTAGGGCTATATAGTACTCCATTGTATGTATATACCAGAATTTTTAAATCCATTCATCAGTTGATGGAAATTTAGACTGTTTCCAAGGCTTTGCAATTGTAACTGCACAGCGATGGACATTGGAGCACAGATGCATGACCATGGTCTGTTTCTAACTTCTTCTGGGTATAAGCCCAGTAGGAGAATTGCTGGATCATATGGTAGCTCCATTTCCAGTTGTTCTAGATATTGCCAGATCGATTTCCATAGTGGTTGCACATATCTACAGGACCAACAGAAGTGGATGATAATTCCTATCTCGCCACACCCTGTCAAGCATTTGTCACTTTCTGGCTTTTTTGAGTTGGGCTATCTTTGAGCATGGTGGGTGGCAACTCATTGCTGCTTTAATTTACATTTCCCTTATGGCTAATGATCGGGAACATTTTCCCATGTATTTATTGGCCATTTAGATTTTCACCCTTGTAAAACTTCTGTTCAGGTCTTTTGTCCATTTCCTCAGTGAGCTTTTTGGGTTTTGTTTTCTCGTTGTAGGCTTGCAGAGTATGGTACATTTTAGTAACAAGGCCTTTCTCTGATGTGTCATTGCTAAAGATGTTTTTCCAGCCTGTGGGCTCTCTTATTACTCTCTTGGCAAACTCTTTCAATGTGCACAGATGTATTATCTTCAGTATATCCCCCTTGTAAATTTGTGCCTCCTTTGTGCTGTGTTTATGTCCTAATCTATTTCTGATAGCCTGCATATTCCCTACGCCAGAGTTCTTAGGTTTTTTCCAATTCCCTCATTGGTGGCCATATGAGTTTGGGGTTTTACTTTGAGATCTGTGATCCACCTTGACTTTAGTCTTGTGCATAGAGTGAGGTGAGGGCCTTGATTAGTTTTTTGGCAGGTAGATATCAATTTTTTCCAGCACCATTGTTTCTTATAGTTTTTTATGTCAATATGGCAAATGATACTAGTGGTCTTTCGTATGTTGAACCATCCCTGCATCACTGGTATGAATCCCATTTAGTCATGGTGAATGATTTGTTTTATATACGTTTGCATTCTATTAGCAAGCATTTCGTTAAGGATTTTTGCATCGAGGTTCATTAGGGATATTAGTCTGTAGTTTTCCATTCTTGTGGGACACTTGCCTGGTTTCGGTAGAGTTATATTAGATACATAGAAAGAGTTCAGGAGTTTGCCAACTTTTTCCATGATCTGGAAAAGTGTAGGCTTGGTGTCAATTCTTCCCTGAATGCTTGGTAGAATTCTCAGGTGAAACCATGTGGTTCAGAAGATCTTTTTGTTGGTAATCCCTTGATAACCTCGTCTTTTTCTTCTATTTCTATGGGTCTGTTGAGATTCTTCATGTCCATTAGGTATAGTCTATAGAGGGATTGATTTCCAAGTATTTGTCCATGTCTTCCAAATTGTTGAATTCACTGGAGTACAGTGATTCGTAGTACTGTGTAATTAGTCTTTTGATTTCATTAGGGTCTGTTTTAATGTCCCCTCTCTCATCCTTCATCCTTGTTATTGAAATTTGTTCCTTCCTTTATTTGGTTAGGTTTGCCAATAGTCTCTCAATTCTGTTTATCCTTTCAAAGAAACAACTTTAACAGGATTAATTATATCCATAGTTTTCTTATTTTCCCTCTTCAGAATCTCAGCTCTGATTTTTATTATTGCTTTTCTTTTGCTATTAGAAGGGTTGTCCTGTTGACTCTGCTCTAGTTGTTGTAAATTTTGTGCAGCATATCAATCATGAGTCTCTCTTACTTTCTCGGGTGTGCAGGTATTGCTATGAAACTTACTCTGATAATTGCATTTGCTGTGGCCCATACATTATAGTGCGTCCTGGTCTCATTCTCATTGGTTTCTAGAAATTTCCTAATTTTATCTCCAATCTGTGCCAATACACAAATTCCTTTTGCAAAAGAGAATTATTCATACTCCAGTTGCTTGCCCTTGTTTTCATTTTCGTTTTGTTGTTTTCCAGCCTTATGGTACAGTGGTCAGAGAAAGTGGTCTGTATGATATCAATGTGCTTCAATTTATGCAGATTCAACTTAAGCTCCATATGTGGTCTATCTTAGGATATGTGCCATATGGGCTTGAAAAGAAAGTGATTATTTTGCATTTGGATGAAGAGCTCTGTAAATATTTATCAGGTCAAATGGTCTAATTGTGTTTAGATCTCTAGCCTCCTTGTTGAGTTTCTTTCCCTGTAATCTATCTTTCTCAGAGAGTGGTGTATTGAAGTTACCTTTGGTAATTGTTGAGTCTGTGGTTTCTTATTTCATTTTTGGAGTTGTTTGTTTGGGGTTTTTTTGTTTTGTTTTGTTTTTGAAAATCAGTGAGTATCTTGTTCTGGGAATATATATTTCAAATACTTAGCGGTTCTTTGTCTACTGTTCCCTTGAGCATTATATAATATCCCTCTTATCTCTTTTTATGGTTTACACTTTTTTTAAAACAATTTATTGGGGCTCATAAAATTCTTATCACAGTTCATACATATACATACATCAATTGTATAAAGCACATCTGTACAGTCTTTTCCCTAATCATTTTTTTCTCCTCTTTTCTTTTTTTACATTTTATTAGGGACTCATACAACTCTTATCACCATTCATACATATACATACATCAATTGTATAAAGCACATCCATACATTCCCTGCCCCAATCATTCTCAAGGCATTTGCTCTCCACTTAAGCCCCTTGCATCAGGTCCTCTTTTTTTTCCCCCTCCCTCCCCTTTCCCCCCTCCCTCATGTGCCCTTGGTAATTTATACATCGTTATTTTGTCATATCTTGCCCTATCTGGAGTCTCCCTTCCCCCCTTCTCTGCTGTCCCTCTCCCAGGGAAGAGGTCACATGTGGATCCTTGTAATCAGTTCCCCCTTTCCAACCCACTCACCCTCCACTCTCCCAGCATCGTCCCTCACACCCTTGGTCCTGAAGGTATCATCCACCCTGGATTCCCTGTACCTCCAGCCCTCATATGTACCAGTGTACAGCTTCTTTCATAAAGTTGGGTTTCTTCTAATGTATTCTTTGAGTTTTTACCTGTCTGTGAAGACTCTTACTTCTCCATCTATCTTGATAGATAACTTGGCTGGATAGATTATTCTTGAGTTTACGTTTGTTTACTTCAATTTTTGGAATATGTCACTCCACTATTCCCTCTTCTTCATAGTGCCTGCTGATATGTCTGAACGCATTCTTATTTGGGAATTTTAATTGTGATTGGTCATTTTTCTCTAGCTGCTCTCATGATTTTCTCCTTTTCCGCAAAGTTGGATAGTTTAAGTATTATGTGCCTTGGTGGCTTCTTTTGGGATTCAGTCTAGCTGGTGTTCTTTAGCCTCCTGAATGGTTTCCTGGTTTTCATTCATTAAGCTGTGGAAATTTTCCTCTGTATTGGACAGGGTTCTCTAGAGAGACAAACTAGATTGCTAGTAATTATATATAAATATATTTATAAAGATAGATATATAATTCAAGAAATAAACCGTTAAATAATATACAGATGGATAATACAAGAAATTAACAGTTAAATTATAAAGCAGTGAGACACTAGCCGTCCTTCAAGTTTTTAAAGCTGCCAGTTGCCAGTCCCCTTCTGTAGAGAGAGCTGGGCTATATATACCCAGGCAGCAAACAGCAAGGCAGGTCCCCAACTGTCATCAACTGTCAGTCCCCAGCTCCAGAGATGAACATTCCAATCGTGTGGGCTTAAAGGGACCTCAACTTACAGCGACACAGTCCACAGGCCAGGCATCCCACAGGTAGTGTACCCCTTTAAACTGAGGCACAGAACAACTAAGGTGAGGCTCACCGAGCCATTTATCCCACTGCCCTTCAGTGAATCCTACTTGTGTTTATCAGCCAGGCTGGCACAATAAATTATAGCATCCTCCAAGAATTCTCTCACTGTTTTTTTGCAGATGAAGTCTTTGTTGTGTCTTCTTCCTGTATTCCAGTTATTCTTATGTTATTCTTCTTAATTACATCAGACATAGCTCTTAGGTTTTCTTCGTCTTCACTAATGATCTTATCAGACTTTTGTTCATGTTTGTTAAATACTGCTTGGCTGATTTCTAAGTCACCGGTGTGGTTTTCTGCCTCTTCCAGTCAGTTGGCCAAGTCTGTGACTCTGCTACTAGTTTCTGTTATCTCCTCCCTAAGCACTTGTATTTCCCTTTGGTGTATAGACTTTATGTCTTCTAGAATTTCATCCTTTCTCTGTATTGTTTCCCTCATATCCTGTATGACTTCCAAGCAGCATTCTGAAAATTTCTTTCTGTGGCAGATCAATATATACTTCTTCTAAACACGTTGTTTGGATTAGGACATCTTCTGTCATTGCCTTTTGTTTCTCTAGTTTTTTCATTGAGGTTATTGGAGCTGAATTTTGTGTGTGTGTTGCATTGTTTTAGAGGAGCCAGGTGCCATTGTCAAGAGAGCTGAAGAGCACAGGGCTCTTTCAGGGAGATTCATAGAATGCTTCTTAATACTGCCTGCAGCTAATATCACTATGGAATTGACCTATGGATTTATATTCCTGTGGCTTCACTCTTTCCCTAGTCAACCAATATTCTGTTATTCGGAGGGAAAGTTGAATGGTCGTCACAGGAGATGCTGGTTGGTTGGTTATGGATCTATGAGCATGGCGCTTCCTCCTATTGGAAAATGAGTACTGACAACTATAGAGACAAGGGGATTCTTGACATGTATCTCTTTGCTTCTCTTCTGCAGCAAAGAAGCTAGAAGAATGATATTAGATTGACAACATTCTGTACAGCACAAGTGGTAACAACGTTGTGTGCTCCTGGGTTAGCTGAAAAGCTCACGGGTCAAAAGTTGATGTAAACCAGTGAGAAATTTAAGCCATTCCTTCTAATTTAGCAAATATTTTTGGTAGTTGAAAGCATGACTCTTGCTACAGGGTCAGAGAGAAGGAGGAACACTTCCATGAGATGAGTTGGCACACAGATTATAACAGTGAGCTCACACATACCAACCATGGTGAGGAGGTTCAGGACTAGACAGTTTCCTTGACAACTGAAAGGGGGAAGAGGGGACAGAAAATTCCACTCACCAGGTGTGTGTGGGGTGTTGCTTGACCAAGTCCGTGAGCCAGAGAGTCAGGAGGAAGGGCCTTAAGTTTAGCCAGTCTGGGGAGAAGAAGGGACTTGATGACAGTCCAGCATGACCAAGCATACAAGTGCTGTGCTGCTGTGTCAGTGGACAGGAGCGTACAGCTGGTAGCTGAACCTTGGCACTAGGCTCTACAGATCTGTGCCTGAGTCATGCTCCAGCATCGGCTGCTAACTCTGGAGATGACAAGCATGCACACACTCTCTGCATGAGCACTCCCCTCTAACCTGGGGACAGTGGCCTGCAGCAGTTGTACATGGGGTGATGCAACACTCATTTCCATGGTGGCAGTGGTGATGTTGAAGGGTCAGATGGACTTCCTGGCATGGGACGGAGGCAGCAGAGGGCATCATAGGCAGTGAAGGAGATGGGGCAATGCCCACATCTCTGCTCACCAGGAAGATGATGGTGGGAAGAAGAGAAAGCACACTCTAGTTTCTGTCACCAGCTTGGGCATCAGGGCACTTCTGGGTGATTCCAGCCAATTCAGTACAAGTGAGGGGGAACCTAGAGTTTAGTATCTCTAGTAATTTCCCCAGGGATCTTTCTCTCCATGTGGGTCCCTCATCCAAATGGCCAATGACTCCTCCTGGTCGATGGTTCTCTTTATATAGGTCCCCTCCCTGCTCTGTGGTGGCCTGAATCTCAAGTTCTTGCCTGGTTTCCTTCACTTTCTTTCCTGGAACCTAGTTTATATTTTAATCCTCTTTAATCCATGTTTGTTTGAGCTACATTTTTACCTTATGGGCTGCCCTGAAGTTGCCTTCCTCTGCTTCTCATTGCTTGCTTTGATTCACACCATCACCCTGTGCTGGGTACCATGGCTGGGCACCTCCTCTAAGCCTCTATCTCCATCCACAGCTTTCCTACAGCTTCTTCTTCCACACACTGTTGGATCTAATTCTTCAACTTTTCACTTGATTCTCAGGATTCCAGAGGGATCAGCTCCATCAGTGTCACTTGGTTGATGAACACATTGTTGGAGGGGGATGGTGCAGTGTGTCTTACTGGGTCATCCTCCACCTTAGCTCCTCCAGCCCAATGATTTTTAGTAGATTTATAGGTAAGCAAAATTAGTTTGAGATCTTTTTCATCATCCAAAGAGGGGATTTCAGCCCATTACTAATCGCTCCCCATTTATCCTGGAAGCCCCTAACGGTAGGCAACCCCAAGTCTACTTCCCATCTCTAGTGCTTTACTTATTCCTGACATTTCTTAGAAGTAGAATTAACACTATGTATATCTTTGTGACGTGTCTTCCACTAACATATGCTCTCAGGTTCCTCCCACTGTAGCATGCCTCATAGCGCCATTCCTTCTCATGGATGAATAAAGTCCCTTGCATAGCTACAGTATATTCTGTGAGTCCATTATCTGTTGAAGGACATTTGGGATGTTTTCATCATTTGACTATTATGAATAATGGTACTATGCTATAAGTGATACTTTCGGTGTCATATTTAAGACAAATTGTTGTGTTGTTTATTTTTAAATATTTATTTTAAATATTCAACTAGACGGTTTTTAATTTCTAATATTCTACTGGTATTTTCAAACTTGTCATCTTTGTGATCCACAATTGAATAACATTATGTCTAACTGCCTATATTATTGTCTTTTTCAGTGTGTGTCTCACTTCCTTAGATAAATTTACAAGAACAAAGAAATATACAAAATAATTTAAAGGACAAACACACAGCCTACCAAGTATAATAAAGGAAGCACACAGAGTGTTAGACAAAATAGATGACTGGGACATGTTGAAAATACATCACTTATACACATCAAAATATTCCATCAAAAGAATAAAAGGAAAGCCCACAGAATGGGGGGGGGGGGATCTTTACTAAAGATACATCGGATGAGGGTCTAATTACCAAAATACACAAAATTCTACAATAGTACAATAAGAATATAACACACGACCCAATTAACAAGTGGCAAGACGACACGAACAGACAGGTCACCAAAAATGAAGTACAAATGGCTCACAAATACATATTAAAAAATGCTCCTGATACCTAGCCATCTGGGACATGTGAATTAAAATCACAATGAGAAACCACCCTACACCCCAAATCCTAGCCAAATTTAACAACACAGAAAATAAATGCTGGAGAGGTTGTGGAAAGAATGGAACTTGTATATACTGTTGGTGGACTTATAATTACATACAGCTACTTTGAAAAATGATACAGCAATACTTAAAGGAACTGAGGATTGAAATCTCATACTATTCATCAGTACCAGAATTAGCATACACCCCAAAGGAAAAAGAGACAAAACAGGAAGGGATGAATGCTCTTCCATATTTATAGCAGCACAATTCGCCAAAGCAAGGAACTGGAAGTAGCTCAAATTCCATGCAGTGGATGAATGGATAAAGACACTATGGTCCATACTGAGAGGTTGGAGACAGAGGTGCAGAAGGAGATAAGGCTCAATCAGGAATTAGAAGTATAGAGAGGCTTTATTAAGACAAGGGAAAACTCATGGATGAGTTCCGAAACTCAATGAGTTAGGTTAGGGAAGTCACAGCTTGTCGGTGAGGCAGTGGGAGATATATAGGGCTCGAGCTAGGGAGGTGTACGTTGGCAACAAGAAGGGAGATATTTCGCTTGCAGTTGCAGGACCTGGAGTCAGGACGCGATCTGTGGGAAGTGCCTTTGTTGTTTGCCAACCTACTCCCTGGAGTGCTGGGACAGGGGCTGCACAACCTTGGTCTGGAGAGATAAGCTCCTTGGATTGTTGGGGCAGAAGATGCAGACTTCAATGGGTCATTTATCCTCTAAGAGGCTGGAAATGGGGCCCTTGAAGTTCTATCTTCCCAAGGAACCAGAGAGGAGATGGGGGCTGCATAGTCTGGACAGGAGATAGGGGGCTGCCTAATCTGAACCAGGCCCAAACATCCCAAATTCCTTAAAAGTGGTAATGGGCGACATATTCTGTTTTAACTACTTCCTGCTGAGATAAGGCGAAGAATCAGGGGATTAAGAGTTGTACGGTTCAGGGCCAGGCCTTTGGCAGTGGACTGCAAGGGTAAAGAAGCTGGTCAGGTTGGAGAGATCTTTCATTAATTCCTCCAAAAATTTAAACACACATGGAGCTAAAAGTTATAGTACACAGATTATTATCGGAGGTTCTATGAGGGGCATGATCCAGGTCAAGACAGGACTTTGAAACCACGAGGAAGGGCTGGTGGTGCCCCACCTACCTCTCTTAATTTCATTGGCCATGGTGCAGTTTATTCACATTTTGTTCAACTATACCTGATTCATCAATATAATAGCAACATCCTTCATTTAAAAACATACATGTTCTCCCTTTCTCTGCTGTAAGCAAATCAATGACTTGGTGGTTTCGCAGGGTTACTTGGGCTAAGGACGTCAGCTGTTTCTGGAGAGAAATGAGTGAGTTAGAAGTGGAGTACATCATAGATTGTATTTTATCATTGAAAGCTTGAACCTGAACCATGGTTTGCCCTATTGCTCCCCTGGATATCCCAGCTGTGGCTCTGGAGGAGGCAAAGCTAAGTCCCACCAGCACCAGGAGAAAAACTGCTCATTTGGTCAGAGAGCTGGGGTGGGTGTTTAAGTTCCACAGCCACCAGAATTCCCCCTGATTATACATTGTAAGTTGGGCTACAATGACTGGGAGGCCCAGGGTGTGGCCGGAGGTATTGAGGCACTGTGTCAATGTTCCATTGCACCAGAAGTTGATTTCCAAGGGAGCTTTAAGTGAGCTTGTAACTTTTGGGGTATGGCTGCAGCTGAATAGGTCTTTGGTTTTTGCTGTGGATGGCAAATAGCATACGGGGTAGTTGGTGTTGCCGTGGCCTTCTGGAACAAATTATGGTATATTATGAACGGGCATGGGACAAGGATTGCTAAGATTACCAGGGAGAAGGGAGCTCCATGGCACCGCTGCCAATAGTGGACATTGGGGAGAGGCGCAGATAAAGCAGGAGGAATGTTCTATTCTGGAAGCATTTAGCAATGAATCTGCTTCTTGAATTGGTTTTACTCATTTGAAAGGGTAAGAGCCATGTCCCTCCCCCGCTGAGCTTGGTTAACAGGTTGAGTTCACTATTCTGGATTTCTTTAGCCACTTCATCAATACTTTTTGGTGGGTGAGGGACTAAGAGATATTGCCTATGAATTGTTATTGAGATGGGGAGAGTGGACTTCATGTCATGCTGGTAAAGGCCTCCCTTAACTCCCTTTTCCCATCTCAAATCCCAAGGGTCTGCGATATATATTTGGAAATCCCCACGTGCACTGGGGGACAAGACATTGCTTAAAGAGTTTCTGGCAACCTTTCAGGAGTAATAGTCCCATTTGCTATTACACAGGTGACATTCACATGAAGAGTATGCACATCCAAAGTATGCGTCTGGCCAATTTTTGCATCGTGGTTGGGTTTGATCCTGAAGATAGCTGAGAACTGGGTCACTGTCGTGATAGGTGTACTTGGTTAAGGGGAAGAGGTGGGTGTCATTAAGCTAAGACGAGCACTAAGACAAACAGGCTGTTGATGTTTGCTTTGGTCACTGTGGGCTGTGTCAATTACATGGGTTTTGGCCATAGTGGACATGAGGGGGGAAAACTGCCACACATAAGATCTGCGGGTGATGTAGGATGGGCAGAGGGTGTGTGGGTGGGATGACACCAGAGGGTGTCTGAGAGTACCTTAGCTATGGGAAGTAGGAGGTACCCTAAGAAAGAGTAGGGTAGTGGGCCCCACAACTTGAGTTGCATATTGAGTATGATTGGCACGTGGGGATAGCTTTACTCTGGTAAGGTGGTGCCAGTTAGGATCCCCAAGGACTTTGTGCTGGGAGTCATGAGGACGACAGTGTTTGGTCCTGTCCACTTGGGCTGTAAAGGCTGTGGGTGGAGTTCCTTCAGCAGGATGGAATCCCCCAGCTTGATCACTGGCAGGTTAGGTTGTGCAGGATCAGGGGTGGGCAGGCACCGGTCTGCATGCTCCTGGAGCAGTTTCTGTAAAAGAGAAAGAAAAGATAAATAGTTTGCCAGTGGATTGGTTTGGGTTGGTAGGTGGTGATGGATCAGAAAGGGCCTGCCATATAGAAGTTCAAAAAGGCTTAAAAAGGAAGGAGAGTGAGAGGCGGCTCGCATCTGAGTTAAGGCAAAGGGAAGAAAGCCTACCCATGAGCAGCGAACTTCCAGGGACAGCTTAGACAGATGATATTTTATGATCCCATTCATTTTCTCAACCTTTCCTGTACAGGATATGTGGATGCCATTTGATGTTTAAGGAGAATGAGACTTGCTGTGTGATCTGGGATATGAAACAAGGCCCGTTATCCGATTGTATGGAGGTGGGGAGGCCAAACCTGGGAATGATTTGGGTTAGTAGCGTGTCGGTGACCGTGTCCGCTGTTTCTCGCTTGGTGGGGAAGGCTGTGACCCAACCTGTAAAGGTATTTACTAGTGTGAGGAGGAATTTGAAACTTTTGTGTTTAGGTCTATGAGTGAAGTCAACATGCTAGTCCTGGCCGGGCAGGTGACCGTGTAGTTGGTGTGTGGAGATTCTCGATTTGAGGACTCCTTGGGTATTTACAGCTTTACATGTGGAACAGGAGGAACTAACATTCTGAATGAGCTGAGTCAGCTTAGGGTGGTAAAATATTGCTTGTAGGAACTGTGATAGGGCATGAGACCCCACATGTAAGGAGGAATGTATTTGATGTATGATGCCTTCGGTTTGCTGCGTGGGTAATGCTATTTGGCTATGGAGAACTATCCACCCTTCAGGATTTTTCTTTCCTCCCTTTTGGGTGAGGATGGCTTCCTCTTGGGGTGTGTAAAAGGGCTGTGCTTCAGGGATAGTGAAGTGGAGAATTGGAGCCGGGCTGGCAGGGTTAGCGGTGACGTTCCTGGCAGTAGCGTTTGCCTTATTGGTGCCCTGTATGATGAGCGAGTTATCGGTTTGATGTCCTCTGCAATGGATGACGGCTCCCTTTGCCGGCAACTGAGGAGCCTGTAAGAGATTGGCTATTAATTTACATTTACAATGGGGGACCCTTTGGTAGTCAGAAATCCCTGCTCCTTCCAGATGGTGGCGTGACAGTGAGCTATGAGGAACGCATACTTAGAATCAGAATATATATTAGCCGTCTTTCCTTTGGCTAAATGGAGAGCCCGAGTGAGAGCAATACATTCCGCCCTTTGAGAAGAAGTCCCCACTGGGAGGCATGTAGCTTCCCACACTCGGTCAAGTAAGACCACCACATGTGCAGCCTGCCGTTGCCCCTGGACATCTACAACAGAACTGCCATCGGTTGACCAGAGAGTTCAGGTCGGGGCAGAGTGTCCGCTCCTCAATGATCTGGGGGCAGGAGTGACCGCGAAGCTCTGGTGAATTTAGGGACAGAGGTAAGGGAGGGAACCTGGTGCAGGGTCATTTTTAAGGTTTCAATAAACATGAGGTGAATTTCTTGTAGGCGGTTTGGAGATAGTAGAGACAAGACTCGGTGTGAGAGGAGATCCTGTAACCTGTGGGTGGACAGTGTCTGGATGGGCTCTCCCAGCGTTAGCCTTAGAGCTTCCTTGGTGAGAGTGGCAGCTGCCGCCAGGGCCTGGAGTCACAGAAACCAACCCCTGACTGTCATATCTAGTTGCTTGGACAGATAAGCTACAGGGGATAGAGCGGGCCCTAGAGGCTGAGTCAGGACTCCAACTGCTATACCTTGTTTTTCATCTGTGTGAAGTAGAAAAGGCTTGGTAGGGTTCAGTAGGCGCAGGGGCGGGGAGTGAAGGGGCGCATGTTGGAGTCTGTTAAAGGCAGCTTTGACTAACTGGGGAGAGTCCAGCGGGCCAACAGGAGTGGCCTTTGCAGCTCCGTAAAGGGGCTTAGCTAATAAGGACAAGTTAGGTATCTGGTGTCTGAAAAATCCTACAAAGCGTAAGAAGGAGAGTATTAGTTCAGCTGATTCTGGAGCTTGGAGATCTCTTACTGCTGGGCGCCGGTCAGTAGTTAGTCCCCGGGTGGTGGGAGTAAGCTGCAGCTCCAAGTAGGTGACGGTTGCACGAGAGAGCTGGGCTTTAGCTTGTGGCACACGATAGCCTTTGGAAGCTAGGAAGTTTAAGAGATGGGCTGTGTGTTGCAGTGAGCTGGTTTCGGATGGGCTACACAGCAGCAGGTCATCTACATATTGCAACAGGGTGGACAGTGAAAGGGGACGATGTAGGTCAGTGGTTACTGCTTGGCTGAACAACTGAGGTGAACTTTGGTAACGCTGGGGCAAAATGGACCAAGTGTACTTGGAGGCGTTCCCTTTGTCTGGGTCTTCCCAGGTGAAGGCAAAGAGGAACTGACAGCTGGGGTCCAGTGGGATTGTAAAGAAAGCATCTTTTAGGTCAAGTACGGTAAAATGGGTGGTATTAGGGGGAATGCGAGACAGAAGAATACAGGGGTTAGGAACTACAGGGTGAATGGGGACTACGGCTTCATTGATAAGGCATAAGTTCTGCCTAGGTGATAGGACCCATCTGCTTTTTTAATATAGGTACAATAGGGGTGTTGCATGGAGAGTGAACAGGTACAATGGGTTGACTAGTGATTGGAAGTGCTGAATGATAGGTTTCAGGCCTTTGCAGTGAGCAAGGGAGATTGGAAATTGTGGGCGAGACTGAAAAGTGGTAGGGTCTTTAAGGCAAATAGAAACAGGCTGGTAATATTTTGCCACAATTGGTCGGGAAGTGTTCCACATTTCTGGGTTAATGTAGTGTAGCAGCAGAGTGGAGGAGGGTGTGGATGGATGTTCAATGGTGGAAAGTGTCAGCAAGAATGATATTGGGGAGGGAGAAGTGGGTAGTAAACGGTTCCACTGAAGACTAACTCCCAGCTTGGAAAGGAGATCCCTACTTAGTAATAGCGCTGGGCATGAAGGCATTATTAAAAAGGAGTGAGAAAGAGGAGAGTGTTCTATGTCTAGGAACAAAGGAGGGGTTACTAAAGGCTTGAGGGCTTGCCATCTATACCCATAACCATGACCAGGGAAGAAGTGGGTCCTGAGAAGGAAGGAAGGAAGGACTGAGAAGACAGCCCCCGGGTCCACTGAAAAAGAGAGTGGGCAAACATGATGCGACCTGGTGTGGGAAGCAACAGGGGAGGATAGGGGGCCAGGAGAGGGTTGGGGAGGCTGAGGCTCAAGGGCTTGGGGGAGTGAGGGAGGCTGGAGGTGAGGGAGTTGCCAGGGCTTGGGAGGGGTCGGAGTAGGCACTGAAATTACAAGAGACTCTAGGGAGTAGGCCTGAGGATGGGTGGGAGGGAGGGATAAAGCCTCCAGGGAGTCAGAAGGGGCGAGGTTGGTCTGTGCAGCGGTGGGAGGTAACAGGAATTTGGAAAGGCCGCTGCAGGTGATTGGGCCAGGAGGACTTGGGCTGGGTGGCAGGAGGTACACAAAGAAGGGCAAGAGCAGAGGACGAACACCTGAATGGAAGGGAACCTCAGACCATTTTGGGGTTTGGTGACGGAAGTTGCCAAGAAGTTTCAATTTCAATTGAAATGGAAAGTACCGTTTTCTGGCCACGTGATCCATTGTCCAACTTGCGTTGTGGCCACACTTGGTTACAGAAAAAGACCAGACATGTAGGGGGAATGTCTGGAGCCAGGCCTTTTAGGGAGATTAGCCAGGAGGCATTCCAAGGGACTGTCCCTGGGAGGCCTAGAGAGAGTGCTTCCCATGGCATCCTAAATTGCAGGGAGTTCGGGCAGAGGAGGACGGCTCCTGGTCCCCATCCACACCCATCAGGAGGTGGCCGGGTAACCCTGAGAGGTGTCCTGGTCAGAGGTATGGGCCCAGTGGGAGAGTCCTGGACTCCCCGGACAGGAAGTTCCCTGGCTCAGGCCTGCGGCTTTAACCAGTAGACAGGGACCTTGGGTGAGTGACAGTGAAAGAAACAGCAGGAAGCTAGAGAGAGGGAGGGGCCTGGCTTTGTGGCCTGCTGAATAGAGGGCGGTCCTGGTCCAAGGTTTTGCTCAGGGTGGAAAGGAGGAAGTAGATTTTTAGAGCAGGCACAGCAGAACAGCAAATACAAAGCACACAAATAAATAGACGCTTAGATTCACCCTCTGTGTTCTAGTCCGGTCGGAAGGTCCCGTGACTGCCAGGCCCAGTGCCAGTCAGTGGCAGGAATCCCAGGAAGTAGACACAGAGACAAAGGGCTGAAGGCCACATGAAGGGAAGGAGGACAGATACAAAGGAAAGGTGGATATGAGAATCTGACTTTATCGTCATACCTCTTGCGGGGAAAGGCAGTTATTTCCAGCTCCTCTGGATACTAGGGTAGGTGTACAAATCCCTCCAGTGGAGCCATGTCCAGCTTCCGATCTTACTTGCTTTTCAGCCTTTTGTGGACACTAAGTTCCCGTATGAGTTTACTGGTCCTCAGTGTCTGGAGAGACAAATAAGACAGAGGAACGTGCACAGAAATAGAGTAGTGCCTGCGCAGACAGGCCTCAGAGGTCCGTGGAAGCAGAGAACTGGGCTGTGCACCGGCCAGAGAGAGGCCAGGGCAGCACAGAGGCCGCTCCTGCCGGTCCTGGGTCCTCGCGCCATGATGAGAGGTTGGAGACAGAGGCACAGGAAATAAGGCTCAATCAGGAAGGAGAAGTATAGAGAGGCTTTCTTAAGGCAAGGGAAACTCACGGACAAGTTCCACAACCCAATGAGTTAGGTCAGGGAAGTCGCAGCTTGTCGGTGAGGTGGTGGGAGATATACGGGGCTCTAGCTAGGGAGGTGTACACTGACAACAAGAAGGGAGATTTTTTGCTTGCAGCTGCAGGACCTTGAGTCAGGATGCGATCCAGGGGAAGTGCCTTTGTTGTTTGTCAACCTGCTCCCTGCACTGCAAGCACAGTGGCTGCACAACCTTGATCTGGAGAGATAAGCTCCTTGGAATGTTGGGATAGAAAATGCAGACTTCAATGGGTCATTCATCCTCCTGAGAGGCTGGAAATGGGGGCCTTGAAGTTCTATCTTCCTGAGGAGCCAGAGAGGAGATGGGGCTGCCTGGGCCAGACCCGGCCCAAACACATACACACAATGGAATCCTGTTATTGCCATTGCTGTCAGGTGCCATGGAGTTGGCCCCAACCTAGAGCGACGCGGTGCACAACACGAGGAAACACTGCACAGTCCTGTGGCATCCTCACAATTGTTCCAGTGTCTGAGCTCACTGATGCACGAACTCTGCCTGACCTCCCAGGGTCACGTGAGCAGGGCTCCTGTGACCATCCTGAGGATGGGCTGGGCAGTTGGGGTGGGAGAGAAAGTGCAACACCTAGAGACAGCCGGGAACACAGGTGCTCCATAACCTCCTGTGCCTTGGAAAGTTCTAGTATCTGTCAGCCAGTGCAGATGTGAGGGCTGCAGCTGTCTGAGGTGGAGGTCATGGGGATTTAGTTCAGATTTGGATGGAGGTGAAGAAATGTTAAAAACTGGAATGAGACCTCCAAACTCATTGAATGTGGAACAGAGAACAAGATATGAGAGAGATGTCCACAGTGGGTCCCAAGGTCTATTCCAGGGTTATGTCCCCTCCTCTCCCAGGGTGACTGTGTCCCTTACTTTCTCAGGTAAAGAAGGGATGTTTAAGCAAGTCACTGTCCTGCAGGACCTGGAATTGCAGGGAACCCCTCCCTCTCCACACTCAGGCAGGGAGGGGTCTTGTGGCATCTGTCCCATTTCCCTCCCTTCCTGAGAGGCCAGCAGGGAGGACAAACAGATCCAGGTCTAAGGGAGTTCAGGGAGACCTCAGGGGACCTCCTTTTACCTGCTCTCTGCAGGGTCTCCAGATATCTGCAGAGTGCATCCACACACTGCCCTCCACATAGGCCTTCAGTGTCCCGCTGCCCTGTCCTCCTCCCACTTGTGCTGGGAGATCAGAGCCCAAGAGTCAGCCTCCATCCAGAAGCGCGGTCACCCTTCAAAGGGAGGTAGTGGGCGGGATCATAGGTGAACTTTTTGTAACCATGGAGGAGGTGCCTGCTGAGACCCAGGCAGCAGCCTGACATCTGCTGGACAGTGTGGGACCCTGGCCCGCCCAGGCCCATTTTGGGTTTGAATCCTGCCCTGAAGGACTTAAGCGTCATGCCGGTCCTGGAGACTCCGGTGGTGTTCGACCCGGAGGTGGGGTTCGGCCATCCTTGGGGCCCGCCTGGGGTCCTTCCAGGCCCCGCTCTGGTGGCAGCAGCCGCTCAAGGGGCGCAGGTTTCCGTGAGTCCTCGTGAGTCCTTGTGTTGCCCTGCGTGCTGGGTCCATCCTTCGCGGAACCCTGCCCTCGCACCCCCCATAGCGCCCATGATCCATCCTTGGGGTGGGGGTGTCGCTGTCGCAGCACGGGACCTGCATGTTCTCCACATAGAAGACAGGGACAAAGCGGGGCTCCCCCTCAGCCGGGCTGGGACCCGCGGTGTGGAAACATCTCAGTGAGTGGGAGCCTGGGCGGGAGGGGACGGTTGAAACCCCCGAACCCCAGCCACCTCACACGCCCCTGAAGGTCCTGCGTCTCCTCCCGCTAGGGCCCTGGGTCCTCCTTCCAGACCCTCACTCACAAGCCTGGCCTGGGTCAGGATCAGGATCCCTGAAAGCAAGAGTTGGAATGTCTGCAGGGACTTGAATTGGGAGCCACTTCTAGTGAGACTTCTGGCAGCCAGATCCAGTCTTCTAACTTGGAACTGCCTTGACAGTGATTGGCTTCTCCGGGAATCACTAGCCCAATAGGAATGAGAAATGACCAGAGTGGAATAAAGACAACAGAGATATGAAGATGACCCAGCTGAGAAGTGTCCACGAAAATCACAATGCCCTGAGCACTGGCTGAGTTCAGGCCCCACCCATTCTAGCTCCTCCCCACCTTCTCCTGGCTCTACCCCAAGAGCCAGCTGAAAATACACACAGAATATGGAAGAGGCTTAAATTTTTATTATTTCTTCTTTTGGAATTTCAGCATTTTCTCAATTTAATTAACCCGTATGCCCATCTCATGACAAAAATTAGTAACCAAATTCATTATCAGGTCCTATTTTTCAATAGAGAACGGAGACTAACCAGTTGAGAGGGAGGAAAGTTACCTACGGAGGGAGATGCTCTAGCAGAGATGGCAAATACTGATCAGGGAAGGGACATGGGTCAGTAGGGGCTTGGGCATCCTAGTGGGATTGGTTTGTTCCACCACATCCTCCCATCATGCTGACAGGAGGGCAGACACCTTTAGACCCCGGTTGCAGATACAGAAGCACAAGGTTCTTCTATCACAAAGCAGGCCGTGAACAACCCCTGTATCATTCTGCCACACACGAGAGGGACTCAGCTGCAGAAAAAAAGAACCACACACAAATTCAGGTCCGTCAGAGTAATTATTGACATTCTGAAGAATCGACTGCACTCTCAGAATGTCCCCATCTAAGAATTTCTATCACATAGTCTTGCCTACTTTGTCCCACCCCTATTCCATGTCAGGGCCGCAGGCTCTCACCTTTTGAAACTGTGAGAGACACATCCCAGCCCTGGCTACTGTCATTGCCTGGAGAAGACAGAAACAGGATGTGGTCAGAGCACACAGGAGATGAGACCCGGAGAACAAGGATTATGAGTGAGGAGCTCCTCCCTGGGCTCCATCTACACCCTCCCAAGGGTCTCATCTCAGCCCCCTCCCCCATACTCACTTGCAGCTTGAGAGTAGCTCCCTCCTTTCCCACCTGTGGGAAGAAAGCATTCCATGAGGGACTGGGGACAAGACTGGACCATCAGGTCCTTTAAGAGCTGGTTAGTGCTGGGCTCCAGTTAGGTTTCCTGAACTGCAGGGCAGGGCAGGAGAGGGATGCATGTGCACAGATTGGACCACATCCTGCTGGAAGTGTGTCTGCAGCAGGAACTTTCCCTGGGAAATGGAGCTACTGGGAATCGGGTCTCCATCACTGGAACCATAAAGGTGTTTCCTTTTCACACGTAGAGGAATGTGAACGTACACGCAGGAGAGTACTTGTAGCACACAGGGCGCCACATGGGGCAGCACATATGGATATTGCTTTCCTTAAGGAGGCAGAAGACTGCCAACCTCCTACCTACCTGGGATGTGAACACACACACACACCACACACACACACACACACACACACACACACAACGAAGTGGAACAAGAACCGGGGATACACACACAAAGTCTACCTGAGCATTTCTTCCTCCATATCACAAATCCAATCACAGCTCCAGTGAGTGCAGCTGCCAGGAGAACCAGGCCAACAACCCATCCCACAGGGATGGTGCGCTTCAAAGGCTCCAGCATTCCCTGAAAGCCCTGAAAGAAGGCCTCTCTCTGATGCACATCCTCACGCCATCTCAGGGTGAGGGGCTCAGGCAGCCCCTCGTGCTGCACTTGGCACGTGTATCTCTGCTCTTCCCCAGCGGGCACCACCACAGCCGCCCACTTCTGGAAGGTGCCGTCCCCGCAGGCCTGGTCTCCACCAGCTCCGTGTCCTGGGGCTGGTCCTCGCCGTCCCGCTGCCAGGTCAGGGCGATGTCCGCCGGGTAGAAGCCCCGGGCCCAGCACCTCAGTGTGACCTCTTCCTCAGGGACATGGTGTTCATGGTGGTGGGTCACCTGGGTCTTTGGAGGCTCTGGAGGGAAGATCAGAGAGTGGAGGAACTCTGCCTCACCTCCCTGGGGTCACATCAGGAGGGGTCCTGTGATTACCCTGAGGATGGACTGGGAAGTTGGGGTCAGAGAGGAAGGCCAACATCCACACACCAGTCTGGAGCCCCCGTGCTCCATCACTTCCTCGTTATGAGAAAGTTCTAGAATCAGCCTGAGGCAACCCACTGGAGTGGGGTATAGCTGCCTGAGCGAAAAAACAGGGACTTCCAGTTTAGTCTTGGGTTGGAGACTCCGAAACGGAAATAAACTGCATCAGAACTGTAAATCCATTGGGTGTGAAATGAGAACAAGATATTAGAGAGCAAGTCCCCTGTGGGTCCCATGGTCTATTCCAGGGTCAAAGGTAGTGGCTGATCAGTCCGGAATCATGTCCTCTCCTCTCCCAGGGAGACCAGGTCGCTCACTGTCTCAGGGAGAGGAGGACTGCTCTGGGCAAGTCACTGTCCTACAGGACCTGGGGGTGCAGGGGAAGCCCTCCCTCTCCACACCCAGCAGAGGTCTTCTGGAGTCTGTCCCATTTCCCTCCCCCCTGAGAGGCCAGCAGGGCGGACACACAGACTCGGGTACAGGGGTGTCCAGGAGCCCATTACCTGCGCGCTGCATGGTCTCCTTCCCTTTTCTCCAGGTATCTGCGGAGTGACTCCACACACCTGCCCTCCAGGTAGGCCCTCACGCGCTCCGCCCACCCGGTCTCCTCCCACTTGCGCTGGGTGATGAGCGCGGCTGTGTCCGCCGCCATCCAGGAGCGCAGGTCCTCCTTCAGGGCGAGGTAGTCGGCGCCATCGTAGGCGTGCTGTTCGTACCCGCGGAGCAGGCGCCCGTCGGGGCCCAGGTCGCAGCCGGCCATCCTCTGGAAGGTGTGAGACCCTGACCCGCCCGAAGGGGGAGCTTAGAGCAAGGTCAATGGAAATTGAAAGTGAAACCAAAGGCTAAATCCCAATGCCAAGCAAGGCGAAGGGCAGCGGGGTCCCAGGACTCAGGACAGGAGGCAAGGGCTGAGAGAGGGGTGACCTTCCATGGAGACTGGGGGCTCGTGCCCTGCGCCCCAGGCCCGGGCCCCTCACCGGCCTCGCTCTGGTTGTAGTAGCCGCGCAGGGTCCGCAGGTTCACTCGGTCGGTCTGCGCGTTTCTCCTGCAGCTCGCGGTCTCCTGCTCCCAGTACTCGGGCCCCTCCCGCTGCACCCAGGGCGCGCGCGGCTCCATCCTCGGGTCCGGGGCGTCGCTGTCGAAGCGCACGAACTGCGTGTCGTCCACGTAGCCGACGGCGATATAGCGGGAATCCCCGCCGGGCCGGGACACGGAGGTCTCGAAATATCTCAGCGAGTGCGAGCCTGTGGGGAGGGGGGTGCCGTGAGGAGTGGCTGAGACCCAGAACCCCGCCCGCCCCGCGCGCCCCCGAGGGTCCTGCGCCCCCGACCCCGCACTCACCCGCCCGGGTTTGGGTCAAAAGCAGGACCCCTAGGAGCAACAGGAGGAGGATCCGGGGCTCCATGACCCGGGTCCCTTAGACTCTCAGCGCCTGGAGGCAGTTACAACCGGGAACCTCCTTGACGGTGATTGGCTTCTCCAGGAATCCAGACCCAATAAACGTGAGAAGCGACCTCGCGTCACGGGTATCCAGCCAGAAGGAGCTGACACAGGTTGTGGGAGGGAGAAGTGAAACTCCACAGAAGGGGAATCCTCTGCCCCCCCGACACCCCCAATCCGGGCCTGAGAGCCAAGTGGGCGCCCTGGAACGATGAGAGGGGTCTCCTCCTGCAGTGAGCCTTCTTTCCACACTGTCTTCTTGAGCCCTGGACCGGGCCTGCTGCAGACAAAGGCTTTTTGACTCAGAATTTCCGTTGTCTAGATCCTGGGGTGAATTCAAAGCCACCCTGTAGGATGGACAACAGCTCTGGGGATTTCTTTCCTAGATTATAATACTTCAAGAAGCCCATCGCCAATCTTTTCTCCTGCCTAGCCACTTGGATTAGCCCATAGGAGCTTAATTATTCTGCCACAGGGCGCCTTAGAGGTTCTGTTCACTGTCACACATCATGAAGAACCCAAGGGATTTTACTTCTGTGGGTTCTGTCTACCGCGAGTAAGCAAGCCCCTGGGAAATGGACACAATTCACAGTGTAAGACTAGTGTAAAAATACTATCAATAACCTATTAACGGTAACAGATAATATGTTCTCAGGAAAAAGAAATGGGTTTCAAAATAAAACAATCGTGAAAAGAGGTCTCTTTTCTGTGTCAGTAGGAGACTTTTGGATTTTCTTTTCTGCTTCTGCAGCCAATCTGTCATTCTGCGTGTGGTGCATACCACAGTATCCAGCATCTCACAGGTACAATGTTGGAGAAGGGAGTCTTCAAATAGGCTCTCCAAGTAACTGTGAAAGTCCATCCTTCATTTTTCACTACTGCTACAGAAGAGGTAGTTTTGGGTTTTTTTTGGACCGTGCTGAGCACGCGCTGCCTCTTCCAGTGGGACGTGCGGCGCTTCACTACCCAGAGCGCAGCTGCCTAGCGCACATCGGCCAAGTGTCCGCAGCGGGGGGGGGGGGGGCGCCCCCGCCCCCGCCCCAAAGAGTTGTAACCCTCCCGGGATGGCGCGCGGCCCAGCCCGCACCGCTGGCTGCCTCCCCATCAGCGACGAGTGGGACGAGTCCGTGTGTCCTTCTGCTTGCAAGTGTGACGGCAGCGAGCGGGAATGGACCCCTTCAGGCTCCGGCTCCTGTCTTCTGTCGAAGAGGTAGTTTCTTAATGGTTAGTGGCTGTTGGAAAACTCTTGTGGAATATTTCACAGTCTATTCATTAAACCCATAGATCCATCTTGCACGCAGCTTGACTCTTGTAGTAATGGATGAAGTTTCTCTGAAGTGCTGCATTAGTCTATTGAGAATATAAATCTTCCAGTTCGGGCACATTCCATTAGGAAATATCACATTAAAAAGCCACCTTTGTTAGTATCACCACTGATCCAAGCCCCCTCCCTGGGGAATTATAAAGAGACTTTTTCTCAGCTTTGTCTTACCCAAAGATATGCCAAACATTAGAGGCTGTTTGCCAGCACATGGTGGGAGGTCAGATGCTTAGAGATATTCTCCCTGAAGGCATCTGGTCCCCTATAGATGGGGTTCACACCCTACTGCTAATGGTTTCCATAGAAAGCCAGAGAAAAGGTCAAACCTGCTCAGGAACATACAAAGTTAGGCTTTCTCCCTGAATCTAGGATCAGCCCATCTTGTCACATGTGTACCCCCAATCCCTCCCCTTCCTATTGCACACATATCCCTACATTGTCCCACTCTCACTACTGCATAACCTATAGTGCACCCCTTCCTGTGATGTATGTCTTTACATGGAATTACAGGGCTTGCATGCCCCCCAAAGATATGTAAGCCTGGGTTAGCAATAAAGAGCTCTCTTGCTCACTCCCCCTTCCTCTCCCCTGTCCTCCCTCCCCTGTTCCCTTTCCCTTTATTCCCCTTCCCCTACCCCTCTCCCCTGCCCTGAGATCTCCCATGGCCACAGGGACTACCAAGCAGGGCTGAGGTGAGCATGCTACCATAAAATGTGTCTGACTCCATTATTTCAATCTCTCTTCTATCTCTCCTTATTCTCTATGAATGTATTGATTAATCGCTGGTTCGATGGGCACAATATCGTACAATTGTGCCTATCGAACCAGCGATTAATTGTGGGTGGCTGGCCTTTACCCCACACCTCCCCTCACCCCACCCCCAGGAAAAAATGTTACATTTTGAAAAGCTCTCACACTTCTGCTGGATACAAGTTTTCCATTCTTAAAGGTTACATTTTAGCATTGGCAATAATGCTCTTAGAACATTTCCTTTTACTGGCCTACAGTTTGGTAATTTTTGAGAAAGTGTCAAATATTCAAGATAGGTCCTGGGTCATTAGTTTCTTCAATTAAAAAGGATATTCCTGAGAGGTTGGAGACAGAGGCGCAGAAGGAGATGAGGAATAAATCAGGAATGGGAAGTATAGAGAGGCTTTATTAAGGTGAGGGAAAACTCCCGGATGAGGTCCATGACCTGATAAGTTAGGTCAGGGAAGTCTCATTTAGTCAGTGAGGCAGTCTGAGATACATAGGGTTTGAGCTAAGGGAGTATATGTTGACAGAAGGGAGAATTTTTATTGCTTGCAGCTACAGGGCCTTGAGTCAAGATGCTACCTGTGGGAGGTCATCCTGTTGTTTACAAACCTGCTCTTTGAAGTGCTTGGAAAGGGGCTATATGGTAAACTTCCTGGGGTGCTGGGGCTGGAGTTGCATACTTCAATACCTTATCCATCATCCCCTCACCCACCCAAGCTGGGAATGTGGGAATGGGGGCTGTGAAGATTCATCTTCCTGAGGAGCCAGAGAGGACCTAGGGGCTGCCTGGTCCAGACCAGCCCAAACAATTCCTTTAAAAAAAAATATTTTTAAGGTGGTTAGCTCAGGTCAGACAAACTATTTTCCTTGAGATAAATGTCATATTTTAGAATGCAGACGGGTTTATGTTTACTTCCCATTTCTGACATACAGTTAAGAGACGTGGATTCAGGGCAACCTTCTATTTGAGAATGTAATGACTGTAAGAAATGTCCAGGCTTCCATAAGTGACCTGTAAGTGCAGCTGGTTCGTTTCCATTTCCCGACAAGGGAGAGATGGCGCAGGACACTGACTACTGCAGTCTGACGGCACAGCTGGAGTCCTGCTCAGTTCCAGCTGACTTTCCTCTGCAACTGTCCACACATTGAGAAACACGGATCACCTCCATGAGTGCTGTGCAAACACCTTTGACTTCACGGATCTTGTGGAAGAATCTCTGTGACTCCCAGAGTTCCACAGATGACACTCTGAGAACTGCTGTTCTGACTAAACCCAGAAGTCCGCTGCCTGGCTTCTGCCTCTTCTTCACTTCCCAGAATTCCTCTCCCTGAACTGGACTACCTGCTCCCTTTGTGAGCCACCCCCATCCCCACCCCCAATGCTTAGCTTAGTCCTTGTGTTAGTCTGGGTAGACTATAGAAACAAATTCACTGAGACCGTTATGTGTATAAGAAAGGGGTTTATATTCAAGAACAGTTGAATATTGAGAATATATCCCAACCCTATCCAGATCAAGTCCATAAGTCTGATATTAGCCCATATGTCCAATACCAACCTATAAATTCCTCTTCAGACTCACGAAACACAGGCAATGACACTGAATGCAGGAAGATCTGCAGAAAGATCACAGGCCAGTGAGTGGACAGTCTTTTGGATCCAGTGGCGGTAGAGGCATCTCAGCACTGGCAGGGGTGCCCACGTGGCTCCTTCAGCTCCAGGGATCTAGCGTAGCTCCAGGTGTCTTGTCAGCAAGCATGTTTGGCAGGTAGTATGTGTCCTGCCTCCAGAGAGTTATTTATCTCCATAGCACCACCAAATGAGATCATCAAACTGTGAACTGATTGACTAGCAAAATCGACCCTTCATTCTTAAGTCTCAAATTGACAACAGATTATGTAACTATCACAGTCCTTTGCCCATATTCTTCTAGAAAAGAATATACTACCTGGAATGTAATAGGAGAGTATACACAGTCAGACATCTGACATGTGGGAAGCAACGTATCCTTTTGGAACTGGAAATATTTATACCTGATCCACCACACAGAGCTCTGTTCTCATTCATCAAATGGATTCATTCCATTACACACTAGCGGAATGTACATCCATATTTCAGACGGTTGGAAATCTGATGGTCTCTGTGGGAAAATTCATAAAGGCAGCTTCATTATAAATTGTTCTTTGGCAACTGACATGAAGTCCATAGACCATTAAGAGTAAGGCTGTCAATAGAGCTTTCTGTGACAGAGGGTCTGTCTATCTGGTCTGTCCAGTAGAGTCGCCCCTGGCCCTGAGTGAATGTGGAGCATTTGAAATATGGCTGGAGCAATGGAACAATTGAATGTTCAATTTATTTATTCATACAAATGCCCAAAACCAAATATTAAGTACCATATTGGACATTTTCTGGAGTGCTTTGAATTTCCCAACTTTCCCCCAAAATATACTGAATGATTTGTAAATTTGAGTATATTAGACTTATTAAAAAGCCATGGAATTGCCTTTGAGGGTCTTAGACATATCCTTAAAATAAAGAGTATCCATCAAAGTTCAAAAGGTGCTTATTTAACTAGCTTGTAGAGACATTATCCAAAACACGATCAATCACCTCAAGATTACAAATGTTCAATTTTGCTTTTCATAGAAAATATTGGTGTTATTCATTTATGACAAGCTTACCTAACCCACTGTTATCAGACGGATTTGGCCCCATGGTGACTCTCTACAGAATCCATGACTGCACGAAGTATAAGAATAGTCAGTCTCATCTTCTTCCCCATGACTAGCTGTGCCATTTGAACTGCTGACCTCGAAGGTATCAGCCTAGCACTTACTGACAGTGCACCTGAGATTCACTGTCATCAATTCAATTCTAAGTCGTATCAGCCATGTAGGATAGAGGAGATCCTCCCCTTTGGGTTTATGCAGAGGTAAATTTATGAGAGCAGAAAATTTCCGTTTTCTTCAAAAGACTGTCCGGTGTTTCAAACTGCAGACCTTGTGGTTCGCACACCAACTTGTACTGCATTCTGCATACACCAGGGCTCCTTCATTGTAAATCAAAAACTGAACTCACTATCACCGAATCAATTCTCACGCATGACAACCCTAGAGCGACCCATCAAGCCGATTAGAACAGGAGCTTTGGTTTTCTGAAGAAGTAAGTCTCTATGGGAAGAGCAAGCCTCATCTCTATCCCGCGGAGCAGTTCACTGTCCTTCCAATGTTCTTTGCGAGAGCCATCACTCACACGCATTGATTCTTCTTTAGTCTGCCTCATTCAGTGCCCAACTTTTGAGCTCTTGACCACTGCTTCCATGAGCACTAATTGTGATACAATCCTGTTGAAATCTTTGATAACTTCAATCTTTTCCCTGTTTATCATGATGTTACCTGTTGGTCTAGTTGTGAGGACTGTGGTTTTTCTTTACATTGAGCTTTAATTCATACTAAAGGCTGCAATTCTTCCCCTTTATCAACAATTGCTTCAAGTCGTCCTCACTTTCAGCAAGCAAGGGGTGTTGTCTGCATATCGCAGTTGACAACAAGCTTTGCATTCCTGAAACCATGTTCTTCCTCAGACAATCCAGATTCTCCGATGATCGGCTCAGCACACAGAATGAATAAGTATGTGGACAAGATACAACTCTGACACACACCTTCCTGGAAATGAAACCAGGCAGTGTACGCTTGTTGTGTTTTCACAACTGCTTCTTGATCCATGTCCACATTCCCAATGAGCACAAAGAGAGGTTCTGGAGCTACCATTCTATTCAAGGTCATCCCTAGTTCATTAGGTGCCACACGGGTGAATGCCTTTGCATTGTCAATAACGTACAAATACACATCTTTCTGATAGTCTCTGCTTTCAGACAAGATCCGTCTGACATCTGCAAGGATAGCCTTGGTCCCTAGTCCTCTTTTGAATCCAGCCTGGATTTCTGGCAGTTCCCTGTCAATCTACTGCTGCAGTCATTGTTGGATGATCTTCAGCAAAATTTTTTCTTGCGTGTGATATTGATATTTTTCTCTATTTGCACATTCTGTTAAATCACCTTTCTTTGGAATCGGTATAAATATGGACTTTATCAGTCAGCTGGCCACATAGCTGTCATCCAAATTTCTTGGCATAGGTCAGGGAATGCTTCCAGTGCTTCATCAGCTGGTGGAAACATTTCGCTTGGTCTTCCATCAATTCCTGGAGCTTTGTTTCAGCCAATGCTTTCAGTACAATTTGAAAATCTTCCCTCAGCACCATGGGTTCTTGCTCAGAGGCTACCTGCTGAAATGGGGAATTGTCGACAAAGTCTTTATGGTACAGTAACTCTCCCTCTCTCTTTTTTTTGTACATAATTTTTTACTTTTAATTTATTTTTATTTTAATAAATCATTTTATTGGGGGCCCTTACAGCTCTAAACCAATCCATGCATCCATTGTATCAAGCACACTTGTACATATGTTGCCATCATCCTTTTTTTTTTAAACTGGTATAGAAACTCTTTGTGTTCTCTCCATCTTTGGTGGATGTTTTCTGCATTGTTCAATATTTCCCCTGTGTTGATGCTGCTAGGTGCCATCGAGTCAGTTCAGAGCCATAGGGACCCTGAGCACACCAGGAGGAAACAACACTCCCAGTCCTGGAACCATCCTCACAATCTGTGAAAGTTACATAATCTCATGTCAACCTGATAAATACAGGGAAGGGGTAGAGTCTGCCTGTCAGTCAGGTCACAGCCTGCTGAGCGTGGCCTTCTCATAAGTAGGAACCTAGGTACTTCCTCGCTCTCTGTGCTTTTCCTTCCTGTGAAGGAGCCACTTCAAGCCACACAGATGTCAAGCAGAGCCCTGTGATGCCGCCATCACCATTGAATCCACAAGATGTGATGTTGCGCCCACTGGCCAGTGATGTTTCTACATTTTGCATCATTAGGTTTGTCAGCACCAGTCAGGATAAGAACTGATGAAATAGTATCAGACTTAGGGACTAGCATTGGACTTACAGACTTGATCTGGATGGGGCTGGGATGTTTGCTTGATATGGAATTACTTCTTAATATAAAGCTCTCCCTTACCCACATATATATGAGTGTTCCTGGATATGTTTCTCCAATCAACCCATCCTGACACACAGTTGTTCCTATGCACAAGTGTATTGTTGGAGCCACTGTGTCAATCCATTCGTTGAAGGCTTTCCTCTTATTTGCTGCCCCTCCGTTTTACGAAGCATGATATCCTTCCCCAGAGTCTGATCTCTCCTGACAATATGTCCACAGTAAGTGAGACAAAGTCTTGCCATCCTTGCCTGGAAGGAGCACTCTGATTGTCCTTCCTCCTAGACAGATGGGTTATACTTTCGGCCGTCTATGGTACTTTGACTATTTATCTCCAGCACCACAATTCAAATGCATCAGGCAAACTTTAGTCCTAAAAAGAACTTCTTGGCTGTTCAATGCCCTGAAGAGATCTTGTGCAGCAGATTTACTCAATGCAAGTCATCTTTTGAACTCTCTCTGCTCCTTCCGTTAGCATTAGTTGTGGATCAAAAGAAGAACAAATCCTTGACAACTTCAACATTTTCTCTGTTTTACATGATGTTAGCTATTGGTCCTGTTGTTGCATTTTGATCTTTTTTACCCTTAGTTATAATCCATACTGTGGACTACAATCCTTGATCTTGATCAGCAAATTATTAAGTCCTTACTTTCAACCACAATGTTATATTATCTGCATATCGCTCAGTGTTAGTAAGTCTTCTTTCAATCCTGATTCTTCTTCATATAATCCAGTTTCTCTAATGATTTGCTCACCATAAAGATTGACTAAATTAGGTGAGATGATGCAACCCAGACACATACCTTTCCTGACTTTAAACCATGCAGTAGTCTCTGGCTGTTGACTTGTATTTTATTGACTGTTCAAAGGCATTCGACTGTGAGGATCATAACAAACTCTCAGTAAACTTGAGAAGAATGGGAATTCCAGAGCACTTCATTGTGCTCATGAGAAACTTCTCCATGGATCAAGAGGCAGAATTCTGTATAAGATTCGGTCTTTGTTGCCTAATGCTTTTGACCTAAGTGGCTGCCTTTTCTTTAGTGATCCCCTCCTTATTGGTTTTGTCTATAAACCCTTAGTTGAGGAATTTCCCTTCTATTTTTATTTTTCTTCATTAAAAAAAAATTTTTTTTCCAATCAGGGTTGGGTGATGGATATTACCAAATGCCTTTCTTGATCTCTTGATACAATCATATGCCTCTTTTCCTTTGTTTTCATAATTAATGTAGAGTGTTCTGTTGGCTGTTTTTCTGCTGTTGACTCATCCTGGCATATTGTTGTTATTATCAAGCTCCATTTGTACTTTCAACACATGGTAACCTTATGCACAACCCAACCCAACCTGCCCAGTCCGACACCATCCTCACAATGCTTGTTGGGTTTGAACCCATTCATGTAGCTTCTGTGTCATCGCAGCTCATTGAGACTCCTTCTCTCTCTTTTTTGCTGATACTGTATTTTTCTAAGCATAAAGTCCATCTCCAGAAACAGGATCCTCTCTGCACACCTGGTATGGATCCTACTTAGTCATGATGTGTTATTTTTTACATATTGTGTTTGATTCTATTGCCTAGGGTCTTATTGAGAATTTTTCATCTATGTTCATGAAGTATCAGTAAGTTGGTTTCTCTTCTACTGCAGTCTGACTGGTTTGTATATCAGGGTTATGAACGAATTTGGAAGTATCCCATCATCTTCTATGGTCTGGATTAGTTTGAATAGAATTGATGTCAAATCTTCCCTGAAGGCCTGTCAACATGTTCAATGAAGCCATCTTGGTAAGGACTTTTGTTGGGAGGTTTTTTATTAATGAGTACTAAATTTCTTCTTTTATTGTGGGTATGTATAAATTTTATATCGTGGTCTTCATTAGTTCAGTTAAATCGTCGTTTTTAGAAATTCATCTATGTCTTCTAAGTTTTCAACTTTGTTGAGATCTAATTCCCTATACTATTCCGTTAATATTATTTCTATTTAGGTTGGTTCTGTAAGATAAGCCTCTTAAAGGCATCATATCATTGCATCCTATTTTCTTTTCCATTCTGCTAATCTCTTCCTCTCCAGGACAATCATTTGTTCACATTCAGTGTGATTGATCACATGTCAGCTTTGGGTTGCTGATCACAAGGTTGGTAGTTCAAACTCACCTGCGGTTCCATGGGAATAATTGAATCTGTTGCTTCTGTAAGATTTACAGTCTCAGAAATCCTGTGGAGCTGTTCTATGGTGTCATATAAAAAAGTTCACTCCAGTGCTCGCTTCGGCAGCACATATAGTAAAATTGGAACGATACAGAGAAGATTAGCATGGCCCCTGCGCAAGGATGACACGCAAATTCGTGAAGCGTTCCATATTTTAGCACTTGTGATTCGGGGAAAGGGTGGCAATAAAAGTGTGGAACGGAAAAAAAAAAAAAAAGTTCACTTCAAACAAAATAAAAATATAAAAGCTCACTGCCATTGAATCCATTATGAATCCATAGGGATTCTTTATGACTGGGCAGAACTGTCCTTGTGGGTTTCCAAGAACAGTATTGGAAGTAAAAACCTCGTCTTTAAAAAAAATAATCATTTTACAATCCTTTAATCAATTATATGAAGCGAACATCTACAGATGTTGCCATCAGCAATTTCAAAACATTTTCTTTCTTTTTGAGCCCTCTGCTATTGATCTTTATTTCCTCCCTCCCCCGCCCTACCACCATCCTGGTGGTAATAATTAGATATATTTTTATACATATCTTGCACCATCCGAACTATCCCTTCATCTAAAATTCTGAAACAAGTCCCCTCGAGGGAGTTTATGCTGCCATCATTGCTATCAGTTACCCCGATACACACACGCACCCCCCAACCCCGCTTCGCTTCACATACCCTCACGGTATTGTTACGCCCATTACTGTTTCTGAGAGGGTGTCTATCTTGGATTCCGTGTATCTCATCTGTACTCAGGTACACATACCGATCTAGCACAATTTGTGATGTAGAACGGAGATTATAATAGTGGAAGGAAGGAGGATTAAAGAACAATTTGAACCTTGTGTGTTTTGTTGGTGCTATACTGCCCCCTGAATCATCTCTTTCATGTGTCCCTTCTGTGACGGAATATCCAATTATCAACAGATGGGATTTGCGTCTCCACTCTGACCCTCTCCTTCACATTGATGTGGTCTGACACCTGATCCTGTTGATATATCATGATCACACAGGCTGGTGTGCTTCTTTCACGTGGGCTTGGTTGTTTCCCTGCTATTTGGTCACTTGTTTGACTTCAAACCATTAAGATCACAGATGCTATATCTTTTAATAGCCGTGCACCCAAAAGCCTCCTCCTTATGTAAGTAAAAACTTCATTGTTCCCCTCAGAGCAGCTGCTAGTTTTGAACTGCTGGCCTTGTGGTTAGCAGCCCAACATATAAACACTATACCTATACCTGATTTCTTCAGGGTAATTATAAGTCAGAACCGACCCAATGGGAGTGGATTTTTATTTTATGAACTTATTATTATACTTTTTGTTTAATTGTGAACTTGATGTCTTCTTTATTTGGTGCACTTGTTTGGGTTAAGTTCATTTTCCTTGTTCTCGCTGATATTTACTGTCATTTCTTATTTCATATATTGGCTAGAAGTTTATTAATATTTTGGTGGTTTAGTGTTTAACTCATTTTTATCATCCTAGGTTTAAACAGCCTCTTCTGTGTTAATATTCTTCTTGGGTGTTTTCCCCCATTAGAAAGTTCTGTATTTCATAACATTTATTCTATCTTAGTTATTTGTCCATTTGTTATACTGTGGTGGCTTGCATGTTGCTAGGATGCCAGCAGCTATGTCACTGGTATTTTCAAATTCCAGCAGGTTCACCAAAAATGAACAGATTGCAACGGAGCTTGCAGAGTACAAATAGGCTGCAAAGAAGAAATAGGCTGTCCACTCCAGAGGACTTAGCCACTGAAGACCCTGTGAATGAAACGTAAACATCATCGGATGCTGAAAGCCTAGTGAACAGCAGCAGAGCATCCTCAGGAACATTGCGCCAAGATGAGCTCCTGAAGTCAGAAGGCACTCAAAGCATGATTTAAGAAGAGCTGCCTTCTCAAAGTAGAGTCACCACGATGATGTGGATGGAGGAAAGGTTGTAGGCATAGTCTCTGAGACCTCCATCAGCTGATGAGGCCTGACTCAAAATGCAAAAACATAGCAGCAAGCACCTGTTAGTAATTGGAACTTGGAATGAACAAAGTAGGAATCCATGAAAATTTGAGGTCATCGATATTCTATGACTTAGTGAACTGACATGGACTGGGCCGTGGTCACTTTGAATAAAAAAAATCTATGATTTACTATGCCAGATATGACAGAGTCAAGAGAACAGACATTGCACTTATCCATGTACAAACACTGTCTGTGAAGGGACTCTACCTGTCCACGTTCAAGGAAATCCAATCAATACAACTATTTGCAAACGTATGCACCAGCCACTAAAGACAGTGATGCAGAAGTTGAATGATCATATCAGTCTTATTTGAAAATTGATCAAATATGCAATCAAGATGCATTGAGAGGGAGATGGACATGTCTGATCAGAGCACACGGGAGCAAGTGAAGAGAGAGGAAGAGACAGTGGAGCACATCCTGGCCCACCAAATCCTGAGGACAATAGTCCTGCTCAGAGCATCCAAAGCACGGAGAGGACAAGAGGCCCTGCCCCCTACCAGACACGACATCCCTAACTGACCCATAGCGCTACGGAGGACAACACTAGACATACAGTGAGGGAACTGTGCCCACTGACCCCTCCACACAGAGGTGAAACACTAAGGATGGGGAACAGAGCAACAGAGTCCCAGGTAATAATAAAAATAGACTTTGGGCCCATGGCATGGTATTGCATCAAATTCGACTGGAAACCACACCTAAAGGTCAACTTGAACTGTACAGGCTTTTCTTTGTTGTTGTTTTCTTTTGTTGCTTTGTTATGCTCTGTCTCATTTTTTGTGCATCTTCTTATGTCTACAGGTCTATCTAGATAAGATAGGCTGGATAAACACTCTGGAGGAAAAAACAATGGGAGTCACAGTTCCGAGGAGGACATGGGAGAGGGCGATGTGGGGGAAGCGGAACTGGGTGTTAACAAACCCAGGGACAAAGGAACAACAAGTGATCCAAAATCGATGGCAAGGAGGGTGTAGCAGGCCTGTCAATGTTTGAATTACTGAAACCCAAATGAAGGCTGACATGACAGTGGGACAAGAGGAAAGTAAAAAGAAATGGAGCAAGGAACTAGGAGGCAAAGGGCATGTACAAATGTGTGACACTGGCATGTACATACATAAATATATTTATATATGACGATGGGAAAATAGATTATGATGTGCATATTGTTTGGGCCAGGTACGGACCATGCAGCTGCTTCCCTCGGCTCTCCTGAACGATAGCCTGCAGGACTGTGCAGTCCCTTTCCACCACCATCCCACCACCCACCCCACCTCTGCCCCTCAAGGCCAGAGTTGGACAGTGCAGTCCCTGCCTCCAGCATTCCAGGGAGCTCATTTCTCTGGGCTGAATCGGTACAGCACCTTCCCTCAGTGTTCCAGGTAGCAGGTCTGTGAAAAACAAGATGATTTACTCACAGACCACATCCTGACTCAGACCCGGAAACTACAGCATCAGAAAGCCTCCTTCCCCTTATCAGGACATACCTCCTCGGCTCAAGCTCTATATATGTCCCACCGCTTCAGTACCAGGCACGATTTCCCTGACCTAACTCCTTCTCACCAGGGAACTCAAGATGCTCCTCTCCCTTCCCTCCTGGGAGTTCTTTCCCTGCCTCAATAAAATCTTTCTCAACTTCACATTCCTGGTTACATTCTATCTGCGATCTGCGCCTCCGTTTTTCACCTCTCACATATATTTATAGGTTTAGTATTAAGGTAGGAGATGGACATTGGTCCTCCACAAAAGTACTCCCTCAATGCAAGAACACTTTCATCTATTAAACAGGCATTCCATGATGCTCACCTTCCAGACATTATCGCTTAAGAAAAAGCAGGTGCAAAAGCAAAAATGGTGAAGAAAGATGATGGTGCCCGGCTATCAAAAGATACAGTGTTAGGGTCTTAAAGCTTGAGGCTGAACAAGTGGCCATCTAGCTGAGAAGCCACAAAGTCCACATGGATAAGCACACCAGTCTATGATCATGAGGTGTCAATAGGATTAGGTATCAGGCATCAAAGAATAAAACAATCATATTGTTGTGAATGAGGGAGAGTGTGGAGGGGAGACCCAACGCCCATCTGTAGGCAAGGGGACAACCCCTTGCAGAAGTGTCTCAGGGAGGAGATGAGCCAGTCATGGTGCAGTTTAGCACTGATGAAACCTAAGACTTTCTTCTAGTCCTTTAATGCTTCCTCTCCCCACACCCACCACTCCCCACTATCATGATCCCAATTCTGCCTTATAAATCCTCTAGACCAGAGCAGGTACACTGGTACAGATCAGAGCTGAAACACGGGGAATCCAGAACAGATAAACCCCTCAGGACCAATAATGAGAGTGCAGAGACCATAAAGGGAAGGGGAAGGTAGGGGGCGAAAGGGGAAACCAATCACAATGATCTACATATAGCCCCTTCCTGGGGGACTGCCAACAGAATAGTTTGTGAAAAAGTGGGTGAATGGAGACATAGGACAGTGTAAGACATGAAAAAATAATAATAATTTATAAATTATCAAAGGTGAGGGAAAGAGGGAAGGTGATGGAGGGAGGGGAAAAATGAGGAGTTCGTACCAAGAGCTCAAGCAAAGACAAAAGGTTTTGAGAATCATGATGGCGACAAATGTGCAAATGTGCTTGACACAATGGATGATTGCATGGATTGTGATAAGAGTTGTACAACCCCCCCCCATAAAATGATTTCTAAAAAGATGCATTGAGAATGATTGATGATTGGAATGCAAAAGTTGGAAACAAAGAGGAATGAACAGTAATTGGAAAATATGAACTTTGTGATAGAAATGAAGCTGAAGATTGTGTGATAGAATTTTGCCAGCCCAATAACTTCTTCATCGATAATACTTGCTGGCTGAATATGTGCGGTTTTTCCAGATGTAATAAAAAGAAGTCAAATGGAGCACAAACCTGGGAAGAGATCATAGAGCAGCTCAAGGAGACAAAGTAAAATATTATAAGGACATGTGCAAAAACCGAGATTTTGAAATCCAAAAAGGAAGAACACTCTCAGCATATCTTAAACTAAATCAGCTAAAGAAAATAAATAGCGTCTTGAGTTGCAATATTGAAATATTCTATGGCAAAAATCTCAATGATATTACATGCAAGGAAAATGTTGCTGAAGATCATCCAACAATGATTGCAGCAGTACATTGACAGGGAGCTTCCAGTAATTCAGGCTAGATTTGTAAGATGATGTGGAACAAGGAATATCATTGCTGATGTCAGATGGATCTTGTCTGAAAGTAGAGAATACTAGAGTGATGTTTCCATTTGTCTTATTGACTATGTCAAGGCAATCAAGGGTGTGGACCATACCACACTATGGATAACCTTGATAAAATGGGAATTCCAGAACACCTCACTGTGCTTGTTTGGAACTTGTATCTGTCCTTACTTCCTCCAGTACAGATCAGCTTGTCCTTGTAGCAGTTCATGGTATCTTCTCCAGCACCATAATTCAAATGCATCTATGCTTCCACAGTCTTCCTTAATCAAAACTCCAACTTTCGCATTTCTATCATGCAATGGAGCATACCATGGCTTGGGTTAGGGGTACCCTCTTGCTCAAATGAACAACCTTGCTCTTCAATGCATTATAGAGATCTTGTGACGCAGATTAATTTAATGCAATATATTCGGTATTGATTGTGGATCTAAGTAAGACAAAATCCTTGACAACGTCCTTTTCTCTGTTTATCTTTTGTTACCTATTGGTCCACTTGAGGAATTTGGTCTTCCTTACACTGAGTTGAAATCCATACTGAAGGCTACAGTCATTGATCTTCATCAGCGAGTGATTCAAATCCTCCTCAATTTAGCAAACAAGGTTGCATCATCTGCATATTTCAGGTTGTTAATAAGCCTTCCTCTAATCCTGATGCCACCATCTTCTTCATATAATCCAGCTGCTCTGATTATTTGCTCAGCATATACATTGAACAGTGTGATGACAGGATACAACCCGGACACACACCTTTCCAGATTCTATAACTAGCAGTATTCCCTTAATCCGTTTACATTAGTGCCATGAGCAAATTTCAAACAAGCACAATGAAATCTCCCACAGAGAGAGGCCAGAGTTGCACAGAGGCCCCTCCTGCCCGTCCCTGGTCTTCCCGCCATGATGAGAGGTTGGAGACAGAGGCACAGATGGAGATAAGGCTCAATAAGGAAGGAGAAGTATAGAGAGGCTTTCTTAAGGCAAGGGAAACTTGCAGACTAGTTCCGCAACCCAATGAATTAGGTCAGGGAAGTCGCAGCTTGTCGGGGAGGCGGTGGGAGATATACGGGGCTCTAGCTAGGGAGGTGTACACTGACAACAAGAAGGGAGATTTTTTGCTTGCAGCTGCAGGACCTTGAGTCAGGATGCGATCCAGGGGAAGTGCCTTTGTTGTTTGCCAACCTACTGCCTGGAGTGCTGGACCAGGGGCTGCACAATCATGGTCTGGAGAGATAAGCTCCTTGGAATGTTGGGATAGAAAATGCAGACTTCAATGGGTCATACCTCCTCCTGAGAGGCTGGAAATGGGGGCCTTGAAGTTCTATCTTCCTGAGGAGCCAGAGAGGAGATGGGGCTGCCTGGGCCAGACCCGGCCCAAACACATACACACAATGGAATCCTGTTATTGCCATCGCTGTCAGGTGCCATGGAGTTGGCCCCAACCTAGAGCGACGCGGTGCAGAACACGAGGAAACACTGCACAGTCCTGTGGCATCCTCACAATTGTTCCAGTGTCTGAGCTCACTGATGCATGAACTCTGCCTGACCTCCCAGGGTCACGTGAGCAGGGCTCCTGTGACCATCCTGAGGATGGGCTGGGCAGTTGGGGTGGGAGAGAAAGTGCAACACCTAGGACAGCCTGGAACACAGGTGCTCCATAACCTCCTGTGCCTTGGAAAGTTCTAGTATCAGTGAGGTAGTGCAGAGGTGAAGGCTGCAGCTGTCTGAGGTGGAAGACGTGGGGATTTAGTTCAGATTTGGATGGAGAGAAGTCCCCAGTGGGTCCCAAGGTCTATTCTAGGGTCAAAGGGAACTGATCAGTCAGGAATCATGTCCCCTCCTCTCCCAGGGAGACCCGGTCTCTTACTTTCTCAGGGAAAGAAGGACTGTTCTGGGCAAGTCACTGTCCTGGAGGACCTGGGATTGCAGGCAAACCCCACCCTCTCCACACCCAAGCAGGGGTCTTCTGGCATCTGTCCCATTTCCCTCCCTTCCTGAGAGGCCAGCAGGGAGGACACACAGATCCAAGACCAAGGGAGTTCAGGGAGACCTTAGGGGACCTCCTTTTACCTGCTCTCTGCAGGGTCTCCAGGTATCTCCCCATAGGCCTTCAGTGTCCCGCTGCCCTGTCCTTCTCCCACTTGTGCTGAGAGAACAGAGCCCAAGAGTCAGCCTCCATCCAGGAATGCGGGTCCCCCCTTCAGGGGGAGATAGTGGGCGGGATCATAGGCGACCTGTTTGTAACCATGGAGGAGGCGCCTGCTGAGACCCAGGAGGTAGCCTGACATCTGCTGGAGGGTGTGGGACCCTGACCCGCCCCGGCCCATTTTGAGTCTGAATCCTGTGGCCCCTGAAGGAGGAAGAGCCACGCCGGTCCCTGAGACTCCGGTGATGTTCGACCCGGAGGTGGGGTTCGGCCATCAGTCGGACCCGGGGGCTCTTACCCTGAGCCCCGCCCGGGGTCCCTCCCGGCCTCGCTCTGGTGGCAGCAGCCGCTCAAGGGGCCCAGGTTTCTTTGGTGAGTCCTCGTGTTGCCCTGTGCACTCAGTCCATCCTTCCCGGAACCCCGCCCTCGCGCCTCCCAGGGCGCCAGCATTCCATCCTCGGGGTGGGGGCGTCGCTGTCACAGCGCGCGAACTGCGTGCCGTCCACGAAGACAGGGACAAAGCTGGGCTCCCCCCGCAGCCGGGTCAGGACTCGCGGGGTGGAAACATCTCAGTGAGTGGGTGCCTGAGCAGGAGGGGACGGTTGAGACCCACAGCCCTGTCCATCTCGAGCGCCCCCGAGGGTCCTGCGCCCCCTCCTGCCAGGGCCCTGACTCCTCCTTCCAGACCCGCACTCAGGAGCCAGGCCTGGTTCAGGATAAGGATCCCTGAGAGCAACATTTGGAATGTCTGCAGGGACTTGATTTGGGAGCCACTTCTAGGGAGACTTCTGGCAGCCAGATCCAGTCTTCTAACTTGGAACTGCCTTGACGGTGATTGGCTTTTCCGTGAATCACTAGCCCAACAGGAATGAGAAATAACCCAGCGTCACGTGTATCCAGACAGAAGGAGCAGACACAGGTTGTTAGGAAAAAGTGAAACTGGGGAGCTCCCAATCCCCATTGCTTGACAACGTGGCCTCTGAGGAAGCCATAAGGTCCCTGAACCAAGCCTAGGAGCTGGGACTCTGGCCTGGCCCCTTGCCTCCTGCAAGGACCCTTCTTTGTGCCCTGTCTGCTTGAGTCCTGGGCCCCCTGCAAAGGTTCTTTGAGTTTCAAAATTGTGTGCCCAGAGGTGGATTCAAAGACCCTAATAGGATGGACAGCTGCCCACAGGGTTTCTGTCTTTGGTTACTCCCTCCAGGAGCACTCCCCAGGCTTCTCTCCTGTGGAGCAGCTTGAGGGAAGCACCAGCAGCTTCAGGATTGTACCACCAGGGCTCCTTAGAAGTCCAGGTCACTTCTTGGAGAGGAGAAACTGTTCCTGTCTGTGTAGCTTCGAGCCCAGTGCTGAGGCTTGTCCCAGAAGAAATGAGCCCCAATATCCTGCAGATCTGTGAAAGGTTTTCTGTTTCATTACACAGTGTTGGATGCCACTGTATGCACCCGAGGGTGGAAAGGAATCCGTGTGGGGAGTGTTCAGACAGCGAGCTTTCAAGTGGTTCCTGCGGAGCTCAGAGCCGCTTTCCACACCCTCACCTGGCTGCACTGTCTGGGACAGAAGTGGCCGGTGTCTCTCAGCATCACATCCCCACTCAGACTTGCCCTCATCCTTTCCAGGGAAAACACACCATTAGTGCTCTCAGTAATTTCACTGGCTGAGCATCAGGAGTGCGTGTGGACTTGTTACCACAGCCTCAGCCCTCCCCTCAGATTTCTAGCTATTAGGACCAGAGCCCAGACTGCACTCACTTCGCCAGCCCTCCAGGTGAGGCTGATGCACAGCGATGTGGGCCTCCCTGCTCTGCGTTCTTGTGATCTGAAGTCCAGCAGCCCAGCACCAACCTCCTTACAAACACAGAGTCCCATGCTCTCCTCCAGAACACATGCGTCTTAAAGAGATTTCCTGCAGGTTCTTTGCACAGAAAGGTGGAGACTTCCTGGGTGCGGTGGGGGAGGAGCTGAATGCATTGCACTCTGCTTCAGGTGTGTGGTCTGGTCACATCACTCAGCATTTGAGCAGCCTGGTAATTTTGTTTCTTTTTTTCCTATAGGTAATGACTAGGACATGACATTTTTTAGGACATGATTAGCTAATTCAATCCATTCTCAAGACTTTAAATGTTCATATCCGGTCCCCTCTCCCATCTATTTCTCTAATTAGCATCTTTACTAACATGGATTAGGACATGTCCACTTGCCACCCTGATCACTGCACTGGCATTTCTGTTGTACATCTCAGACTCCGTCTTGTCTGAACTGTGGGCTAGTGATTGCCTCTCCTCACCATGCCCCTTCCAGGGCCTTCCCATCTCCACTGATGCGGCTCAGCAGGCCAAAGGGTGTACATTGTGTCTTTATAAAACTCAAATTTGATCCATCAGGAAACATTATAAATTCCACCTTCAAAATAAATCCAGAATCCAGTCACTTCCCACAATCTTTTTGCTCCCCTTTGGGAAAGCAAACATGCTGCATACTGTGCTTTCAGCCACCTTGCTCACCCCTCCCCTCTCAGTTCTAGTCACTGACAACCTGCAGAGCCAGATGTCCTTTTGAACCATCTCCCATCTCTCTCTTCTCCTCACTGCTGTGTGAAACACCCCATCTCACTCTCAGCCAGAGGAAAAGTCAACACCCTGCCAGTGTCCTCAGTCCCCACATGGTCTGGCCTCACCTCTGACCTCATCTCAGTGACTACTGCAGCCACACTGGGTTCCTGGCTGCTCCCAGTACAGACTGGCCGGCCCTGCTGGCCTTGCCCTGGACAGTGCCCTGCCTGCAACTTCTCCTGCGGTCCTCCTGGCCAATGCCTTCAATCTCTCCACATCTTTCCTTAACAGCCACCTTTTCCACGGGTCCCATCCTGCTACCTGAGTTCAAATGGTGTCTTCCCGCCGTCCACACACTCACACTCTGATCCCCTTCCTCGTAGCATGTGCCGCTGTCAACAAAAGCAAGTCCTTACTATTTCTCCAGGGTAACCTGAAATAATCACCAAACAGGACCACACTTGAATCCTTGGAACCTGTGAAAATATTACATTATATGTAAAAGAAACTTGTAAAGGTATGGGGCTTTCGTAGGATTTGGAATTGGGTAATTATCTCACATTGCCTAGGTTCCCTGGGGATTTGGTCTCAAGAATCTTTGTCTATGGGGGGCGGGGATGGGGGGCAGACACTGAAAGATGTAAGGACAGAATCAAGTGTCAAAGGAGACTCTAAACTACTGGCTTTGAGGATGGAAGAAGGGCCTACAACCAATGCAGGCGGTCAGGCTCCGCACGATGGAAGAGTCCTGAAAACTGATGTTCCCCTAGCATCTATGTGGAGCACAGCGCTGTGGGTCCAGGTTAAACTTCTGAACTGCAGAAACTATAAGATAGTAGATGTGTATTAATATTAATTTTTAATTATTTGGCATTTATTCTCTCACGTACAGTGAATTTTCTTTATACATAATTATTGTCTCTGCACTTTAATAAAAATTGGGGGCTCCTTCAACTCATCACTGTCCATGCATACATCCATTGTGTCAGGCACCTTTGTACATTATGTTGCCATCATCATTTTCTTTTTTATTTTAATTTATTTTTTAATCATTTTAGTGGGGCCTCATACAACTCTTATTAACATTCATCATTGTGGAAAGCACATTTGTACATTCGTTGCCCTCATCATTCTCAAAACATTTGCTCTCCATTTAAACCCTTGGCATAATCTCCTCATTTTCCCCAATCCCTCCCCACTCCTCCATCCTTTATGAACCCTCGTTAATTTATAAATTATTATTTCATCTGAAGTCTACCTTCATCCACTTTTCTGTTGTCCATCCCCCAGGGAGGAGGTAATATGTAGATTCGTGTAATTCGTTTGCCCATTCCACCCAACACTCCCTCCACTCTCCAGGTATAACCACTCTCACCACTGGTCCTTAGGGGACCATCTATCCTGGATTCCCTGCACTTCCAGGTTCTATCTGTACAGTGTACATCCTATGGTCTAGCCAGATTTGTAAGGTCGAATTGGGATCATGATAGTGTGTGTTCGGAGTGGGAGGAGGGAGGAAGCACTTAGGAACTAGAGGAAAATTTTATGTTTCATTGTTGCTACACTTCACCCTGCCTAGCTCCACTTCTCCCCCACTACTCTTGTGGAAGGGGATGTCCAGTAGCTGACAGAAGTGCTTTTGGTACTCACTCAGCATTCCCCCTCATTCACAATGATAAGACCTTTTGTTCTTTGATGCCTAAGAACGGATCCCTTTGACACCTCATGATCACACAGTCTGGTGTGCTTTTCCCATGTGGGCTTTGTTGCTTCTGAGCTAGATGGCCTCTTGTTTACCTTGAAGCCTGTAAGACCCCAGACGCTATATCTTTTGATAGCCAGGCTCCAACAGCCTTCTTCACCACATTTGCTTATGCACCCATTTGTCTTCAGTGATTGTATTGGGGAGGTGAGCACTCAATGATATGGGTTTTTTTTTTGTTCTTTGATGCCTGATAACTGATTCCTTCAGCACCTCGTGATCACACAGGCTGATGTGCTTCTTCCATGTGGGCTTGGTTGCTTCAGGGCTAGATGGCCACTTGTTTACCTTCAAGCCATTAAGACCCCAGACTTTGTATCTTTTGATATCTGGGCACCATCAGCTTTCTTCACCATATTTGCTTATGAACCCACTTTTTCTTCAGCGATTGTTTTGAGAAGGTGACCATCATGGAATGCCAGTTTAATAGAACAAAGTGTACTTGAATTGAGGGAGTGCTTGAGTGGAGGCCCAATGTCCATCTGCTTCCTTAATACTAAACCTATAAATATATGCACGTAGATCTACTTCCCATCCTCATATATAAATATATTTACATATGTACATGCATTTATTTGACCTCTATAAATGCCCTCTGTTCCTAGCTCTTTCCTCTATTTCCTTTTATTTCCTCTGGTCCCACTGTCATGCTCAGCCTTCATTTGGGTTTCAGTAATTCCTCTCGGTTACATTACCCTTGGTCATGCCCTACCAGGCCTCCTACTCCCTCCTCAGCACCAATTTGGATCACTTGTAGATCCCTTGTCCCTGGGTTTGTTAACACCATTTCCTTTTCCCCACCTCCCCCACTTTCATTTCCCCCTAGAACCATAGGTCCCTTTGTTTTCTCCTCCAGATTGTTCATCAAACCTACCTTATTTAGATAGACCTGCGGAGATAATAACATACACAAACACAAGACAGAGCAAAACAAAGCAAAAGAAGAAAACAAAACGAAAATCCAATGACACACACAAAAATAACAACAACCAAAAAGAAAAGCCTGTAGTTACTTCAAGGACCATTTTTTTTTGGCCTTTAGGAATGTTTTCCAGTCGAGTCAGAAGGGGTGCCAAGACCTGGCCCCAAAGTTTATTTTTAGTATTCCATCGGGACTTCATTGCTCTGTTCCCCTTGCTGTTCTGTTGCACACTTTTAGTGTTTTGCCTGTGTAGCGGGTTCAGATCAGGCGCAATTACCACACTGTCTCCAGTGTTGTCACCTTAGGGCTATATGGGTCAGTGAGGGATGTTGTGTCTCCTAGTGGGGCGGGCCATGTGGTCTTCTCTGTGGATCGGCTGCTCTGAGTGGGAATCCTGTCTTCAAGACTGGTGGGCCAGGATGTGCTCCACTCTCTCTTCCTACCTGTTCATTTGCTCCCATGTGCTCTGATCAGACATGTCCCTCTCCCTGAGCTGGAGGTTCATCCTCTGAAATAAATTCTTCTGGGGGGAGGGGCAGGTGTCCATGTAGTTGGAATTGGGGCCGGCATCTGCTATCATTTTCAAAACATTTTCTTTCTACTTGAGACCCTGATATCAGTTCATTTTTGTCCCTTCCCCACCCTCCCTCAACATACTTGAAAATTTATATATTTTTTTCATGTTTTACAGTGACCACTGTCTAGCTTCACCAACTTTTCTGTTGTCTGTCCCCCTATGAGTGGATTAAGAGAAAATGAGATCAGATGCATACACAAAACAGGAGCAGGTACAGTGTCTATGAAAACAAACACACAAATATAAAACAAACGGCAGGAACCGAGGCCCAAACTTAAACCTGAGCCAGGCTGACCTGGCCACCCCAAGCCCTTCATGCCCACAGCACCAACACAGGAGAGCCCGGATGATGTCTGAGGGCCTGTGGTCAGAGATGCTAATGGGACAAGGTGCTACTGAAGGAATAAAGACAAGAGAGATGTGAAGATGACCCGGCTGAGAAGTGTTCACCAAAATCACCTTGTCCTGAGCACTGGCTGAGTGCAGGCCCCACCCATTCTAGCTCCTCCCCCACCTTCTCCTCAATCTGTCCCATTTTATCTTAGCCAAAAAAAAAATTACACACAGACTCTGGAATGGGCTTGTTTTTATTATTTCTTCTTTTGAAATTTCAGCATTTTCCCAATTTAATTAACTCATATGCCCATCTCATGACAAAATTTAGTAACCAAATTCATTATGAGGCACTATTTTTTTTTTAATAGAGAAGAGAGACTAAGCAGGTGAGAGGGAGGGAAATCATACAGCAGAGCTGGGGAAAACTGATCAGTGAAGGGACACAGGTCAGCGGGCCGTTGGGGATCCTGGTGGGATGGGTTTGTCCCACCACATCCTCACGTCATGCTGACAGGAGGGCAGACACCTTTAGACCCCCGTTGTAGAGAGAGAAGTCCAGGGCTCTTTAATCACAAAGCAGGCAGTGAACAACTCCTGTGTCACTCTACCAAGCACAAGAAGAACTCAGGCTGCAGAAAAAAAGAACCACAGACAAATTCAGGTCAGTCACTCTGAGGAAGGAGTCCACTGCACTCTCAGAATGTCCCAATCCAAGAGTTCCTATCACATAGTCTTGTCCCCTCTGTCTTCTCTATTCCGTGTCAGGGATACAGGCTCTTACCTTTTGAAGCTGTGAGAGACACATCCGAGCCCTGGCTACCATCATTGCCTGGAGAAGACAGAAACAGGATGTGGTCAGAGCACACAGGAGATGAGACCCGGAGAACAAGGATTATGAGTGAGGGACTCCTCCCTGGGCTCCATCTACACCCTCCCAAGGGTCTCATCTCAGCCCCCTCCCCCATACTCACTTGCAGCTTGAGAGTAGCTCCCTCCTTTCCCACCTGTGGGAACAAAGCATTCCGTGAGGGACTGGGGACGAGACTGGACCATTAGGTCCTTTAAGAGCTGGTTAGTGCTGGGCTCCAGTTAGGTTTCCTGAACTGCAGGGCAGGGCAGGAGAGGGATGGATGTGCAGAGATTGGACCGCCATCCTGCTTGAAGATTGTCCATAGCAGGAACATTTCCCTGGGACCTGGGACTCCTGGGAATCAGGTCTCCATCACTGGTACCATAAAGGTGCTCCCTTCTGACACGCACACAAAGGGATGTGCATGTACACACAGAAGAGTAATGGTTAGCACACAGGGCGCCGCACGGAGGCTGCACATAGACTGATGGTGCTTTTATGAAGGAGGCAAAAGACTGCCAACCCCTTACCAGGGACGTGAATCCTTCCGTGGGACAAGAACCTGGGACACACACACACGCTTCTACACACACACACACACACACACACACACACACACACACGTCTACACACACGCATGTCTACCTGAGCACTTATTCCTCCGGATCACAAATCCAACCACAGCTCCAATGAGCGCAGCTGTGAGGAGAAGCAGGCCAACAACTATTCCCACGATGAGGATGGTGGGCTGGGAAGACGGTTCTGGAAAGAGAACGGATGGTGAAGAACCCTGTCCCTGTTGATGCTCAGAGGGGCCCCTGCTTTCCCTGAGAGGGGGCCCCACCCCATGCCCGTCCTCACCCCATCTCAGGGTCAGGGGCTCAGGCAGCCCCTCGTGCTGCACTTGGCACGTGTATCTCTGCTCTTCCCCAGCGGGCACCACCACAGCCGCCCACTTCTGGAAAGTGCCGTCCCCCGCAGGCCTGGTCTCCACCAGCTCCGTGTCCTGGGGCTGGTCCTCGCCGTCCCGCTGCCAGGTCAGGGCGATGTCCGCCGGGTAGAAGCCCCGGGCCCAGCACCTCAGGGTCACCTCTCCCTCAGGGACATGGTGTTCGTGGTGGTGGGTCACCTGGGTCTTTGGAGGCTCTGGAGGGAGGGTCAGAGAGCTGAGGAACTCTGCCTGACCTCCCTGGGGTCAGTCAGCAGGGCTCCTGTGATCACCCTGAGGATGGACTGGGCAGTGGGGTCGGAGAGGAAGGCCAACACCCAGACACCAGCCTGGAGTCCAGGTGCTCCATCGCCTACTCATGAACGGAAAGTTCTAGAATCAGCCTGAGGCAGCCCACAGGCCTGGTTTATAGCTGCCTGAGAGAAAAAACATGGACTTCTACTTTAGACTTGGGTGGAGACTCAGAAACGGAAATAAAGCGAAATCACATCTGTAAATCCATTGGGGAGTGTACGGAGAACAAGATATGAGAGAGCAAGTCCTCTGGGGGCCAAACGTCAATTCCCGGGTCAAAGGGCAGTGCTGATCAGTCAGGAATCGTGTCCCCTCCTCTCACAGGGAGACCTGGTCCCTCATTGTCTCAGGGAGAGGAGGGCTGCTCTGGGCAAGTCACTGTCCTACAGGACCTGGGGGTGCAGGGGAACCCCTCCCTCTCCACACCCAGCAGGGGTCTTCTGGAGTCTGTCCCATTTCCCTCCCCCCTGAGAGGCCAGCAGGGCGGACACACGGACCAGGGTCCAAGGGAGTTGGGGAGGTGTCCAGGGTCTCTGTTACCTGCGCGCTGCAGGGTCTCCTTCCCGTTCTCCAGGTATCTGCGGAGATATTGCACACACCTGCCCTCCAGGTAGGCCCTCACGCGCTCCGCCTCCCCGGCCTCCTCACACTTGCGCTGGGAGATGAGCGCGGCCGTGTCCGCCGCCGTCCAGGAGCGCAGGTCCTCGTTCAGGGCGATGTAGTCGGCGCCATCGTAGGCGTACTGTTCGTACCCGCGGAGCAGGCGCCCGTCGGGGCCCAGGTCGCAGCCATACATGCTCTGGAGGGTGTGAGACCCTGACCCGCCCGCAGAGCCCGCTCAGCGAAACCGAAAACGAAAGCGGGCGGATCCCGCGCCGCGAAGGGCGAAGGGCAGGGGGTCCCGGGGACTCGGGGTGACATTGGGCGGGAGACGCGGTGGGAGGCTGAGGGAGGGCGACCGCGCGTGGGGTCGTGGGGTCGGGGGCTCGAGCCCTGCGCCCCGGGCCGGGTCCCTCACCGGCCTCGCTCTGGTTGTAGTAGCCGCGCAGGGTCCGCAGGTCCACTCGGTAGGTCTGCGCGTTGCTCCTGCAGATCGCGGTGTTTCGCTCCCAGTACTCGGGCCCCTCCCGCTGCACCCAGGGCGCGCGCGGCTCCATCCTCGGGTCCGGGGCGTCGCTGTCGAAGCGCACGAACTGCGTGTCGTCCACGTAGCCGACGGAGATGAAGCGGGAATCCCCGCCGGGCCGGGACACGGCGGTGTGGAAATACCTCAGCGAGTGCGAGCCTGTGGGGAGGGGACCAGAGCGGCTGAGACCCCGACCCCCGCCCGCCCCGCGCCCCCGAGGGTCCCGCGCCCCCGACCCCGCACTCACCCGCCCGGGTCTGGGTCAGAAGCAGCACCCGCGGGAGCAGCAGGAGGAGGATCCGGGGCGCCATGACCCTGGGAAACCTGGGTTCCTCAGAGAGTCTGACGCTGGTGCCACTGAGGAGACCTTATAACCTGGAACCGCGGGGACGGGGATTGGCTGCTCCAGGAATCGGAGACCCAATAAGGGTGAGAAACGGATCCGCGTCTCGGGTATCCGGGCAGAAGGAGCTGACACAAGTTGTGCGAGGGAGAAGTGAAACTCCACAGAAGGGGAATCCCCAGCGCTGCGTCTCCCCGCCCCCTGACACCCCCAATCCGGGCCTGAGGGCCAAGTGGGCGCCCTGGGACGCTGAGAGGGGTCTCCTCCTGCACGGAGCCTTCTTTCCACACTGTCTCCTTGAGCCCTGGGCCCGGCTTGCTGCAGACAAAGGCTTTTTGACTCTCAGAATTTCCGTTGTCTAGATCCTGGGGTGCATTCAAAGCCACCTGTAGGATGGACAACTGTTCTTGGTATTTCTTTCCTACATTATACTACTTCAAAGAAGCCCATCGCCAGTCTTTTCTCCTGCCCAGCCATTTTGATGAGCCGATAGGAGCACCTTAGAGGTTCTGGTCACAGTCACACAAATTGAAGAACCCAAGGGATTTTACTTCAGTGGGTTCTGTCTACTGAGAGTAAGCCCATGGGAAAGGGAAACAATTAACATTGTAAAGTAGGGTAAAATACTACTGATAACCCCTTAACGGTAGCAGATCATATGTTTTCAGGAAAAAGAAATGTGTTTCAAAATAAAACAATCATGAAAAGAGGAAATCACTTTATAGGTCTCTTTTGTGTGTCAGTTGGAGACCTCTGGATTTTCATATCAGCTTCTGCATCCACTGTGCCATCCTGCTCGTGCTGTAGAGCATCCAGCATCTCACAGGTACAATGTTGGAGAAGGGAGTCTTTCAACAGGCTCTCCAAGTACCTGTGAAAGCCCATCCTTCACATTGCACTGCTGCCACAGAAGAGGGAGTTCCTTAAAGGTTAGTTGCAGTTGGAAAACTGTTGTTGAAGATTTCATAGTCTGTTCATTAAACCCAGAGATCCATCTTGCACTCCGCATGACTCGTGTACTAATGGATGAAGTTTCTCTGAAGTGCTGCGTTAGTCTATTGAGAATACAAATATTCCAGTTTGGGCACATTCCATTAGGAAATATCACATTAAAAAACCACCTTTGTTAGTATCACCACTGATCCAAGCCCCCTCCCCACACTCCACCCCCAGGAAGAAGTGTTTCATTTTGAAAAGCTCTCACATTCTGCTCCATACAAGTTTTCCATTCTTAAAGGTTACATTTTATCATTGGCAATAATGCTCTTAGTATATTTCCTCCCCCCCAACTCCCCCCCACTCCCCACCCCCCCTAGATTTGTTAATTCCTGAGAAAGTGTCAAATAGTCAAGATAGTTCCTCTGTCATTCCTTCCTCCAAATAAAAAAGCATCTTCCTTTTTTAAAAAGTGGCTAGTTCAGGTCATACAAATTATTTTCCTTGAGATAAATGTCACATTTAAGAATACAAAAGTGTTTACATTTACTTTGATTTCAGAGATGCAATTAAGAGGTATGGATTCTCTATTTGAGAATGTAATGAGAGTAAGAAATGTCCAGGCTTCCGTAAGTGACCTGTAAGTGCAGCTGGTTCGGTTCCTTTCCCGACAAGGGAGAGATGAGATGGCACAGGACACTGACTACTGCAGTCTGACGGCACAGCTGGAGTCCTGCTCAGTTCCAGCTGACTTTCCTCTGCAACTGTCCACACATGGAGAAACACTGATCACCTCCATGAGTGCTGTGCAAACACCTTTGACTTCACTGATCTTGTGGAAGAATATCTGTGACTCCAAGTTCCACAGATGACACTCTGAGAACTGCTGTTCTGACTAAACCCAGAAGTCCGCTGCCTGGCTTCTGCCTCTTCTTCACTTCCCAGAATTCCTCTCCCTGAACTGGACTCCCTGCTTCCTTTGTGAGCCACCCCCACCCCCACCCCCAATGCTTAGCTTAGTCCTTGTGTTAGTCTGGGTAGACTATAGAAACAAATTCACTGAGACCCATATGTGTATAAGAAAGGGGTTTATATTCAAGAGCAGTTGAATATTGAGAACATGCACCCAACCCAGTTCAGGTCAAGTCCACAAGTCTGATATTAGCCCATAAGTCCAATACCAACCTATAAATTACTCTTCATACTCACGAAACACAGGCAATGATGCTGAATACAGAAGCTCACAGGCCAGTGAGTGGACAGTCTTGTGGATCCAGTGGCGGTAGAGGCATCTCAGCACTGGCAGGGGTCCCCAAATGGCTCCTTCAGCTCCAGGGCTCTAGCTTAGCTCCAGGTGTCTTGTCAGCCAGCATGTCGGGCAGGTAGCGAGTATGTGTCCGGCCTCCAGAGAGCTATGTGTCTCCTTAGCGCCTCCAAATGAGATCATCAAGCTGTGAACTGATTGACAGGCAAAACTCCACCCCTTCACTCATGTCTCAAATTGACAAGAGATTATGTAACTACCACAGTCCTTTTCCCTTGTGCTCTTCTAAACAAGAATTTGCTACCTGGAAATTTAATGCCAAAGCGTATGCACAACCAGACATCTGATATGCGGGAAACAACGTATCCTTTTGGAACTGGAAATATTTATACCTGATCCACCACACAGGGCTGTGTTTTCATTTACCACGTGTTTTCATGTGATTACACACTAGCTCAATGTACATCCATATTTCAGATGGTTGGAAATCTGATGGTCTCTGTGGGAAAAATCATAAAGGCAGCTTCATTATAAATTGTTCTTTGGCACCTGACATGAGGTCCATAGTCCATTAAGAGCAAGGCTGTCAATAGAGCTTTCGGTGACAGAGAGATTGTATATCTGGGCTGTCCAGTAGAGTTGCCCCTGGCCCTGAGTGAATGTGGAGCATTTGAAATATGGCTGGTGTAAAAGTACAATAGAGACCCTCCCGGGTCCGCCTGCCGGGTGGCTGGCTGGTCGGTGGGGGCGAGGACCGGCCTTGGCGCAGGCGAGGAGGGTGCCAGCCGGAGCCTCAGTGCGCCCTCTGCTCTGCAGAATGATCACGGACGTGCAGCTCGCCATCTTCGCCAACATGCTGGGCGTGTCACTCTTCTTGCTTGTCGTTCTCTATCACTACGTGGCCGGACTGAGAGTGGCGCTTTCTCAGCCCCAGGGTTCCAGGACCTAGTCTGAGGCAAGATGGAGGGTGTGAGGGACTGCCCTCACCCTTCACTTCATCCCTTCTACCCATCACAACATACAAAGCAACTATGCCTGGAGCTTTCCAAACAACTTTTATTTCCTCAAAGTCTTCCTTAACCCTGTGCAACAAGAAGCTGCCACCGAATAGGGCACACTATAGGGGCTGCTGGCTTTTGTACCCCCCAATATAAAAATATAGATATATATTTTTTGTGGTCCCCCTCCCAAAAAAGTACAATAGAATGTTCAATTTATATATTCATTCAAATGCCCACACCCAAATATTAGGTACCATATTCAACATTATCTAGAGTGTTCTGAATTTTCCAACTTTCCCCAAAAAGATACTGTATGATGTATTAATTTGAGTATATTAAACTTATTGAAAAGCCATGGGATTTCTTTTGAGGATCTTAGGCATATCCTTAAAATAAAAAGTATCCATCAAAAATTAAAAGGTACTTATTTAAGTAGCTTGTAAAGACATTAACCAAAACATGATCAATCCCCTCAAGATTACAAATGTTCAATTTCTATTTGTATTTCATAGAAAATATTGGTGTTATTCATTTATGACAAGCTTACCTAACCCACTGTCATCAGATGGATTTGGACCATGGTGACTCTCTGCAGGATCCCCGGCTGCACAAAGTATAAGAATAGTCGGTGTCTTTATAATTCCACAGTGTACACTTGTTCTGTGTTTCTAGCTGCTTCTTGATCCATGTCCACGTTCCCCATGAGCACGAGGAGAGGCTCTGGAGCTACCATTCTTTCCGAGGTCATCCCCAGTCGGTTAGGAGCCACACAGGGGAATGCCTGTGCATTGTCAATAATGTACAAATACACATCTTTCTGGTAGTCTCTGCTTTCAGACAAGATCTGTCTGACATCTGCAAGGATAGCCTTTGTCCCTTGGCATCTTTTGAATCCAGCCTGGATTTCTGGCAGTTCCCTGTCAAGATACTGGTGTTGGATGATTTTCAGCAAAATGTATCTTGCATGTGATATTAATGATATTGTTCTCTATTTTACACATTCTGTTGAGTCACTTTTCTTTGGAATCATTATAAATACAGACTTAGTCAGCTGGCCACCTATATGTCATCCAAATTTCTTGGCATAGGCCAGGGAATGCTTATAGTGCCTCACCAGCTGGTGGAAACACTTTACGTGGTGTTCCATAAATTCCTGGAGCTTTGTTTCAGTTAATGCATTCAGTACAATTAGAAAATCTTCCTTCAGCACCATGGGTTCTTGCTCATAGGCTACCTGCTGAAATGGTGAGTTGTCGATTAGTTCTGGTACAGTGTTCTTTCCATCTCGGGTGGATGTTTTCTGCATTGTTCAATATTTCCCCTATGATGCTGCTGCTAGGTGCCATCGAGTCAGTTCAGAGCCACAGGGACCCTGAGCACACCAGGAAGAAACAACACTCCCAGGCCCTGGGTCATCCTCACAATTTGTGAAAGTTACATAATCTCATGTCAACCTGATAAATACAGGGAGGGAGTAGAGGTCACAGCCTGCTGAGCGTGGTCTTCTCATAAGTGGGAATCTAGGAAGTTCCTCGCTCTCTGTGCTTCACCTTCCTGGTAAGGAGCCACTTCAAGCCACACGGATGGCAAGTAGAACCCTGTGATGACGCCATCACCATTGAATCCAGAAGACTTTGCGCCCACTGACCAGTGATGTTTCTGCATTCTGCGTCATTGGGTTTGGCTGCATGAGTCTGAATAGGGACTGATGGAATAGAATCAGATTTAGGGACTAGCAGTGGACTCACAGACTTTATCTGCATGAGGCTGGGATGATCGCTTGATAGAGAATTACTTCTTAATATAAAGTTCTCTCTTACACATATATATATATCTGAGTGTTCCTGGATATGTTTCTCCGGTCAACCCAGCCTGACACACAGTTGTTCCAATGCACAAGTGTATTGTTGGAGCCACTTTGTCAATCCATTCGTTGAAGGCCTTCCTCTTATTTGCTGCCCCTTCGTTTTAACAAGCATGATATCCTTCCCCAGAGTCTGATCTCTCCTGACAATATGTCCACAGTAAGTAAGACAAAGGCTTGCCATCCTTGCCTGGAAGGAGCACTCTGATTGTCCTTCCTCCTAGACAGATGGGTTTGTCATGGTACTTTCAGTGTTTTTCTCCAGCAGCACAATTCAAATGCACTAGGTCTTCCTTATTCCATGTCCAACTTTCACATGCACATAAGATGATTTACTGTACTATGGCTGTCCATGGTGACTGATTTAGTTTACTCAGTACAATATCCTCCAGGGTCACCATGTAATGAACTGTTGCATGGATTCCTTTTTATTCTTTAACGTTATACGCTATTCTGTTGTGTGTCTGTACCACAGTTTGTGTATCCCACATCTGCTGATGACCACTGAGGTGTTTTCATCCCTGTGCTATTGAGAATGATGCTGAAATGAACATGGGTGTGCGTGTATCTGTCTGAATCCTATTTCTTATTTCTTTAGAACGTATGGGGACATTCAAAGCTTCATGGAAATATTTCATTATATTTTGTTTCCTTTTTCCTTGAACGTTCAGAGTCCTCATATATCTGGAAGTGGGATACCAGGGTGAAATACTTTATCTACATTTTTAAAGGGAGCACCACACGCTTGTCCACAGTAGTTGCATCGCATAACAGTCTCACCAGCAGTGTATTGGGGTTCCACTTCTCCACGTCCTCCCCAGGACTTGTTGTTTTCTGGCCTGTTGAATTTTCCATTAGTTCTGGGGTTTAAGGATCTCTCATAGTGTTCTGATTTGCATTTCTCCAATGGCAAACACAGGTGTGCTTTTTCCATGTGTTTATTTACCACTGAGATATCTTATTTATATAGTAAATATATTATAGTATATTATTTATGTAGTAAATATTATTTAGTAAGCAGTCTACTCCTCTTCTCACTTTAAAATTGGATTGTTTTTCTCATTATTGTTGAGAATTTCAAGTTTTCTATAAAATTGTTGGGTCCGTGTATTGTCAGTAGCATGTTGTAAAATATGTTCTCACAATGTATGTGTTTCCCCTTTAATCTTAGATGATGTCATCTGATGCTCATATTTATTTAGATTTTTTGAGGTCTGAGTTATCTAGTTTATCTTTGGTGATTTGTGTATTTTTGTTTATATGTGATGGATGGGTTTATTCCATTATCCCACAACGTGTTCCTACATTTTCTTTGATCACATTTATAGCTTGGGGTTTTATATTTACATCTTTGTCCCATTTGATTTAGTTGTTCTGTATGATGTTAGGTTTGCATCTGTTTTTCATCTCTCTTCCAATGGCTATTCTATTTGCCAGCATCCGTTGTTAAAGAGACTCTCTCCACTCCACCCACCCCCATTGAATGGATGTCCTGCTTTTGTCAAAGGGGAACTGCTAAGGGTACATGGATTAAGTTCTATGTTCTTGATTCTGATCCAATGGTGTGTGAGTCTGTCGATGGACTAGTACCAAGTGCTTTTGAGCATCATAGCCATATAGTAGGTTTTGAGATCTGGAAGAGTGAGACTGCCTTCTTTCTTGTTCTTCTCCTGTATTGCTTCATATACCCAGAGTTTCTCTCCTTTCCATATAAAATAATGATTGTTGTAACTAATTTTGTGGGATCCCACCCCAACCAACTCCTTAAAAAATATTGATGATAGTTGGATCAAGATTGCATTATATAGAGAGAGACTGCTTTGAGAAATAGTGACAGTTTTACAATGATAACGCTTCCTATCTATGACCATGGGTATGTCTCTAAGTTTGTTAGTCATATTTTATATTTTCTTTGTGTAATCTTTTCTATGTTTGATTATATTTACTCATAAATATTTTCTTTTATGCCTTATTGTAAATAAAACTTTCCCCCCTTATTTCCTTTTCAAAATCCACTTTTTGGTACAAAAGGATTCAGCTGATTTTTGAATATTGCTTTGTAGCCTTATCACATGATTGATTTTTTAAAACATTTTATTAGGGGCTCACACAACTCTTATCACAATCCATACACATACATACATCAATTGTATAAAGCACATCTGTACATTCTTTGCCCTAATCATTTTCAAAGCATTTGCTCTCCACTTAAGCCCTTTCCATCAGGTCCTCTTTTTGTTTCCCTACCTCCCCGCTCTCCCCTCCCTCATGAGCCCTTGATAATTTATAGATTGTTATTTTGTCATATCTTGTCCTATCCGGAGTCTCTCTTTCCCCCCTTCTCTGCTCTCCTTCTCCCAGGGAGGAGGTCACATGTAGATCCTTGAAATTGGTTCCCCCCTTCCAACCCACTCACCCTCTACCCTCCCAGTATCACCCCTCACACCCCTGGTCCTGAAGGTATCATCCACCCTGGATTCCTTGTGCCTCTAGATCCTATATGCACCAGTGTGCAACCTCTGCTCTATCCAGTCTTGCAAGGTGGAATTCGGATCATGGTAGTTGGGGGGAGGAAGCATCCAGGATCTGGGGGAAAGCTGTATTCTTCATCGGTGCTACATCGCACCCTGACTGACTCATCTCCTCCCCTAAAGCCCTCGGTGAGGGGATTTCCAGTGGCCGACAAATGGGCTTTGGGTCTCCACTCTGCACTTCCCCCTTCATTCACTATGGTATATATATATTTTGGATGATGCCTTATACTTGATCCCTTTGTTCCTCGTGATCGCACAGGCTGGTGTACTTCTTCCATGTGGGCTTTGTTGCTTCTGAGCTGGATGCCCACTTGTTCACCTTCAAGTCTTTAAGACCCCAGACACTATCTCCATTAGTTCCAGAAATTTTCTTACTGAGTCTTTGGGATTCCCTACATATAAGACCACATAATCTGAAAATAGCGAGAGTTTTGTTCCTCCTTGCCTATTGGTGTGAAAACACTTCTCTTCTTGCCTTATTGCCCGGCTGGAATTCTTATGCCGTCTCCAAATAGGAGTGGTGATAGAGTGTATCCTTCCTTGTCTGCTTCCACACTACATTGGAATATTTTCAGTCTAACACCATTTAGAAAATGGTGGCTGCTGGTTTTGTCTCAAATACAAAACAAAATAAACAAACAAACCAATGCACTGTCGTGGAGTGCATTCCAAGTCATAGCGACCCTCAAGGAAAAGGTAGAACTGCCCCTGAGGGTTTCTGGGATTGTAACTACAGGAATAGACAGGCTCCTCTGTCTCACATAGCAATGCTGGTGGTTTCCACCTACTGACCTTGTGGTCAGCAGCCCAATCTATGACCACGATGCCATCAGGGTTCCTATTGGTTTCGTCTATAGACCCTCATGCAGGAATTTCTCCGCTATTTGTATTTTGCTGAGAGTTTTTTTTTTTTAATCAGGGTAGGGTGATGGATATTACCAAATGCCTTTTCTTTATCAACTGATGTGACCATGTGGCTCTTTCCTTTGCTTTAGTTGTTTACATAGTAGAGTGTATTGGTTGTTCTTCTGCTGTTGACTCATCCTTGCATATTGTTGTTATCAAGCACCATTAGGCGAGTTTGAACTCATGGTAACCTTATGCACAACACAAGCAAAGCATGCACAGCCCAACACCATCCCCACAATGCTTGTTGTATTTGAACACATTCCTGCAGCCAGTGGGACAGTGCAGCTCACTGAGGCTCTTTCTCTTTTTTTGCTGATCCTCTTTTTTTCTAAGCATGATGTGTAGCTCCAGAAACAGGATCCTCTCTGCATACCTGGTATGGATCCCTTAGTCATGATGTGCTGTTTTTTACATATGGTGCTTGATTCTGTTGCTAGGATCTTACTGAGAATTTTTGCATCGATGTTCATGAGGTATCAATAGGTCATTTTCTCTTCTAATGTGGTCTTTGACTGGTTTGGATATCAGGTTATGCTTGCTTCTTAGAACAAATTTGGAAGTAGCCCATCATTTTCTATGTTCTGGATTAGAGTGAATAGAATTGGTGTCAACTCTTCCCTGAATGTCTGGTCAATATTTTCAATGAAGCTATGTTGGTGGGACTTTTGGGGGGAAATTTTTATATGAGCGTTGAATTTTTTCATTGGTTATGGATCTGTATAAATTTACTACCTGACCTGAAGATAAACATGGGCCATCTAGCTGAGAAACAACAAAACCCACATTGAAGAAGCAAATCAGCCTGTCCTGACTTGATCGCTGAGGACAAAGTGGATGCATAAACATATGTGGCAAATATAGCTGATGGTTTCTGGCTATCAAAAGATAAAGCATCTGGTGTCTTAAAGGCATAAAGATAAACAGATAGCCACCTAGCTGACAAAGAACAAAGCCCACATGGAAGAAGCATACTGGCCTGTGAGATCACAAGGTATTGAAGGGATCAAGGATCAGGCATCAAAGACAAAAAAATATATATTATAGCATTGTGACTGAGGAGGAGTGAAGAGTGGGGACCGAAATCCCATCTTTGGGAAATTGGAAATTCCCTCGCAGAAGTGCCATTAGGAGGAGATGAGCTAATCAGGGTGGAGTATAGCATGATGAAACATACAAATTTCCCTCAAGTTATTGAATGCTTCGTCTCCCCTACTATCACAATCACAATTCTACCTTGAAAATCTGGATGAACAGGAGGATGTACACTGGCACAGATAGGAACTAGAAACACAGGGAATCCAGGACAGATGACCCCTTTAAGACCAGTGGTGAGAGAGGCGACACCAGGAGGGTGGAGGGAAGGTGAGGGAAAAAGGGGGAACAGATTACAAGTATCTACATATAACCTCCTCTCTGAGGGATGTACAACGGAGAAGTGGGTGAAGAGAGACGTTGGATGGTGTAAGATATGACAAAATAATAATCATTTATAAATTATCAAGGGTTCATGGGGGAGGGGGAAGGGGGGAGGGGGAAGGGAGAGGAAAATATGAAGAGCTGATAGCAAGGGGTCAAGTAGAAAGCAAATGTTTTGAGAACGATGATAGCAACAAATGTACAAATATGCTTGACACAATGGTTGGATGGATTAAGATAAGAGTTGTATGAGCCCCCAATAAAACAATTTTTGAATTAATTAATTTACTACCTGGGTCTTCATTAGTTTAGTTAAGTCATGGTTCCCCAAAATTGATCCGTGTCTTCTTGCTTTTCAGTTTTGTTGAAAGACAATTCCCTATTCAGTCATTACTGTTCCTGTTTAGGACGGGTCTGTACGGTGATAAGCTATCTTGTAGGTAGCATATCAACGGACCCTATTTTCTTATCCTTTCTCCCAATCTTATTCTCGTTGGTGGTACGAGTCACATTTTTCTGTTCTGTGAATTAATAAGACGTAAATTTTGGGCTGCTGCTCACAAAGTTGGCAGTTTAAACCCATCAGAAGCTTCACCAGAAAAACAGACTGTGATTCTGAAAGATTTACAGTCTCAGAAATCCTATGAAGATGCTCTATTGTGTCTCATAAAAATAATCACTTCCATTGAATCAATTATGAATCCTAGTGACTCTATGTCACCGATCAGAACTATCTTTCTGAGTTTCCAAGAAGAGTCTTGGAAGTAAAGAGCCTTGACATTTTTTTTGTTTTTAATAAATAATTTTATTAGGGGCTCTTATAACAATCCATACAACAATGGTATCAAGCACATTGGTACATGGTGCCATTATCAGTTTCAAAACATTTTCTTTATATTTGAGCCCCAACATTTTTTTATTAAGGGCTCATACAACTCTTATCCCAATCCATACACACATCAATTGTGTAAAGCACATCTGTGCATTCATAACCCTCATCATTCTCAAAACATTTGCTCTCCACTTAAGCTCCTGGCATCAGGTCCTCATTTTTCCCCTCCCTCCCAGCTCCCCCCTCCCTCAAGAACCCTTGACAATTTATAAATTATTATTTTGTCCTATCTTGACCTGTCCAATATCTCCCTTCACCCACTTTTCTGTTGTCCGTCCCCCAGGCAGGAGGTCACATGCAGATCCTTGTAATCAGTTCCCCGTTTCCAATCCACCCTCCCTCTACGTTCCAAGTATCGCCGCTCATACCACTGGTCCTTAAGAGATCATTCGCCCTGGATTCCTTGTGTTTCTGGTTCCTATCTATACCAGTGTCTATCCTCTGGTCTAGCCAGACTTGCAAGGTAGAATTGGGATCATGATAGTGGGGGGCCGAAGGGGGTCTGGGGGGGAGGGGGAAGGGAGGGAAGCATTTAGGAACTAGCGGAAAGTTGTAGGTTTCATCATTGCTACATCACACCCTATCTGGCTCATCTCCTTCTTGAGACCCATCTGCAATGGGATCTCCAGGGGCCTACAAATGGGCTTTGGATCATCACTCTACACTCCCCGCCTCATTCACTATGGTAAGAGTTTTTGTTCTGATGATGCCTGATACCTGATCCCTTAACACCTGCTGATCGCAGAGGCTGGTGTGCTTCTTCCATGTGGGCTTTGTTGCTTCCCAGCTAGATGGCCACTTGTTTACCTTCAAGCCTTTAAGACCCCAGACACTGTATCTTTTGATAGCGGAGCACCATCAGCTTTCTTCCCCATATTTCTTATGCACCCATTTGTCTTCCGTGATCGTTATCATGGAGGTGAGCACACATTGATATTATTTTTTGTTCTTTGATGCCTCATAACTGATCCCTTTGGCATCTCGTGATCACACAGGCTGGTGTGAAAAGCCTCAACTTTATGGAATTTAAAAGCCTCATTGTTCTCCCTCAGACCAGCTGCTAGTTTTGAACTTCTGGCCTGTGGTTAGCATCCCAACATGTAACCATTAAGCCTACAGGGCTCCTCTGTGTCCCTTAGGGTCATTATAAGACAGAATTGACTAGTGGCAGTGGATATTGATTTTATGAACTTCTTGCTTATATTCTTTTTTCTTTAGTTGTAAAACTGATGTCTTCTTTGTTCCGTGTTTTGTCTGTGCTGAGCCCCTTTTATCTGATTTTCTCTGTTGTTGCTGATATTTACTGTCATTGTTTCTTCTTTCATATTTTGATTAGACGTGTATTAATAAGTTTGTGATTAGCCTTTAGCTCATTTTTATCATTCTAGCTTTAAAACAACCTGTTTTATCTTGATACTGTTCTGGGTCTTTTTTTCATTAGCAAGTTCCATATTTTATAACATTTATTCAATCTTTTCCCTTAGTTGTCAGTCCGTTTGTTGTACTGTGGTGCTTGCATGTGGCTATGATGCTGGAAGCTATGTCACTGCTCTTTTCAGATTCTAGCACGTTCACCAGAAATTCACAGATTTCAGCAGAGCTTCCAGACTAAGAATAGGCTACAAAGAAGAAACAGGCTGTCCATTCCAGAGAACTTAGCCACTGAAGACCCTGCGAATGAAATGGAAACATCATCAGATGCCGAGAGCTTAGTGAACAGCAGCAGAACAGCCTCAGGGATATTGCCCCAAGATGGGCTCCTGAGGTCAGAAGACACTCAAAATATGATTTAGGAAGAGCTGCCTTCTCAAAGTAGAGACACCCACGATGATGCAGATGGAGGCAAGGCTGCAGGCATAGTCTTTGACCCCTCCATCAGCGATGAGGCCTGACTCCAAATGCAAAGATGCAGCTACAAGTACCTATCCATAAGTGGAACTCTGAGTATACACAGCATGAATCTATGAAAATTTGAGGTCATCAAAAATGCAATGCATAAAGACTGCTATTCTAGAGCTTGGTGAACTGAATAGACTGGTAGTGGTCCTCTGAATAAAAAGATCCTATGGTTTACTATGCCAGGAATGAGTGACTCAAGATAAATGACTGCACTTACCATCGCTGTACAAACGTTGTCTGTGATAGGATTGTATCTGTCCACATGCAAGGTTATCCTGTCAATATAACTATTATTCAAACTTGTGCACCAGCCACTAAAAGCAGTGATGCAGAAATTGAAGAACTATATGAAAGTCTTTAGTTGGAAAATGATCAACATGCAATCAAGATGCATTGAGAATTATTGATGATTGGAATGAAAAAGTTGGAAGTGAAGAGGAAGGACAGTAGTTGGAAAATAGGAACGTGGTGATAGAAAGGAACCTGGAGTTTGCTCGATAGAATTGTTCAAGGTCTTCATCGCCAATCCCTGTTTCCAACAACACAAATGCTGACTGCGTGCGTGGGCTTGTCCAGATGCAACACAGAGAAATCAACTTGACCACATCGCTGGAAGAGGTCATGGAGCTCAATATCAACAGCTACAGCAGGTCAGGGGCCAACTGTGGAACAAACCATCAATTTCTCATGAGCAAGATCAGATGGAAGCTGAAGATATTCAACCATGTGCTTGAGAGCCCAAATATGAGCACAATGTCGTCTTCCAGAAGTCCCAGTTTCTCAAGTTTATCCACAGTATATTTTGGTCTCCACAGGTGAATTCCTTTGCTTAGTAAATGAAATACAAGTAAACATATGTCTGGTCTTCTCTGCTTTGAGTGGAGATTGGTCTGGCATCAGGAATGATATTCCTTGTTCCACCTCCGTCCTCTTCTGAATCTGTCCTGAACTTCTGGCAGTTCCCTGACAGTGTACTCCTGTAACCGTTGTTGGATGATCCTCGGTAAAATTTTAATTGTGGGCATATCAATGATATCATTCCATAGCTTGACCATTCTGTTGGGTAATCTTTTTTGGAATGGACACACTCCAGTCGGTTGGCCAGGTAGCTAGCTGTCTTCCGAATTTCCTAGCTTAGATGAGTGAGTACTTCCAGGGCTTCTTCAGCTTTGTGAAACATTTCGATGTGTATTCCGTCAATTCCTGGAACCTGTTTTTGATCAATGCCTTCAATACAATACAATACAATACAATACAATACAATACAACACAATAGAAGACACTCCTTAAAAAGATTTCAATTACTCTTTCACAGCCAGAGTAGTCAAAACAACACAGGGATAGATACAGCACAGGGATCGATACAGAAAACAAAAGAAAGAATAGAAAACCCAGAAATTAAAGCATCCATCTACAGCAAAAATTGGAAAAAGTTCTGGAAGAGTCTCTTCGACAAAAAGTACTGAGAAAATAGGATCTTCGTTTGCAACAGAAGAAACAGGACCTATATATTACTCCATGCACAGCAGCAAACTGAAGGTAGATCCAATACCTGAAGGATCACAAAGAAAGAAACAGAAAAAATGGGCAAACTTAGGGCCCTATTACAGAACATAGACATGCCATCAATGATAATACAGGAAGCAGAAGGCTTCTATTCAATGGAAGACATTAAATGCATCAAACTACTTCATCGAAAAGTAAAAAGAACTCACAAACTGGGCAAACATCTTCAGGAGAAACAATGGGTGAAGGATTCATCTCTAAAATAAATAGAATGCTGAAATGCCTGAAAGAGAAAAAAAGAAATGATTCCATCAAAAAGTGTGCAAGGGAAATGTGAAAAAGGCTGATGTTGCCTGGTTATCAAAAATATACCATCTGGGGTCTTAAGGGCTTGAAGGTAAACAAGTGGCCATCAAGCTCAGAAGCAAAGCCCACATGGAAGAAGTACGCCAGCCTGTGCGATCACAAGGTGTCAAATGGATCAGGTAGCAGGCATCATCAGAACAAAATACCATGTGAATAAGGGGGAGTGCTGAGTGGAGACCCAAAGCCCATCTGTAGGCAATTGGACATCCCTTTACAGGAGGGTCTCGTCAGTGAAGCTAAATACGGCTTCTTTTTAATATTCAAGTAATTTAAGGTTTTAAAAGAATCTAGGATGCAAATCAGGTACAATTTAGTCACGATACCATATAAAGACCATTAAGTAAACTTAGAAAAATATTTACATTATTATGCAGTTTTTTAAAATGCCGACTTTTAACTAAATTGATACTTCTATATTCTTATTTACAATACCCTCTACCCTCAGACTCTGGTAAATAATATTGGCTTATTGATGTGGTTTAAATTTTTTAACCAGTTGCAAAATAACTTCAATTAAAACCAATGCATAAGGAGATGAGCGAGTCAAGGTGCGATGTAGCAACGATGAAAAATACAACTTTCCTCTAGTTCCTAAATTTTTCCTGACTCCCCTCCCTCAACTACCATGATCCCAATTCTACCTTACAAGTCTGGCTAGACCAGAGAATGTACACTGGTACAGATAGGAACTGGAAACACAGAGAATCCAGGGCAGATGATCCCTCCAGGACCAGTGGTATGAGTGGCGATACTGGAAGGGTAGAGGGAGAGTGGGTTGGAAAGGGGGAACCAATTACAAGGATTACAAACGACAACAGAAAGTGGGTGAAGAGAGACGTTGGACAAGGCAAGATATGACAAAAGAATAATTTATTAATTTTCAAGGGCTCACGAGGGATGGGGGAGCGAGTGGGAAAAATGAGGACCTGATGCCAGGGGCTTAAGTGAAGAGCAAATATTTTGAGAATGATGAGGGCAATTAATGTACAGATGAGCTTTACACAATTGATGTATGTATGGATTGTGGTAAGAGTTGTATGAGCCCCTAATAAAACGATTTAAAAAAAACAATGCATATATTCCTCTTTCATTATTTATTATACCACCTTAGCATCTTCCTAGAATATGTAAGTAAGCAGAGAACTAGGCCCAGTATGGAAAAAATACCAACTGAGAGATAAGTGGATAGTTTCTCTTGGTAACAATGTAATTTTAAAAATCAAAAGCAGATTATAACAAATGTGCAGAGTAAATGGAGCAATGGAGGGATGGAATCTGGTGACATTGTTCTTTCTTCTAGTGCAAACCTTACTTTGTTCCTAGGCCTACAGAAGCCAGTTCTGTGAAGTCACCTGAGACGCCTTAAACTGTACGTGAACACTGGATGAAAATAACAAGAGACATTGTTAAAATAAAGATCACTGATTGTATCTGCATAGGACGACTCCAGAAAGGTGCTTCCCTATACTTTTCTGCATTTAAAATATATCCTTTAACAGAGTCTAGTATGGATACAGAAAGCAGAGGTTAACTCACTTGCAAAAACTGGTCCTAGGAGGCCACTTACCTTTCTTTGGTAGCTGCATTTGCAAACCGAGCAAATCCCTTGCTCAGTTCAGCATATAAGGAGTACTCTATGCATCCCCCTCTGACACCAAGATACACGGAGCTCCTAAGACCTGTAGATGTGGACTTACCTGGAAATAGGATCTTTGAAAATGTTAACGGGCTATTTTGAGATGGCCTTACCTGGAAATAGGCACTTTAAAAACGTAATGGGTTATTTTGAGATCATACAAGACTAAATGGGGCCCAACCCATGGACTGGTGTTCTTCTGAGCAGACTCACAGCCAGAGGGAGAGCCAATCTCAGGAAGGTGGAGCAGAGCCTGGAGAGATGTACCACAAGTCAAGGAACACCAAATCGCCAGCAGCCAGCACACTGGAAGAGAGAGGGCTGACCTTCCCCAGCAGCCTTCAGAAAAAAAAGGTGGCATTGCTGCCTCCCTGAATTTGGACATTGGACCTCCAGAACTGTAAGCGAGTAGCTTCCTGTGTTTGAAGCCGCCCGCTTTGCGCCTCATTATTACAGCACCCCTGGGACCGGAATATGAGCTCCCACAGCGCTGGCCTTCCCCTGTGTGTTGAAAGTTGTGACATTCCACACAAGCTCCCTGCCCAAAAGTGCTCTGGGGAGGGGAGTAATTGATGGGGAAGGGAAAAAAAAGCCACAACAGAACCCTTGCTGCAGAAATAGGTTATTCTGTCAAGTGAGCTCAACATGTATTGGTTGTTCACATACACAGACTGATGTACTCTTATACTGATATACACAGCTCACATACTCTGCTGATAACGTGCTGAGGCGCAATCATGAACAACTGAAGACATGAGTTATGCACACATTTAAAAAGCAAAACCCTTATCCATTTCCCATAACACTTACTACCCAGGTTTTATCCCATATGTATAACGTTGGTGGAGGTGGGGGCAGGAATCACAGCATAAATCTTCAATGAAAATACTATGTGAAAATAGCTGCCCCAGAGTCACTGCAACACCGCTATCAGCTTCCTGAGAGGGTTACCAAGTGGCACGACTCACAGTGAGTACAATCAACAGTAAAATGGGTCTGTTTATATTGTACTTCTGGTCTTTTTCACTGAGTCTTTTCCTAAACATAAAGGTAGACAGAGGACAAAGGGAAAAGCATTTCACACCAAATTATATTTATAAGCCCCTCAAAAGGATGAAAGACCTCAAGTGCAGGTCAGTCTTTACATGAGAGCATCCCACATAGATGGAGGAAGCAAATGGAGGGGACCCCTTCCCCCCACCCAGACACCCAGACCCTGAGCCCCCTCTGGACACTGGGTTGTTCATTTGAGTGATGTGACATGGGTTGAAAGTTCCTGTGAGGGACTCACTTCAGCAGCATCTAGAGCTACTTTTCACTGCTTATGAAAAACATGGGAGGGTCACTGGCTCCCTCTTGACCTAGGATCAGGGGTCAACATGCTTTTTGGGGGGGGACAAACTACATAGCAAACACTTCAGGTGTTCTGGCTCAAGCTGTCCCTGGAGCCACCCAACTCAACCACAAAAACCGCCACCCCAATAATGCTGTGAATGAACAGGTGAGGCTGCGGGTCAGTAAGAACTTGACACTCCCCACCTCACCGAGGCTAAACACTAAGGGCGTGCAACAGAACAGCAAGGGGAGCAGAGCAACAAAGTCCCCAGGGAATACCAAATATAGACTTTGGGGCCAAGGCTTGGCACCCCATCAGACTCGACCGGAAAAAACTCCTAAAGGCCAACAAACAGTCCTTGGACTAACTACAGGCTTTTCTTTCTTTTTTTTTTTTTTTGTCATTGGCTTTTTGTTGTTGTTGATGTTTTGTTTTATTTTGTTGCTTTCTTTTTCTGTCTTGTTTTTGTGTATGTTATTATCTCGGCAGGTCTGTCTAAATAAGATAGGATGGATGAACAATCTGTAGGAGAAAACAACAGGCCAACGGTTCTGGGGGGACAAGAGAGAGAAGGGCATGGGGAGAACGGAAGCGGTTTTAACAAACCCAGGGACAAGAGAACAAGTTATCCAAATCGGTGGTGAGGAGGATGTAGGAGACCTGGTAGGGACTGATCAAGGGGAATGTGGCAGAGAGGAATTATTGAAACCCAAATGAAGGCTGAGCGTGATAGTGGGAGAAGAGGAAAGTAAAAGGAAATAGAGGAAAGAACTAGGAGGCAAATGGGCATTTATAGAGGTCTACATAAAGGCATGTACATGTGCAAGTATATTTACATCTGATGATGGGGAAATATATCTATGTGCATATGTTTAGTACTAATGTAGGAGATGGACATTGGGCCTCCACTCAAGTACTCCCTCTATGCAAGAATAGTTTGTTCTATTAAACTGGTTGAAGACAAAGCTGGTGTATAAGCAAATGTGGTGAAGAAAGTTGATGGAGTCCGGCTATCAAAAGATATAGCATCTGGGGTCTTCAAGACTTCAAGATAAACAAGTGACCATCTAGCTCAGAAGCAACAAAGCCCACATGAAAGAAGTACAGTGGCCTGTGTGATCATGAGGTGTCGAAGGGATTAGGTACCAGGCAGCAAAGAACAAAAATCAAATCATTGTGAATAAGGGTGTGTGCAGATTGGGGACCCACGACCCATCTGTAGGCAACTTACAGAAGGGTTGTGTGGCGGGGACGATGATGAAACATACAACTTTCATCTATTTCATAAATGCTCCCACCACCCACCCTCACTATCATGATCCGAATTCTACCTTACAAATCTGGCTAGACCAGAGGATGTACACTGGTACAGATAGGAACTGGAAACACAAGGAATCCAGGGCAGATGATCCCTCCAGGACCAGTGGTGTGAGTGACGATACTGGGAGGGTAGAGAGAAGGTGGGTTGGAAAGGAGGAACCGATTACAAGGATCTACATATAACCTCCTCCCTGGGGGATGGACAACAGAAAAATGGGTGAAGGGAGACATTGGACAGTGTAAGAGATGACAAAATAATAATAATTTATAAATTATCAAGGGTTCATGAGGGAAGGGGGAGCGGGATGGGAAGGGGAAATGAGGAGCTGATACCAAGGGCTGAAGCAGAAAGCAAATATTTTGAGTATGATCGTGGCAACAAATGCACAAATGTACTTGACACAATGGATGAACGTATGGATTGTGATACGAATTGTACAAGCCCCCAATAAAATGAGTAAAATTAAAAAAAACAACAACTTGACATTTTAAAATCTACTTTTACTATCCCTTTCAGGTGTCATGGAATACTGTTCTTTTGAGTCTTGCCTGGCCATCTGAAAATGTAAAAGCCATTCTTAGCCAGGTTCCCATCCGTACTCTAACGGCCCTTCCTGTTTCTTGGTATAAAGCATACTAAAAAAAAACAAACAAAACCCAAGTCACATAAGACTATATTACCCCAAAAGGAACCAAACAATATTAACTTCATTTACAAAAGCTGTTAAAGATACTGCAATGCTGGTCCTCAGATTAGGGACCCAGTGAACTAAACCAACTCAGATTTGGCATCCGTTCAGGGAATGTACTGCCTCACAAGCTTGAAGGTGTCTTTGGAAGCGCTTCTCCAGTTTCTACCATCGGTATACCAGATTTCTAAAGTACAGTTAGATTATAATGTCACATAAAACCTAAAGACAAGGAAAACTAGAGTAGAAACTAATGGTCAGTGTGCTAAGCATGTGATGCTTGGGGCTTGGGCAGCAGTTCCCAAGGCCAGGCGTCAGTTCTGACCCTCCAGCGCCCCCTGTGTTACTGAGTGGAACTGCTCTCTTAGGGGTTCTTGGCTGTCACCTGTATGGAAGCACGTTGGCAGGGCATTTCTTGGTATTGTCAGGTGGGTTCGAACTACCAGCCTTTCAGTAAGTAGTCAAATGAAGTGTGGCACCCAGAGATCTTTGGGCAGTGTTATCGGGCAGCTAGTTCCAGTTCACCTCTTCTCTTCTGGGCCTTGGGATGTGGCTAGGGAAACCAAGTAGCTGCAGGGTTGGCAGCCATTCCCAGGTGCACATGGGCTTTTAGACCCTTTATTCAACCCCAGATCCCCCAAAAGGTCAATGAGGGATCCTAAGTACTGAATGAGACTCAGGAGGAACTGCATCCATTGCGGTTTCCCTCGTATTGCCCTGGTCGGGGGCTGGATGCATGCAGAAAGAAGACCGGAAGGAATGGCCATGGTCTGTTGAGCTCAGCCGGCCTTCTTTCCTGCTCTTTGACAGGTTGGGACAGATGGGAGGACAGGCAAGTCCAGAAAGTCCGCACTGCTGTTGCTCACTTTCTCTCTTCTGCGCTGAGCGCCTTTGTGTGAGGACCGCAGACAATGTTCTGAGAGTGCTGCCTGGCAGTCTAGAGCAGTGTTCCTCAGCCTTCCCAACGCCTCGATCCTTAATACAGTGCCTGACGTGGTGGTGACCCCCAACCTTGAAATTATTTTCGTTGCGGCTTCATAACTGTAATTTTGTTATTATTATGAATCGGGCGACCCATGTGAAAAGGTCGTTTGACCTCAAAGGGGTCGTGACCCACAGGTTGAGAACTGATGATCTAGAGGGTTGTGCTGTTACCCTGCAGTTTAAACCCACCAGTTACCCCAAAGGAGAATGAGGAGGCTTTTTGATGCTGAGAAGTCTAGGAACGCCCAGGGAACAGGGTCCCTGTGAGTTGGAATCAACTCGGTGGCAGTAGTGGGCGGGTTGGAACGTCTCCAGCAAAAGGTGCCTGAGATTTGAGCTTCAGCAGAACTGGCGACTGTGGACATTCTTCTTGCTCATGGCATAATTTGCAGGCGTGCTTTTTTGTCTTGGAGGTGAAGGGGCAGCCATGCATGAAGATGGGAAGTGCAGGCTACATACGACAGCCACTTACTTAGCTGGGCGGGCAGGTAGGTGGGTTCACCTGGGCCAGGCCACGTACACTACCACTGCGATTGTCCAGTGCCAAGGGTTGGGTGGTGCTGGGAATAAGAACTTACACAGCATATTCTTTTTTATTATTATTTTTTTTTACAAAGCACATTCTCTTTTCCCTAGAGTCATTAGATCGTATCACAGTGGTGGCATGAAGGACCTAGACCTTGATGGAGAGCAAGCTCCTCAGGGCAGGAGCCCAGCTGGGCTACGATGGGCATTCTATAACTAACTGGCTGCCTCTGCCATCCGTTTGCCCTTACGGTGCAGTGCGTTTCCTGGAGGAAGTGAAATGAAATGGGCACCAGAGCCCACAGGAAGATCTTCCATCAGTACATTTGGGATGCTGAGGCCACAGTTTACAAGGTTGCCCAGGCAGGGACCGAAGTCAGTGCTCCCCCTTCACTCCTCAGAGAAGCACGGCCATTCTGTGTGATTCCAGAGGTCCCCCGAGTGATGGGGAACGGGGCAGGGGCGGTGGATGCCTAACATGGTGAATATAGTTACTCACATTCAATGAGACATGTAAAAACATGGGGAGGGGGTGGAAGAGGAGCTGATACTGAGGGCTCAATAGAAAGAACATGTTTAGAAAATAGTGATGGCAGCACATGTATAAATAGGCTTGATACCATTGATGGATGGATTTTTATAAGAGCTGTAGGAGGCCCCAAGTAAAAATAAAAAGTTAAAGTTATTGCCTCGCCAAAATGTGAAGCAGACACGATGTGCTCATGCTGTTGAAGAAATGCACCAAGAGCCTTGTAAATGCAGGTGATCGCACACTTTCCCTGTATAAGCAAGCACAAGAGCTGCAAGCCGCATGAAGGTGAGGGCAATTCAATGAAGGACGCCTATACTTGTAACCTCGGATTACCAATAAAGGAACGATGGATCTAAAAAAAATGCAGATGGGACAGCTACTTTGTCACACACACACACACACACACACACACACACACACACACACACACACACACACCCCAGATGTATCCAGTGGTAGGCGTGGGAAATCAAGAAATTCTAGAACCCTGGATACACAATGAGCCTTTATGGGTGACTGGATGGTGGCCGGGAAAGGGGGTGCTGTGCCCCCTCAGCCGCCCATTAGTCAAAGGCGGGCTTTCCCGCCCTCCCTGGGGGCAACGCAGTCAGTGGTCGAGCCTTCATGACGAGGGTGGAAGGGGCTGCCTGACTCAGCGAGGGTTCCCTGGATTTCCATCTACCAACCCAGTGCTGGTTCTCCCGGAGTCTGCGGCGGTGGGGACCCTGTGGCGCATGTTGGTCCCAAGTTGGGTGATGGGAGGAGCAGAACGGGCATCTCTTTACAGTTCCAAGGACCGAATGAGCATTAAAATCCACAGTGCAGAAAACCTAGGAGAGCTCTGTAAGTGTACTTAAGGTAATGGATGGTATGTTCCCATGTCCGGACGTAAGTGTTCTCTTTCCTTTCCATCTTGTGGAGAGCGGAAGCATCCTACAAGCCTCCAACACACACATACTTGAGTTCCAGATACTCATCAATGCCGTACTTGGACCCTTCTCGTCCAAGGCCAGATTGCTTCACGCCCCCGAAGGGGCACTCCACAGTGGAGATCAGCCCTTCGTTGACTCCGACCATGCCAACTTCCAGCTGCTCTGCCACTCGCCAGATCTGGGCCGGGTCTTGAGAGTAAAAGTAACCTGTTGACGGGATAAGGGACACGTGTGACGTGAAGACGTCCTGTCAAGACCAGTGGCGATCAAGCATATGGATCAGCTGTGAACGCTGTCAGACCATAGGAAAATGCCCATCAAAACCACCCAGGCATCCCTTAGGGACTTCACTCCCCCACCAAATCCACTGCCAGCGTGTCCATTCCACGTGACAGAGAGCCCACAAGACAGAGAAGTACTGCTCCCGAGAGGTTCCAAGACAGGGACCCTATGGGAGCAGAGTGTCTCATCGTTCTCCCGAGGAGAGGCATGTGGCTTAATGACTGCTGACCTTGTGGTTAGCAGTTCAACATGTGACGCAGCGTAACCCATTCCTCCACTGTAACCCACTCCAACACCAGAGTTCCTGGTCCCACTCACCCCCGCCCGCCCACCACCAAATGCAGACGAAGCATGCTGCTGCCATTGAATAGATTCTCACTCATGGTAGAACTGCCCCTGGGGGTTTCTGAGCATGTAATTTTTTACGGGAATAGAAAGTCCCACTCACTCCCCTACTAAGACCAAACCAAAGAACCAAACTCATGGCCATTGAATTGATACCAACCCTTGGTGACTCTGTAGCTCAGGGTAGAACTGACCCTGTGAGTTTCCAAGACTGTATCTGCTCACGTGAATAGAAAGCCTCATCTTTCTCCTGAGGAGCAGCTGGGGGTTTTGACCCGCCAACTTTTCAGATCGCAGCCTAAGGCACAACTACTACACTACAAGGGCTCCTCCACTGCCCTACAGGTCCCCCAAAATACTGCTTAAAAAGCAACACGAACAGGGGGTAGGGTGGAAGTCATTTAAAAGACAACTCTCTGTATTAATCTGAGAAAAGGATTCTGGAGGTCGTTCAGTAAGAGAAACGCTTACCTGCGAGCCCAACGTCAGCGGCATTCGCGATCGCTACGGCCTCCTCCTCTGTGTCGAACCTGCACAAGGAAAGAGCATCATCAGCACATTTGCAGAGAAGAGCAAAGGAAGCCAACTTCCCTTCCTCCTGATTAGGGAGAGTTAGGGGCGCCCGAGTTTTGCAAACGAAAGAAAGCAGCATCCTTCACCATGGTGACTCAGCATTCAAGGCTCCAACCCAAACAGCAAACTCGCTGCCATCGAGTCAGTGCTGATTTGTAGAGATGCCCCATGGGCTTCCCAGGCTGTAACCATTGATGGGAGGAGAAAGCCCAGTCTTCCTCCCGCGGAGCTGCTGGTGGTTTCGAACTTCCGATTACTCAGATCCCAGCCCAACATGTACACCTTAGCAAGCAAGGCTAGCCCAGTAAACTCATACTGGTTTCCTCTCTTCTAATTTGTTATTGGTAGGTGCACCACAGACCGCACAGGGCTTCCTTGCCTTTAATCTTACTGGAGCCGACTGCCGACTTTTCCATTGTATCTGATTTCCGACAGAATGGGAGAAAAACAGGCCCCCCTGGAAGGAACTGTGGCATCTTTAGAATGCCACACAGAAGGCCTCAGAAAAGGCCTGCTACTTTCCTTCCTACAGGTGGAGTACTGGTTAACCGCCGTCCTGCTAACTTTGAGGCCAGTAGTTCAAGATCACCAGCCACTCCGAGGGAGAGAGACGAGGCTTTCTACTGCTATCATATAGTTACAGGTTCAGAAACCCACACGGTAATGCTATGAGTCAGCATCCACTAGATGGCGCTGTTTGCTTTTTGGAGAAATACAGCGCAGCCAGAAAACTACTTTGGAAAAGCCACGCTGCCTTAGAAGGAAGTTCCTTTATTTATTTATTTTTAGATATTTAATCATTTTATTGGGGGAAGGAAGTTCCTTTAAAGCAGTGGTTCTCATCCTGTGGTTGACACCCTTTTGGGGGTCGAACGACAACCTGCGGTTGCGGGGACTTTGGGGGTCGCACGAACCTTTCAGAGGAGTCGCCTAAGACCTTCGGAAAACACAGATTTCCAATGGTTGGGGTCACCACAACATGAGGAACTGTATTAAAGGGTCGCGGGATTCGGGAGGTTGAGAAGCACTGCTGTAAAGGGAGCAGGGGCTGGGGTTCTGATACCAGGTGGACTACTTGCTACTGCTTAGTAGGGTACTGGTGCTTGGCGTCGCTTTGCTCCTCTCTGAAGTGTGATTTCCTCCAGCTTTATGGTTGTATTCCTGGATGAAGATATTGAGAAGCATTTTCCTGCTGCCCCAGAGTCTGTAACTAGGGCAAAAACTCTGAATATTCCAATGAGTAAGTTCACAGTCCTGCCAGCAGATGGAGCCTGCCACCTCTGTGCAGGCCTTAAAGCTGAGGTCTTGGCAGAGCTGGCTTCCCCTTGCCTCAATCAATGTAAGTGTCAAACTGGAAGAGGAGGAGGCAGCTTTGGCTGAAGGAGCACCACATTTGCCTCTAATACAAGTCCCTGATGGGAGACCCAAGAGAAGTACTTGTCAAGTTCAGAGGATGTCCCGCTGTGATGGTCAATGTTAGGTGTCATCTTGGCTAGGCCATGGCTCTCAGTGGTTTGGCCCAGGCATTACACAATCACGCCCCATTGTGTGATCTGACGTGAGCAGCCAATCAGTGGAAAGGAGAAGTTCTTTGGGGGTGTGGCCTGCATCTAATATACATGGTTGTTCTGGCAAATCTCAAGCTCTCAATCCTTTGCTGCATCATCATCTGACGTTCAGTTCTTGGAACACGAGAAGCCTTCAGCTTGCTGTCTGATCTGCATCTTTTGGGTTTGTCAACATCTGCAAACACCTGAGTTAGAAGAAGCCTCTAGCCTGACACCGGACCCACAGATCTTGGATTTGTCAACCATCTCCTTGATATCAATCCCTCTCTATATTTACACATACACTTCATTGGTTTTACTTCTCTAGAAAAACCAGCCTAAAACAACCTGAAAGGGGCTCTGTCCCCACTTGTCGTGAGTAAGCCACTCTATCTGATGATGGGCCGAGAAACACGGCATCACCAATGCCCTGGACTCCCCAGCTATCCCGCTAACACACGGCAGTGCATCTTCAGTTGTGGCTGTTGCAGACATTTTCCATTTGGGAAGAAATACATGAACATCAGAGCTGTGGTCCCATGTTCGTGTACCAGCAGAAGGAAAGGTGTCAGGGACTAGTCTGCTAGTCTCAGACTCGTCTCCACCTCTTATTTACACAATAACAGTAACCACCATATGACGCCAAGTGCTTCGTGCACATTAAATCATGCAGCCCGTATTACCACTCTATGAGGGCTTTCACTGGCTAATTCTCAGAAGGGCCTTTCTTCTTGGTCTGTCTTAGTCTGGAGGCTCCACTGAAAATTATCCTCCACGGATACTGCTACTGCTATTTGAAATGATAGCAACATGCAAATCTCTACAGTAAGACAAACTGACAGATGACTGGGTGGTGGAGATCTACTTTGGAAAATTAGTCAGTGAAAACCCTATGGATGAGAACAGAGCACTGTCTGAAGCAAGGTTGGAAGATGGGCCCCTTAGGTTGGAATGAGTGGCTCCAACAACGGACTTGAGTAAACGACAGATCTTGAAGCTGGTACTGGACCAAGCTACATGCTGTTGGGTAGTGCATGCACTATGTTGCCATGAGCTGGTACAGACCTGACGGCTGCTAACAGCCACCGCACATCGGTGCATTTGAATCATGGTGCTGGAGAAGGATATTGAAAGTACCATGGACTGCTAAAAGGACAAACCCATCTGTGTTGGCAGAAGTAAGGCAGAGTGCTCCTTAGGGGCAAGGATGGTGAGACTTCGTCTTGCATACTTTGGAGATGTTGTCAGGAAAGACCAGTTCCTGAAGAAGGGCATCATGTAGGTAAAGTAGAGCTAGGTAAAGCAGAGGGGCACCGAAGGCGGGGAAGGCCCATGATGAGATAGATAGACACCGCAGCGTGTTTCAGTGTGTTGTGCACAGGGCCAGAGCTGACTTGATGGCACCTAACAACAACAACAACAACAACAGTAACCACCGCCATTGCCCTGTGAGGTAGATATGCTTTTTAATCCCCTTTCCATGAGGAACTTGAAGCTCAGAGAAGTTAAGTGGCCCAAGGCTATGCAGCGTTTCAGAGTCTGAATTTACAACCCAGTTCAATTCCAAAGCCTGCATTTTTAACTACTGCATCCTTCCTGTTGCCTGTGAAATGTGAAGTGCATGTTCTCGGGGGATCTTTTTATTAAGAGAAAAAGTATAAAAGCTCTTCAAGGGATCGTTTGGGCTGATGGTGGAATGATGTATCCACATCACTGTCCGGATGATAACAAAGCTAGCAAGATACACGACAGCAAAGATTTCTGGTCTGAGCCGCACGGTCCCGGTAACACGGGCTGCCTGCTACTCCCTGAAGCCAGTGCTGGAGAAGCCAGAGGGCAGAGAGGGAGCAGTGTGGCTCACAAAGCCCCAATCAGCAACTATCATCAGATGTACAAGACACTCCTGCAAGCAGAGCGTGGCTGGATCCCAGAGGAGAAGGATGGTCAGAAGTGGGTGAAGAGGGTGGGGTGGGGGTGCTCCATGGAGTCTGTGGGGGCTGGGGACACCTCTCCCATCACATTTGTGTTTGTTAGGTGCTCTTCCTTGTGAACCTGGGTCCCCAGGTCCATGTTGTGTTGCCCCAGGGCAGGGAAGAAGTCAGGCCACTTTGAGGCAGTAGGGAGACCAGGCAGGGCTCAGCTGCTGGCGGAGAGCCCTATTTCACACAAGTGTCAGAGCAGCCTGAACCAGGGGCCTCCTATCAGACATTATCTGCTCGGTGGAAACACGCTACCAATGGTGTACCTGGAAAATGGAGTGCCGTGAACGTGTAAAATTCCCTGGTGTGCACCTGGCGACTTAGTAAAAGTTAGCAACCCAAACTTGCCCAGCAGTAAGTGCCACAGAGAAAGGCCTATCGATCTGCTTCCGTAAGAATAACACTGAAGACAATTCTGGATTCCAGTTCTCCCCTCTAACCCATGGCGACTTGGAATTATGGGATGGCAGGTGGCATGGGTGGTGCAAATGGTTAACATGCTCAGTTGCTAACCAAGTCCACCAATAGGTGCCATGAAAGAAAGGCCCAATTTACTTCACCGAAATCAGCTTCGGCCACCCTACAGGGTATAGCTCCGATTCACATGGGTTGTCATGAGGTGGAGCTGACTGGTAGAAACTAGTTTTAACTTGAAAGAGCCTCAGGGCACAAAATATACCTAGTGGGCTGGCATGGCATTAAGCTTAAATTTTAAGACTAGAGGTTCCCTTCCGGAGGCTCAGTCCTCCAAATGTATCAGCAGGTGCATGGCTCTAAGCTTTTTCTTCATCTTCGAGATAGAGGTAAGAGTCAAGGCAGCCTGAAGGTCAAGGAGATAAAGATACACTCACATGGAAGACTTTAAGATGTGTGAGGGATCCCCAAGACTAAGAAAAAGAATAAAATAAGCCCCTAACCCCAGGGGACAAAGAAATAATGAAACAGAACAAAACATTTAAGAAATGGGGTAATAAGTTCCAGAGCAAAATTTTTAAAAGGTGGGGTGGGGGTGGGGTGAGCGGGGAGCCAACAATGATGAGTACAGGGGATAATAATTGTTCCCAAATTGATGGCAAGGAGGGGGTAGCTTTTCTGGTCGTTTGATCAATCGAATAGTATCTAAGAGGAATTACTGAGAGGTGAATGATGGGTAAACATGTTAGTGGCGCAGAAGGAAAAAAAAGAAAAATAGGAAAGACTATATATCAATGTATATATGTAAATATATAACTATATTGTATTTGTTGACATATGTATATATATGCAAATGCAACAAGGAAGCAGATGGACTTTGGGCCTCTACTTAAATCTTATCTCAGTATAAGAATGGTTTGTTCTAATCACGTGGCATTTTTTGATACTCACCTCCTGACACGATCACTGAAGACAAACAGGACACATAAGCAAATGTGAAGAGAGCTTATGGTACCCGACTATGAAAAGATGGAACCACATAACTATCCTCTAGCTCTTTAATGGAGCCTCCCGTTACTATTATAGTTTTTATTTGCTTTACCTCATTAATCATGTTAGATTTGAGCATGTCCATTTGTATATTTAAGATTGTTCAGTACATGAAAGCCAAGATAGATAACCCTTCAGAAACAGTCACAGGAGTAAGGTTCCCTGAGGCTACGGGAAGGTGGGTGGTAGGGTCGAAGTGGGGAATAGGGAGCCAATAGCATTGATGGTTGTATAACCCCACTCTCAAGGAATGAATGAATAACAGAATTATATGTAAATGGGCGTGTTAGATTTTGCAAGATATGGGGCAAAAGAAAATCTACTCTAGGAGAAAAAACATAAGGGGTTCCTGGAGGGTAAGGTAGGAGAGGGAGGGGATAAAACAGAGCTGATCTTGAGGAGTTCAAGAAGAAAGAAAATGTTTTGAAACTGATGGTGGTAGCAACTGCACAACTGCTAGATGTGATTGAACTATGGAACGATATGATATCTGTAAGAGTTCCCAATAAACTGATTAGTAACTAAATGAATGAATGGTAATGAAACAGAAGAATTAATTATGGGGAAGAACCAACCCAAGAAATCAGGGATGAAAAAGATCATGGTGAGATAAGGAACTAGGTGGGTGGGTTGGACAGCACAACGGGTGCATCTGAAGAGCGAATCAACGGCAGATGCAGGGGAGGCCCTTACCTCCCCAATGGCACCAGGGGCACACGCAGAGAAGGATGGAACAAGACAAGGATGAAGAAGATATGGAAGACGGAAGTAAGCACTATCAATGGAACAGACATCTTTGAAAAATCTTTGGAAAAGGATAAACGGGAGAAACTATATGTATGCAGAAATAATGCATAGGATTTACCCAGCACTAACTACTTCAATATCACTGTTTGTTGTTAGCTGCCATGAGCTGGCCTCAAAGCCCAGCAGCCTCATACCCAATGTGTAACCGCTCCGTCCTGCGTCATCCCTACGGTGAGTCAGGGATCCCAACCATTCAAAGATTTTTCCACTGGATGTTATTTGGAGAGATTGTCAGACCTTTCCCTGCTAATCCATCTTATTCTGGAAGGTCTGCTAAAACATGTTCAGCAACAGGGCAACCGACAAACGTCCACTGAGAGATGGTGGGTGGCTGTACCGAAGGGCACCGTCAGGTTCCACATGGAAAGTGATCACTCCACCACCGAACCATGAATGCCTCAGACTTTAAACCCTCACAGAAACCACTCCTGGCTGAGGGCCACGCCAGAAATATCCCAGGATACTGAAGAACTCAAAGATCCAGCACAATTCTAGAAGTTTCCAAAGAGGAAAGAGGAGGAAGAATCAGAAATCTGGATTTTTCATTAACAAGAGTGAGCACGGAAAGGATGATAAATGCAGGGTGAGGCGTGGCACTGATGAGCCACATACTTGTCAGCGAGTGTTTTAATATTTCCTCCCCACACTTTAAGGCTGTGAGTTGTTTTACCTCATGAATCATGTTAGCTTTTCATGTGTTCATTTGTATATGTAAGACTGTTCGGTAAAAGAAAGTCAAGATAGACAGCCCTGCAGAAACAGTACCAGGAGTAATGGTTCCCTGATGGTACGGGAAGAGAGCGGTGGTGGGGAGCTGATAGCATGGGTGATTGTACACCTCCACTGGATGGGATGGAACAACAGAATCATGTGTGAATGGATATGTTAGATTGGTAAAATAGGTCAATAAAGCTATATAATTTTAAAAATGTAAATAACAGTGTCACTTCAAAATGCTGATCCTACAACTCTATCCAAGAAAATTAGTGCTTCCTTGTGATTCTGAAATAAAAAAACTGTCTCAGTATGTGGTTTTTAAAAGTTACAAATTGAGCACAGTTCTCTATTTCTCTCACCCCTCCTTCCCTATCCCTCACCCTGTCCTTTCTCCAGAGAACCATGAATGGAATCTCTCTCTCTGTTTCTTTTTTCTTGTCTCTCCTTCTTCTTGTCTCTACTGACAATGGTTATCTGACACTACCAAGCTTGGCTTCGTAGCTGGTGCTGTCACCCTGTGATTCTTACTTGAGAACAGGCACCAGAGGCCCAAACGTTTCCTCATGGGTGCAAAGCATGTCCCGGGTGACGTTGCTGAGCAGTGTGGGCTCAAAGAAATTTTCCCCAAACTGATGTCGCTTCCCTCCTGTCTCAATGGTGGCCCCCTTGGAAACTGCGTCACTGATGTGTTTCTCTACCTGTGTAAAGACAAAAAAACAGGAGTCCTTAAGAAAGGTGGCTGAGAACACTGTCCAAAGGGCGCAATCTCACACTGCAGAAAACTGTAACTGTTTTCTTTTCCTTTCATTAAAAAGAAAGCAAGACACAAACAAAGCTCCCCAGTTCTTTCTGGGGATGCAGGGACCCTTTGTGCAGGTCTGAACAAAGCCTTCTTCATCCTGCTCTTTGTAGAATGCACCCAATTCTTTCTAGACCTGTAGCTCCAGAGGCTTCCTGGGATTCATTCCCAATGCACTCCTGGGCTGGTCTCGCCGTTTCCCAGCTCCCTGGGCTGCTCTTTGCTGGACTTTGGTGTCACTGTTTCTAATCCACTCCTCTAGCGGCGCTTATGAAAGAGGTGCACTGCAAAGGGTGTCTGGTCCAGTGGCGAGGCTTTCTGTTTTCTTTATGCTGCGGTGTAATCCGTACTGAGGCTGCAGTCTGATTTTCATCAGTAACTGCTTCGAGTCCACTTTGCTTGCAGCGAGCCAGGTTGCGTCACCTGCACACCAGGTTGTGAATGAATTTTCCTCCACTCCTGATGTCATGTTCCTCTTTAGAGAGTTCAGCATCTTGGGTTATTTCAATAGCATACGGATTAAAGACATAGGGTGAAAGGGAAAAACGAAAACAAAGCCACACGTCTTTCTTAATTTCAAATTATTCATGATCCTTTTCATCTCTTTGACTGACGCGGGTTCCTCATGAGCACGAGGAAGCTTTCTGAAAATCCCATTCTTCGCAAGGTCGTCCATAATTTGTTATGATCCAGTCAAATCTTTGCATCGTTAATAAACACAGAGGTGAATATTGCCGGGATTCTCCATCTCGGTTCAGACCCGCCTGACACCAGCAACAATAGACCTCATGCACCTCTTCTTCCAAATCCACCTTGACTTTCTGGCAGTCCTAGATTGTTGCTGTATGTTTAAATAATTTTATTTGGGGCTCAGACAACTCTTATCACAATCCACCTGTCCATAGTGTCAAACACATTTATACATTGGCTGTCATTTTCAAAATATTTTCTTTCTACTTGAACCCTTGGCATCAGTTTTTCATTCCCTCCTCTCTCCCTCCCTCCTGAACCCTTGATTATTTGTATATTACTATTACTTTTTCATGTCTTTCACTGACCAATGTCTCCCTTCACCCACTTTTCTGTTGTCTATCTCCCTTGGGAGGAGGTTATATGTAGATCAGGGGTCCTCAAACTTTTTAAACAGCGGGCCAGTTCACTGTCCCTCAGACCATTGGAGGGCTGGAATATGGTTAAAAAAAAACCAACTATGAACAAATTCCTATGCACACCGCACATACCTTATTCTAAAGTAAAAAAACAAAATGGGGAAAACATCTGGCAGGCCGGATAAATGTCCTCAGCAGGCCGCATGTGGCCCATGGGCTGTAATTTGAGGACCCCTGGTGTAGATCATTGTGATCGGTTCCCCCTTTCTCCCTCTACCTTCACCTTCTTCTCCTGGTAAGGCTACTCTCAATATTGGTGCTGAAGGGGTATCTGTCCTGGATCCCCTGTGTTTCCAGCTCTTATCTGTTCCAGTGTACATGCTCTGATCTAGCCAGATTTGTAAGGTAAGATTGGGGTCATGATAGTGGGGGGAGGAAGCATTAAAGAACTAGAAGAAAGGCAAACAAGCAGCCATCTAGCTCAACAAAGCCCACATGGAAGAAGCACACCAGCCTATGCGATCATGTGGTGTCGAAGGGATCAAGTATCAGGCATCATCAGAACAAAAAATCTTATCACAGTGAATGAGGTGGGGAGTGTGGAGTGGAGACACAAAGCCCATTTGCAGGCCACTGGTCATCCCCTTACAGAAGGGTCTCGGGGAGGAGTCGAGCCATTCAGGGTGTAATGTAGCAACTATGAAACATGCAACTTTCATCTAGTTCCTAAATGCGTTCTCCTCCCACACTATCAAGATCTCAATTCTACCTTACAAATCTGGCTAGACCAGAGGATGTACACTGGTACAGATGGGAACCAGAAACACAGCGAATCTAGGGTGGATGATTCCTTCAAGACCAGTGGTGTGAGTGGCAATACTGGGAGGGTAGAGGGAGGGTGGGTTGGCAAGGGGGAACTGATTACAAGAATCTACATGTGACCTCCTCCCTGGGAGACGGACAACAGAAAAGTGGGTGAAGGGAGACGTCGAACAGGACAAGGTATGACAAAATAATAATTTATAAATTATCAGGGTTCATTAAGGAGGGGGGAGCAGGGAAGAAGTAGAAAGAAATGAGGAGCTGATGCCAGGAGCTTAGGTGGAGAGCAAATGTTTTGAGAATGATGAGGACAATGAATGTACAAATGGGCTTTACACTATTAATGTATGTAGGGATTGTGATAAGAGTTGTCTGAGCCCCTAATAAAACAATTTTAAAAAAGAACTAGAAGAAAGTTATGTTTCATCGGTGCTATACTGCATCTGGCAATACTAGTTGATGTACTGCTGCAACCATTTTTGAAGTATCTTCAAGAACATCTTGTCTGGATATGATATTAATGATATTGTTGATAATTTCTGCACTCTCGGCTCATCTTTCTATGGGACATATACCAACATGAATCTCTTCCGGTCTGTTGTCCTGACCTTTATCTTCCAGATTGAAGACTGAGCACTTCCAGCCTTGTGTCAGTATGTGGAAACATCTCAATTGGCATTGCATCAATTCCAGGAGCCTTGTGTTCTTGGCCAATGCCTTCAGAATTGCTTGGACCTCTTCCTCCAATGCCATGTGTTTTAGACCATATGCTACCCACGGAAGGTTGGAATGTGGGAACACCACAATCAATTTAGAACATTTTTGTACTCATTGTTATTAGCTCCCTATTTCCCTTCTATGCCACAATCCTTATAAACTATTAATCCACTTACTATATCAACAGATTTACCTATCTGGATTCCCTGTAAAAACCCATATAAATAAAACCCCAACAATAGCAAAGTCAAACACAGAAAAACTTCAATCCAAAAGAAAGCCGAAAATAATAAAACACAGTACAAATTAAAAATGGGTTAAAAAAAGGGGGGGGGACTATCTATATTTGTATTCATTCACTTTTGGAAGTACTCTGAGGGCAAGATTATTCACATCCCTGGTCAATCAATGGTCCAAAAGAATTCAATGGAGGCTTTATCACAAAGGAGACCCTCCAAGTGGATTTTAGGTTTTCACTGTCTTTATCCATCACCTTCTGCAAACTGGATGCTCAGAATTTATGCTCCAATACAATTCCCTCCGCTAATTTTGAATTTTATTATTTATAAGCCATGGATCATACAGGCTGGTGTGTTCCTTTCATGTGTACTAAACTGACACCCCACTTGGATGGCCCCTTGTTTTAAGACCCCAGATGCTATTCTTCCTGATAGTTGTGTACCACCTCATTTCTTCATCACACTTTGTTTTAGTGCCCGTATCAGAAAGCTTTCTCTACCTAACAAAAATAAATGAATAAATAAATCCTACCTTATGGTAGGAGCTTGAAGGCCCAGCAAACAGTGCCGCCTACATAGCAGTGGTCTCACCTTTATTTGGGCTTAAAACAACAATCTCCTAGAACAGTAGTTTCCCAACCTGGCTGCACACCAGCATCATCTGGGAGGCTTCAAAGCAGCAATGGCCTGCCCCAGGCTAGACAATCTGCTCAGAACAGTTTAACAACCAACACTCTGGTCTTGAACTGTAGCTGAAACAAACCCAAAATACAGAGCGAGCGAGCTAGACTCTTCCCAGGGTGCAAAGTCACCCTAAGAATGCTGGCAAGCATCAGGGTAGACATTAAGATATTGGATCTATCTACATGAAGCCCTGGTGGCTCCATGGGGCTAGTGTCGGATTACTGATGGGAAGGTCAGCGGCCCCACACCACTTGTCGCTCCTCGGAAGAAAGATGAGGGGGTCTGCCAATGTACAGATTTGGTCTTAGAAATCCACAGGGTGAGTTCTACTCTGTCCTGTGGGGTCACTCTGAGTTGGAATCAACTTGATGGCAGTGTTCTTAAAATAGGAGCCTCAGGGCAGTAACTAGAAGTTGATCAGAGTTCCGTCAGCCTCCGAAGCATCACCTGGCTTCCCTGGGTGAAGTAAGGAATGCGCAGTCTGCTGCACTGACCGTCCACTGTGTCAGGGAAGCCATCCCAAGGTCTGATCCCAGGCTCTCCAGGGTCACTGAACAGGGGTCAGGCTGTGGTTGCCACTTGAGAGGTGTCTTGGTTCCTCTGTCCTTTCTTCATTCCAACACTCACCCCCCAGTCTCCATGTTCTGCCAGACTTAACTCACTCCACTAAAATCCTTTCTATCTGTAGAGTCTTACCCAAGGTCTATACTGGATGTTCAGTCTTATAAGAAAAGTCTTTGTATACATTACTAAAATAGTTTTGTTTTTAATAGTAGAGCAGAGAGAGACATCCTACCTAGAAATCTAAATTGTGATATTTTGGGGACAAAGAATTTCTTCCTGATCCTAAGAGCCCTTCCTGCCATCCCTTAATCCTGAGCACGGAATACGTGATGACATATCTTTCTGCTGGGACGTGTTCTTGGAAGATTGTTTGGACGAATGTTTTGTGGGGAAGCACAGAAGCAACAAATCCAAGGTAGTATGTCCACCGAAATATCAACTATCTGAAAAACAAGTCAGGTTTCCTTTCCTTTTGGATGTCCACCCACCATCCCCCCAAAAAGGACTGTATCTAAAAACACTGTATTCCAAGAACTTACTTTCTGCGGCAGAGAGAGACAGACGCCCAGTGATCACCAGGAGAACAGGGAGGACGGGAGGAGGTAGGAGGCCTACAGGGACAAACCTCACAGACTGTGAGTAACAGCACCTGGAAAAGTCTAGGACCACATGATGTCCCTCAATTCATTCAAATCGACAGACATTCACTTTTTCAGCTCTCTCTATGGCTTCCCAAATCACCTTGCTGGGCATCTCAGCAAACTTGTTGGGTTTTTTTTTTTGGCTAGTTAAGTTTTGATTTCAAAACCATGAAGCTTACTCAATCAGATAATGCAACTAACTTACCTTTTCGATGGCTTTTTCATTAATTAACGGGCCTTGAGTGGTTCCCTCCTCGAAACCATTGCCTACACGCAGGTCTCTCTTGATTGCTTCCACAAATTTTCTCACAAAGGAATCGTGGATGCCTTTTTGCACCAAGAAACGGTTTGAGCAGACACAGGTCTAGATACAAGGAGAAAACAAAAACAACAAAGAACTCACATAGCTGGCCAAAAGCGTGCATCTCAACCAATACATTTTTATAAAGTTCTATTAGCGTGTAATTCGCATGTCATACGATTCAACAGTTCAATCACGCCAGTAAAAGTTGGGCAATCATCACCACAATCAGTTTCAGAACATTTTGCTTGTTCATTACTCGTCATTACTAGTTCCCCACTACCCCCAACCCCCCTGCTACACTTCTTCCCCACACGCCCCGCTTGGTCTCTTATTCTTTTTTCTTTTAACATTTTATTAGGGACTCATACAACTCTGATCACAATCCATATATATACATCCATCCATTGTATAAAGCACATCTGTACATTCTTTGCCCTAATCATTTTCAAAGCATTTGCTCTCCACTTAAGCCCTTGGCATCAAGTCCTCTTTTTCCCCCTCCCTCCCTGCTCCCCCCTCTCTCATGAGCCCTTGATAATTTATAAACTATTATTTTGTCATATCTTGCCCTATCCGGCATCTCCCTTCACCCCCTTTTCTGTTGTCTGTCCCCCAGGGAGGAGGTCACATGTAGATCCTTGTAATCGGTTTCCCCTTTCCAACCCACCCTCCCTCTACCGTACCAGTATCGCCACTCACACCCCTGGTCCTGAAGGTATCATCCACCCTGGATTCCCTGTGCCTCCAGCTCCTATCTGCACCAGTGCACAACCTCTACTCTATCCAGTCTTGCAAGGTAGAATTCGGATCATGGTGTGTGTGTAGGGGGGGGGGGGAGCATTTAGGAACTGGAGGAAAGCTGTATTCTTCATCGGTGCTACGTCGCACCCTGACTGACTCATCTCCTCCCCTAGACCCCTGTGTGAGGGGATCTCCAGTGGCCAACAAATAGGCCCTGGGTCTCCACCCTGCTACACTTCTAAGGAATCACCCATCCAGTTACTGTTGCTATAGATTTACCTGTACTGGATTTCATATACAGAAATCAATAAACAAAAAAAACTTAACAATAACAAAATAAAATAGATACAAACTTCAATAGAAAAAAAAGCCAAAAATATTAAAAACCAGAATAAATTTTAAACAGATCAAAAAGATCAAACAATAAGTTGTTAAATTTTAATGTAGCTGCATCTGTAGTAATCCTCTTTCCAATGCTTCTCCATGATAGCAAGGCTCTTCACACCCCATGTCTAGTCACTAGAACCATAATTCACGTGTATTTCTCCTTCACATTAAAATAAACAAACGGAAGCAACTTTAAAATGTGTCAAACGTGAGATCAAATGATCAGCTGTTACATCTTAACCTAATTATGCCTGCCATCATAGGCTTTACAATTTTCCATGTCTATCCACATTCCTCAACTATGATCAGAGGGGATTTACAGGAAGTTTAATCCAGGTGTGGACCCTGAAACTGGATCTGGGGCATCCACTGTCATCCACAGCCTGCTGAAAGCCATGCCTGCCTTCAGATTTAGATTTAATTATTTACAATCCTTGCGTCACACAGGCTGCTTCTTCCATGTGGGCTTAGTTGATGCCTCCCTTAGATGGCTGCTTGTTTGCAGACAAATCTTGAAGCCCCCCAGACACTTCCTTCTCATAGCCGGGCACCATCTAGTTCCTTCACCACACTTTGCTACCACACCTCCCTTCGGGGATCTCTTCATGAGGGTGAGCACCAAGCAGGGCCATGTCGTAAGAACGAATTGCTCTCAGACTGGGGCTAGAATTAAGGGCAAGCCCCCAATTCAGGAACATATCTCAGGCGTAGATATGTCTCTGGTTCACCTTAGAGAAACCATTGTCATTTTATGTTAGAGAACACTGTCAATCACCCCCCGGGAGCTTCAAGTCAATGCTGACTCACAGCCACTTACTTTATAGGACAGGGTGACTGGAATCTGTACAGGACAGCAGAAGCCTCATCTTTATCCCAGAGTGGGCTGGCGGTCTATTTATGTATCTTTCTTTCTTTTAAAAAATTTATTTGTTTGTTTGTTTTTGGCTGGCGGTTTTAAAGCATCGTCGTTCGGTTAGCAGCCCCATGCTTAAGCACTACGCACTAAGAGTGTTGTTAGTTTAGCCAATGACATAGAATTTAAAACACTCATTGAAAATGAAATTACATGAGTATAGGCCAGTTATGGACCACAATACATGAACTGTTGACTTGGACAAGTTCAACTCTTAAGTGACTGGACACTGTTTACACAAACAGTGGGGGTTGGTGGTAGGGCAAAACTTTCAATAACATTCATTCACAAAGTCACACCTCCCCCCCACCAAAAAAAGTCACAACCATGGCTAGCAGATTAATACCTGTCATAATAAAGCAAGGAGGGCATTCCAACATTAAGGATATGGTAGTTCCGGGTCACTGAGTATCAATCAAAACATTTGTGACCGCCATTCCCTTCCGAAGCATGAAGACTTAGACCCAGGTGGTTCTCACCATGCTTCTGACATGCTATCTCTTTTTCCCCCATGTGGGCTTGATCTGAACGATATCTGCACCAAAAGAGAGCCCATTCCCCGCCAACCCCCCCTGTGGCAGCTCTTACACCTCAGTGGTTACACAATTAGCAACTGTGAATATCTGTGAATGAAGAACAAAGGGCCATGGAATCAGATTTCTTGGTATTGTTTTCCTTCAGTCTTTGGACAAACCATTATAAGTCAAAACAGACCAAAACTATAAACCCCGAGACAGCAATGCTGTGACATCAGGGAAAGAGGTTACAAGGAATGAGGTCACATGCTAATGTATGTCCTTAGCTTAAGTTAAACCTTCTGAGCTGATGCTGACATTTTGAAAATGGGCACAAGATGACTGTTCCATTTGAACCAATATTATTCAAAATATTTCTGCTTGTATTTCTTTAAATCATTTTATTAGGGGCTCATACAACTCATATCACAATCCATACACACATCAGTTGTGTAAAGCACATATGTACATTCATTGCCCTCAACATTCTCAAAACATTTGCTCTCCACTTAAGCCCCTGGCGTCAGGTCCTCATTTTTTCCCCTTCCTTCCCGCTCCCCCCTCCCTCACGAAACCCTGATAATTAATAAATTATTATTTTGTCATATCTTGCCCTGTCCGGTGTCTCCCTTCACCCACTTTTCTGTTGTCTGTCCCCCAGGGAGGAGGTCACATGTAGATCCTTGTAATCGGTTTCCCCTTTCCAACCCACCCTCCCTCTACTTTACCAGTATCACCACTCACACCACTGGTCCTGAAGGGATCATGCGCCCTGGATTCCCATGTTTCCAGTCCCTATCTGTACCAGTGTACATCCTCTGGTCTAGCCAGGATTGCAAGGTAGGATTCAGATCATGAGAGTGTGGGGTGGGGGGGAGGGGTACTGAGGGGGAGGGGGAAGAATCATTTAGGAACATCTGCTTGTGTTTTTAAAATTAGACCTATTTTCAATTATAAAAGAAAACCACATCACAGGAAGTGTGGTTATTGCTGATACATTTTTTCCTTCTTCCTTAATTACATATCTTCCTAGCTGAAAACAAGTCTACATACCATTTTGTGCTCTATACATTTCAATGTATGGCTTTATTGCCTTAAAGAAATATGCACCAAAACTAGAATTTTATAGTGTGATCCTGAAATGTTTTGTGTTTGTAAAAGGAAATACATTTATTTCTGAAATAAATAAAATAAAAGAGCCTTATTTGGGCCCCATAGGGGTAAAGCAATGATAGTATTAATCTGCTCTGGAGTACATCTAGAGGTCTCGGGTGGCACAAAAGGAGCCCAAGGAGCAGAATGGGTCCCACGTGGAGCTACTAATCACAAGGTCAGCATGCCAACACCACCAACTGCCCTATGGGCGAAACATGACGCTTTCCACTATTGTGAAGAATTAGAGATTCAGAAACACTGGGTCAACCTGAGTCGAAATTGCCTTGCCGGCAGAAAATTTGGAGTTTTGGGGGTGGCACAAATAATTTGCACTCTGGTTCTAACCACAAAGAACCATGGTAGTACAGTGGGTTGTTTGGGGCTACCAAGTTCAAGGTAGGTGGTTCAAACCCATTTGCAGCTCTGAGACTGTCCGCTCTCATAAAGATTTACCATCTCGGAAACCACAAGGAGCAGTGCTACTCTGTCCTAGGCAAGGTTGCTATGATTTGGAATGGACTCAACGGCAGTGGGTTTGTTTCTTGTTTGTTAAACAAAAGGTTAGCAGTTCAGAAGAAGGGCCTAGCAATCTACTTCCACAAGATTAGCCCCTGCCCACACAAAAACCCCTCTTCAGTTGAGGTGATCACAACTCTTAGCCAACCCTGTAGGACAGAGCAGAGATGCCCACAGGGCTTCCAAGGCTCTAAATCTTATCAGAGCGAGGCTGCCACATCTCTTCCTGTGGAATAGGGGTATGTTTGAACTGCTGACCTGTTCTGCTTAGCAACTAACCACTTACCCACTCCACCACCAGGGCGCTTTTCCACCAAAGTAGAGGCATCGAAAACTCCGTAGAGCACAGAGCTACTCTGAACAAATGTGAGGCTGCCATGCATTGGAATCCACTTGATAGCAATGGGTTTCCTTTTGGCTTATTGACGGCACATTAGGATGAAGTGCCTGTGAATAAGCCAGGATTCCAGCAGCAGCTTGGAGAGAAGCCAGGAAGCAGGGCCCTTGGCTCACAGCCCAAGTTCCTCAGCAGCGAGAAGACTGTGACCCAGAGATATATAACCTTAAGTAAACCAATGACCCTGTCTAGAGTTTCTTTTCCTCATTTGTAAAATGCGAGGTTGCATTGAATAAACTTAAGCCTCCCTGCCATATAGAATATTCCAAGGTTTTCTAAGATCTTGACTTAGGCCAGCTTTTCCCTGGGGACAACCTGGAATACTTCACACACTTGGGTGTGCACCTTCAGTGCATCTCCAACCTCGGGAGGAAGGACACCCAGGTAGGTCTTGGGAGGGAATAGGGTTTTCAGTTTTCCAAAGAGTCAACCTCAAGGTTTCCCTTCCTTCCAGACTGTGGGTCTCAGACTTTACCTGGTCAAGGGGGTGCTGTGTCAAGAGAATGGCTAGACTTGTTCAATGGAGAAATGCTCAAGGAAGCAAAACAGAAAATAACAGGTTCAAAGGGCAGGAGAAAGAAGAGTCAACAGTGGACTAACAGGTATTGGCTACTTAGAAACCTCCTCACAGCCAAGGAGTTCACCTTACTTTTCTTTAGCTCCTTAGAGTCTAGCATAGTCTCCCAAGAAAGCCTTGCTAAATATTTCCTGAGAGAGTGAAGAAATGGGGGAATGGAAACAAGAAACACTGGGAGGAAGTGGGATAAATGAGAACTGAAGTTACATTGTGGGATGGCCATCAATGAGATGAAACACTATGTGCATGAATTGAACGTGCAACTGATCTGCTCTGTAAACCTTCAACTATTACACTAAGGAGCTCTCGTGGGTGAAGCTGCTAATCACAGGACCAGCATTTCGAATCTACTAGTCACTCTAAGTCGAAAAACTGAGGCTGTCTAGTCCCTGTAATGATTTAATGTCTTAGAAACCTAAAGGGGCAATTCTACCCCACCCTATTAGGGAAGCAGTTCTCAACCTGTGGGTCACGACCCTTTTGAGGGGTCAAATGACCCTTTCACAGGGGTCATCCGATTCATAACAGTGGAAAAATCACAGTTATGAAGTAACAACGCAAATAATGTTATGGTTGGGGGGTCACCACAGCATAGGGAACTGTATGAAAGCATCGCCTCATTAGGGAGGTTGAGAACCACTGTATTAGGGTCTCTTTATGTCAGAATTAATGTGATGGCAGTGCGTTTGTTTTTCTTTTTTAATGCACAATTAGAAAAAAAAAAAGGAATTCACGGTGACATGAATCCAACCTAGAGTATCCTTCTAGAAGACGAGTGAGGATTGGAAGTGGGAGAATTTTTGTAAAAACACACACATGCGCACAGACACCCAGCTCATGGAACACCCTCGCTGACTCACCTGGCCAGAGTTCCTAAATTTGGATGCCATGGCGCCGGCGACAGCCCTGTCCACGTTGGCACTGTCGAACACAATGAAAGGGGCATGGCCGCCAAGCTCCATGGAGACTCGCTTCACCGAGTCCGCAGCGTAGCGCAGCAGGATCTATGAACGGAGGAGAGGATGCCGTGAGCGCTGGAACGAAGGACGTAGGACGACGGCACCTTTGTGTTGACATTTTATTCCCAGGGAAAAGAGCAGGCGTAGAACCACATATAAAAGGATTCTTTCTTAAGAAAAGGGTAAAGGCAGGGAAAGGGGAGTGTGGAGTAAATAACGAAGGCATGAAGGGCGGGCTAATCAACCATGTGGGGGAGGGAATGTACCCCTAGGACGGATGTGAGGGTGATTGTACAACTCCCCCTTGGCGTGTTTGAACGATTCAGTCTTATGATATGTAAATTAAGTGCCAATAAACTGTAAAAACAAAAACAAAAAAAACCCTCCAGTAAACAGGAAAAAAACACACCAGAAAACAACAACAAAAGAAAAGGATATAAGAACACAAGGAAGCATTTTAAAATTCGTGGAAAATTCCAGTATCTTTTCGTTCCATTTTGTTTGCAAGCGCCCTTTCAAATGTTTATTGATAATTTTTTCTTCTCTAGTTAAACATTTATCAAATCCTGTGTCCATATTTTCCTAGTCTTCTTCTTGTCCATTTTTAAACTATAGCATCTGTCTTTTTCTTATAGATTTATAGGTTTTTTAAAAAATGTTTTTATTGTGAATGAGGGTTTAATTTCATATCATCAATTTCGTATTCAGCAATTTAAATTACTAATCAAAGCCCCAATCATTTACTCCTCACCCGATCCCTGATTTCTCCCTCTCATGGACGACTATCTTCCATTTCACCCAAGTTAACACCTGTTTTAATACTCTAGTTGTTTTAACTTATCCTTCTTTGTCAACCTTACAGCAGCGCCCCCCTCCCCACCTTCCCCGCAATTTCCAAAGACTGGTATGGAAGTTCTTTTATTTTGTTGCTCCCTGTCCCCCTTCTATTAGTGACACATAAGACTTGTCCTTTCATGATCGGCTAATTTCACTCAGCATCACGTTCTCCAGGTCCAACCATGTCATGAGGAGCTTCGTGGTTTCACCATTGTTTGGCGATGCATAGAATTTCATCGTGTGTACGTGCCAAAGTTTCCCTCCCGATGGCCATTTAGGTTGTTTCCATCTTCTTGTACTGTGCACAGTGCTGCAGAGAACAGGTGTGCACAGTCTGTTCGTGTTATGATTCTTCTCTAGGATATAAACCCAGCAGAGGGGCTGCTCAATTACATGGACTAATTCCATTTTCTCAGGGACTTTTTGAGGGCCTCTTGTATGTACATATTTAGACATGTTTTGTTTGGAATGACCCTGTGCATGTATGAACTGGAATACTTTTTAATTTACCATTGTTTGTGTGCGTATGCACACACATGCACATGACGGTAAATATACACACATAAGCATAGGTGAAAAAGTTGCTATTAGGGTCGCAGTAACATTCAAACATTCATAGCTTCTTTAAAAAAACATATATATGCACACAGGGATTCAAAATATTCATAGAAAATGGATTAAAAAATTATGGAATTTTTCTAAAAGTTTGAAGCCCCCGTGTATTCATGTTGGCTTAGTATTTGTGTAAAGGGAGCCCGAGGAGCCAAAAAGAATTCCTCAGAAGGTGAGGAGGAGGGAGCCAGGGATAAAGGTGAGGGTGTTGTTGTTGAATGGGTTCGCTCACAGCAACCCTCTGTAGGCCAGAAGGAAGCACTGCCTGGTCCTGGGCCACCCACAAACTGTTATGTGGGCCGTCACTGCTGCAGCTACTCCCTCCCTCCATCCATCCATCCATCCAAAGGGTCTCCCTTTACTCAGCCGACTTTCTCCTTTACCAAGCATGATGTCCTTTTCCAGGGACTGGCCTCTCCTAATGATACGTCCAAAGTACATGACATGAGGTCTAGCCATCCTAGCTTCTAAGAAGCATTCTGGTTAGTTCTTTTTCAGTAGTTTTTGCTCGCACTGTAATTCAAATGCGTTGGCTATTCTTTGCTTTGCCTTATTCCACGTCCAACTTTCACATGAGTAGGAGGGCATTGAAAAGACCCTGCCTTGGGTGAGGCAAACTTTTAGTCCTCCGAGTGACATCCCTGCTCAACACTTTACAGTATCTTGTGCAGGACCTTTGCCCAATACAATGTGCCATTTGATCTCCTAACTGCGGCTTCCAAGAGCATGGATTGTGGATCCGAACAAAATGAAGTCCTTGACAATTACAATCTTGTCTTGGGTTATCATGAGATTGTCTATCGGTCCAGTTGTGAGGATTTGGGATTTCATTACATTGACTGGTAATCCATATTGAGGGTGGCAATCCTCGCTTTTCATCAGCATGTGGTTCAAGTCCTCAAGCAAGTAAAGTGGTGTCATCTGCATAGCTCAGGTCGTTAATAAGCCTTCCTCCGATCCTGGTACGTCCATCTTCTTCACACAGTCCAGCCTCTTGACTTAGGTGTTCAGTATGTTATTATTGATGTTCAGTACCATCGAGTTGGTTCCAACCCACAGCAGAACAAACACTGCCCTGTCCTGAGCCGTCTTCACAATTGCACGTATGCAAGCAGACTGAAGAAATATGGTGAAGGGAGGATTTAAACCACGCAGCAACCTCTACTTCTGTTTGAATAACTGCCTCCTGGTCCGTGTTCCAGTTCCACATGTGCACCCTGGAATGTTTTGGAATTCTCCTTCTCCTCAGTGGTATTCAGAGTTTGTGATGATCCACACAGTCAAATGCCTTTTACAGCGTCAATAAAACACCAGTAAACACCTTTCTGGTATTCACTGCTTTCAGCTCAGATCACGGGATGCCGCAATGATATCCTTCTTGCCACATCCTTCTCAGGATCCAGCTTGAATTCCTGGTAGCTTCCTTGGATGCACTGCTGCATTTGTTTTTAAATTCTCTTCAGCAGAATCGTACTTGCATGTGGTATTAATGATATTGTTAGATAATTTCCCCCATTCTGTTGAGGATGATTTCCCCATTCACCTTTCTGTGGCAACATGAACAAGTACAGATCTTTCCCATAATTGGCCAGGTAGCTGCCTACTAAATTTCTTGGCATGCATGGGTGAGTACTCCCATTGTTTCATCAGCTAACTGAAATATTTCCGTTGGTACTCTGTCCATTTCTGGGGCTTTATTTTTCACTAATATCTTCATTGCAGCTCGGTCTACTTCCTTCATACCATTGGTTCTTCTTTATGCTGCCTTTTAGTACAGTGTGTTCCTTTTACCTTCTTTGGATACTCTCTGCGCTGTTCAATGCTTTGCCTAGCAAATGTTTCAGTATTGCAAATGAAAGCTTGTATATTTTCTTCGATTCTTTCACCTTGGTACATACTGAACATGGTCTTCCTTTTTTGGTTTGCTAGCTCCCAGTCTTTGGGCGGACATTATAGAACTTTGTCTTCTTAACCAGAATTTGTCTTCTTGAACAGAAATGTTCTGTTCAGCTTTTTTTTATTTCACTATTTCTTCCATTTGCTTTAGTTACTCAATGATCAAGAGCAAGTTTCAGGATCTCTTCTGACATCCACCTTGATTTTTCTTTCCTGTCTTTTCAATGACCCGTTGCTTTCCTGCATGACGTGCTTGATTGCATCCCACAGCTCAGCAGGTCTTCTGTCATTGGTATTCAACGAGTCAAATCTGCTCTTAAGACGTTCTCAAAATTCAGGTGGGATATCGTCCAGGTGGTACTCTGGCTCCAGTGGACTTGTTTAAATGTTTTTCAACTTTATTCTGAACTTACATATGAGTGATTGATTTTACAGTTGACCTCTGGCCACATTTTGGTTGCTGCTCTTTAGCTTCTTCATCATTTCTTTCCCACAGAAAGAAATTTAATTTCTGTGTTCTCTATCGGGTGAAGCCCAAGTGGGTAGTTTTGGTTTATGCTGCTGAAAAAAAAGATGTTTGAAATGAAAAAGTTGCTGGTCTTGAAAAATTCTTTCACATGATCTCCACGTTTGTTTCTATCAGCAAGGTCGTATTTTTGCAATTACTGTTGCTTCCTCTTTCACATTCTAATTGCCAATAATTATCAATGTACCTTCATGTATAATCAATTTCAGACTGCACAAATTGGTAGAATTCTTCAATTTCTTCATTTTTAGCTTTAGTGGTTGGTGAGTACATTTGAATAGTTATACCAAGCTGGATTTCCACCGCGTGTCTCCAATTTGTCATTCTGTGGTGACTTGTGTATCGCTGTGATGCTGGATGCTATGTGACCAGTATTTGAAATACCAGCAGTGTCACCCAACGTTTCATCAAAAAATTCTTTAAACAGACTAGGAAGAAGGAATAACCTATCCATTTCTGAGGTGTCAGTCATTGAAAAACCTTACAGAAACCAGCAGAACATTGTCAGATATACTATAAAAAACCTTGTGAATTCTAAGTGAAGCAGGGTGAGTTACAGTTTTTCTGCAAGATGAGTCCCGCAGGTCGGATAGTACTCAAAATTCAACGGAGGCAGAGCTGCTTTCTCTGAGTAGAGTTGACCATAACAAAATAGATGGAGACTAGTTTTCAGAACCTTCATTTGCTGAAGGGGCAAGGCTAAAAATGAGAAGAAAAAGCGACAAATATCTATTAGTAATTGGGCTGTGGGATAAATTTAGGAAAATTGGAAGCCGCGAAAAATGAAACGGAATACATGGAGATTGATATCCCAGGCATCGTGAGCTGAAATGGCCTGGAATTGGCCACCTGCGGCAGACGGTCGTACGGCTTACAGTGCTGTGAATGGCAAATTCAAGAAGAAAAGCACTGGGTTCATTCCACAGTCAACGAAATGCGATGGCTAGCTTTTAGTCACTTCACACAGAACACATAACATAGCCTTCCTCCAGCCCCTCAAGCCACCCTCCCCCTCCCACAAAATCCTTAAATAAGAATCTACGTCTGGTCAGAATGAGGAATCACATAAAAAACATCTCCAGGGGATGACCGTACATGGATTTACTGGACCGAGCACTTAACACTGTGCTTGCTAAAAGGGGTGGTCAACATGAAATCGCATGTTTATACCCTATAATGAGTCCGACTGGCACTGTAGGTTAGGCAGTGGACTCACTGCAAGATCGGCAGTTCAAACCCACCATCTGCTCCACAAGAGACAGATGAGGCTGTCTGCTCCCATAAAGACTGACAGTCCGAGAAACCCTCGGAGTCAGAAACGACTCAATGGTAGTGTGCTCTTAGTGGGGTGTATAAAGAGGAATCATGCGGAGGACTTTTATTTTCCTTTGAGACTTAAGTAACATACCTTCCCAGTAGCTGTTGAGCCGGTGAAGGAAATTTTGGATACCAGAGGATCAGTACAAAGAGCTTCCCCGACCTCTTTGGCCTTCTTTTGAGAGCAGGGAACGACATTGTACACACCTGGAGGAATTCCAGCCTGCTTGGCAAGCTAGAAGGAGACACAGAAAATACATGGCAGCAAATGATCAAACTAAACACAAAAGGGGGAAGAAGACATGGAAGTGTGGATCTAAAAAGTAATGGAAAAAAAGAAGAAAATTAAGCATGAATAACAATGGACACAAGGAAGAAGAAAATGTTCTAAAATCGATTGTGGTACAGATTGTACAACCCATGCCTATGTGATTGAACTTTTGAATGGTATGACGTGTGGATGAAGTGCCAAGAGAACTCTTCAAATACATAAATTACTTACATTAAAAAAAAGTCATGGGGAAAACTTTATGCTGACCTGGTGTGGGCAGAAATAGGGGACTGAAATAAGATTGCTATGTGCAATACAGAGAAATGAATATTTCTGTGTTGACGGTATTAAAATAACATTTCTTACAGTGTGAGTTCCTATGTCACTTCAGGTAAAACATCAGCAACAACGAAAACTCCACAGATACCACTTCATCCCCATGGAGATGGCTATTAGCAGAGAAATGGAGAGTAAGTGCCTTTAAGCCTACGGTCAGAGTAGACCAAGCTTCCGTGGGGGAAGTGTCGAGAACAAAACCTACAGTTACCGTAGGACCCAGAAATTCTACTCTGAGATACATGCTCCAAAGAGGTGAGAGCAGGAACTCAAATATACTTTTAGATGAATGCTCCCGGCGGCATTTTTCATAACAATACAAAGGTGAACCAGTCCAAATGTCCACCAACAGAAAAGTAGATGCTTACAAAATATGGTACACGCACAAATTTAAATATTCATCCACAGAGAGAAATGACATTCTGATACATGTTATGCTGGAAAGGATAAACCTTGAAAACATACCGAGTGAGCCAAGTCAGTCGCAAACGGACATATATTGCAGGACGCTACTTAAGTGAAATATTGAGACTCGGCCCGTACAGAGAGACTAACGTTTACTAGTGGCTCCCAGAAGCTAGATAGAGGAGGAGGAGGGACGGATTGCTCAGGCAGCATCAGTGTTCAGTGTGGGGTGGGGGCAAATATTTGGAAGTGGATTGAGGTAATGATTGCAAAACATGTGGATGCAATTAATGTCACTAAATTGTACCCTTCACATAGTTAAAATGGCAAAGGGTTTGTGAGCTATGTGTGTGGGCATTTATTTAAAAGCACAATGGAATCACGATAGAACCTGAAGCAAAAGCCCCAAACCTATACACTACCAGTAAGAAGAAAAGGGGAAAAAAAACGAAAAAAGATTAACCCCTTGGATTTCTTCCCCAAGTAGAAGGACAGGAAATCTTGGGAAAAAGAAAAGTTATTTTGTTCACCTACAGAATCAGGCAGGGACCTGGTGGCCCAGTGGGGCTATGAATGAGCTCATTCATTCTAGTAAATGTACCATCCTAGTGCAAGGGGCTAACAATAGAGGGCCGAGAGTGTTGGGCAGATGGAGAATCCCTGTATCATCCTTAATTTTTTTTCCTGAAAATTTAAAATGACTCTAACATTAAAAACAATGCGAACACTTAGAAACATGAGGGGAATGGGGCTATCTGCGCCCAAACCAACCAACTAAACTATTTTCTGTAAGTGTACTGTTGATATTATTTGTACGCATGTCCCCAAACTGTTTTGCATCTAATGTGGGGCAAAGCAAAGGAGTGATGAGGGGTATATTCCCATTCAATTCTCCCCTGAAGAATGAAGAAAGAAGGCGATGCAAATATAATATCGAAGGGGATAAATAAAACCCTGTAATAAATCAGAGTCTGGAGTTTCTGTGTGATTGTACGCAGTACTTTGTGTACGTGTCTGTATGGAAAGACCTAGCAACAAAGGCCAGCCAGTAGCAATGAGCATCTCTAGTCCCCTGAATGTAGTCTTAAAATATTTCCTAGGAAAGGGGTTAGTGGGGAGCAAGGAGGGAGGGGAAAAATGAGGAGCTGATACCAAGGGCTCAAAAAGAAAATGTTTTGCGAATGATGATGGCAACACATGTACAAATGTGCTTGACACAATGGATGGATCTATGGATTGTGATAAGAGTTGTATGAGCCCCCAGTAAAATGATTTTTAAAAAAAGACTCCTTAAACTAAGCTTAATACTGTCATCTCAGTCTAGGTTTCCACAAATTGTAATCAAACCATTAAAATGTGTTACAATAGGGGGGAAAAAAGGAAACTAGAGATTTTAACAGAAATGGATACTTCTGGAAATATACGTTGGGAACATTTGTCTTATCAGCTGAAAAGAAAATTCTCAATGACCACTTCATCCAACACAAAAATAACAATAAACCGACTGGTGGCTGTTGAGTTGACCCCAGCTCGTGGCAACCCCGTGTGTTACAAAGTACAACTGCTCCCCTGGGTTTTCTTGCCAGTGTCTTTGCAGAAGCAGAGTGTCAAGCCTTTCTTGTGTTTTCGACTGCTGCGTGGATTGGAACCACCAACCTTCAGGCTGGCAGTAGCGTGCAAGGTATTTCCATCTTTCCAGGACCACCTACAATGACTTAAGCCAAAGTCTCTGCCACTGAGTTGATTCTAACTCATAGCAACCCCAGAGCACAGAGTGAAACTGCTCATGTGGTTTGCAAGACTGTAAATCTTCATGGGATCAGAAAGCCTCATCTTTCTCCCAAGGAGTGGGCTGGTGGTTTTGAACTGCTGCCTTTGCAGTTAGTAGCCCAAGGTATAATCTATTATGCCACCATGCTCCTTCCTAAAACTACTACTGTCATGTTCAAAGCCTTTGGAGAGATCTTGAAGAGCTGCCATTGATGAAAAGGGGGAAATCTGACTTTCAAATTCTCTTGCTGGGAGAAAAATGAGCCTGTCTGTTGCCATAAAGATTGATAATCTTGCGAACTCTATAAAGTGTCAGTATGAGTCAGAGTTGACTCCGTGACTGTGGGTTTTAGGGTAATCATTGTAATGAATTGAATTCATCAAGTATGTTAAAATCTGTGCGTTCAAAGAGATGTCCACCGGTAACCTTCGACAGATAATGGGACTAGATTCACTATTTTGAAAAACGGATTAAAAAAAGAATGAACATTGCACCAAGCGGGTAGCCCTCCTGCAGACAGTGGGAAACCCTACGGCATCATTTCCAGTTTTCTCAAAAGGAAACTCTGAGCAAAAGAAAGGAGTGAAAACTGCAGATTGAAAGACTTTTAATCAAGGATGATAAGAAAGTTTGGAAGCAGATAGTAGGAAAGATTGATTAATTAATCAACTTGATTGATGTAATTACTGCCACAGTTAAAAATAGTTGAAATAGCAAATGCCATTATATATATCTATATTTTACCACAAAAAGACTTAAACTATAAAAAAGAAATGATTCATAAATAAAGTAGGGCAGAGGTTACTTTCTGAGGGTAGAGATAACAGGGTTCATAGTTTCTCCACAACAAAATGACACTTCTTGATTAGTTACAAGAGTGTTTAACTTAAAATTATTTTTAAAAAATCAAAACTACTCAAGAAATTAAAATTTAATTAGAAATTTGTTTTATGTGGTTTTGCTGTACCTATTTTAATTTACAATTTCCAAAAAGGAAAAAGAAGCATTACTAGTTAAAATCTAACTACCTTATGATTATTCAGAAGATGAAGGAAGAAAGTGAAACAGCCTGGTTCAAAGTGACCACCGGACTGGGCCAGGTGAGGTTGTTAGGTGCTGTTGAGTGGGGTCCGGCTTACAGTGACCCTCCCGTATATACTACAGACAAACCCCTGCTTGGTTCTGCCCCTCCTCCTGACCTTGACTCTGCATGAGCCAACTGTTGCAGCCACTATGTCTATCCATCTAATGGAAGCGCTTCCTCTTTTTCACTAGCCCTCTATATAATCGTGATGGTCTTCTCCAGGCATTGGTCCCTGTGGCTAACCTGTCAAACACATGAGACAAAGTCTCACCATCCTGCTTCTAAGAAGCATTCGTTCTAGCTGTAGTTCTTACAAGACAGATTTGTTTGTTCCTCTGGCAGTCAACACCATATTCAAATGCATCAAGTCTCCTCTGGTCTTTCTGATCCGCTGTCCTGCTTTTTCATTCATGTGAACTGAAACGTACTGCCACTGAGTCAGATCGACCCTATAGGACAGAGTCCAACTGCCCCTGTGGGTTTCCAAGACTATAAATCTGAACGGGAGTAGAAAGTCTCATCTTTCTCCCTTGGAGTGACTGGTGGTTTCAAACTGCCAACCTTGCAGTTAGCAGTCCAATGGGTAACCAACTACATCACCAGTGCACATAGCATTACACAGCTTACCTGAAAACCAAAACAAAACACCCCTCCGTTCCGTTTATGTTACCGAATGACTCGAAGGAATGATGGACCTCTGAAACAAGGTGTCTTTCAGTGATGTGCCTCTTAAGGACAAACACTTCTAGTCACCAAGTCTGGAGCTGCACCAAGTCCCCAAGAGCAGGGCAGAACAATGGCAGTGATTCCCACAGCTGTCCCACTAATGGTGTGGCAGCTCCTGCATCTGATCGCAGAGAACAAAAGGAAGCGCAGCAGCCCAGAGAGCGCATAGTGGAAAAGGGTCTTCACACAGCAAAGACTGAGGTCATGAAGCAAGAGACCGGTACCCAATCTGATGAGTGGCTGTCGGTTGCAACTGTGAGTCTCTTCTCCCTTCCTTTTCTTCATGTAGTCAGCTGTTTTCTCTCCTTACTTCTAAAAATTCTCTGCGGAAGGATCCGCTGCGTGGCCATTATTTGAGAGGCACTGGAAGGCAGCAGTGAACAAAACAGATGAAACCCCCTGTCTCATGACGCCCCTCACTGACCCAGAGCCCTACAGGGCACCACACCGGAGACACGGTGTGGGAACTGCACCCGATCGGATCCCGCCACACCGAGGCAAAACACTAAGGGGGAGCAACAGAACAGCAAGGGAATGGAGCGGCGAGGTCCCCAGCGAGTGCCGAAGGTGGACTTTGGGGCCAGGGCGTGGTGCCCCAACAGACGGGACTGGAAAACCCTCCTAAAGGCCAACAAACAATCCTGGAACTAACTACAAGCTTTTCTCTCTTGCTGTGTTATTTTTTTTTTTTGTCATTGGTTTGCTGTTGTTGTTTTATGGATTATAAAGATCTACATGGGACCTCCTCCCTGGGGGACAGACAACAGAAAAGTGAGTTAAGGGAGACGTTGAACAGTGCAAGATATGACAAAGTAATAATTTATAGATTATCAAGGATTCATGAGGGAGGGGGGTGGGGAGGGATGGGGGAAAATGAGGAGCTGATGCCAGGAGCTTAGGTGGAGAGCAAATGTTTTGAGAATGATGAGGGCAGTGAATGTACAAATGTGCTTTACAGAATTGATGTATGTATGGATTGTGATAAGAGTTGTATGAGGCCCTAATAAAATGATTTTTAAAAAAAGATGGAAATGTGAAGAAAAAAAAAAGAAGCAGACAAAAGCCCCTATCTCCACCGAACTAGAGCAGGCAGATTGAAGGCCACTGGAGGGTGTTTCGGTGCTGGCTCACAGTGACCCTTATAACGTACAAAAGAACAAAACGCTGCCCATTCAGGTGCCATCCTCACCAACTGCTCTTGTTTGAATCCATTGTGGCCGACGTCTTACTGGGGTCTTGTCTTGTTCGGCCTAAACATACGCTACTTACAGCTGTCAAGGCACACTCCCCCGCACCTCTTTCTCCCAAAGGAGCAACGTGTGACTGAAAAACGCCTCAGTGTATGCAAACAAAAGACCATGCAGTCTGAGAAGCAGACAGAACAGGAGGCAGCAAAAAGGCTTCTTGCTGACCAAATAAATATCCAACTTTAGACTTTGCCATCCCTGCACAAACAGGGAGGAAGACTCACCTCAGCCAGGGCCAGGGCAGAGAGGGGTGTGTCCTCGGCAGGTTTCACCACAACCGTGCAGCCGGCTGCCAGGGCGGCCCCCACCTTCCGCGTGATCATGGCGCTGGGGAAATTCCACTGGGGGTATAGACAGAGAAAACTGAGAGAGGAAGGGTTGTCCCACTAGTCTGGAGGAAGTCAGCCAAGACAGTCACTGCCCAATTGACTGGCAAAGCTCTCCTCTGGCTCTTGTACAAGTGAGCTCTCTGAGCACCTGCCTCCTGCCATGTTGAGCGGCTTAGGAGACAAAGGCTCATCAGGGCAGGAGATATTTTCAAACCTTATCACAGTACAAAGTTATCTCTACCGGGAATCAGAAAACTTCTGGAAAGAGCCAGAGAGCAAATATCCAAAGCATTAGGGTACACAGTATCTGCCACAACGATTCAAATTCTGTGGGAGTAGACACAAATGGGTCGGGCGACATCCCGATGAAACTGTATTTGCACAAACAGGCAACAGACTGGATTTGAACAGACAGGGGGCTGTCTCGTCGTGATGTCACCTGAGCTGTGTACTTGGGAGAACAAAACGGCAAAGGCGATCCTAAAAATAGCACGAGCTCCCTCTCTACTATGTGTGTGTCTGTGTGTATGTGTGTGTGTGTGTATATATATATATATATATATATATATATATATATAGAGAGAGAGAGAGAGAGAGAGAGAGAGAGAGAGCTTCAAAATGGAATGAAAAGATAATTTCCCACGAACTTGTTGATGCTCTATCATATAAACATTTTGTATATATTCTTATATACATGAATAATATTTTATTACAACAAATACTTAGTGCTGATTCTGTTTGGGGCACCATTCTAAGCACTTGAAAACAGTAATGAATAAAATCCTCATCACAAGCCAATGAGTTTGGTAAGTGCATTTTCATTCGCAGATTAGGGAAAACTGAGGCTGGTTCAGTAACTTGCCAGAGACCCCAGAACCAAAGTTCTGAATCACACCTAGTCCATCTAAGGGGGAGGAAGGAGGGCATTTCTAACTACCCTGAGAAGGGGAAGACAAGTGACCAGCTGCCAGAGAATGCAGAGATGTTAATATGAGACCAAGTGGCAGGTAGGTACAAGGAGGGTGGTCAAAGAGCAAGCTGCTCCCCACAAGTGAACTGGAAGTGTACTTCCCTGTCGAACCAAGATCTTATCTCTCAGCTCATTCCACCTACAGAACCCAGCCCAGTGCCTGCTGGGTCAGAGTACCAATGCTTAGCTCAGGGATCCTCAAACTTTTTAAACAGGGGGCCAGTTCACTGTCCCTCAGATCATTGGAGGGCTGGACTATAGTTTTTAAAAAAAACTATGAACAAATTCCTATGCACACTAGATGAGTCGGCTGCTAAGTAGGACAGGCAGCGGTGGCAAAACACCTGGCAGGCTGGATAAATGTCCTCAGTGGTGGTGCATGTGGCCCGCGGGCCGTAGTTTGAGGACCCCTGGCTTAACTATTGGTGATGGCCACACATTAAGCATACACTCTTACAGATTACCTCCCATTAAATATATATATATATAGATCTCCAAGATAAATGTGGGAAATAAGCCTGACTTGAAAGGGCAATAGTCTATGTTCTCACTAATATGAAATGCCTAGCCAGAACAGGTACATGCAGAGAGATGCACATTTACAGAGTTGTTTGGAGGCGAGGTAGAGAGATACTTGGTGCCCTTGCTTAGGTAGAGAGAAGGAGTCTTTGCGTGGGGAGGCACTGGGTTTCTGTTCAAGGCAGTGGGGACGTTTGGAAATGAGCAATGGGGATGGTTGTATACCATAGGAAATATCATTAAGGGCACTGACATGTACATGTAAAAATCCTTGGCAACGGATTTCCTCTCTCTAGATAAACAAAACAATTAGAAAAGTAGGCTCTGGAATGAAAACAATCATCACATCTAAGTCTCATTAGAAAAACAATAAATACTAGAGAATCTTCGTAGACGGGTTGGGTAGTGCCAGTCAGATAAGCCCAGAAGTGGGGTGACCACACATCCGCAGCCACTGGAAATTCTTACGCCCAGTTGCTGCCACCACACCTAACATTCATTATCCCAAAGGACCAGGGAACTCAGCTGTGCCCAGCAAAGGAATCAGGAACCCAGCAACAGGTGACAGAGATAACAGGAGGCGCACACATATCTTCACAAGGAGGAACGAGGGCTTCCTGTGTCGCAGCCGCATCTGCTCCGCCAGGAGATCCTGCCACGCACCGGAGTGATGACTGCAGCCACGCCCACAGGCTGCTTGAGGACCAGCCCCCTCTTGTCTTTCGCGGCCGTATAGATGATGTCTCCGTAGATGCGACGGGCTTCCTCGGAGAACCACTCAAGGAACATGGCGGAATACAGGACTTCTCCCTGGGCTTCCTTGAGCGGCTTCCCCTACATTAAATCAGAGCAGGGCACGTGCTTGTAAATCATCTTATTACCTAGCGAATGGAGTCCCTGGGAGACACACATGGCTCCTAACTCAAAGAATAGGGGAGTGAGTCTACCCAGAGGCACCTTGGAAGAAAGGCCCGAGTTCTACTTCTGAAAAATCGATCCCTGGAAATCCTGCAGGGCACAGTTCTCTTCCGCCACGCACTGGGTCACCGTGAATTGGCGCTGACTTGGGGGCAACCGGCTTGGTTTTTAATACGAAAAGAAAGCATGGCTTGGCTGTCTACATGCTTCAAGGTTGCAAGCAGCGTCGAAAAGTCTCCCAACTCCTGAGGAGAGCATGAGAAAACCCACGGGGTTGTTGAGCAATGTTGGACTTTGCTTAGGACTGCGCAGATCTACACAGGACCATTCTGTCTGTGCTACAGGGTGCCATCAACTTGATGGCAGAGAGACACAGGGGTTACTACCTGACATCCCAGAGAGTGATTACTACCTGGTGCCACAGAATGACTTGTATGTCAACACGCTTACAGAATAAAAGGAGACACCTCAAACTGCCCTTCTACATCTTTCTCCTTTCAGTATCTTCTACACGCTGCGACCATGGTACAATGAACCTTATTACTGATGTGAAAGAGTCAATGGGGCAATAAAAAATGAACCCAAACAATCATGTAGGGGAAAAACCGGAACATTAAAATAGCAGCGCCAGGAGACTGTTGATGCAGTGATTTCACTGTCTCCAGAGGCTTCCAGTGCTCCTGCCAACTGCAGAGCCCCTCCGGGGCCCACACCCCCAGGCACTCTGCCCACTGTGTGCCAGGTCCAGGCAATTTCTGGACCTGGCCTGTGTTCCCAAGAGGTTGGCTCTCTGATTTTATTGAAGGGACAGTCGATCAAGAATCGGTACTACCCTTTTTATTTAGTTCTTTTTAAACTCACAACTGTGAATAAGGTAAGAAAGCTAATTTGAATAAATAAACTATTTATTAAAAAAGTAAAATGACAGCAGTCACACGGTCCCTCCTATTTTCTTTACATTATTAAATAAACTATAACATATAGATTTTGTTTTAGTTAAGATTGAGGGTTGGGCTCAGTTACTTAGGAAAAAATGTTTCACGCACAGAAAGAAAACATTTACAAAGGGGCTGCTGATTATGATATCAGATGATGTGAATGTCTAAATTCAAAATGATGTTCACATTTAAATCCAAGCCTGCAGGCAAGCCAGACTCATTTTCTGTAGCCACAGAGCAGCACTGAAAGAAACTGTGCCAAGCCCTGGGCACTGTGGGTAACTCCTACTTGCACTGCCAAGTAAGGGGTGGCATGGGCCCTATTCTGAGGGTGGACATGGAGTCAGTCCTTGCTTTCCGCTTCACCAGTCTAGCAGCCAAGCGTTCCCTGACATATCCTTGCTCAGCCTCAGCCATACAGAGCTGCATGACTGGACACTGTTTCTCAGCCCTAGCCACTGTAGGCTGGATCAGAGTTCCCATGGGACAGGGACACCTTCTTTCAGACTGCCAAGTAGGCAGACACCAGCCTGTTCACTCTCACTGCTCCTGAGCGTTCATTAATCCATGGGGAGATCACAGAGAGCATATCATACTAAGAGCTGTATGAGCCCCCCAATAAAATGATAATATAAAGAATTAACTGTATAGAATGATATACTACTTTAAAGTGTTAAAAAAAAATACTATCCCACCCACTCCACCATGCCCTGCCATCAAAGTCAATTCTAACACACAGTGACCCTGAAAGACAAGAGTATAGAATTGCTCTTAGTGTTTCCAAGGCTGCTTGTTAATCTTGACAGGCACCGACTGGCTCATCTGTCTCCTGACAAGTGGCTGGTAGGTTAGAACTGCCAACCTCAAGGCTAGCAGCCCTATACTTAACATCACACCACCACGGTGTCTTTCTTACAGCGACTGCTCTAGTTAAACCAAAAGGGGTAGAAAGAGACAAATAGGGTGAAGCGTGAAATGGCTGAGTGCAGCCCTCAGTCCCTCCTGATCTGGTCCACCCACTCACTAGGCTCAGGTGTGGGTTCGGCTACATGAACACATGGGAGCCAAAGTGCCTTCGGCAAGGGAACTGCACATCTGGCCGGACGTTGGACAAAGAATCCCTGGGTAGTTTGCTCAGGGTTACAAACCAGGCTCCTGCACGTACATTCTCAGCTGTGATTATCTTGGCAAGGTCGTCTTTATTTTGCATCATTAAGTCATACCATCTCCGTAGCAACGAGCTTCTCTCCTGAAACAGACATAAAGGGGCAGAAGAACAAAATACCAAGTGTTAGACCCAGCCCACATTCATTGCCATTGAGTCGATTCTGATTCAGAGCGACCAGATAAAGGGTTCCGAAGCTGTGGATCTTTAAGAGAGCAGACAGTCTCATCTTTCTCTTGAGGTGCGGCTGGTGGGTTTGAACCTCCGACCTTGTGGTTAGCAGCCCAATGCCACGAGGGCTCCTTCAGTGTAAGACTGACTATTAGTTGCAAGGCCTCACTCTGGGGCGGAAATGCCTTAGTACCTCTTTGAGGAATAGTGACAAAAAGACCCACATTCAGTTGCACCTACAGGCCTGTTGGTGCTGTCCAGTTGGCTCCTAGGGACGCCAGGTGTGTCGGAGAACAAGCGTACTCCATAGGATTTTCAATGACTCATTTTTTGAAAGTAGGTCACCAAGTCTTTCTTCTGAGGCGTCCTGGAACCACCAAGTTTGGGGCTAGCAGCCAAGAACATGAACTCTTTGCTCCACTCACGCTCACGTGCATTCAGGCACCAGGCTATAAATCCGAGCCACATGATTCATCTCATTACAAAGATACGGTTCTGTCCAAATGAGTGTCTGCTTCCACACTTGTGCACGCCTGTCTTGTTCTCCTTCAGCAGACCTTGAGAGTTTAATTATTTCTCCTTCTCCTTCCAGGTAACAAGCTGTGTGTCCTAGTCTCTCAAGGCCTTGTTGTTACTAAGGCCTCTAAATCTCAAACCCCAGGGAAGTGATTTCGGTATCTTTGGGAGTAGAGCTGAAGTTCTGAGCACCCCAGGTTAAAAAAGGCTGTGGATGGAAGGACAGCCCCCAATCCATTTGCAGGATCCCCCTCAGAGATGAAGCCTCCACTGAATTCTTTGGGGTCTTTAACCTAGGAAGTAGATCATCTTGCCCTCAGCAGAGTGCCTTGCAAAGTTAATGATCTCCACCCCTCTCCAACCAGCCCAAGGAGGGGCAGTCTCTGAGGGGCTTGCCTGGGTTTGTACTTGATGGAGGCTACTGTACTTGGGACAATACAAGGGACCACATAGTACTGAGTGATGGCCTCCCAGTTTCACTCTGACTATGCTGATTGGAAGGCCCTGGACCAATCCTGTAAGCTCTTTTATTTAACTATGTGAATCCCAACCATGACTCTGTTCCTGCTTTTGAAGATCCATGCTCAACTGCGATGTATAGATCTGCCACGTATAGTCGTGAATTTGTGACTGCTCCCTTTGTCCCGTGCTGCATTGACCTGGCTTCCTGACTACGACTCTTCGGACACCATTTTTGGACTTCATGCTAACACCCTCCCTCATCCAGATGATGGGAGTCTGTCTGGATGTTGTCTTGGACTCTTTTAAGGCTTAATAAATGTTCTCCTTAAGTTCTACTTGAGATGGGATCTCTTTAGTACCTTCAAACACTTTATAGTAAACATTTTTTGTTTACCCTTGCCCTGAGCTAAGCCAGTTCAGAATATGAGGATGACAGGCTAGTGCCTTTTGGGTTCCTCTGGTGTAAGATGGAAGAACTAAGACCTTAAAGGCCTTGCAGGGAGAAAGAAATCACACATCCGAGTGAGTGGGCTGCCCTGGGGAGATCATCTGTGCTCCTTTCCTGGGGTTCCTGGACCAGAACCACGAACTAGGTGGCTTTGCACCCAAACTTCTGACTCATAGCTCTGGAGGCCGGAAGTCTAAATGCCTGGTGTCAGTAGGGCCATGGTCTTTTTGAGGGTCTAGCGGAGGACCCTTGCCTCTTCTAGCTACTGGTGTTCCCAGGCATTCTGTGACTGGCAGCGCTGCTGTATCACACGTGTCTCTTCTCCTCTCTGCATAAACTCAACGCTCGTATTGGATTAAAAAAAAAAGAAAAAAAAATCAAGGCAGGTACCACTGAGTCAATTCAGCTCCAGGTGACCCCATCTGTATAGAAAGGAAGAACCACATTCTCAGGGTTCTTTCTCTTAACTATGCACTTTCAGGAACGTCAGGCCTGTCTTCTGGGTGGGTCCAAACTGTCATCCTTTCAGTAAGTAATGAAGCATTGATCTTTCTCAATGCACTGGGTCCATTCATTGGATTGGGGCCCGCCCTAATCTACTACAACTTCCTCTTCACTAATCACATTTGTAAAGATTCTATTTCCAAACAAGCTCACATTCATGGCAACAGGGTTTAGGATTTCAACAAATCTTGTGTCGCACCATACTTAGTTTGAAAATGAGAAAAGGGCAGGAAGCGGCAGGAGAGCGGTGAGAAGAAAGACAACACAATGTCCAAGCCGCACACGGGAACCCGTGGAGGCTCCCAAATCAGCTTTGGTGTGCAAGGCCCATGTGAGCGGCTATGTGAGGGTTCCTGGTAGGTAGGCTGCCCAGTAGAGGGGGTCCCGGGTTCAAACCTCAGCTGCTCCACTTGACCAGGCGTGATGATTGGTGCATGCTCAATAAGACACACACAAAATACGAGAAGACGTCCCTGGGTGATGCAAAAGGCTAATGGTCATGGTTGCTGGTTCAAACCTACCCAGAAGTGTCTCAGGAGAAAATCCTGCTGATCAACTTTGAAAAACCAGCGTAGAAAAAAAAACCACAAAAAATACAACCCAGCCGTGGGGAACCCTGTGAGGCACAGTTCTACTCTGACACACACTGGGTGGCCATGAGTTGGCAAAGCCCAAGGTACTGTACTCGCGTGTGGGAGGTGTAATAATGGCCTTCCAAAGATGAACACACCCAAGCCTGATGGCTTTGAGAAACAGAACTTTGTTTTCTCACAGGTTAGGAGGCTGGATGTCTGAAGGCAGGAAGCTAGTTCTGGAGGAAGGCTTGCTCTCTCCATTGGCTCTGGAAAGACTTTATCCCCCTGGTGCTAAAGCTCCAGAGCCATGGTCACCTGCTGTGGCATCTCCCACATCTTGGCTCTGCTCCTGTTTGTTGCCTTTACATCTTAAGACGGACTCACAACAAACCCTACAGGAATCCTGCTTCATTAACTTAACAGACAACTCATTCCCAAATAGGATAACTCACTCTGGGCAGAGATTGAGATTTAGAATACATAATTCTGAGAACTATAATTCAACCCATCACCTTTTTCTCAAGACGAATGATGAGTTCTTTGCTATGTTGAACGCTTGTCCTGCCCTCTGGCCCATTAGCCCCCTTTCTTGCTCAGCTTCTTTCTCTCACAACATTCACTACTTTCAACACAGCTGTTTGCATGTCTTTATTTCTTCACCTCCCATTACCCCCTCAAGAGAGCTCCACAGGACAGGAAGTTGTGTTTTGTAAATTGACTTCCATATAGCAGGCCAATTCAAACCCACCAGCTGCTCCACCAGCCTCTCCCAGAGAGAAAGGCGAGACTGTCCGTTTTCCTGAAGATTTATAGTCTTGGAAACACTATATAGAGTCGGTATAAATTGGTATTGGCTCAATGGTGGTGAGTGTTCTCAGTAAATGTGACGAGCGAATAAATATCGGGCTATCTTCAGAGGGAGCACTTTGAGACTGTGGGAAATGATTTCATGCGACGGCTTAAAGTCAATCTCAGGGCGGGCGGGCGGATGACAAGGACATTATGAGTTGGAATAGACTCTGTGGTATTGTTTTTCTGTTGTTGTTGGGTGGCACAAATAGTTAAGAGCTTGATTGTTAACCCGAAGGTGGGCACTTTGGACATACCCAGTAGCACGTTGGGAGAAAGGCCCGGATGAGGCACTCCGTTTCCAAAAGACCATGGCCTTGAAAACCTAAGCGGGTGCAGTTCTAATCTGCGCACGTGGGGTGGCCATGAACTTGGGTTTTTTGGTTCTCCCAAACTCAAATCAAAACCACTGCGGGGAGTCGATTCCGGCTCACTGGGGCTGTATCGTGCAGAGTAGACCTGCCGCACGGGGTTCCCACGAATAATCCTTCAGAAACATAAAAACCACTTTCTCCTCCGCTTGCTGCCTAACACTGAACCCTGTGCCAGTTAGGCTCCTGGTTTATCCATTCCTATTGAAGCCTGGGAGTTCCACCCTGGAGGCCTGGCTTCCCTTCCACAGCCAATCACAAACCCGGTTCTTTCTACAGTCCCACCCGCTTTCTCATTCATCGGTTTAGCCCAGAGCCCTGGCGGCGGTTTTCAGGACCCCCGGAGGAGCTTCGGGCTCGGTCCCCGGACAACCTAGGAGACGTCTTCTTCCCACCCCACACACGGCCTTGGCTCTTCCACTTTGCTCACTGTAACTCTCGGCTCCCGTGCAAATCCGTGCTTCCGTTCAGAGTCCCAGACTGGACTGCAGGCCTCCCGAGGCTGGGGGGCAAAGGCCATGCATGGCCCCAGGGCCCGGCGCAAATACTGGCTCAAAGCCGAAGCTCTCCATGGGTTCATTCGTTGGTCTCCCCCTCCCTTGCGTCCACGACGTCGCACCGTGTACGGGAGACATGGGGAGCAGCAGTGCGCTTGGTTTGACTTAGCCCCCCGCCAGCCTGCCCCACCTCCCCACCCGAGAGCGCTCACCTTGGCCGAGACCCGCCTCCAGCTGCAGAAGGCCTCGTAGGCAGCGCGCACGGCGGCGCGGGCCTCGGGCGCCCCGCAGTCGGCCACTTTGCCCAGCGCGGCGCCGCTGGCCGGGTCGTGCACGGGAAAGGTGGCGGCGGCCGGGAGCCAGCGGCCAGCCACGAAGCCCTCGGTGCGCAGCAGCGCCTGGGGAAGGCCCGCCAGGCCCCCGGCATAGTGGCGGCGCGGGCCCGGGCCCGGGGCGGGTGGCGCGCAGGGCCCCAGGCGGCCGGGGCGGGGACCGCGGCCGGGAGGCGCCGGTAGAAGGCGCGGGGCGCCGTAAGTTCGAAGCCGAAGGCAGGTCGCCATGGCCCGGGCGCCAGTGGAGGCGGCGGCAGGAAGCAGGCAAGTGAGCGCGCGCACGCGAGCGCAGGGTCCGCGGCGCCGCAGGGAGGAGGGAAGAGGGAGGAGGCGAGAGGGCGGTGGAGGACGGGCGCTGAAAATCGCAGCGCCTTCTCCCGCGGCCTTCGCGCTGCATGGCCTCCCCAGGCTTTGGACCTTCTTAAGCATCGTGGGACGACTTTATCAGGGGTAGTTTTGGGACAAGATGCTGGGACAGACTCGCTGGGAGATGCACTTGCGATCAGCGGTCATTTCTTCCTTCACCAACCTGAGGCCGCTCATTGGTCTGTAACTATTCCTTACCCCCAACCTGGGCGGACGGGATTGGGAAACCCGGCCCCCCAAAGTCGACACCATCCCCCACCCCCTAAGACTCCGTGCTTGGGCTGTAGATGCGCTGACACTAACCCCCTCCCCACTTCCTCCCTCGAGTCTTCCAAGGGCATGGTGACCTTTCTCCATCCATTGCTGCAGCTGCAGGATTTGAGGTGAAGATTCTCTGCATTCTGCTTCCAGGAAGTGTTTTGAGTGTATGTCTAGGTATTTCATCTCTCCATTAGCTCTGAGTGCGGTGCTCCTGATATGTAATAGTGGGTTTTAGAGACAAAACTCCTAGGAGCCAAAGCCACTACTTGTTGCTGACAACCTGTGTGACCTTAGGCATAGTAACTCACTGCCTCGAGTTCATTCCAATGGACAGAGACCTTACAGGACAGAGAACAACACACCCTGTGGGGTTTTTTTTGAGGTTGTAAATCTACCAGAGCTGAAATCCCCACCCTGCTCCTTTGGAGCAGCTGGTGGATTTGAACCTTGAATCCTGTGGTTAGCAATCCAATGAGTCACCCCCCTTGCCAAATCAATCCTCTCATTTGTCAAATGCAGCCATGTTGTCCTCTAGATTTGCTGTGATGGATGTGTCCTACAGTTCCTGCATTGAATTCAGTGCCGTGTTCAGTCACAGTACCTGCCCTGGTCCAGCCGCTGAGAAAATTAAAAGTTAGGTTGCCAAATAGCAAATGGGCCCATTTGTCAAAATGGAATCAATTGAAGTGTGGGACTGTGAATACTAATGCCGCTTGCTTCAAATAATAAGAGAAACTGGATTCATGAAAAACACATCAGGAGTGGATAAGACTCCTTACCGCTTATGATGTATATGTGACATAAGCTCGCTTACTGAAAGCAGAGAGGATTTGAAGCACTCACTTGCTGATGGGGATGAAAGACAACAGCCTGCTGTATAGACCGGTAAGCAGCATCATGACAAAGCAAAGACAGACACAGTCAGAGCAGAATTCATCACTCGACTGGGATCCATAATTAAGGCCCATGGAAGCAGCAGTCACGAAATCAAATGATGTAGTGCATCGGACTAAACTGCTGCAAAAGACCTCTGTAAAGTGTTACAAAGCAATGATGTCACTTGGAGGAATAAGGTTCACTTGACCTGGTGTGTTAGTCAGGGTACTTTAGAGAAACAAAGCCACAAAAACTCAGGTATGAGAGAGAGAAAGGTTAAGTGCGCATCAAGAAAACATCCCAACCCCGTGCTGCCCAAGCCCACAAGGCCAACATTAACCCATCTATCCAACATCAATCCACAAAGTCCTCCTCCATCTCACAAAACAGACGCAATGATGCAGACTGCAGAAGGAAAGCTGAGTCCGTGAATGTGTAAGCATCTCAGCGCTGGCAGGGGGTCTCCACATGGGTGCTCCAGCACCAGGGCTGCATCAGGATAGGTCCATATGGGTTCTCCTCAGGGATGTCTTGCAGGAAGTGAGCCTTGCCAGCTGAAGCAGGGAACTGGCTAAGGCAGCTGCAACCATCAGAAAGCAGTCATCAAGTCTAACCATCAGAAAGCAAGAGACTTGAGAACTAGAAAGGTGATGAGGCTCACTGCGGCATTTATCCCTCTGCCCTTCAATCAACCCAGGTGTATCAGCCAGGTTGACAAAACTAACTACCTCACCTGGGCTATGGTATTTTCAATGATCTCATATGCATGTGAAAATTGGGCAATAAATAAGACCAGAGAGGAATAAGTGCCTTCGGATCTTGTTGTTCGCAAAGGATATCAAGTACACCATGGGCTGCCAGAGGAGCCAACTAATCTGCTTTGGGAGAAGTACCACCAGAGTGCTCCTTCAAAGCAAGGGTGGAGAGAAGGGACCAGTCCTAGAGAAGGGCATCATGCTTAGTCAAGTTGGAGGGTCAATGACAACAACAAAAGGAACACTCAGCAGACGGATAGATGCAGTGGCTGGGACAATGGGGTCAACTATAGCAATGCTTGTGAGGAGGGCACTGAACAGCAACATCACTGTTCATAACCACTCCTCATCGTGTCAGACTTTAGACTCGTCCTAAAACTTCAGAAATAGCAGGGAATCTTGAATTTTCATGAACATGAAAAGTAAAATGGTGGTTAATCATTCCACTGGTAACTTCATTAGCCACTCTGCCAGAGAAAGATGTGGCAGACTACTCTCAAAGATATCACAATCAGTGGCGAGCAAATGCTTTGAAAATGATTAGGGAAAAGAATGTATGGATGTGCTTTATACAATTGATGTATGTATATGTATGGATTGTGATAAGAGTTGTATGAGCCCCTAATAAAATGTAAAAAAAATTTTTAAATAAAAAAAAGATATCACAATCTTGGAAACCCAATGGGAAAGTTCTACTCTAACCTACAGGATCAATAAATATTACTTTGAATGGACTCTAAGGCAATGGTAATTTCAGCTTGAAATTCTTTGGTAGGTGCAAATGGTTAATTCAATTGACTGCTGACCAAAAGGGTGGTTCAAGTCCATCGCAAGGCCTCTCCTGCTAAACTCCCATTACCTCCTGCTACCATGCAACCCGATCTCACCGCTTCTGACTCCCTGGAAGCATTGTCCTTCCCACCAACCCATCCTCCACCTACTCCTTTCCACCCCCTTCAGACCGGAACCTAGTTAGACTCCTCAACCCCCTTCCTTTGTCTCTTCTCATACCAGATCACATCGCATTTGTCCTCTCTGTGAAGTAGCTGGAACTGAAGGCCCCATCAGGGTCCATACACCATTTTCCCTCACAGATCTCTCCCAAATAGAAAAATGCTTAGGAATGTTTTCTAACAACTGCACTATATATATTATATATATTAAAGTGTTCCGATATCTCACCCAGGCTTATGACTTAACCTGGGATGACCTATCTATAGCCCTCATTTCCACCTCATGCCTGATAAGTGAGAAGGAGTTTTTACAGCCGCTCAGCAACATGCAGATCAGATCCATCTCACAGATGTTGCCATGCCCGCGGGTCCTCAGGCAGTTCCTAGGGAAGAGCCAGTAGGCAAGACCCTACCTCTCCAGCAGGAGATACTGTGCTAGCTACTCATTTTATAACACAGTCAGACACCGACATTAAAAAGAAACCTAAAAAGACTGAGGATGGCCCTCAGCCCCCCCATCCATGACCTGATAAAAGATGGCATTTAAAGTTTTTAACACCCGAGAGGAACAGGCTGAGGCAGTTTACGAATCCCAAGCCTTGGTTACTGCCCTGAGGCCGACTGGAGGGAGGAGTCAGAAGACTTCAGGAAGCAGGAACTTCAACAGCGACTGACCACCCACCACCAGGACCTTGCTTCACATACAACCAGGAAGGACACTGGGATAAGCATTGCTCACATCCCCAACCACCCATTGTGCGGTCAGCAGGGCCACTGGGGTAGCAACTGCCCATTGGCACCTAGCCGAGGAAGGTCAGTCCCTCCAAACCTTGAACCGCTATTAACACTTCTCAGCCTGGCCACCAACAACGACTGACACACACACTCCACTCTTGCTGAGCCTGGGGTAGTGATCAAGGCGGCTGGTAAGCCTGCTTCCTTTGTGGTGGACTCGAGAGAGCTGCCTTTTCAGTCCTCCCCTCCTTCTCAGGCCCAACTTCCCCTTCCCCATCTTGGTTATGGGAATGGATGGTCGTCCCTCCAGACCTTTAGTCACCCCACCATTAATTTAATGAAGCCTTTTTCACCATCCCCTTAACCCAGCTTGTCAGCATTCGTTTGCCTTTAAAAACAGTTCTAAGGCAAACACAGACCAACTCTTTAACCTTTCTCCCTCCAAAGCACACTTGTCTCCTTCAGCTGCTATCTCTTTAGGCCTGTGCCCACCCCGCACCACTCAGAGTTTAACTCTAAAAGACACCAGAAGCTATTAAACTCCCTGAGAGTGGTCGCAGAAGCATTTATGCAAAGCAGCAGAAGCGACTCCCAACATACCTTTAACCCTTTGCTGACACTTAGTTAATACAATTTTCATTTTGGTGAATCTTTAAGTCTAGATGGAAACAGTTAAGTTTTAGAAGGTCAGACTAAGTTGCAAACAATCAGAAAAAGAATAACTTATTATAGAATGTCTGGCTGTGCCAGAATGTGAAGAAATTTGAAAGTTACGGAAACCTGTATGCCGAGAAGTTGATGAGAAAGAAGTGAATGTGTTCATGGTAAGAAAGATTACAGTGTGAGAAGTGTGAAGGACATCAAGCTGATAGTTCCTCAGGAACACCTGGAAGTGACAGAGCAGACAAGGTTGCCCGCAGCCTAATTAATTCAAACCAGCCTATCCCATCCTCTCCTTGTCACTGCCCAATGCCTGACCACAGCTAATCTGTGTTACTTCACAAATCAGGATGAAGATGGCTTTTCTCTGCATGGAGTTTACACATTGTTTCTCCCACTCACACAACAACTTGTTCACTTGCATTCATGCATCCACATGCCCACATCTACATCATGGCTGATGAAATTTAAAAAGATCAATGGAGCTCCATTGTGGTTTCAAAATCCTATTATAGCCTGGATTATGCCCCTAGTCAGGCCCCTGAAAATAATCTATTACTTTTGGCTCCCTGTGTGTTTAAATTGCTACAGAAACAGATGAAAGACATTTCCAGTCTGACCGTCAACCAGTTTTTGCTTCATCCCTACAGTCCGCTACCAACTGATCCAAGCCCTGAACCTTCCAACCCTTAACTCCTCCCCTCATCGCCCTATCTCTGCAGGAAGTAGTTAAAGACAAGAACCTGGCCCACATTACCACTAAGAATCTGGAATGATTGGGCCAGGTCCGGACCATGAAACCGCTTCCCCCAGCTCTCCTGAAAGATAGCCTGCTGGACTGTGCGGTCCCTTCCCCCTGCCTCTCAAAGCCATGTCTGGACTGTGCAGTCCCTGCCTCCAGCATGCCAGGAAGATTATCTCTCTCGGCCGAGTCTTTACAGCACCTTCCCTCAACATTCCAGGAAGCAAGTCTGTGAAAAACAAGATGATTTATTAATAAGACCATATCCTGACTCGGGTCCTGCAACTACAGCATCAGAAAGCCTCCTTCCCCTTATCAGTACATACGTCCTCGGCTCAAGCCCTCTATATGTCCCACTGCCTCGCTGCCAGGAGCGATTTCCCTGACTAACTTGTTGGGTTTTGGAATCCACCTGGGGGCTCAAGATGCCCCAGTCCCTTTCTGTGCTCTCCCTTCCCTCCCGGGAGCTCTTTCTCTCAATAAAATCTTTCTCACCTTCTCATTCCTGGCTGAATTCTATCTCCTTTCTGTGTCTCTGTTTTTTACCTCTCAATACCAACAGTTCAAGTAGAAAGTTTTGAAAATGATGACAACATATGTACAAATGTGCCTGACACAACGGATGTTTGTGTGAATTATAATAAGAGTTGTACGAGTCCCCAATAAAATGATAATAAAAGAGAGAAAACTGCGCCGGGCAGTGTAAAATGAGATATAATAATTATTTATAAACTATCAAGGGACCAGGGGGAAGGGGGGAGCAGGGAGGGAAGCGGAGGGAGAAAAAAGGGAAACTGAGCTGATTCCAGGAACCCAAGTGGAAGGTGATTTTGAGAATGACGAGTGCAACGAATGTATAAGGGTGCTTTGCTCAATTGATGTATGTATGGATTGTGATAAGAGTTGTATGAGCCCCAATAAAAAGATTTATTAATTAAAACAAAAAAATCAAAAAAAGAAAGAAAACCGAGCAGGGGAGTACAGCTCTACTCTGGCCCAGTAATTCAGAACCCACTGGAGGACTCCAGGATTTTACTGCCAACATATTTCACTATCTCCATTTATACAGTATGAAGTACTTTGGGGTGACTATTTTGACCCCTGTAGGGCCTTCTTCAAGGGCACTGGATTCTTAAACTGCAAGATCCCAAGACAGCAATTTAATTTTTGATCTTGTTTTGTTGAGTCAGATCCAGCCAGCCTTGAGTTATATTCACAGCTGGGAGAAGTGAAAACAACAGGGCTTCATTTTGCTTGGGTTCCTGATTTTTGTGTGTGAAGGAATTGGGGAGAAAAGAAAGGGTGGGAATGTCCTGAAAGTGATGCTGTCATTGGTCATCACACACTGAAGTAGGGAGCTGATACATTGACCTCTGTTAAGAGCAGCAAAGTCCTACTGGTATCTGATTTCCACCGACATGGGGAAGGAAACTAAGACCCAGAAAGGTTCAGCCAACCGTGGTTCTCATGGCTCAGAGATTATTCTAACTTCTTTAAAATTTCCATCTCAAATAATGAGCTTCACTCCTCTTCCTGGCTGACTTAGCCTTTGTAAGAAGGTGAGGAGGACAATGTAAGGGGAAGGAGGAGAATCCCCATTAGTGTCAGCCCAAGGCTGAGTCCTGTGAGGCAGAGCTTAGAGGTACCTCCGCCCTCCAACTTCCTTTACCAATTCTGATATCGGTGTCCCTCCCACAGCACACTTTACTTTTGTGTGGGATGTAATGATTCATTGCAAAGGCCACACGGAACTCACAGACCATACTTAAAGTTGCGGGGTTCCCCCCCGCCCCCAACTATCAGGATGCGAATTCTACCTTGCAAGTCTGGCTAGACCAGAGGATGTACACTGTGCAGATAGGAGCTGGAGTCACAGGGAATCCAGGGCGGATGATACCTTCAGGACCAGGGGTGTGAGTGGTGATACTGGGAGGGTAGAGGGAGAGTGGGTTGGAAAGAGGGAACCGATAACAAAGATCTATATGTGACCTCCTCCCTGGGGGAAGGACAACAGAAAAGAGGTTGAAGGGAGATGTCGGACAGGGCAAGATATGACAAAATAGTAATTTATAAATTATCAAGGGCTCATGAGGGAGGGGGAAGCGGGGAGGGAAAAAAGCGGGGGAAAAAAGAGGCCCTGATGCAAAGAGCTTAAGTAGAGAGCAAATGCTTTGAAAATGATGAGGACAAAGAATGTACAGATGTGCTTTACACAACTGATGTATGTATGGATTGTGACAAGAGTTGTATGAGTCCCTAATAACATGTTATAAAAAAATTGTGGGGTTCATTAGGGAAGTTAACAGATTACAAATCAGCATCAGAAATGTCCCGGTCACAATTCTTCTCATCTGTGCCCATAAGCACACCTCCTCTGGTCTTGATCCCCAGGTCTCTGCCCTGTTTGGGCAGTGTTCAGAACTCTTAGCAACCTCAGTAAACAACCAAAGGGCATGTCACCCAGCCATGAGCCTCAGGCCAAAGGGATTCAATTCCAGCTCCATGGGTCAGAAAACCTAATTTCCCAATTGAGTTCCTAGAGGAACCTCATCCCAAAAGCCTCCGGATGGAAGTCCTGAGCTTGACTCACTCCTTGGGCTGGGAAGTCCACTCTGTCTCACTCTCTGGCTCTTGGTTCTTTGTGGCTCAGTGTCACAGCTCTCAGTGCCTATGTCTATGAGGTTCAGCATGCAGGAATCTTGGGGTCCGAAGGAAGTGCTTCACTCCTGCTTTTTCTTGATGGCAGTGAGGGGACATCCCCCCTTTTGCTTCTAAGATGACACATTCTATACCCAGCAGGATGGCAAAACTGGTTAACCTCCATGTTAGAATTGCAAGTTTTTATAATCACAATTAACCCTGCTAACAAATCACAACTGGATCCTAACATCCATCACCATCTTCCCACACCTTCTCTTACCTAGACCCTTCAAGAAAAAGTAGTTTGGTGGGAGATACCAAGACTGTGGCTACAAGAGCCACATTAAGCAATTCCCTACACCACATCTGTTAACCATAATAGGTATGATGTGTAGGGCCCATGGTACTTTTAGCAGTTCATAAAAAGTATTTTATTTTGTCTAACAGCACAAGAAAATCTAAACATTTAGGACAAATTTCAATATATCTACCAAAACATATGCAAAATATTATTGAAAGAAATTTTAATACAGGTAGGGGCCAACAAAGGAAAAATGCTTGGAACCTAGGAAATTCACAACTTTGGCCCACACTTCTTTGTGTGCTCTCCACGTCCTGATTCCTCCCTGGATCCTGAGTTAATTCTTGGCTCTGTTGGCCATCAAAACACACAGAGGTCTGCAAGGATAAGACCTGCAGCCAACAGGGACAACTTCTAATTTTTTCCTTTACTCTGGCTTTATCCTGAGCACTTCCATGTATTTTTTCTCTGTTTTTTCCCCCAACAGTTTTATTGGTATATAATTTATATATCATACAATTCAATAGTTCAATCACATCAAGTTGTACGATCATCACTACAATCAGTTTCAGAACCTTTCCTTCTATTTAAAAAAATTTTTAATTAAATACTTTTATTGGGTGCTCTTACATCTCTTATCACAATCCATACATATCTCCAATGTGTCAAGCACATTTGTACACATGCTGCCATCATTCTCAAAACATTTTCTTTCTACTTGAGCCCTTTATATCAACTCCTCATTTCCCCCTCCCTCCCCTGCCCACTCTCTCTCATGAACCCTTGATAGGTTATAGAGTACTATTTTCATTTTACGTCATCCTCTGTTGCCCTTCACCCACTTTTCTGTTGTTCGTCCCCCTGGGAAGGGATTATATGTTGATCCTTGTGATGAATTCCCTCTTCCTCCCCCACCTTCCCCTTATCCTCCTGGTATCTCTATTCTCATTGTTAGTCCTGAGGAGTTTATCTATCCTGGATTCCCTGTATTTTTGGCTCTTATCTGGAGCAGTGTATATGTTCTGATCTAATCCAATTTGTAAGGTAGAATTGAGATCATGATAGTGGGGGTGAAGGAAGCATCAAAGAGCTAGAGGAAAGTTGTGTGTTTCATCAGTGTTACACTGCACCCTGCCTGGCTCATCTCTTCCTCGTGACCCTTCTGTGAGGGGATGTCCAATTGCCTACAGATGGACTTTGGCTCTCCACTCCATCCGCCTCCCTACCCCCAATTTATCTTGGGTATGGTTTTATTCTGGGTCTTAGATGCCTGATACCTGATCACATCGACACCTCATGATCACACAGGCTGGTGTGCTTCTTCCATGTGGGCCTTGTTGCTTCTCAGCTAGATGGCTGCTTGTTTATCTTCAAGCTTTTAAGACCCCAGATGCTACATCTTTTGATAGCCGGGCACCATCAGCTTTCTTCACGTTTGCTTTTGCACTCATTTGTCTTCAGTGATCTTGTGGGGAAGGTGAGCATCACAGAATGCTGGATTAGTAGAACAGAGTGCTCTTGTATTGAGAGAGTACTTGAGTTGAGGCCCAATGTCAATCTGCAACCTTAATTCTTAACATAAGTACATAGATCTATTTCCCTCTCTTTATAGATAAGTACATTTACATGTGTACATACCTGTATTTAGACCTCTATAAACATTTCCTTCTTTCTGCATTCATTGTTATCAGCTCCCCATTTCCCCCCAACCTCTGCTGCTATACCCCCAAGGGATCCTTAATCCAGTTACTATCTCTATAGATGTACATTGTATTTTATTTATCGGCATAAGTTCCTCAACACTTAAAAAGCCCCACCTAAGCTTGCTATGAGGAGCCCTGGTGGCATAGTGGGTTAGGTGTTGGACTGTAAACTGAAAGGTCAGCACTTCAAAATCACCAGCCGCTTTATAGGAGAAAGATGAAGCTTCTTATTCCGTACAGAGTCATAGTCTTGGAAACCACAGGGGCAGTCATATCAAAATAGACTCAATGGTAGTGATCAAACCTTGTTATATCCTTGTGTTAGTCACCTAATCTGGTGTCAATTTAAGGATTAAGAGTGTAGGGGTGGAGCCTAGGCTGTCAATCTGGAGATAGCCAATGAGACTTCTGGGAGCATGGCCTTCTCCTGAGAATTCTGGGAAATCTGATTTTTCCTCCTTGTAGGCGGAAGACACCTCTCTCTCTCTCTCTCTCTCTGCTACTCCCTGGTTGACACTGCAGAAGACAAGCCACATGGATGCAACCGGACCTCTGAAGCCGGAGAAGCCACAGAGAGACCCCTCCCAGTGCTGAGATGCTTACAACACCACTGGACCCAAAGATTTTCTACCCACTAGCTTGTGATCGTCCTGCATTTGGCTTCATTGCATGTGTTTCATGAGTCTGAAGAGGACTTCATAGATCAATATTGGACATATGGGCTGATATTGGACTTATGACTTGATCTGGACAGGGCTGGGATGTTTTCTCAATGTTCAATTGCTCTGGTATATAACTCTTTCTTATACACATATGTGTGTCCATGGGTTTGTTTCTCTAGTCTACCCAGAGTAACACAATCCTCATTTTTAAAATGTGATCAAAGACGTGCTGCTGAATACCTGAGTGTAAAGGAAATTCCCGAATTGTTTTTAAGTTCAATAAGGAAGATAATTACTTAATGGAGTTCTATGGGGAAAGGGAAGAATGGTTTTGTTGCATGCTTTGTGTTCTAAAGGAAGCACTTTACATTTGATCCTTATAACAAGCAACTTTATTGCTTACACACTGCAATCCAGTCAATGCAAACTCACTGCTCCTAGTGACCCGCTGTGGGTTTCTGAGACTTTAACTGCTTACCAGAGTAGGAAGCTCCTGCAGAGCTGCTGGTGGTTTTTCGAACTGCCGACCATGTGGGTCACACCCCAATGCGTGACCACTGCACCACTAGGGGCCCCCAACAACCTTGTAAGTTGGGAATTATTACTATCCCAGTATTATTCCTTCTCTGTAAAGATAGAGGGTGCTATTTTCCTTATTTTATAAGGAAATTGGGCCATAGAGACAGTTAGAAACTCACCCCACAGTAGAGATAGAAGACAGCAGAAGAGGAATGGAAACAAGCTCTCTGGCTCGGCAGCCCACATCCCTCCCTCCTTCTTCATGTGAACATCTTAACTTATTTTTCTGTTTCCTGGGAGCCTCCCAGTCATGCTGTCTGCCTCATTTCTAATGAAGCTACGTGTGTTAGGAAAGTGAAGGTTGGGGTGGAATGAAAAATATTTCTATTCATTTGTGATTGGTCACATTTTCATCATAATCTGTGCAATGGTGTGAGGTATATTTTAACATGCATTAAAAAACCCCTACCTTCAGCAGATAGACATTGAGCCTCCACTCAAGTACTCCCTCAATGCAAGAACATTTTATTTTATTAAACTGGCATTCTATGATGCTCACCTTCCCAAAACGATTACAGAAGACAACGTGGGTGTATAAATAAATGTGGTGAAGAAAGCTGATGGCGCCTGGCTATCAAAAGATAGAGCGTCTGGGGTCTTAAAGCCTTGAAGATCAGCAAGCAGTCATCTAGCTCAGAAGCAACAAAACCCACATGGAGGTAGCACACCAGCCTGTGTGACCATGACCTGTGGAAGGGATCGGGTATCAGGCATCAAAGAGCAAAAAATCATATCAGTGTGAATGAGAGGAAACCCAAAGCCCATCTCTAGGCAACTGGACATCCCCTTTCAGAAGGGTTGTGGGGAAGAGACAAGCCAGTCAGGGTGCAGTATTGCAATGATGAAACATTCAACTTTCCTCTAAGTTCTTTAATGCTTCCTCCCTCTCACTATCATGATCCCAATTCTACCTTAAAAATCCGGCTAGACAGAGGATGCACACTGGTACAGATAGGAACTGGGAACACAGGGACTCCAGGACAGATGATCCACTCAGGAACAGTAGTCCGAGTGGTGATACTGGGAGGATGGAGGGAGGGTGGGGTGGAAAGGGGGAACCGATCACAAGGATCTACATATAACCCCCTCCCTGGGGGATGGACAACAGGAAAGTGGGTGAAGGGAGACATCAGATAGAGTAAGACATGACAAAATAAAAATAATTTATAAATTATCAAGGGTTCATGAGGGAGAGGGTGAGGAGGGAGGTGAAAAATGAGCAGCTGTGGTACATATGAGGGCTGGAGGTACAGGGAATCCAGGGTGGATGATACCTTCAGGACCAAGGGTGTGAGGGGCGATGCTGGGAGAGTGGAGGGTGAGTGGGTTGGAAAGGGGGAACTGATTACAAGGATCCACATGTGACCTCTTCCCTGGGAGAGGGACAGCAGAGAAGGGGGGAAGGGAGACTCCGGATAGGGCAAGATATGACAAAATAACGAGGTATAAATTACCAAGGGCACATGAGGGAGGGGGAAAGGGGAGGGAGGGGGGAAAAAAAAGAGGACCTGATGCAAGGGGCTTAAGTGGAGAGCAAATGCTTTGAGAATGATTGGGGCAGGGAATGTATGGATGTGCTTTATACAATTGATGTATGTATATGTATGGATGGTGATAAGAGTTGTATGGGTCCCTAATAAAATGTAAAAAAAGAAAAAAAAAGAAAAATGAGCAGCTGATACCAAGGGCTTAAGTAGAAAGAAAATGTTTTGGGTTTAAAAAAAATCATTTTATTGGGAGCTCGTACAATTCTTATCACAATCCATACATATACATCCATTGTGCCAAACACATATGTACATTTGTTGCCATCATCATTCTCAAAACTTGTGCCTTCTACTTGAGCCCGTAATATCGGTTCCTCATTTTTCCCCTTCCTTCCCACCTCCCTATCTCATGAATCCTTCATAATTCATAAATTACTATTATTTTGTTATATGTTACACTGTTTGATATATCCTCCCTGCCCTCTTCTCTGCTGTCCATCCCCCAAGGAAGAGACTATATGTAGATTTTTGTAAGTGGTTCCCCCTTTCTACCCCACATTCCCTCCACCATTCGGGCATAGCCACTCTCACCACTGGTCCTGAAGGGGTCATCTGTCCTGGATTCCCTGTGTTCCCAATTTTTATCTGTACCAACGTACATCCTCTGGTCTAGCCAGATTTGTAAGGTAGAATTTGGATCATGATAGTGGGGGGGAAGAAACATTTAAGAACTGGAGGAAAATTATGTTTATTCATTGTTACTCTGCACCCTGACTGGCTCATCTCCTCCCCACAACCCTTCAGTAAGGGGGTGTCCAGTTGCCTACCGATGGGCTTTGAGTCTCCACTCTGCATTCACCCTCATTTACAATGATATATTTATTTTTGTTCTTTGATGCTTGATACCTGATCCCTTCGACAGCTCATGGTCACACAGGCTGATGTGCTTCTTCCATGTGGGCTTTGTTGCTTCTGAGCTGCTTGTTTACCTTCAAGCTTTTAAGACCCCAGATGCTCTATCTTTTGATAGCTGGGAACCATCGCTTTCTTCACATTTGCTTATGCACACGTTTGTCTTCAGTGATTGTATCAGGAAGGTGGGCACCCACTGATACAACTTTTTGTTCTTTGATGTCTTATAACTGGTCCCTTCTATACTTCATGTTCAGACAGGCTGGTGTGCTTCTTCCATGCGGGCTTTGATGCTTCTCAGCTAGATGGCCACTTGTTTATCTTCAAGCCTTTAAAACCCCAGATGCTATATCTTTTGTTAGGCGGCACCATCAGCTTTCTTCACCACATTTCCTTATGCATCCGCTTTGTCTTCCGCAATCATGTTGGGAAGGTGTGCATCATGGGATGCCAATTTAATAGAACAATGTGTACTTGCATTGAGTAAGTGCTCGAGTGGAGGCCCAATGTCCATCTGGAAAGCAAATGTTTTGAGAATGATGATGGCAACAAATGTACAAATGTGCTTAGCACAATGGATGAGAGTTGTATGAGTCCCCAATAAAATGAATAAAAAATGAAAATAAAATCCCCTACCATCAACATTGTCATAGTTACAAAAGTAATACAAACTTCATATGAAATTCAGGCAATATTGCTCATGCTCATAACCAAGGCACTGTCCTACCTCTCTGAGCCAATCCTTCCCTCCTCCTTTGACTATTTTATTATGTTCATCATTTTAAAATCATAGATCCTTAAACTGATGAAATTAAGTTGCCATAAAGGTTAGAACCCACGAATATATAATGAAAAATTGAAATTTAATGTTACTTCATTACTGATCTTGCTTCCTTTTTAGGGTAGTTTTAGATGACTGTATGCTATCTAAATATGATGAGATATTTCTGGGCAACGTTATGCTTTTTAACAGTTTTATTGGCACATCATCCACATGTCATATGATTCAGAACTTCACTTGTATCAAGCAGAGTTGTACACTCCTTCCCAGCATTATGCTTTCTTCACTGACCCTTTATAGACCTGCTTTTCTGATTGCAGTGGGGTGTTCCGTACTGACCCCAATCCCAAGATCTAAGTGCTGCCACCACCTCCCCCACCTGGGAAACTCAGGGTGAGAGGGAGGCCCACTTGAAAGCCCCTGGTGGCAGAGGGCCTGGGAACCTGCCCGCCCTGTGGAGGCTGGGGACTGGGTGACATCAGGAAGGACTCATTCCGTCTCGGGACCACCTGGCTCCACGTGGGTATGCTGGTTCCTGAAGCCTACTGTGATGTTTCGACGTTCACCCTATTGCACATAAAGTCACGATGACTGAATGGCAATGGGCAACATCAACAAGAGGAGCAGAAAGAATAACTGACAGGTTGGTGGTTCAAATCCATTCAGCCATGGAAGAAAGGCTTCTATAAATATGGTAACCAAAGAAGCCCTGTGGAGCAGGTCTAGCCTGCAACACAGTGGCTCACGGGGAATCAGATTCCATTTAATGGCAACAGGCTTTTTTTCTCCCTCTCATGGAAAAACAACAACAAAGAGATTATGCTTCGAATTAGATGTATAATTTGAGTATTCAGAGCCGTATCCATTTCCATGAAGTGATTAATCTGGATTAACTGCTATTGATGAGACACCTAATACAAGTATATTCTGAGCCTTGCATTATCCAAACCTTCATTCTTGGTCTTGACTCTGCCCCCAAGTGGAGCCAGCATCATTGTTTGGCCTCCAGGAGTTTGCCTGTGCAACAGGTTCCAGATAAGACCTAGACCAGAGGCAGGGAGGCAGGCAGGCCGGCTGGCCAGGTGGGGCGGTTCTTGTGTAATCCCAAACTACTGTCAGTATCTGTTGCCAAACAGTGGAAGAGAAGCCGGTTCCAGCTCATCCCATCCCAGCTCTCCCAGCACTGGTGACTCGAGAGGCCGAGGAAGCAGGGCAGCCTGGTCAATGTGTGGACACGATGGATGAGCCGTCAGCCCCAGGGAGGTGAGGTGGTCCAACGTAGTGCTGTCGATCTAGACCGGGGGTGGGGACCTTCTTTTCTGCCAAGGGCCATTTGAGTTATCAACTTAAAAATGAACTTGCTCTATTTGGCCAACCAGTTCACTCATCCCTTAACGTGGCGACTGGAACCGCTTCTCTCTGGTGAGGTTTATGTGATCTTAGCCGGTAGATGATTCCGAGGGCCCATGAGCCGATTGTTCCCTGTCCCTGATTTAGACAGACAAGTCTCTGTAGAAAGCAAAAACCCATCGTGAAGGGAGCGTGGTTTGTGCCTCCGGAGAAGGGTTGGTGACAGAGTAACCCAGAGAAATCCATAGTCAAAAGATGGCAATATGTTTTAGATTTTAATTTATTGCTCGCCACCCCCCCACCCCCACCCCCAAGAAAATGGGCAAAGTTTGTTTGCTGTCCTGGTGAAGTAGTTGGACGATCGACTTCGTTGGAAAACAGTCATATTTGGAAAGGAGGCTTGGTTTCCTGTGTCAGTGACCTGCTTAAAGAGAAAGCCGCGGGTCTGTGCTGGGTTGCAGCGTCCCCTGCGCTGCCGCAGCCCTGACGGAGCACTTCCACAACCCAGGGAGCAGCTGCCCTGAGCACTCAGAGCATGTCTGCTTTCAGGTTCCGGGCTAGCCTGCTGATGGTGCTGGCGTGTCTGTGCTCTCGTGGCTCGTCCTGTGGCATCTCAACACACGTGGAGATCGGTAAGTGGCTGCACTTGGCAGGGAGGAATGGAGAGCTTTAAAACCCTGATAGAATGTCTTGATAGAATCCCCCTTGCTGCACTAACAGCCCGAGAGGGGGAGAGGAGAAAGTAGTGATTGGACACATGCAGGGGTAAAGATTGTCAAGGTGAGTTTATTAGGGTGTAGTGGGGGTCAGAGAGCAAATGCTTCTCTGGGTGTTTGGGTAGAAAAACAGTGAAGGACTAGGCAAATGAGGGCTTTCAGGGAAGCCGCAGGGAGAGCATGGGGGAAGGGAGGGACATGAATGCTGTAAGTGGTAGCTGGCGGTTGTCATGGACTCTATTCTGACTCATGGCAACACGTAGGGCTTGCAAGGATGTGACCCTACAGAAGCTGATTGTCAGTTTTTTGTTCTGCGATCCCTCTGAGTGGGTTCCAACCACCAACCTTTTTGTTTAGTCGCCAAGTGCCTAACTGTTTGTCACCCAGGCATTCCTAATGTTGCAGGAGTGAGGGATTTTTGTTATTTCATATGTTATTGTTTCACATCTCCCAGGCCAGGCATTTACGAGTATATGTGAGTGGGTCCCTTGAGTTAAACGACTTTAGAAGCGGTTAGCTTCAAGGAGGTCAGGAGGTAATAAGGGTGTTTGAATGACTATCTGGATTGATTTCATAGAAACAAAACAAAAACTCACTGCCATTGAGTTGATGCTGACTGATACTAACACTATAGGACTGGGTAGAACTGCCCCTGTGAGCTGCTGAGACTGGAACTTTTTATGGGAAGAGAAAGCCTGATCATTCTCCCGAGGAGCAGCTGGTGGTTTTGAACTGCTGACCTGTGGTTAGCAGTCCAGCGCTAAACCAGGGTATCTGGAATGATGGCAGGAGTAGAGGGGTATAGCAAGCTACTGACAACAACCAGTAGCAAAGACAGAGGGATCTTGACAGGTAGATAGTCGCCTGGGGATCATGGCTCTTTTAGTATTTTCTTTTTAAAAAATTGTTTCATTAGAGGCTCATACAACTCTTATCACAATCCATACATACATCAATAGTGTAAAGCACATTTGGACATTCATTGCCATCATCATTCTCAAAACATTTGCTCTCCACCTAAGCCCCTGGTATCAGCTCATTTTTCCCCCTCCCTCCCTGCTCCCCCCTCCCTCATGAACCCTTGATAGTTTATAAATTATTTTGTCATATCTTGCTCTATCCGACATCTCCCTTCACCCACTTCTCTATTGTCCGTCCCTCAGGGAGGAGGTCACATGTAGATCCTTGTAATTGGTTCCCCCTTTCCAACCCACCCTCCCTCCACCCTCCCAGTATCACTACTCTCAACACTGGTCCTGAAGGGATCATCCATCCTGGATTCTCTGTGTTTCTAGTTGCTCTCTGTACCAGTGTTTTCATTCATGTGGGAATTATGAGCTAATTTGTAATGTAATTAGATATGATGACATCCTACAGCAATTTCCAGATGCGTTCCAGATATACCCCATGTCCTGAGTTTTCAATAGTTCAGATAAAAACAACAATAATCATTTGTAGCTATACCACATGTAGGAATTACACAGCAGAGAAAGATCAAAAACAAAACACAGAAACGTACCAAGGAGCCCCAGTGGCTCAGTGTCGCTAACCACAAGGCCAGCAGTTTGAATCCACCAACCCCTGGGGAGAAGATGAGGCAGTCTGATAAGATGAGGCAGTCTGCTTTTAGAAAGAGTCTCAGTCTCTGGAACCCTAGGGGACAGTTTTGCCTCTGGAACCATTTTCCTCTGTCCCGTAGAATCACTATGAGTTAGAATCAGCTCAAGGGCAGTGGGCTTGGGTTTGAGTTAGGAACTTACATGGGGAGAATGGACCTAGCTAGATATGAAACTGCAGTAGGCATGGATTTTATGATCCTGGACGTTTATGACCTGAAGAGATGACAGAGGTCACTGACTCCAGTTCCTGAGTTTTACAGACGGATTCAGCAGCTGACCCCAGTGAGGTTTGGCCAGTGCCACTGTTCACCTGTCAGTGGCAGATATAGAATTACATGTCCCGACAGCCAGTTTTGCGTTCTGTCCATTAAACATTTATTGCTAAGAGGGAGGCAGGAGGTATTGGAAAAGCGCATCAGACCGAGGTGCTAATGCCAACTCGCTGCAAACTAGATGTACTGTCTGTCTTGGAGAAAGTCGGTTTTGCTCTCAATTCCACATCCGTAAAACAAGGGAACTCAGCTTCGTGCGTCCCGCCGTCCGAAAACACAAACGGGCCTCTGCCACTGTGTAATCCGTAGCGTTGAAAGACGTATGAAACAGAGGGATGCGAAATTGTAATGACATCAGGTTCATTGCCGTTCTGTAGCAGACGCCGAGCGAAAGTCCTACAGGGCATGTAAAGAGTGCTGGAGACCCTGACGTGGACGTAATCGAAAGCAATGCCTGAAACAGGGTCTGCATGAATTTTGAGAATTTTTTAATCTAAAAGGTGACTAAAACACCAACATTCATTTAACTAACCATGTAGATAATTTTGTAAGTATCTCAGTTGTTTCCCTCCCCTCTACCCGTTCACCCCCCCCCACTTCTCCATAGGACCTGAATGGAAGGTTTACGTTTATGTAAGCTTGTTGTGTTCGGTTCACCTCTGAAACCTTGAGGACTGTCCCATAGAATCAGCTCAATGGCAGTGGGTTTTAGATTCATGGAGATCCAGTGTACAAGAGATTGATACCCTAGCTGGTGAGGGGGGAAAAGAGGGCCCCCAACAAATCACCATTGGTCCGGTAGGCGCAATTGTACGGCCATAATAAGTAAAGATTATAGTGAAGTCATTGAGATCATGAGAGACAGAAGAGAGATAGAAGTAATGGAGTCAGACACAATTCATGGTAGCACGCTCACCTCAGCCCTGCTTGGTGGTCCTCATGGGAAGAACATGGGCACCAGAGCTGGAGAGCCCCACTTTATCCTAACTGAGGGTTATCATCACTTGGGGGGGGGATGTGATTACAGGTAACCACACGTCACAGGAAGGGGCAGTACAATAGGTATACACATCATAAGCAGGGGATGAGCTAGGGGTATGCAAATAGGAATGGGAGGGACTAGAGGTATACATGTGACAAGACCCTGGATTCATGATGGCGGCCTAACCTTGGTCACCCTTGGGTGGGCTTGACCTCTCTGGTGTCTCCTACAAGGAAACAGACAAGTACTATCCTCATCAGAAGGGAGTGGGTCCTACTTGTTGTGGGATAAACAGTGGTGTCTGCTTGCTCTAGATGGAGGATAACCCTTAGGGAGAATAATAACCTCTCACCTACTTCTGATGACCTCCAAATATATAGTCATTTGCAAGCAGCTAAGTTTGGCATATATTTGGGGGAGACAACTTGGGAGAAATCCTTCTGTTTCCCACAGATTGGTCCTGTGCCAGCCTCAGAGTCATGGCTGTGTGAGCCCATTGTTGGCAGCTATTATGTCAGTCCGTCTTGTTGGGGCTCATCCTCTTTTGGGCTAGCCCTTGACTGTATCAAGTAGATTATCCTCCAGGGACTGGTGTCTCCTGATGCCAAGTCTGTCCATCCTTGTTGCGAAGGAGCTTTCTGGCTGTACTTCTTCCAAGAGAGACGTGTCGGTTCCTCTGACACTCCACAGTACTCTCAATATTCTTGTCCAGCATTCGTTCTTCAGTTGTCCTTATGCATCCTCCAGCTTTTGCATGTCTCTGAGATGATCGAAAATGCCACGGGTCAGGTGCACTTTAGTCTTGAAAATGACACCTTTGCTTTTTTAACACTTGCAAGAAGTCTTTGGCAGCAGATTTCCCCCACTGTAATACAACATTTTATTTCCTACCTGTTGCTTCTATGAGCATTGATGGTGAGTCCAAGTGAAATGAAATAATTGATGACTCCAGTCTTCCCTCCACTTATCATGATGTTGCTTATTGATCCAGGTGTGAGTCACTGTATTTTCTTTATACTGAGGTGTAATCCATATTGAAGGTTGTAGTCTTAGTTAATTATAAGTGGTCTCATTCTATGGTTTTGATTTCTAAATCACCTTAGTAGCTTCCATATGCAAGTTATTTGTGTTGGTGTGAACTTGTCTCTTGTGGAATTCATGTTCACAATGCGTTGTTTGTTGTGTACTGTTGAATGGGTTCTGATGCATAAGGGCCCTGTAGGACAGAGGAGAACTGCCCCATAGAGATCCCTACTGTTTATAAGAGCGGGAAGCCAAGCTCTTTCTCCCTCCGAGCAGCTGCCTATCTTTCACTTAGCAGTTCAGCACATAAAGTTTGTGCCCTCTGGACTCACTGTTTATAAGGTGGTAATGACTATGCACTTTTTTGTTGTGTGTGTGGTCTTAAAAGTGGGATGTGACTCAACATAAAAACAAGGTGGCCCTTTTGGATATTTCTTCACAAAGAACATTAGTCTTTCTATTCAGTCCAAGCAGATTAAGGGTGTGGATGTGGGTGGGGGTGTTTGTTTATGTGTGAATACGTAGGTGGAGGCAGTGGCCTTCAGAGGTTTCATGGTCCTTCCATATGGTCCAGGAGAAAACTTGAGATACACCTATTTCCTAATTAGGTGTATCTCCCTCAGTGGATTATTTTGAGGCAAAATATGATGATAGCAAGTTTTGTTGGCTGGCCTCCTACCAGCCATTGTGCATGTCACTTAGCATTAATTTCCGATGATTCTCTCAGCCAACCTGTAAGGTTGGAATCATTTACCTAACTTTGCATAAGAGAGAACCGAAGCCCAGAGAGGTTAAATAACTTACCCAAGGTCAGAGAGCTAGTTAAGCAAAAATCTTAAAGGACCAATGCAAATTTGGCTTGCATTATAATACTCTAATTCTTGTCTGGCTGCAGCAATAGACTCAAGCAGGACAGAGGGATAACTTACCCAAGGTCAGAGAGCTAGTTAAGCAAAAATCTTAAAGGACCAATGCAAATTTGGCTTGCATTATAATACTCTAATTCTTGTCTGGCTGCAGCAATAGACTCAAGCAGGACAGATGTGAGGATGGTGGCGTGGGACTGGGCAGTATTTCCTTTTGTTGTGCATACAATTGGTCCCTATGAGTCAGAACTGAATTCACGGAACCTAACAACAATTATGCTCAGGAAAGGTTTTAATGGGTACAAACTTAATTTCCATCGTGCTTCTTTGAATTACAACTATGGGATTATATACATCTTATATTTCAAATGATATTAACCAATCACAATGATTGGTGCATAAACCCCACCCCCACCCCCTGCCTCCCCCAGGGAGATGAACAACAGAAATGTGGGTGAACAGAAATATGGGTGAGACAGTGGTTGATGAAAACAATAATAATTTTTAACTTATCAAGGGGCCATGGATGGTGGGACAAGAGGAGCTGATACCGAATAGAAAGTAAATGTTTAGAAAATGATGGTGGCAACGTATGTACAAATATGCTTGAATCAATTGATGTATGGAATGTTATAAGAGCTGTAAGAGCCCCCACCCCCAAATGATTAAAAAATGTTATTTAGCAAGTTCCGTTGTAGTTGAAATGAATTGATGTATGTATTGATTTCTCTCAGGACACAGAGCTCTGGAGTTCCTCGTTCTTCAAGTTGGGAGTGTTGACTACAGAAAGGTATAAAGCTTGATTATTCTTCATCCCCCTTCCGTAGATCCCAACAGATGCTTAAATATATTTAAACAATCACATTAACAATGATTTTTATGACTCTACAAAAACACAACATTTTTAATTTAAAAGTGCATGTTATGGAGAATGGCTTACTTCTAAGTTCATCTATCTATCATCTATCTATCTATCTATCTATCTATCTATCTATCTATCCATCCATCCATCCATCCATCCATCCATCCATCTATCCATCCATCCATCTATCCACCCAAGCTGTCAAGTCTATCCTGACTCACAGAACCCTACGGGACAGAGTGGAACAGTTCCACAGGGTTTCCAAAGCTGTCAGTCTTTATAGGAGTGGCCGGTTGCAGTTTTCTTTTTGAAGCAGTTTGTGCACTGCCAGCTTCTCACTGCCCATCCTTAACACACAGCGTCAACAGGTATCCTGCTGTATAAGTGAGGGCATCACGAAGTTTGTGGGAAAATGGAATTTAAAGAATGCAATATTTTCATGAACTTTTTGAAGTGCCCTCCCATACACACACAGTTATGTGTGTGTGTGTGTGTGTGTATTAAGGTAAGCATTGGACTGTTCACTGAAAAGTCAGCGGTTCAAATCCAACAGCGGCTACTTCCTCAGGAAAAAGATGGGACTTTCTGTTAAGATTTATAGCCTAGGGAACCTTATATGAGTCCCTATGAGGGACTCAGTGAATCCAGAAAGGACTCAGTGGAAGTGGATTTGGGTTTTTAGGTACATTATAAAAATATAACTATTTTATAGAAAAGTTGCTACTAATAATTTAAAATTAATAGACTTCTTGTTTTAATAAAGAGAGATCAGCCATAGCTGCATTAAGCCATGTGTTTTCCATTTCCTCTCTCTCTGTGTTGTATGAAGTTGCTCCACCATGAGGCAAAGGAATATTGACTCTGACGATGCATTGGCATGGAGCTCCTGATGCCTTCTGCTCTGTTCTTGGTAGGACTATATAATAACTCACCTCTGCCCATTCGCGAGTCAGTTCAACCCATTCTGACCACAAGCTCCATTTCTAGTTCTACAGCTAAATAATACATTATGATAAAGATGATGATTAAATGGTTACATTTGAGAAGACTCCTTCACAATTTCTCAGGACATCAGGATTGGAGACAATTATTACCAATTTCATGGGAGTAGAAAGCTTCATCTTTTTCCCAAGGAGCGGCTGGTGGATTCGAACTGCCAACCTTTAAGTTAGCAGCCCAAAGTGTAACTACTATGCCACCAGGGATCTTCCAGCAGATCTTTATAATCCAGTCTGGGAAACAGGATGGAGAGATGATGGAAATCTATCATATCCCAAGTCACTTTTAGTCATTAGTTTTAACTTCCTTATTTGTCAGTTTAATAGGATTTTTAGGGGGGTGGTGGAAACCAATAATTACAGAGTGTCATCCTTGGTGTCCCTGGTAGGAAGGAGGCAGGAAGGAGAACGGCAAGGATCTGCCTAATTCATCCCTTGAATGTTAGGGTCTCGTCCAGTGAGACCCTCACACGGTGACCCGAAGGGGCAACGAACCTGGATGGAAGAAAGACACAGAGCCATGGGGCAAGACAAGTGCTGATTAAGCCCGTTTATTTTGTCAAAACTCTGGGTATATATTCACAACAGAGAAGGAAGTGGGAGGCACATATTCCAATGAAGCACACTTTGTAACAACCGCACACTGTACAACAACCAATCAGCCACATGTTCCCAATAAGGTACAAAGGGTGCGCAATAGTACTCAAAGACATCCGTGGTGATGCCCGCATGCATATCAAGGCTTACCAGGTGAACTTATCACGATGTTTCTAATATGGTATATCTGCAGTTCAATGGGTGCTCAGTACTTTGACTAATGGCAACAAGGTCAGTTATCGCAACTGCCCATGCTACTGAGCATGTAGCTTGGAATGTGGGGGCGAAGTTGGGCAGGAAACAAAGCCTTGCTGTTAGAAAGCGGCCAAGTTTCTGCTACGTGTCTGAGGCCAAGGTCTTAATGGCTATCGGCTCCCAGCACTTGAAAACTTAACCCCGAGTGCATGCAGCAGAGGTCTGGCCAAGCTTGTATTTTTACTTGATTTTGAAACAGGTGAAATGGACTCAGACACTCCCTCTCAACACTGGTCCAACCTCCATTCTGATATTGTCATTAGACGCGAGGAAGTGGCCTGGGTACTCACACTTCCCACGTTTGGCTTGTGAAGGTTGGCAAGGATGAGTTTCCTTTTTGCAATGTCATCTTGGGTTTCTCAAAGACTGATGCTCCACTTTACATCACCATGAGGAGTCATTCATTAATAAGACTGGCAGTAAATATTTTTTCAAGTGTTCATTGGCCACTTCTATTACTTACACAACATACTGCTTTGGACAAATCTACCGCGCAAGGCCTCTTTAATGTATGGACGAGCAAGGACATCCCTTTGAGGACTAAGGAGCCTGTGAATCCAGGTTATTTTCAATCACCCTCATATACATGTGAAAGCTGGACAATAAATAGTAGAGACCGAGGAAGAATCAATGCACCTGAATTGTGGTGTTGGTGAGGTATATTGAAAGTACCATGGATGGTCAAAAGAACAAACAAATCTGTCTTAGAAGTACAGCCAAAATGGTCCTAAGAAGGGTGGAGACACTGAATCTCACATATTTTGGGACATGTTATCAGGGGAGACCTGTCCCCAGAAAAGGACATCATGCTTGTTAAAGTCGAGGGGCAGCGAAAAGGGGAAAGACCGTCAAGGAGATGGATGGGCCCTAGAGGCTCCAATGGGCTCCAATTTAGCAGTGATTGGGAGGATGGTTCAGGGCCAGGCAGTGTTTGGTTCTGTGTCACGTAAGGTCGCTGTGCGTGGAACTAACTCAACTCGACAGCGTCTACCAACAATAACAGCAGTACCTCTCCTGAGAATCCTCTGCCTTTTCTTCATTGTTATTAAGAATCCTTTATTGTTTTTGTCATAATAGCTGCTATGCGTGGGTGCCAGCCAGCCGATTTCCAAGCAGAACTTCCCCACAGGGCTTTCTAGCGTCCTACGCTGAAGATTCTTGTGAAGAGTAAAATTAGTGGATTTTGTGAAAATCCAGAGACGATCTGGAGTGGGAAGAGGCCCAGCGTCACAGAATAGTGTGGTCGGTCGCTCCTTGAAACAGTGAAGAAAGTGACATCCTTTCCCATTGAAGCTAGAATTAATGCTACAGACTCGTGGTTAGGTGGGGGACTCTGTGAGGAGGCAGAGGCAGGAATTCACTGGGCCCTGGAGGTGGACGCATGGGTAGGACTCTGTGACTGGTTCAGGGCACTTAGTTGCAAGCCCACATGCTGTCCAGCTAAGTTCAGAAGGCCCACAGGCAGGGCAGCTGTGTCTGGGAACTTGTTTTCAGGAATGCTTTCTTAAGCATGCCTGTTCTTTGAAGTCTACTGAAAAGAAGGTCAACTGACTGCTGTGCACCAAGATGTCTGGGACCTAGGCTAACTTGTCCTGCATCTGCTGACCACAGGACAAAACGTCCCTGGGGTGACCTTGTGAAGTATTGCTTCTGCCAGACCGTAGAGAAGAGAGTGCATGAAGCTGCTGTCTGAAAAGGCAGCTTTGAATTCACATACGTGCCAGATGCGTGGCAGGGCTGGAGATAGAGCTCAGGCCTCTTTTTTAGGCTGCTTGACTTTTGCCTTCTTACGGAGCAAATTGGCAAACACGTGTCAGCTGTGTCGACAGTACGCTTGTCCCTCTCACGCCTGCTGCTGAGTGATTGGCAGCTTAGTGAAGCTGTACAGAAGGCAGTGGCCTAACGGGTTCTATTTGGCAGGCTGGTCGGACCCATCGCTACTGGCGGGCAAGACCTCAGCTTGATCTGCAGTTTTAGGAGCAGGTTTCCTTGGTTCAGAGAAGGCTGTTTTTGTTGGTGTGCTGTCACCTCTCACACGTGGACACCTTATGTGTAACTGAACAGAAAGCTGCCTGGTCCTGTGACGTCGGCGGGCTCACTGATTGCTATGCTTGGGGTCCTTGTGTCAATCTAACGTAAAGAGTTTCCTTCATTTGCTGCTGACCTTTCCATTCTACAGACCATGGGGCTCTTGTCCAGCAGCTGATCGTTCCTCTTCATGTGTCGTTCCTCTTCATGTGTCCTCAGTGAGCCCCAGTGACCTTTCCTCAATTGTAGTGAAAAACACTGCAAATCGGTGTACAGCAAGCACAAAACGTTTCTAAGCTTCTGGAGGCACCTCCAGCTCAGTTTCGGAGGGTGTCTGATTAATGGTCTAGCGAACAATGGCAAGGTCAGATCTGCATGATACTTACTGGTGGAGTCGAGTAAAATTTCAAATCAAAGAGCTGGCTGAACAAAATGAAAACGTCAAGCATTCTTATGCTTAAAGGGAGAAAACGGGTTTGAATATAAAATGCTTATAGGCATGTCTCTATTTAATATTGAATTATTTTAGCTAAAAGTACACCTCTGAAGTTTAACCCTAACTTTTCCTCTTAAATACCTATGTGAGTAAAGTCAGTAAAAGCACTCCCCACCTGCTCCCCTTTTAGAAGTGTTTGTGTCTAGGTCAGGAGTGGAATGGAAATTGGCGAGAGGTACCCAGCTGCACAGAGACCTCATGGTGCAGTGGGTTAAGCATTTGGGAAGCTCTGTATTGGTTAGGGGCTCAAACCCATCAGTCACTCCTAGGAGAGAGATGAGGCTTTCTGTTATCATGAAGGGTTATAGATTTGGGATCCCTGAGGAGCAGTTCCACTCTGCCCATGGGTCTCTATGAGTGGGCATTGACTTGATGGCAGCTGAGGGTGAGGTGGGGGTAGGCTGAACTATATGACTGAGCCTGTCTTATAAGAAAAAAATCATGAAATTACTTAGGACCGCAGACGACAAACTGTGGCTCTGAAGGGAAACTGAAAAAAATAAAAGGCCTTTATTCAGAGAATGATGGTTTCATTTGTCTATAAAAATATACTGATGATAAAAAAATACACTGATGATTCTTGAGTAATTTTTCAATTGCTGTGAGGGACAGGATTGGCTCTTATGTCTCAAAACTTTGCTGTCTTAGGGCAAGAAGAGATTTGGTTTACACCTGAGCTAGAAATTGTTTGTCTTGACAAGAGACTTAGTTTTTAAATGCACTTCCTCATTTCTAAGGAGTGTTCTGGCTGTGCTTCTGGTAAGATTGATTTGGTCCTTTTTGGGGATGGTATCATTAGCGATTTGGTATGGCATCCTTGTGTGGTCTTGCGGCAAAGACTTGACTTAAATGACTTAATAAGTGATTAATACAGAAAGCCGAAAAAAAATCAGTTTATTGGTTTCTAAGAATTGTAGCGACCAAGATGAACTGACACTGGTGGTCATTGTCATCCTCATAGTTACCCTTGTTACAACAACAAATAGAGTTTAGGAGCGGCACAAGGGGAGTTATTGGATTGGATGTCATCCTTTCCTGATACCCCTCCCCCACCCCAATTAGGAACAGCTATATCTTTTTAGATTATAGAAGGATCCTCTTTCTGCCCCTCCCCACACACACACAAAAAAAGAAAACCCAAACTCCGCGTCATTGAGTCAATGCTGACTCCTATGGACCATGCAGGACAGAGTAGAACTGCCCGTGTGGGTTTCCTAGGCGGTGCAGTTGATGGGAGGAGAGAGATAGCCCTGTCTTTCTCAGGGAGAGTCCCCTGGTGGTTTCAGAAGAATTTACCTTGGGGATCGGATTGCATCCCCAGGCCAATAGGCCATCATAAAACAAACAGATCTGCCCAAGTGTAGGCCAATGGAGATCCCCTCATAGAGGCGTTTAGGAGAGGAGATGGGTTAATTAGGGTGCGAGGTAGTACCGATGAAGAACACAGCTTTCCCCCAGATCCTGGATGCTTCCTCCCCCCAACTACCATGATCCGAATTCTACCTTGCAGGCCTGGATAGGACAGAGGCTGTACACTGGTACATATGAGGGCTGGAGGTACAGGGAATCCAGGGTGGATGATACCTTCAGGACCAAGGGTGTGAGGGACGATGCTGGGAGAGTGGAGGGTGAGTGGGTTGGAAAGGGGGAACTGATTACAAGGATTCACATGTGACCTCTTCCCTGGGAGAGGGACAGCAGAGAAGGGGGGAAGGGAGACTCCGGATAGGGCAAGATATGACAAAATAACGAGGTATAAATTACCAAGGACACATGAGGGAGGGGGGAAAGGGGAGGGAGGGGAAAAAAAAGAGGACCTGATGCAAGGGGCTTAAGTGGAGAGCAAATGCCTTGAGAATGATTGGGGCAGGGAATGTATGGATGTGCTTTATACAATTGATGTATGTATATGTATGGATGGTGATAAGAGTTGTATGAGTCCCTAATAAAATGTAAAAAAAAAGAAAAGAGGAGAAAAAAATGATTAGGGCAAAGACTGTACAGATGTGCTTTATACAATTGATGTATGTATATGTATGAACTGTGATAAGAATTGTATGAGCCCCTAATAAATTGTTAAAATTAAAAAAAACAAAAGAAACAGATCCCTGCTCCCTTATTTAAGCTCACTTATCTCTCAAGAGATTGGCTCAAGATAAGGCCTAATCCTATCTCTCAAGTGTATCTTGCTTCATTAACATAATTGCCACAATTCTGCCTCATTAGCATCATAGAGCATCAGTTACCAACCTGTTGGTAGGGACCCCTTAGGGGCTCCAAGGACCCTTTCACAGGGGTCGCCTGATTTATAACAGTTATGAAGTAGCAATGAAATAATTTTATGGTTGGGGGTCACCGCAACCTGAAGAACTGTATTAAAGGATATCAGCATTCGGAAGGTTGAGAACCACTGTCATAGAGGTTAAGAGTGACAAAGCAGAGATGAGGTCTTGCCCTGGGGACCACATTTGACCTCTTCCACTTCATGAGCGGGATGGAAAATCCAACTTGACATTTACCCAGGGATGATTCTTATGCGTTGTTCCTGGTGTTCGGTGCCATGGAGTTCCTTCTGACCCATCGGGACCCCATGCACAACAGACGGAAACACTCCCTGGTGCAGTGCCAGCCTCACCATTGTTCCTGTGCCTCAGCCCATTGTTGCAGTCACTGGTTCGATCTAGCTCCTTGAGGGCCTTCCTTGTTTTTTATTGGCCGTCCACTTTGCCAAGCATAATGCCTTCCAGGGACTGGCCTCTCCTGTCAATATGTCCAAAGTATGTAAGACCCAGTCTTGCCTTCTTGCCTTGAGAGACAATCACAGATGCGAAACAGCCCGTGCCTTTTAGTGATGCTTTATTGACGCATTAACTTTCACACAGCCCAAGTTTAAGCGATCGAATACATTTCAAATAATAGTTAATTTATGAAACCTTCACACATTGCAAACAAGGAAATATGAAAGCTTTCCAACAGCAGGCAAGAGCTGTTTCCGCATGGATGCAGGTCGTCCTAGTGGAGCACTTAATGCTCATTCTGTGCCTTTCTATGTTTTTCACGTGAGTGTTTAGCTTGTTTACCAAGTTGGCCATATGTCTTGGGTGTAGTCTTATCTTGCTTTTTAAAAAATTTTTATTTTTTTCTTATCTTGCTTTTACCTTCCATGTTTTGGTTGCATTTCTATCTTTAATGTTTTACTTTTAAACTTTAGACAAATACTCTGGCTGAACTTCTTCCAAGACAGATCTATTTGTCCTTTTAGAAGTCAATAGTACTTTTTCTGTTCTTCTCCAGCACTGTGTTAGTCTGGGTACTTTAGAGAAACAAATCTACAGAAACTCATGTATAAGAAAGAGTTTTATATAAAGGTGAAGTGCGCATCAAGAAAACATTCCAACCTAGTGCTGTCCAAGCCCACAAGTCCAACATTAACCCATATGTCCAACACCAATCCACAAAGTCCTCCTCCATCTCACAAAACAGACGCAATGATGCCTACTGCAGGAGGAAAGCTGAGTCAGTGAATGTGTAAGCATCTCAGCGCTGGCAGGGGTCTCCACATGGGTGCTCCAGCTGCATTGGGGTAGGTTATGTGGCTTCTCCTCAGGGATGTTTTGCAGGAAGTGAGATTGGCCAGCTAAAGCAGGGAACTGGCTAAGGCAGCTGCACCCTGGTCCGACCATCAGAAAGCAAGGGACTGGAGAACTAGAAAGGAGATGCTCACTGAGCCATTTATCCCTCTGCCCTTCAATTAACTCCACATGTGTTTATCGGCCAGGTTGGCACAATAAACTAACTTCCTCAAGCACCACAATTCCCATGCATTGAATCCTCTCGTCTTACTCTCACATGCATATGAGGTGATTGAAAGTACTATCCACAAAGTAACATTCTTGTTTCTCAATACTCAAAAGAGGTCTTGTGCAGGAGATTTCCTTAATGCATTATGTCTTTTGATCTCTTGACTGCTGCTTCTGTGAATATTGATGTGGACCCAAGCAAGAACAAAATCTTTGACAAGTTCAACCTATGAGGTAGAGGTCATCTGTCTTTCACAGGGGTCGCCCGATTCATAGCTGTAGTTATGAAGTAGCAACAAAAATAATTCTATGGTTGGGGTCACCACAACACAAGGAACTGCATTATAGGGTCGAGGCATTAGGAAGGTTGAGAATCACTGTCATAGAGGTGAAGATTTACAAAGAGGAGATGAGGCCTTGCTTTGGGGACCACATTTGACCTGCTCTCCAACCTTTTTTACCTTATTCTCACACCTACGATTCCTTGCACAGCATTCTAGTCTCTGCTGGGTTTGATAATCTATTGTAATGGTCCCACAGAATTCAGACAATGCTTGAGGTTATGGAGGTTTAGTAGGTCAACCAACAGGGTACAAATCAGGATTAGAAATATTAAGGCTACAGTTCTTTTGTCTGCAGCACCTTAGCTCCAACCATGTGGCCCCTCAGCCTCTGCCATGTGCAGTCAAATGTTACAAAGATCCCTTAGCACTTTTAAATGCCCGAAGGGCATCCCACTGTGCAAGCAGCCTCTGACCCAAACACACTCAGCTCTTCTCAATCGGCACGCCAGAAAGCTGGCCCGTCTGTCTCTTGGTCTCAGCACTACTGCTCCTGGTGCCTCTTGCACTGCCTCAACCTCTGCACTCAGAGCTCAGATACACTCTGCATGCGCTCTTTTTTCTTGGCAGTCATGAGATTCTCTTCTTCCTGCTTCTGAGAGGACTTTAAACCCACCAGAATGGAGTGGTCCAATCCCCATGTTAGAGTCGTCTGTGCCTGATTTACATGCTCCCACCAGTCCTTTTGAAGGACTTAGAAAGATTCTGATTAAGGGAGCCATAGCAAGTAATTTCATTCACTGAATGAAGAAAAGCATACCAGATCACAAAATGTATGTTAATTATGTAATGCTGAGATTCATGGTCTAGCTAAATTGATATGTATTTTATGGGGATCCAATTCACTTCATTGACAGTCATTTATTAAGTTTTATGTATGCCTGAGCCTATTCTTGTACTCTTACATTTCACTAATTTAGTTATATCTTGTGGTGCCAATATCATGCTATTTTAATTTATCTACTATATATATGAGCCCTGGAGGTGTAGTGGTTACACTTTGGGCTGTGATCCAAATGGTCTGTGGCTCAAAGACAGCAGTAGCTCTGAGGGAGAACAGTTAGTCTCAAAAACCCACTGGGGTTGCCATGAATCAGCACCAAAGCCATGGCAGTGAGTTGGTGCACTGGTTACGCATTGGACTGCAAACTGCAAGGTCAGCAGTTTGAAACCACCAGTCTCTCTGAGGGTGAAATATGGAGCTTTCTACTCCTGTAAAGAGTGACAGTCTCAGAAACTCACAGGGGCAGTTCTCTCCTGCTCCGTAGGGTCGGTGTGAGTCAGCATAGACTCAATGGCAGAGGATTTTGAGAGTTTAAAAAATACATGTTTACCGTATATACTAGAGTGTAGGCCAATTTTTCAGCACATTTTTTATGCTGAAAAAGCCCCCCATTTTTGGGTAGTAAAATTAGGTTTATACTTGAGTATATAGATTAATCCGAAAGCTACATTCTTCCCTCATTACTCTTTTTTTTATGATAGCTGTTTTTCTGATTATTCTATGCATTCAGTTTTCATATTTATTTCAGGATTGTTTTGTCATGTAAATAACATAATCTACCTCATAGGGCATGCAGGTTCAACCAATTTTAATCCTAATACAGTGCCTAAAGCAGTAACCGAGAAAGTAAATATTCAGTAACGTTAATAATTGGTTTTCAGGGTGAAAGTGCAATTCAACCTGCGTTTAGAACAAAGGGCCATTTACTTGCCCATTTGGCTGATTGCCCAAGAGCAGAGCTGGGCCCTGGGCATTTGGAAACTCTAAGGGGGTTTCAAACAGTTTGTGGATACATTCCATTGCCTTTTCATTTCATTTTACCATAAATTTCTTCTCCTTCTCCTCCTCCTCCTCCTCTTCCTCCTCCTCCTCCTCCTTCTTTTTCTTCTTCTTCTTTACCATGAACTTTCCGAAGGATGTTGATTCTTTGTCCGCAGCTCAGGATTCATATCCTCAAAGCTCAGCAGCATTCCTCCCCCTCCCTGCACTCTATCTCATAGGTGGAAGTCAACGTCACCTGCACTTCCCAGACTGTTGGCTCCGGCCCTCTAATTTCTCTGTCTCCCTGCTCCCCAGCTGCTAACTGAGCACCAAGATGCATATCAGGCGGGAAGCGTTTTTCCTGATTCTTTTTACCCCAGCATCTGCAAAGGAGGTAAGGTTTGAAGACAAAGTGATCTCATTTATAATCGACTAATAGGTGTGAGTATTACTTTACAAACATATCTGATAGCATATTCTATTTCCCACTATTATTGAGCAATGACTTATTTCACATGAAGTACTCTTTCCATTTTACTAAAATTTACTTGTTTAAGCATATACATTTCTTAAATTTCACACCATATTTGGATGAAAACCATTCTAAGCATCCTTAACTTGCTTTAGTGCTTGTAATAGTCTGGATACTTTGGGGAAACAAATCCACAGAAACTCATGCATAAGTGACAGTTTTATATAAAGGGTAAGTGCACATCAAGAAAATATCCCAACCCAGTGCTGCCCAAGCCCACAAGTCCAACATTAACCCATTTACCCATATATCCAACACCAATCCACTAAGTCCTCCTCCATCTCACGAAATACACACTATGATGCCGGCTGCAGGAAGAAAGCCAAATCAGTGAGTGTGTAAGCATTTCAGCACTGGCAGGGGTCTCCACACGGCTTCTCCAGCACTCAGGGCTGCATCGGGGTAGGTCCATGTGACCTCTCAGGGACCTATTGCAGGAAGTGATCCCTGCCAGCTAAAGCAGGGAACTGGCTAAAGCAGCAGCACCCTGGTCCGACCATCAGAAAGCAAGAGAACTCACCTAGCCATTTATCCTTCTACCCTTCAATTAACCCCACATATGTTTATCAGCCAGGTTGGCACAATAAACTAACTCAGTGCTTCACATAGCACTGGAGAGAACATTGAACGTTCTTAGCTGGTGTTCTTTCTATTGCTGCTTGTTAACCTGCAGCCTTGGAAAACCACTTGCACGTCTCCGTTTCCACATCTGTACAGTGGTCTTGTGCAAATGGTTCAAGGGTTTGCCTGCCAGCCCGGAGAACACCGCTCCGCTCGACCACTCCTGGAGTCACCGTGAGTCAAAAGAGACTTGGCGGTCACTGCAGCTGTTGCTTTTTGAAAATAGGCCTGCCCACCCTCTTCAGTAGATTATTGTTGTCGTTCTTGAAGAGCATCTTGTCAAGGTTATTCTAATCTCAGGGACTTACCAGTAATGGAGTGTATGGGTCGGGCCATGAGGACTGCCGCAGAACTCAGTCTAAAACCCACATCAAAGCTCACTGCCACCGGGTCGGTCTCTACTCATTGAGGAGACCCCGCGGGACAGAGAGGCGCTGCCCCGCAGGGTTCCCCAGGCTGAAAATCTACATGGGAGCAGACAGCCTCCTCTTTCTTCCAAGGAGAGGCTGGTGATTTTGAAACTGCCGACATCTGTGTACAACCCACTGCATCACCAGGAGTCCGGCAGCTGAGTCCTATGAAGAACATTTCACACAGGGGCCACTTAGAGACGTGTGGACAGGAAGTCACAAAGGACAGTGCAGGACTGGAGCCACCTCTGCACCTGGCAGGGGTTGGGAGAGGGTGTGCCTACGGGGACTGCACATCAACAGGTGTGCTGGAGGTGGGGTGTGTGACAGGAACCCAGACCGAAGGGGACCTGGGGGGTGGGCGGGTATAGAGATGCTGGCCTCTGTCTCTTCTCTCCCACAGATCTCATTCCAGATCTCCATATTGGCCAGAGAGCAAGGAAGTTAGTTTAAGTTGAAGTAGGTCAGGGGCAGGGTGGAGCAGGGCAGAGAAAGGCTCTGGGAGGAACAGCAGCAGACAGCCAGGGCACTGGCTCAGCCTGTAAATCATTGGAGTCTGGAGGTCAGGGTCCTTTTCTATACAATGATGTCATTTGAGGACAATGGCGTGTGTAGGGCCCCTCTTTATAGCTATGACAGTTTCACAGATGACTAAGCTCTTGACCTTCTCAAATGTCTAAGTCCATCCCCGGTCTCCTCTCTAGTCTATTCAGTACTCTTCGTACGCCTATTCCAGGGAAACCTGTGAAAGCCAGATGTCCACACGTCCCTCAACAGCCTTGCGTTGGACAAGTGCAGTCTTTCCACCGTTCCTCCACTGCTTTCAAAGGAAAGACTTGGGTTCTCCTTTCTCTGACCCATGTCTTCCCTAGAGCACGTTCCAACCTTCCCGTATTCCGTCTGATTGCTGCAGTGCTCCCTCTTTCCAATTTGCTCATTCTGGTTAACATTTCCCTACCGTCGTCAGGAGGCTTCGCTGTCTCTTCACACTTCGTATCTTGCACAAAAAAGACAGACATCGAAAGGTTTTTTTTTTTCAAATGAATTTGAGAAACATTGGTTATTGAATACAATTTTTAAAGGTTGACAGCGTATATTATACACTGTATGGAGCAGAAAACAAATGAAAACTATTTTGTTAGCATAGTTCAACTTTTTACATTATCTTAATGGGGGCTCGTACAACTCTTATCACGATCCATCCATGCATCCATTGTGTCAAGCACATTTGTACATTTGTTGCCATCATCATTCTCAAAACATTTTCTTTCTACTTGAGCCCTTGGTGTCAGCTCCTCATTTTCCCCTTCCCTCCCTCATCCTCCCTTACTCACCCTTGATAATTTATAAATTATTATTATTTCATGTCTTACACTGTTTGATGTCTCCACACACTTTTCTGTTGTCCTTCCCCCTGGGAGGGGATTATATGTAGATCATTGTGCTCGGTTCCCCCTCTCTCCCTCACCTTTCCCTTACTTTCCTGGTATCACTACTCTCATTATTGGTCCTAAGGGTATTTGAATTTTTTTTAAAAGGCAGTAGCTATCCTTTTTTCTGATGTGAGAGGAACCGGTATATGAGTGGGAAATCAAAAGGTCAATCAAAGAGAAGAATTATCAAACATAGGATGGTGACAAGGAATTTTTTTAAAGGAATTTCAATTTAGACTCCTCTTAGATATTGATTGGAGGCCTGGTGGCATAGTGAGTGACACACTGAGCTGTTAACCACAAAGGCATTGGTTCAAACCCATCAGTTGCTCTGAGGGAGAAAGATGAGGCCGCCTCTTCCCATAAAGATTCAAAGACTTAGAAACCCAAAGGGGCAGTTCTGCCCTGTCCTATGGGGTCACAATGAGCCAGAATCAACTTGTTGGCAGCGAGTTTTGTTTTCAGATATGTATAAATTTTGAAATATCATTTACCGCTGTCATACAAATCTAATGCAACAGAGGGCGTGGTTTGAATTTTTGGGCTATTGTTGTTTGTTATCTTTTTTGGTGATTCACTTTTATTACATCATTCCAAAACACTTAGTTTTCTTAGATTCCTAATTACCAAAGAAAGAAGCCTTTGTCTTAGTGCTCATGTTTCATCAGTTTACCTAATATTGAATTAAATTCTATAATTACAATAACAAGAGTCATTGGAACAAGCAGGATGAGGAACAGCCCTGGCTGACTCTGGGTCAGTTACAGTGCAGGCCGGCTTCCTTGCTGGCCACTTCCTGTATGTTGTAGGAAGTGTCTTTTACTTCCTATCAACTCCTTCTTTGACCAACCTCACGATTTCAGTTGAGTAGAAGTTGGGCTAAAGAGCTACGGCTGTACTTATTTCTGAATTCTTCCTTTATTTTAAAAAATAGAAATCACTAGAGATTTTATCTTTAGGAAAACTCTTGGAGCAAATAAAATTCCCTGGGTGGAGCTAATCTCTTTGAAGAATAGTCTTCAGAGGAACCCACCTTTGAAATTGGCGAGGCAAGTTTTGCTTTCCCAGCCACGTGCAGACATTGAATCCCTGTGTGACGTGAGCCGTGCACTTTTACTTTCCATCACCCCCACTGACCTCTGGCCCCCCCTGTGCAGTTCAGCATTTGGAGGTTTATTTAGAACAGAGGCCAGGTCCCGCATTTCCCTCCTCTCCTGTGGGCCATAGAGGTCCCTGGGGGCACTTGCTGACCCACTTAGATGATACTGAGGGGAATACTCGCTGGACCTTGCCGTGTGCAAATGATGAGTATGAGTTTCAATTCATGAAAGCCTTTGGGGACGGTACCTCTATTTCTTATGCTTTTAGGGAGACTGTTTGTGATGGACAAAAGAACAGTTTTTTAAGAGAGCAAAAACAACACAAAAAGACACACACACACCGCCACATATCTCCTTATCTTTCCATCTAGTTCCCATTTCTCTCTGATGTCATACATGCCAGGGTAGAACTGTACTCCAAATTTTTCAGCGGCGGATCTTCTCAGAACTAGATTCCCAGAGCTTTCTTATAACTCTGAGTGGACTTGAATCACCTGCTTTCTGGTTAGTAACCAAACACATTACCTATTTACAACATCTTGGGACTCCTTCCTTAGTGCTCAGGCCCAGAAATGGAAAACCTTTAGCCTCTTTTGAGCCAGGATGAGATACTGTGAGCCACTTGTAGATCCTTCCCTCTTACTGTGGGGCCCCAGTCACCAGTTAGGCTGAACTGTGCCTCTTCCAAAATTTCCAACTGCTCTTCTGTCATAGAAGTACCCTTGGTGGTGTAGTGGGTTAAGCATTGAGCCCAACCCACCTGTTGAGTCCAAGGGAAAAGATGAGGGTGGATGCGCTGAAGAGATGACAGTTTTGGAGTCCCTGTGGGGCAGTTCTGCTCTATCCCACAGGATTGCTGTGAGTTAGAATTGCCTCGACAGTGGTGTTCTGTTCTAGAGTCTTCCTATGTCCTCCAACCGATGAATTTAAAGGACTTGGAGGGCAGGAGGAGGAGGGGGTTAGGAGTGGGTGGTGGAGGAAGGCTTGGTGGGTATTTGGTTGAGCATTTCCAACATTTAAAAAAATTCCATTATCAGGTGACTTTTTCTACACGTGTTTGACATACGTGAAGCCAAGCATTCGGCATTTAAGCGTTCTTTACATGCACACTTCAGTGATGCAAATTTCCTTCATTCTGTTGTTCAGCCACCACCATGGTCAGTTTCCAGTTTTCCATCACCCTAAGCAGCAGCTCAGTGTCCTTTAAGCATTGAGTTCTTCTCCTTCCCTCCCTGCTGTGGCCACTGCTACTAAACTTTGTTTTCCACGCATCTGCCTAGTCTAGATACTTCATGTTTGTGGGGTCATACAATAGTGGTTCTTTTTGTGATTGCCTTATTTTACTCAGCATGTGTGTTAGTCTGCGTACATTAAAGAAACAAATCCACAGAAACTCATATGTATAAGAGAGTAAGTGCACATCAAGAAAACATCCAAACCAGTGCTGCCCAAGCCCACAAGTCCAACATTAGCCCATATGTCTGACACCAATCCACAAAGTTTCCTCCATCTCACAAAACACATGCAATGATGCCAACTGCAGGAGGAAAGCCAAATCAGTGAACATGTAAGCATCTCAGCACTGGCAGGGGTCTCCACAGGGCTGCTCCAGCACTCAGGGCTGCATCGGGGTAGGTCCATGTAGCTTCTCCGTGGGGATGTCTTGCAGGAATTGAGCCTTGCTAGCTGAAGCAGGGAACTGGCTAAGGCAGCTGCACCTTGGTCTGAGCATCAGAGAGCAAGAGACCAGAGAACTGGAAAGGCGAGGCTCACTAAGCCATTTATCTCTCCACCCATCAATTAACCCCACATGTGTTTATCGGTCAGGTTGGCACAATAAAATATAACTATTGCAGCATGTCTTCAAGGTTTATCCATGTAGTAGTATGCATCAAGACTTCTTTCTCTTTATGGTTGTGTGGTGAGATACTAATTTCGAAAGACAGGATCTTGAGTTCTGCTTGTGTTTTGTCAGGAAAATATCATGAGGTGGCTGAAAGCACCCACTGGACTCCATTCCTTAATGCAAGTGTTCACTACATCCGAGAGAACTATCCCCTTCCCTGGGAGAAGGTAGGCGCGACTCTCTTATCCTAAAATGTTCCTATGACAAGTACTGTTCTTGGACTTTTACTTATCCCATCGGTCCCCTCTCCAAAGCCTCTCTTGGTACTCCAGCAAAGAGTCACAGTCTCAGAGTCCCACAGGGCCAACTCTACCCTGTCCTACAGGGCCCATGGCAGTGAGTTTGTTTGTTTGTTTGGTCTCCAGGATCTGTCTGGGCTCATTGACCAATGTATTTCCAGGGCCAAACATAGTTTGAGTGAATTATAAAGGACAAATACTGTACAGTTTTGCTAATTGAATTGTTTAAAATAGGCAAAGATATAGAGGTTAGAGTGGTCGCCAGGGGCAAATGAAAAGAGGAAGGGAGGAATCATTGCTTGGCCAGCAGTGAGTTTTGTTCATGGAGATGGAAAATTAGGCAACAGATGTTGATGGCCCAACATGTTGATGTAGTTGATTTTATTGAAAATGTTGAATTGGCAAGTGATTATTCTTTGTATTATCATAATTAAAGTAAATATATTATTATCATTATATATATTTATATTCATCCATATATAATATAAATTCCATTTTTATTGGGATGAAGAAATAAAACAACACTTGCTAATCCAACATATGAATACCAAGCCATTGAGTCAAGGTCAATTTATGGTGACCCTATAGGGCAGGGCTGAACTGCTCCTGTGAGCCTCCGAGACTGTAACTCTATGGGAGTTGAAAGCCCCATCTTTCTCCCATGGAGTGACTGGTGGTTTAGACCTGCTGACCTTGCAGTTAGCAGCCCAATGTGTAACTACTATGCCACCAGGGATTTGTAAATGGATAGATAGATAAAGATTGTCTTTAAATCTTTGGGGGATTTGCCACACGATCCTTTGGCTCCAGACATTATTTAGCCGAAAACCCTTCTAAGGCATGCCAAGACATTTCGAATAGCCCCGCCTAGCTTTTGGTAGCTAGAAACTACAATGTGCCTGTCTCTGATGTTGTTGTTGTTAATTTGCAGTAAAAGAAATGAATTGATATGTATTACAATTTTTATAGGTTTGTTGTTATAAAAGAACCCAACGCAACTTCACTTTGCTTCTTTGGCAGGACACAGAAAAATTGGTGGCTTTCTTGTTTGGAATTGCCTCGCACATGGTGGCAGATATCAGCTGGCACAGCCTGGGCATAGAACAAGGCTTCCTTAAGGCAATGAGTGCTGTGAGTACCTCTCTTAATGGCGAATGCCTTCATGGGCACCATGCTGCTATGCTCAGGATAACAATCTGACCCTTAAAGAAGAGGAGACGATAAACCTATTCAGCGGAGACTATAACTGTTCATGGGAGTAGAAAGCCCAGTCTTCCTCCCTCGGAGCTGCCGGTGGTTTTGAACTACTAACCATGTGGTTCACAGCCCAGCGTGTAACCACTACACCACCAGGGTCCCTAGAAAATCAATACAGCTAAACCCAAACCAAACAAACAGACCAACACTTGCATGAAAATGTAGTCCCTTCACCATGCATCTTCTCAGCAATCCCTTGAGTTCCTTTGTAGTTTCCCCAGCTGTTTAATTTGGGGGGTAAGAGTGAGACCTACATATCTACATTTTGTGATACGTAACAGATGGTTCTTTTTCTGTCTCAGATAGATTTTCACAACTCCTTTCCCGAAGCTCACTCCACTGGCGATTTTGGTATGGTTCATTTCCATTTATCGCATTTCCTCCTGCGGTATTTGTAGTGCGCCGCTAATGACGTCGTTTCTGCATTTTCAATAGGGGTGTTTTTATGATAGCTTGTCATTTGCCTTCGTGGACTGGCCTGTCTTCTGTTTTAATCTTGATGTTTAGAGTTCGATTATGCATCACTAAGCACAGAGATGTCATTTTTTAAGTTGTGTATATGTCTCACTTTTGTGTGTCAAAATGACCATAACATTATTTTATCATTGACTTGTGTCATCATTTTAGAAATATTTCACCTTTATAGTTGATTACAATTTATTGGCTATTGTCTCATTTTCTCTAGTAAGTTATCTTTAAGTAAATTGGTGAGTGGCATTTATTTAAACAAATTATCCTGCTCTACCTTTCTTTAAGGAGCCCTGGTGGCATAGTGGTTATGCATATGTTGGGCTCCTAACCTCAAGGTCAGCAGTTCAAAGCCACCTGCCTCCGGAGAGAGGAAAAGATGAGACTGTCTACTTTCATAAAGAGTCATAGTCTCTGCTACTCACACGGGCAGTTCTACCCTGCCCTAAAGGGCAGTTATGAGTCCGAATCGGCTCCATGGCAGTGAATGTAGGTTGGTCTTTTTTTTTTTTTTTGAGTTTCCTTAAGTTTTAAAAAATCATTGGATATATGAGTGATTTGTTCCTTCGTGCATACATTTCACTTGGTAAAATTTGAGAAGGTCATTTTTCTCTTAAAGAAAGACATGACGGTTGCTTAAACAACAAGTAGACGCATATCGCTGGGGGGAGGCACTACTAATCTAGGCGGTGAGAATTTGCAGTGAAGGAAGCTTGTCCTCTGTTCCCACTAACGCACCAAATGTGACTCTTTGTGACACACCCTAGGAGGCGATGTGCTGAGCCAGTTTGAGTTCAATTTCAATTACCTCACACGACGCTGGTAAGAGCAATATTTATTTGATCAGCCTAATAATTTCCAAGAGACGAATGTCTTAAAAACCTCCCTGATCTGGTGGCGTGTTCAATTTATTTATAGTTTATCAAAACTAGTTTTAGATCCGTTTCAAGAGATAGGAGGAGGCTTCAAGGTGTTCATGGAAAAATTCAATAGGTATGTTCTGTGGTGCATGGGTTAGTAAGGACTTCTGGTGGTATAGAGGGTTACGTGTTGGGTTGCCTGCTGCAGGCTTAGCCCTTGAAATCGACAGCCTCTGGAGAAATGTGAGGCTCTCTGCTCCTAGAAGGATTTGCAGCTTCAGGAACCTGTGGGGGCAATTCTACTCAGCCCTAGAGGGTTGCTATGAGTCAGAAATGACTAAATGGCAGCGAGTGAGCTTGGATTCATTGGAGCTTGGGTTCGGGTTACCATATGCTAGGGAGGATGCTATCAACCCTGGGCTGCCCGGTCACCTTCTGTTGTATTTGACCCTCTAAGTTTGACTACACAGAGAACTTGACCTACGAGGATGAGACGGGGAGATTACTTTCTCTTGCTATTCATTGCCAAAGTCAAGACAAGCTTGTTTCTTGTCTGCATGATGGTTTTATTTCTCACTCATATGAAAGGTGTTGCCTTTTGTGTCCTATCATCTGTGTTGCCTACTGGAAACAGTTAATGTACTTGACTGCTAACTGAAAAGTTGGAGATTCAAGTCCACCCAGAGACGCACTTGTCAATCTATTTCTGAAAAAAAAATCAGCCACTGCGAGCTCTGTGGCAAGCAGCTCTACTCTGACAGCATGGGGTGGGTCCCAGAAGCTGCAGTGACAAGATGACTACAGAGAATGACCTGCCACATCAGAACTTCAGCTTGGGTCTCCAGGGTTTCACAGAGGAGCTCACAAGTTGGCTTCTCCACTTACCTCCCAAGATTTCCATTTTCCACTTGTTTTCAGCCTTTGGAAAAAGTTCACCTTCTTGCTAGCTTAGTGATTCATTCAAGCAAAATATTTTTATTTTGCCCTTTTCAGTGATTTTTACTGGGAGGATCATTCTGCTGCTCATAAAACAAACCAAAAAAAACCCAACTAGACATCTGGATAGTACCTTTTTTGTAAACATACTAAAATCAGATTTCCTTGGTTGTGTTTTCTGACTTGAATACTTTGAGAAAGGAGGCCTGGTGGGATAGTAGGTGAAGGGCATGGCTGTCAATCAAAAGGACTTGGCTTGAACCCACCCGTGTCTGCGGGAGAGGCATGTGGCAGTCTGTTTCTCAAAGTTTTATTTTGGAAACCCCATGGAACAGTTCATCTCTGCCCCATGCACTCACTATGGGTCAGAATCAACTAGACATGAATGGGTTTGGGCCTTTATAAGCAGCTCTCGTGGCACAGTGGTTAAGTACTCAGCTGCTAACCCAAAGGTCTGGAGTTCAAACCCATTAGCTGCTCTGTGGGAGAAAAATGTAACAGTCGACTTCTGTGGAGATCACAGCCTTGACAAGTCTCCGGGGCATTTCCACAGTCAGAATCAACTTGGTGGCAATGATTCAGCTTGGTCTGTATTTATAGTTAATTTCTTATCTTTGAATGTACCTTCCTAAATATTTGACTGAAGTATAGTTGCTTGCTCTGTGCCACTGGAAAAAGCATATAAGTTTTCTGAGCTCCAGTTTCTTGCTATATAAATCAAAACAAACTCACTGCCATCGAATCACTGCTGACATACAGTGACCCTATAGGACGGGGTCCAGGGGACCCCGTTGCAAGTTACCTGAGGCTGTAGCTCTTTACCGGAGAACTACAGACAGATTTTGTGCACTGCGGCCTCGCTCGTCACCACAAACCGGCCAGGGGTGCTAGTCATCAATAATCAGTGCATGTAAACACCCGGCGTGGCCCTCAGTCAGCCTTCAGGTCTGGAAGGGAACTCCTCTGAACCCCTGACTCCACCCCCACTTTTAGAATAATAAACAATTTAAGTTCGAAATCATAGCTTTCACCCAAATACCAAATACAGAGTGTTCAGGAACAGGGACGGTACAGTGAGGGAATGGCAGTGAATGAATAATAGGAAACAAAGGGCACATGAGTTTTTGAATATCCGCTCTGGTACCCTTCACGCAATGTACAATAAAAGGATAAAAAATTGAGAAAGAAGGTTTAAAAAAGACCCTTGCAAAATGTCCAGCACGTCATGAACTTGAAATGATTCTTGGTTGCAGCTGTTGTTCTGCTCTTGTTGTTATTGTTGCTATCTTCAGCTCCATGGTGCGCACGGCTCCTGTTTTATTCTAACTCTTCTCTCAGGTATGTGCCCTCCAAAGATCTCTTGGGGATTTATAAGAAGCTCTATGGCCGAGACGTCATCACCAACAATGTCATTGTTGAGTGTACACATCTTCAGTTCTTGGAAATGTAAGTGTCACTCCGGTGGCTGACTTCATGGCTTCATTGGCAGTTTTCCACGTACCAGGCTCCTGAAAGTATATGGATGGTAGTAAGAATTTCGCTTATTCAAAGGCAGTTGCATATTAGCGATTTATATTGATGGAGCTTTCTCTTTCATATTTATTTCATGTCTCAGTAGAAACGGTCACTGACAGTCAAAATTGTTGTTTGTGTTGCAGGTATGGTGAGATGTTAGCGGTTTCTAAGGTAAACCAAATATTTTGGTCTTGGTTGAACGGTCTGTACAGATGCCAGGACGAGCCCTGAGTTTATTTCGCTTTCTCTTTGCCGTAGCTCTATCCCATCTTTTCCAGAAAGTCCCCGTTTTTGGTAGAACAATTCCAGGACTATTTCCTCGGAGGACTAGATGATATGGCATTTTGGTCCACTAAAACTTACCATCTCATAAGCTTCATGTTGGAAAATGGAACCAGGTGAAGTGTTTCTCTGTTTCTCATGCCAACCGCTTCCTGCCTTGCCAATCCTATCTTCTACATGACTCCTGAACTTTGCAACTGATGGAATGTGCAGGTTGGGGGTGGGAAGCAACGCCGAAGGTATGAGCCTCACCTAAGCCAGGACGTAAAGAAAGTAACATCCAGGTGCCATCTAGCCTGCTCGCTTTCCACACCCCGAAAATTCGGGGTGGCAGGTCTTCATTTTCTCATGGTATGTAGGAGAAGCAGCCCCAGTGGTGTAGTGGATACCTGGGGCGCTGCCAGCCACTCCTCGGGATACAGATTTGGCTCTCTACGCACATAAACATGGACAGTCTCGGAAACCCACAGGAGGCAGTTCAGTTCTCCTCTCTCCTATAGGTTTGCTATGAGTCTAAATCAGCGGTTCTCAACCTGTGGGTCTCGACCCCTTTGGGGGTTGAACAACCCTTTCACAGGGGTCACCCAGTTCATAACAGTAGCAAAATCAGAGTGATGAAATAGCAACAAAAATAATTTTATGGTTCGGTGGTTACCACAACACGGAGAACTGTATTAAAGGGTCACGGTATTAGGAAGGTTAAGGACCACTGGTCTAAATCAACTCAATAGCCGTGAGGTTTTTGTTTTGCTTTTCTGGTGGGAGTTGTATCAGAACTACTACCCATGGGTGGCTTTAAAGAATAAAATTGTATGTTCTCACAGTTCAGGAGGCTGGCAGCCTGAATGCAGGGCACTGGCTCTAGAGAGAGGCTCTCTCTGCGTCACCCCAGCGATGTTCTGTCCTTTGGTGATATTCACGCGGTGCCTTTCCTTGTTCTTGGCTCTGTGGTTAATCTGCTCTTTTCATGACTCAGCAGTGCCTAGGTTTGGGTTGCATCCTGTGCTGCTATGACCTCACCAGACAGAGTAGAACCACTTGCGTGGGTTTCTGAGACCATAACTACCTACCCCCCTTTTGTTTTTGGTCTCAGAGTAGTTTATGGTAAAGGGTTCTTTCTTTTAAAAAAATCATTTTATTGGGGGTTCGTACAACTCTTATCACCATCCCTCCATCATGTTAAGCACATTTGTCCATTTGTCGCCATCATCCTTCTGAAAACATTTGCTTTCTACTTGAGCCCTTGGTATCAGCTCCTGATTTTACCCCTCCTTACCAAACCCTTGATAATTTATAAATTATTATTTTTTCCTGAGACTGTAACTCTTTACAGAAGTAGAAGTCCTCCTCTTTCTCCCTTGGAGAAGCTGTTGGTTTCAAACTGCTGACTCTGCAGTTGTCAGCCTCACACATAACCCACTCTGCTATCAGGGTTTCTGTGAAAATAAAGCCTCCTAGTCTCCCTTCAGTGGCTTGTTGGTTTTTAGGTAGGTGCTAGCACAATTATTGAGAAAATGGGTTTGAAACGCAAGTCTCGCCATCATGACTATGTTATCTGGAACAAGTTGCCAAACCTCCTTAAGCTTAGTTTTTTTTATCAGTAAAAAGGGGATAGCCCTGATGCCACAGTGGTTAAGTTCTTGCTTGCTAACTGAAAGGTTACTGGTTCAAACCAATCATCTGCTCCTTCGGAGAAAGATGTGGCAGTCTGCTTCTGTAAAGAATTACAGTCTATAGGGGAGGAGATGAGCCTGTCAAGGTGCAATGTAGCACTGATGAAAAATACAACTTTCCTCTAGTTCCTAAATGCTTCCTCCCTACCCCACTATCATGATTCCAATTCTACCTTGCAAATCTGGCTAGACCAGAGGATGTACACTTGTACAGATAGCAACTGGAAACACAGGTAATCCAGGGTGGATGATCTCTTCAGGACCAGTGGTGAGAGTGGTGATACTGGGAGGTTGGAGGGAGGGTGGGTTGGAAAGATGGAACCAATTACAAGGATCTATATGTGGATCTCTCCCTGGGGGACGGACAACAGAAAAGTGGCTGAAAGGAGACGTCGGACAGGGCAAGATATCACAAAATAACAGTTTATAAATTATCAAGGGCTCATGAGGGAGGAGGGAGTGGGGAGGGAGGGGAAAAATGAGGACCTGATGCCAAGGGCTTAAGTGGAAAGCAAATGTTTTGAGAATGATGAGGGCAATGAATGTACAGATGTGCTTTACACAATTGATGCATGTATGGATTGTGATAAGAGTTGTATGAGCCCCTAATAAAATGATTAAAAAAAGAATTACAGTCTAGCAAATCCTGTAGGGCCCTTCTGCTCTGTCCTACAGGGTGACTATGAGTCAGAATCAACTTGACGTCCCAATAATTATATCTGTGTCCTAGGGAGGCTGTGGGAGTGAATGAGATAACTCATAAAAAGTTTTCATGTGTAGTAAACACTTAGTAAATGTTGGCTGCCAGCATCATAATGATTATAAATTAAGTTTTTATTGGAGGGACTAGCAACACATGACCATGTTAGACTGAATGACCTGCATTCAGATGTCCCAGTCCTTAAACCGGCCCTTATTTTGGTTCTCCACACAGCTGAGAAAGAATGTGTGTAGGAGGACCTATGGTGTTCTCTCAAGTAGGAAGAAATCATTGGAAGAAATATATTTCCTCTTTTTCAACTCTTGCCCTAATTGAACTAGGCCAAAAAAAATCATGAATTGATTGCATTTCTTTTTTTTGTTTGTTAATTGATTGCATATCTGCACACACAAAGACAGATTCATTAGAGTTTATAAAAATCAGTGGGATATTCAGAGAAGGCTCCAAAGAAAAGTAATGCAAAGACACTCATGACAGAAGGAAAAATATAAATGTTTTCATATTGAAGGTATTTCCTTACTAATAGGTTATCTTCCAAATATTTTATTTATGCTACTTGAAACTCATAATACATTTTTCTAAAAAAGATAAAGAAAATAATAGTGGTTAAATACCTGCCCTGCACTCTGCTTAACTCAAAAATTCTTGATAAATATACTCCCAGTGTTGTAAGGAAACAAGGGGACTTCAAAAAGTGTGGGGTGTGGGGGGAATTGTATGAAAAGATATAGAGGTCCTGGTGATGGAGAACAGGTAATTTAGGAAAGGAATGAACATCTCCTCCATTCAAGGCTGGCCCTGGGAAAGACTTTGAGAGGAAAGTTTGTCAGGTACTTTTCTTCTTCTCTTTCTTTTCGGCATTCCTTTCTCAGCGACTAGTCCTCTCCAAGGTGCCAGTTTTTCGTAGCACTCTGAGCTTCCCTCAAGGGCTCCTGTAAAAATCGTCCCCTCCTTAAACGGAGTATCCACGAGTGTCCCTGGTTGAAAGAATTCACCCCTTACATTCACTCACAGGTGTTTTCACTTTTAAAATGAAATGCTTAATTTACATACTTTAAATTATTTAAATCGATAAAAACTTTGTAGAATTGCAACATTTCGCAAATGTGTTTACACAATTGATGCATGTAGGGATTGTGATAAGAGTTGTATGAGCCCCTAATAAAACGATTTTTGAAAATTGCAACATTTAGGAGGATCCGTGGGCATAATCGGGTAGAAGGTGGCACAGTGGACAAGCAGGGTTGCTCAGAGACGTGGAAATCCCCAGGTAGAGATACAGCAATGAGAGAGGAATAGATGCTGACCTTGAGAGAGAGAGATGGAAGGGGGAGACAGACAAAATTGGCAAGCTAGGTGGCAGGCCGGAGATGCTGACAAGTACTGAGGGTATAATCTTGAAGGAGAATTCCCTCCCCATGGAGAAACCTCGGGTTTTGCTCTCAAGACTTTTCCCTGAGGCCTACCCACATCATCATGGAGAATGTCCTCTCTATTGATTATAACTGCTAATCACATGGAAACACCTCAATAGTGACAGCGGGACTAGTGCTTGGCATCACAACCTAGTGTGGTGGGCACCGTCACTGTTGGGGGCTAGTTTCCTTCCTATCATTCCTTCTGAAGATGTCTCCTGTTGATCCCCTCATAGAGGGGTTTAGGAGAGGAGACGGGTCAGTCAGGGTGCGAGGTAGCACTGATGAAGAACACAGCTTGGATGCTTCCTTCCCCCAACTACCAGGGCAGAGGTTGCACACTGGTGCATATGGGAGCTGGAGGCACAGGGAATCCAGGGTGGACGATACCTTCAGGAGCAGGGGTGGGAGGGGCGATGCTGGGAGAGTGGAGGGTGAGTGGGTTGGAAAGGGGGAACTGATTACAAGGATCCACATGTGACCTCCTCCCTGGGAGACGGATGGCACAGAATGGGGAGGGGAAGGGAGACTCCGGACAGGGCAAGCTATGACAAAATAACAATCTATAAATTATCAAGGGCTCATGAGGGAGGGGGGAGCGGGGAAGGAGGGGGAAAAAAAAGAGGACCTGATGCAAAGGGCTTAAGTGGAGAGCAAATGCTTTGAAAATGATTAGAGCAAAGAATGTACGGATGTGCTTTATACAATTGATATATGTATATGTATGGATTGTGATAAGAGTTGTATGAGCCCCTAATAAAATGTAAAAAATAAAAAAGATATCTCCTGTTAGCATGGACTAGCACAGCGGGTGGGGTGGGCGGGGAATGGGAATGTTGTGAGTTCGGTGAAGGCTGGTGGGGGCTGCTTATGTTTCCATTCACCACCGTCAGTCAGCATACGCACCATGGATGGTGTGGATAAGGTCCAGTAAGCTCAGCTTGAAAGTACCTCTGATTCTCAGTAAAAGCCGTACTTGAAAAGCATATGGAAAAAGTCCTGATTCATTTGCCTCTTTCCCCAGTGACTGCAGTCTACCTGAAAACCCTTTGTTCATAGCGTGCGGTGGGCAGCAAAACAACACCCACGGGTAAGTGGACAGAGAAGAGCATCTCCCCCGGAGGTGATGCCAATGGTGGTTGGGAGCAGGGATTGCGTGGTGTCAGAGTAAGACGTTTCATTTTTCTGAGCTGCAGCGTCCTCCATTTGTCGAATGGAAGAAGTGCAAATGCACGCTGCCGGCTATGGAGTGGGCCGCTTATGGGAATGGACCTAAAACAATTCTCCTCCGAGTGTGCTGCTCACACACAAAAGGGTAGCTCCTATTGTTATTCCTAATATTGTTGTTGTTGTCACTTAGGAACCTTACCCAAATATCACCCTGAAAAAGTGTTTAGCAATGAGGCAAAATGAACAGGCAGCTTCTCTGATGATTCCTGAGGGATAGGATCAGAGGGCGTGTTTGTGTGATACAAGTTAGTATCACTTCTGGGGTGAGGTACCAACGATATAAGACTCTGATTAGTATTATAAACATCTATTATCTGTAAGATGGCATTTATTAATCATTAGGTCATCATCCGTACTCTCCTTAGGGATTTAGGCTCATGAAGAAGACAGAAATAGTTCCTCTTCCCATAGAATGCAGGGCCTATACATGGTGGACTGGCACTGAATAAGTGATCATGAGTGTTGTGTTATGAAGGAAGAGGGCAGCGTGTTCTGGGGGAGATAGCCATTTTCCATCGTCCTAAGCAAAGTTCTTGAAAAGTGCTCCTTGGAGAAATGACTATATTTAGGGTGAGTGGAAGAAATACAGCCGGAATGCTCCTTAGAAACCAGAATGGCGAGACTTTGTCTCACATCCTTTAGACACGTCATCAGGATGGACCAGTCCCCAGAGAAGGACATCATGTTTGGTAAATTAGAGGGTTAGCCAAAAAGAGGAAGCCCCTTAGGGATGGATTGACATAGTGTCCGCAACAATGGATGGAAACATAACAACGGTGGGAATGGTGTGGGGCCAAGAGGTGGTTCTTCTGTTGTACCTATGAGGGGGTAACCCAAAAAACTGAAATTGTACTTGGTGGTGTTGAGCTTTTGTAGTACGCATTTCTCCCAGCGATGTGAGCATTGAACAACTCACTCTGAGTTAGTGCCCCTAGTGGTATCACCTGGGAATGTTTTCTCTGGTCACAGTGAATTTTCTTCATAAAAGCAGTTTCACTCCAACCTCATTTTTTGTGATGGCTGATTTAAGAGAATAGCGTGTGGCTGTGAAATTCTGTTTCCTGCTCGGGAAAAATGCTGCAGAAACTGTTGTGATGTTGAACATAGCTTACAGGGACAGAGCTATGGGAAAAACGCAAGTGTACAAGTGGTTTTCTTATTTCAAAAAAGGTGAAATGTCGATTGATGACAAAGTTCATTCTGGATATCTGTCAACTTCTCGAACAGATGGAAATGTTGACTTATAGTGAATTCAAGCCCATTACACCTGGTCAGACTGTGAAAAGATTGTGTAACAGTGTGTGTGTTAGTCTGGGTACATTAGAGAAACAAATCCACCGAAATTCATATGTATAAGAGAGAGTTTTATATAAAGGGTAAGTGCACATCAAGAAAGCATCCAAGCCCACAAGTCCAACATTAGCCCATATATCTGACACCAATCCACAAAGTCCTCCTCCATCTTACAAAATACATTCAATGACACTGACTGCAGGAGGAAAGCTGAATCAGTGAACGTGTAAGCATCTCAGCACTGGCCGGGGCCTCCACACAGCTGCTCCAGCACCCAGGGCTGCATCGGGGTAGGTCCATGCAGCTTCTCCTCAGAGATGTCTTGCAGGAAGTGAGTCTTGAAAGCTGAAGCAGGGAATTGGCTAAGGCAGCTGCACCCTGGTCTGACCATCAGAAAGCAAGAGACCTGAGAACTGGAAAGGCGAGGCTCACTGAGCCATTTATCTTCAGCTCTTCAGTTAACCTCACATGTGTTTATCAGCCAGGTTTGCACAATTAACTAACTATCTCAGTGTGTGACCAAAAAAGGCCTGATTTGTGGTAGATGGGGGACTGTACACGATGATGTACCAATTTGTTCAGCCACCTCAGTGTGCCAGTTTTTGGCAAAAACCAGCATGCCTCTCTTGCCCCATGCACCTTACTCACGTGACCTTGCTCCATGCAACTTGTTTTTATTTCCGTAAATGAAGAGGGACATGAAAGCACAGCAATTTGATGATGTAGACGAGGTGAAGAAACAATGAGGTCGGTGCTGTCTGCCATCCAAACAGATGAGTTTGAAAAGCATTTCCAAGAATGCAGTCACACATGTGATAAATACATTAAGTGTAATGGAGAGTACTTTGAAGATGATAAGGTTCTTATGTAAAAATATATAAATACATTTATGATTATATATAGATATAGCTTTAAAAATGATCCTATTTTTTTGTGGGGGGAAGAGGCAGGTATCCCCTTGTACGTCAGAACCAGCTGGATGGCACCGACAACAGGAGCGATAGCAGCAGTGGTAATTCAGTGATAGAACTCTTGCATCCTATGTGGTTGCTTTCTCAGCTGATCTACCTCAAGCACAGCCACCAGCTGGCCTTTGGCAGTCTGCATGCGTTTGTGATGCTGAACGCGTTTTAGAAGAGCGTCCAGATTTAGACAGGTTAGGAAGAACAGCCTAATGCGTGACGTCTGCAAGGTCAGCCACTGGAAATCCTATGCATCACAACGGTCCTGTCTGCAACCAGTCATGAGGCTTGAGGCTGACACAGGCACCGAGAGCCTTGCCTTCCACTGTGCATGTGTTAGGAACAGCTTTGACTGCAAATGAATAGCAACAAGGATTCGCTATTAAAAATGGCTATTGCAATGAAAGGTCCTAAGGTGGGACAGAGCTTAGAAGTCTGGGAGAAATGAAAGTATGCAGAAGGAGTTCAGTTTAAGCTCTCGTTAAAGAAAAAATTTAACACATTGAGGTTGACTTTCCCTTTCTACATCCATGGTGCCTTATACAGGTCCTCATCAGGTCTCTGTGTGTCCTACCTTTCACTTCACTCGTTCATGGAGTCTGCCTGGCGTCTTCTCGCTGTCTGGTTTATATGCTGGGTAAAAAAATATGAATGGAGAATGCATGCCTATTGCATAATTCACTCCGGCATACCTCCAAAGATAAATCAGTGAGCCTGCCTATTAGTTTTCCAACCATTAACAGATTAATTTGGACATTTTCTGTGAATCTCTAACTTGAAAGATCTCTTACTTTTGAGTAATCTGGGAGGAGTTCAAATGTCATGAATTATATAGCTCTGAGGCTATAGGAAATAGATTTATAAAGTCAACCTTAGAAACATGTTTATTAAAAGACTGGAATCTCCTAAGAAGTTTTTTTCTATGAAGGTTTTTAATAATGTTTTACTTTGTGTTATGGTTTTTCTTCCAACATTCAGAAATGAAAATATCAAGGCCTCTGCTCTTGGGTGTCATTTGTTTTTATTCTTCAACTTATTTACCTGGGGTGTTGACTGTCATCTCAGTCTTAACCATCTTTTTCTCTCTTCTTCTTCAACAGCTCAAAAGTACAGAAGCATGGGTTATATAGAAATTTGACCGTATCCCCAATGAAAGATACTGAACGAAACATAACTCATACAGAAAGAGGAGTCTTCTTTACTGTGGATACCTGGACCCCGGTAAGAATTTTCTACTCTTAATGTTACTTCTTGGGATACCTAGTTTGGTAGTCATTGGGTCTAATCAATTTAATAATCATTTGAAAGTCATCTGGGTATGTGCCAAATGCCGGTGAATCCCCTTGGTCTCAAAATTTGGTTTGCGCAGAGATTTCCTGAGATATACATCTGGACCTCAGTGGCCTCCAGGCCCATCTTGCTTTGGTCTTAGACTGGGATATATATGTCAGCAATATTTTTATGTTCACTATACAAAGCCCTGTGCTAAGGGACACTGCTGACAAGGAATTCATCCTTGAGACCATCTTTCCTGTATAATACTCTTTACAGCAGATGGCGCCTCACAGTTCCGTGGGAGAGCCTCACCCACACGGGAGACCAGAGTTTGATTCTCTGGCCAGCTTAGATCACAGAGAAACCGCTTATAAGGACCCTGTGAGAGACCCAGTGCTTCCGTTGTCTGCTGGGTTGGCATACAAAGGGCACCTTTACCTAGGACAAAGTTCACAAGGGCTGGCGAAGAAGGAGGGATAGAAAGAAAGTGCAGGGCGGAAGTGCACGAGCACTAAGACGTCAAGGGGGATGGTCATGACTGGGGTGCGACAAAGTGCGTTTGAATTGTTGGATGGAAGACTGATGACGTGCTCTCTAAGCCTCCACCCCGTTCATAATCAACAACATTACAAAGCTTGGCAGCTCAAACCACGTGGACGAAAGGCCTAGGGAGTCAATCTGAGAGGTCCCAGCAGTGAACACGTTTGGAGCACATTTCCATTCTGACACTCGGGTCACCAGGAGTCAGAATGGACTTGGGCCACGGGCTTGGTACTGGTTTTAAGTGACTTTTGGGGGAAAGATGCTGCTCTTTGCTCTCATAACGTTTTAAAGGCGTTTCCACCCATCACACTCTTATTGAGTACTCTGCTACATGTGGAGGACGCTTGGTTTTGAAAAGTATCCCCGAGTATGGAGCGGCTATACAGAGCGAGAAACAATAGTGCATTGAAACACTTAAATTGGTTTGCTAACTTTGCTGACCGAAGAATGCAAGAGTTGGGAAAAGGCCCTCAGAGCTCGATGCAACACGCAGGGGCAGTGAATTATTTACTATGGCTCAAGAATTCTAGCCAAAGTCTCTCATTCCCACCCAATGGCCTTTCCCGACATGAGTCTGGTAAGAAGGTGGGAAAGATGCTGATGAGATTCCCTGGAGTGAGAAGCAGGAGAGAGATTCTCAGTAGCAGCAAGCACCACGAGTGGAGCTTAGATCTCTGCGTAGTGAACCGCCTGGCTCCAGAAGGCAGCTGTGATGTCAGAGGCGCAGCAGCAGACCCAGGAGCCAGAGCATGAACACCGTGGTGGGCTTCCCAGCCCACAGAGCAAGTAAAGCTGAGTGCTCTGTGCAGGAGACTGGTGTAGGGAGTGGGATACCTCTGGGCACTTAATTCAGTGTTCGAAGTTTGCTGGCTGGTGAAGCTTGAACTGGGAGTGCCTTTAGATTGAGACTTAGGGCGGAAAGGCACGCCCCTTTTGGTATGTAGTAGCAGACCTGAAAAAACTCTGTAGCACGTCCTGATGAACAATTGTATCCGGAGAAGGTCTCACTTGCATTACAAACTGCCAACTTCCTCCAGAGACCCTTTAATCTTTGGGGTCCGGATGGGGGGCCCACGGGAGGAGATTTTAAGCCTCAGAAACACTATATAGGTCGCTATGAGTCAGTATTAACTTGACAGCATTGTTTTTTGGGGGGAGAGTGGTAGTGGAATGGGGCGGGGTCTATGTGTTTGTAGGAGTCAATATTTTCATTTTTAGCACCTGCAAACACCGTTTTGTCCTTGACCCAGCCTCATGCGTCTGTTAGGAAGCAGCAGCTTGGTGGCGTTTCTGATGTGGTTTCTCTCCCGTATGCATTCTTTTATGTCAGAGTTCCTTTACCTTCATGTATCAGACTTTGGAAAGGAATGTGCGGACCATGCTGACAGGCGGCGCCCACCATTCCCTGAAGCACATCTCCAGCCCCTCCGCCTCTTACTTCCTGTCATCTCCCTACGCCAGGCTGGGCTGGTAGGTGACCGTTCATCTCTTTGATGCTTCATCCTGTCCTTCCGCAGCATTGTGTTTTCCAGCCCCTGTACCATCCATGGCAGCGCGAATCTAATGGGCATGCTAGCGAACCGTTTTAACCAGCTCCTTAATATTGCCAAGAATGCGTCTGTCCCTAAGGAGCTTTCACTGTACTAAACAACGACAACATCAAAGTTGTCTTTTTTTTTTTCAAAGTTGTCTTTTATGGACTATTTCTTTGTAAAGTTTCAAATAAGTCTGAAGGTGTCTAGTTAGAGAAGTCGGTGGTGGTGTAGGATAAGGTCACTGCTTATCGCTTGCTAATTGCAAGGTCAGTGCTTCAAAGCCACCGCTGTGTGCTTCTGTGAAGACCCGCAGCCTCAGAAACCCTAGACAGGGTTGCTATGTATCAGGACTGATTCAGTGGCAGGGCGTTTGCTCTGGGGGTTAATGACTTCGGGGGAAGTAAGTAGATTCCCATTATTAAATATGTAATTCTAATAGTGCTTAGAAGTCTCTAACTTCATATGGTCAAAGCTTAATACATCATGATAATTTTATAAAGAGCATATTAGGGATTCCTCTGATTTTAAGACTCAACCCAAACAGAACTCAAGTATATAAAAGTGTCTGCTTTCTGGAGGTTTTGGTGGAAGATTCTTTTTAGATCCCAGGGCTGAAATCCAAACCACGCTGCGTTCCCTTGGAAGAGTTTCCCGGGGGCCCTGTGTTTCTGGGCTACTAATGCATTCAGCTCTAGCACAGGGGGGAGGGGAAGTGAATGTTGTCCTTCACGACCATTCATTAGCGAATAATGGTTCTTCTTGGACCCCTTCCAGAAAGGTCCAGAAGAAAGAGCCTGTTGGGAGCAGCCACAGAGGGCGGCAGTCCTCCAGAGGCTCTTCCCGGTGGCCCCTTACTAGCCAGCATTGAGCAGAGCCGTGGAAGGAAAGAGAACCGGAGCTGGTCCCTGGGTTGATGTGTCCCCTGTCACCAGAAGCCCCACCACTTAGAAACTGCTTTTCTCATTTTCATCTGCCCTGCCATGAAAAATGAACAAGGCAGGAGAAAATGTCCTGGAATTGACTGTGGCAATGATGGTAGGAGGGGATGGTTGAATTGTGTGACGTATGCATCAAGTGCCCATAAAAGGAGTCGGAGGTAGTGACGGAGGTCCTAGATATTTGTAATCGTTTTGCATAATAAGAGGTAGTAGTAATTTAGTAATGCTTTGTGTTCTTATTTGAATAAAACTTGGAAGTTTAGCAAAAATAATTAATCAAATATATGTTTGCCAAGCACTACATATGTGTATATTATATGTTATATATATTGCTAACCATAAAACTAAACATTTGCCAGTGAGACACTTTACATGCACAGTTCAGTGATTTTATTCATGCTGTGGGACAACCGTCACCCTGATTCATATCCAGATGACCCCACCCCCACTCGCAGACACTCCGTGCCCCCTACGCAATGACGTCCTCCTTCCCCCTCCCTCTCATGCCTGTTGACCCCCAACCAACCTGCTTCAGGTATGAGGATTCATACAAGGTCCTTCCCTCACTCATCTCACTCAGCATGTTTGCAAGGTCCATCTGGTGGCAGCTTGCGTCACACGTCATTTCTGTTTCCTACTGAGGAGCATTCCCCTGAGTGGCTGGACTACCTCGGGCTTATCTCTTCATCTGTGCTGGCCATTGTCAATGACTTTGCAGTGAACACTGCGCACTGGTTTTCTCTGTCCGTTCTTTCTGTTTCCATACTCATGAGAATTAATAAACAATGTTGGGGTCTTCCACCCCCAACAGAGAATCATTGAACCTTAGACCCAGTTTGCCCATCTCTGAAACTGGCAGAGCAGGGAATCTTATTTAGGAATATTTCTTTAATTTGGAGGCATTTAATTTGGCCTTATCCAAGCACTCTTTTCTCTATATAGGAATATCGATAAAGTGGTGTGTGAGGGAGGCTTCAAAAACGCATGGAGAAACTCCATTCTTTTTCCGTTGCATGTTCCATGCACTGGTGAAGCCCGCTCGTTTGTATACCAGGCTTGAGTTACTCAGGTGAAGAACTGACCTGAGCTGAGTCGATGAGACAGGGGCCTTTGCTCAGGGCTGCATGCACTCTCCTCTGTGTTGGGCTCACACTTGGTCGTTGAGGGTCCTGCCTTGGACACTGTTGAGAGAGGATGCTTTGTCAGGTGATCCAGAAAGGCCCCGAGTTCCCCAGAGTTGTGTCATTTTTAGTTTCTTCTGGGAGTGAGACTCTAAATGACACAAACAGAAGTGAGATTCTTCACCGCACAAGTGACTGATGGAGGCAGTCATCCAGCATGGAAATGGCAGCGAGAGAAAGTGAGAGCCCTGGCTTCCAGAAAGGGAAGGAAGGAGCAGGGGAGTGGACAACGCAGTGGACTCCCTCTTCTGCTCTGCAGGGCGTTGATCTCGGCGGACCTCAACCAGGACGGATACGGTGACCTCGTGGTGGGCGCGCCCGGGTACAGCCACCCAGGCCACATTCAGGTTGGCCGTGTGTACTTCATCTATGGCAATGAGCTGGGCCTGCCCCCGGTTGACCTGGACCTGGACAAGGAGGCTCACGGGATCCTGGAGGGTTTCCAGGTAACACCCCCTTCCCCTATCCCCACTCTTTGTCGTCCGCGGTCCACTGCCTTCTTTTTCACAGTGAGGAAAAATGAAATTTGAGTCAGCATTTATGTTAGAGAGAACAGATAGGTGGGACACAGGCTGGCCCGCCGTCAAAGCTGTGTTTGGCCAAGTCTCCCCACTGCCTTCTTGCTGTAACACCACCGACAAGAATCATTTCAGTGACAGCAGCTGGTGGCTCACGTATGGCTAGCCCTTTGCATCGTCAAAAGCATGCTTGCGTCATTTATCCATTCTGTCATTCATTGGGCATCCCTGGGTAGTGCAAATGGGTACCACACTCAGCTGATACTGGAGAGGTTGGAGGGTCAAGGCTACCGAGAGGCACTGGAAGTGCTGGTCAGATACACTTGGGGTTGCCATGAATTGACTTGGCAGCAACGGTTGGGTTTTTGTGGTTAGTCTCATTAGCTTTGAAGGTTTCACCTTTGTAAATGCATACCGTGTTGGGAATGGCCCTGCGTGGCCAAGCAGGGTGTAATTCACAGTCTGCTTTTGCTATTTTCATAGGAGGTCTTTTTTAATATGGACTTTTTATTGTGGAACGCATTTTAGGTTTCCAGGAAGGTTGTGAAGATGGGGCAGACTATTCCCAGAGGCCCTTTCCCTAGCCTCCCTTTGGGTCAACATCTTAGGTAACCTGAGCCCATTCGTCAAAAAGCGAGAATCTGCTGTCAGCAGCTTACTCCACACGAAATCCCAGCCTTGAGTCCGCTCGCATTCTTCGGTTTGAAGTGGCTCTTTGTCCCCGAGGAGGAGCTCCGATGTTCTTCATGTGACCTGAGCATGAATTCCTCTTGGGAGGGACAGGAACTGGGCTGGTTCCCAAATATCAGAAGCAGCAGTCCTCAGGGGCACAAGACACACATGTTAGTCACAGATGAGTCTGGGGGCTTCAGGTCTGACACTCGGTCTGGTCTGACACTCGGTGCTCTGGGGGCACGAGCTAGTGGAAGGGACCTGGGGCTTGGGGTCAGATCACAGTTCTTGTTCCAAGCAAGTCACTTAAGCTTTTGCTTCTGGGGTAAGTGCTATGTAGAGAAAGCAAGATGGCAAAGATGAGCATCCTCTCAGAAACGAACGCACACTAGTTTATGGTCAAGTTTAGGCTCCCATGGGCCCGCTCAATCAAACCCATGGCCTTGGGGTCCATTCCGGCTCACAGCAACTTCTGGGATGGGTTCAACTGCCCCTTTGGGTGTACGAGACTGTAAATCCAGAGGAGAGCAGACAGCCTCATCTTTCTCTCACAAAGTGTCTGGTGAGTTTGAACTTCTGACCTTACAGTTAGCAGCCAAGTGCTTAACCCACCACAACCCCAGGTCTCCCCGGCTCTGGTGAAAGGATCTCTGAATCCAAGCGGTGTAAATGCGTTGACTGTGAGTGCTTTAGGTCATGGAGCTTCAGAGGGGTAGTTTTGCCCGGAACTTTCTGACCCTCAAGAACTTTCCGGAATAAATCCACCCCTTCCCCTTTCTTCTTACTTCGTCATGTGAAGAGTGTCTGTGACAACAGTATAGCAGATTATACACCCGTGCTGTCAAGGCAATAGCCACCAACCCCATTTCTTATTTCATGTAAAGGAAAAGTAATTAGCCTTTAATAAAATCAGCCATCACTTCATCAGTTGCACAAGCTAAGAGGCGGTTGATCAGTTGAAATGGGGCTTGGACAACTGGAGGAGTGTTGTCTCAGTTTTATTTAATGTTAATTTATTTGCATTTACTAATAGCTCTGTAGCCTAGTGGGTTACAAGTTGGGCTGCTAGCCACAAAGCCAGCAGTTTGAAACCACCAGATGCTCCATGGCGCCAACATGAGGCTTTCTATTCTTAAAAAAGAATTACAGTCTCAGAAACCCACAGGGGCAGCTCTGTGTCACTATGTGATAATGTTTCAGAGACTTTATTTAAACAGAATAAAAAGAGTTTAGTGCTTAATGTTGGGTACAGTATTATATATCAAAGTATTTTCTAGAAACCTAGGAGTCATAAGAATTGACCCCCTGCTTTCTGGGACATCATCTTCACCTCCAAGCAGACAGACATACCAAATTTATGCAAAGGACAGAGCTATCCACTGGGGGTGGGGGTGAGGGGGTGTCTCACATGTCTGATATTGTTTTTCAACTGACCCCGGAGTCCCTCTCTCCATTCCTGAGTGGCTTCTTCTGTGGAGTCTCACGTAGCAGCAGGGCGTCAGGGGTGGACTGCTGAAGCTCAGTCCGGGGAAGTCACTCGTGTCTCTCCAGCCCTCAGGTCGGTTTGGCTCAGCCTTGGCCGTGTTGGACTTCAATATGGATGGCGTGCCTGACCTGGCCGTGGGAGCACCCTCGGAGGGCTCGGAGCAGCTCACGTACAAAGTAAGGCTGGTGCGTGGTGGTGGGTGGGGTGTTCTTCCATTGATCGAGGGCACTGGATGGCAGGGAGAAGGCATGTAGGCGGCCAGTGCTGAGCAGAGCCTCTGGAGGAAACCAACAGCCGTATATGACCTTGGGCCCCATCTGGGTCCTTGAAGAATGTGTCCTTGGTTGACCTGCCAGCACATGCTCCTGCCCCCCGCCTCCACATTTCACCAAGTTCCTTTACGTAAGCTGAATGCTTGTCAAAAGCAAAGCGCCATCTTGTCCGTGCTGCACATAGCAACACTGTAGGGCAGAGTGGAACTGTGCCCTGGGTGTTCTGCTGCTGTAAATCTGGGCGGGAGAAGATAGTCTCTACTGGTGGGATTCAACCACTCACCTTGCGGTTAGCAGCCCAAGGTGCCTAACCTGTTATGCTAAAAGGGAGGGAGGAGGGAGGCTGAACTTCCAGTCCCTGAAGCGCTTCCTGGCAGCACCTTGGAGAGCTGCCTTCGTCCTTTCTTTTCAGCCTTGTCTTCTTAACAACAACACACCTGCCTCGGCTACAGGGCTCTCTCCCCACCTCCACTACACACCACAGCCGGGCAGGAACACGTGGGGCCTCCTGTGATGTGGAGGCCCAAGGCCCTTCCTTAGATGCTCTTGCTTCTCTGCAGCCTCATCTCTTGCCCCTCCCTCCTCCCAGGCTCTTTCTGACCTGCAAGCAATTTAACATTTCCTGAACCTACCATGCTCTCCCACCTTGGGGGTCTTTGCTCACACACACCCTCTGCTCGAAAAGCCCTTTCTTCTTTTTAAATTTAGGTAGGATATATCATTTCTTTTAAAAAAGTTTTAGTGAACTATAATCAGCATATCATACAGGTCAGTCACTTCGTCATATTCAGAAGGGGTGGGCGATCATCACCACAATCAGCTTTGGAACATTTTCTTCCTTCTTGTCGTCCTTGCTGTTGACTTGATGCATCTCACTTCTGCAGGCAACGTCATCGAACCCCTGAGCTTGGTACGTTTCAGTCTCGCCACGTAGGGTCTGTGTATTCTTCTGGCGTAGCACTTTGCACTCTGTTCCTACTGGCCTGTTGACCAGCCATGCCCATAAGCAGAATAGAGAACTAAGATTGTCTTGTCCATTCTGTGCCTCCAGTACTTGCCTCACGATCCCCTAGCACCAGGCTCAACCCGGGAAATAAACGCAGACGGAATGGGAAAGGACACAGACCAGTGGAGGTAGGAGTTGATCCCCAACACAAAGCTCAGGATGTGGTCCAAGGCAAACAACCAGTGCAGGCTGGTGAGTTGAGTGTTTGGACCAATAATGGACTGGTGTCAGCACAGAAGGATTCTTGGAGGAACCAGAGGCTGGGCTTGGCCTTAAATGAGAGAGGGGGTTGAATGAGCCAATGGGCAACCAATGAACAATTATGTTAGGGTAAGTAAAACAGCATTGCCACAGACTCATAGGAACTTTTATTACAGTATGTCCTCGAGTATGCACCATGACACCTAATTTTACCACAAAAAAACTGGGCCGGTGGGGAGGGGGACTTTTTCAGCATAAAGAATGTGCTGAAAAAACTCGGCTTATACTTGAGTCTATACGGTAAGTAAAAAATATCAAAATGTGGATCTCTTGTTTCTGGAAATATCCTCCATCCAGGTCTACGCACTTTGGAAGTTAGTGTTTCTGGTGCTCTGGTGGTGTGCTGGTTGTGCATTGGCCTGCTGACTGAAAGGTCAGCAGTTTGAACCAACTGCTGGTCTCCATGGGAGAAAGATGAGGCTTTCTACTCCGAAACCCTTAGGTGTAGTTCCACCCTGTCCTTATAGGGTCACGGGTAACTCTGTTGGAATTGACTTGATAGCAGTGAGTTTGGTTCTTAGAACCCTTGTCTGAAGAATTCTTTCTTTCTTTTTTAATGCCACATTAAAAATGGTAGTTTTGACATCCAAGAGGAACACAGCTTGGGCTTCTTTTCAATATACTTTGTGTATGGGGAACAGGAAGAAGGCGGCATGTGCTAGACCAGGGCTGTTGGGAGGGTGGGGTAAGGGTTCCCAACAAAATTCCCCTAGGACACCCTTGGTCCCTTCAAAGAGTGAGCAAGGACATTGTAGTCATGGTGAAAAATAAAAATTCCTTGTTGTAACTTTACTGGTCTTTTTCTCAGCAATGCCATTTTCTTATGGCTTCTTCCTAATAGCACCCTTGTAGATCCCGAGTCTCTGAAGATTTATCAGGATTAACCCTTTGGGAATCAAAAAACCAGTTTCTGTCAGCTTGTGAGTGGACCACTCTGCTTTCCATTTCTCTGGTCTGGCAGTTCCCTTCCGAAGCCACTGTCTGAATTAGACTGGCTCTTTGGAGCTTATTGGGAAACCCATGACTCACCCTTGGTCACAGGTTGCTCCATAACATCGTATTGGCTTCAGTCTTGCTTTAAAAATCGCTGGAAAATTCAGCTTGTTGAAATAGTGGATCTTCAAGGCTTGTTTGGGGACACCCATCAGGCAGACCAAAGCTGGTTGAGGCCAAGCTGTTGACTTTATTTTTTATTTATTTTTTAAACATTTGATTAGGGGCTCATACAACTCTTATCACAATCCATGCATATACATACATCAATTGTATAAAGCACATCTGTACATTCTTTGCCCTAATCATTTTCTTTTTTTTTCTTTTCTCATTTTACATTTTATTAGGGGCTTATACAACTCTTATCACAATCCACACATAGACATACATCAATTGTATAAAGCACATCCGTACATTCTTTGCCCTAATCATTCTCAAAGCATTTGCTCTCCACTTAAGCCCTCTGCATCAGGTCCTCTTTTTTTCCCTCCCTCCCCACTCCTCATGAGCCCTTGATAATCTGAGATTGTTATTTTGTCATATCTTGCCCTATCCGGAGTCTACCTTCCCCTCTTCTCTGCCGTCCATCTCCCAGGGAGGAGGTCACATGTGGATCCTTTTAATCAGCTCCCAAGCTGTTCACGTTAAAATGAAAATACCGAATTATGTCTACCTCCAGCTTCGTTGGTGATTGCGTCAATAGTAAGTCTATGATCTTCTTCCAGCAGTTGATGCACCTTGGCCGCGCTTTCTTCATTTGTCAACGTTGACATCTTCCCTCTCTTGGCTCATCTCTGGGGTCTTCCCATTCGGCCTTAAAATGCTTGCTCCATCACAAAACTGATGCTTTATAAGAAACTGCTTTCCCACTACCTTAGTGCAAGCCTTTAACGATTCAGGAAGAGGTTCTTCGCAGCGACCGCTTTATCACATTTTGTTGGAGGTAGACTTTTGAAATACGAACACAGACCCTAGTCGCAACCTTTTGGGACTTATATACCTGGGTAGTTCGAATAAACAGAAATGTATTTTCTTACAGTTTATGAGGCTCACAGTCTGATTTCTGGAGCCGGCATGAGGGGACGCCTTGTTTTGTTTGTCTGCTCTGGTCCTTGTCTCTCTCCAGTTTTTCTCCTTGGGCACTTCTGTGATTCCATGCAAGTGTCTTTCCTACCTCTGTGCTTGTGTTCTCCGTATCTCA